>NC_090279.1:184141667-184819583 GCF_040414725.1 Anabrus simplex | reverse complement strand
CTCAGTAGTAGTAGTAGTAGTAGTAGTAACATAAAAAGCTTAACCTCTTCAGATGGTGGTGGTGGTGATTATTGTTTTAAGAGGCAGTACAACTGGGTAACCTCTATTAACACCAATCAGAGGAAAAAAATGGGAGGTGACCAATACTTCGAAGACGAAAGGTATCGGCCATAGAAAGACCAGCACCACGAAGGGCATGAAAATGAAAGGCCCTGGGATTCGCAAACCTAATACCGTCAGGGTTGGAAAAGAACAAGATATGACGAAGGAAGATTAGATAGGGTAGATGAAGGTGAGGAACCTGGCACAATGATTATACCCAGTACCAGGACTCAGCTAAGGGCCCTGTGGTCACCTAAACAAGCTCACAAATTAAAAGCACCTGGAGCACCTTTTAGTCATCTTTTAGATTAGGCAGGGGATACCATGGATCTTATTCTACTGCCCCAACCCACAGGGGATTTGGCTAGAAGATGGTGAGGGTCGGTGAAATGAGACAATCAGTTAGGTGGTGGTGGTGGTGATTATTAATTTTTTTTCTAGTTGCTTTATGTCGCACGGACAGAGATAGGTCTTATGGCGACGATGGGACAGGAAAGGCCTAGGAGTCGGAAGGAAGCGGCCGTGGCCTTAAGGTACAACCCTAGCATCTGCCTGGTGTGAAAATGGGAAACCACGGAAAACTATCTTCAGGGCTGCCAACAGTGGGATTCGAACCCACTATCTCCCGGATGCAAGCTCACAGCCGCGTGCCCCTCACCGCACGGCCAACTCACCCGGTGATTATTGTTTTAAGAGGAAGTGAAATTAGGCAACCATCCTCTATATAACACTAATCAGAGAGAAAACATTAAAGAGATCTGACACTTCAAAAAACGAAGGTATCAGTATCAGCTAAAGAAAGACAAGGGCCACGAAGGGCATGAAAATGAAAGACTCTTTTTTTTATAATCTGTTTTACGTCGCACAGACACAGATCTTATGGTGACGAAGGGATAGGAAAGGCCTAGTAGTGGGAAGTAAGTGGCTGTGGCCATAATTAAGGTACAGCCCCAGCATTTGCCTGGTGTGAAAATGGGAAACCATGGAAAACTATATTCACGGCTGCTGTTAGTGGGGTTTGAACTCACTATCTCCCAGATGCAAGTTCACAGCTGCACGCCCAGTAATGATAGACGCCCTAGGCCTCCATACCTAATACCATCGGGGTTGGAAAAGAACAAGAGTTGACCAAGGCACAGGATAGATGAAAGTTAGAAGCTTGGTACAAGTAAGTGAAAGCAATGCCAGGACTCGGCTAAGAGCCCCGTAGTCGCCAACCCATACTCAAAAGTTGAGAGCCCCTGAAGCCAATTTTAGTCGCCTATTATGGCAGGTAGAGTATACCATGGGTGTTACTCTGCAGCCCTCACCTGCAGGGGTTTTACTCTGTCTGCCATCTAGTGGGGACCTAGAGTAAAACGGAACGTCGAAATTGACAAGCAGACAGCCAGATGGCGTCAAATTGAAATGTCTGCACACGGTAGCTGAGGCCATACGATTATTATTATTATTACCTGCAGGGGGTGACACTCAGTTCCTTCATGAACAAACAACTCTTAATTGTACCTTAATTCACCTAACGAATACTTATCAATTGTTATTCACTAAAAATACTGTAGTGAAAATGAAAATCCTCAGCCTGTTTCCAGTCATTTGACCAGGTGAGGAACGGAATGAAGGAAGCTCTCATCTAGTTGCGAGGATAGGAAAAATGCCGGCAGAGAGCACCTGTCGCACTCCTCTGGGGCAATGATTAATGACTGACAGATGAAATGAAATGGTATTGAATATTGTCACTGGAATGAGAGATGACAGGGAAAACTGGAGTATCTGAAGAAAAACCTATCCCATCTCTGCTTTGTCCAGCACAAATCTCACATGGAGTGACCAGGGTTTGAACCGTGGAACCTAGCAGTGAGAGAGTGAGAGTCCAGTGCACTGCTGCCTGAGCCACAGAAGCTCAATAAAAATACTGTAGTATTTAACAAAATTAAAACAAAATTATTAAGATACCTGGTGGACTCGTGCTGCTCCGCACTGAAAACCTACAACCGGTTTTCCAGTCTTTGACCGGGTCAGGGATGGAATGAATGAAGCAGATATAGCCTATTAGTACGATGGGGTCGCCACTCCCAAAGTGATTTATTAATGACTGATAGATGCTACGAAATGAGAATGGAGAGTGTTGCTGGAATGAAAGATGACAGGGAAAACCGGAGTACCCGGAGAAAACCTGTCCCGCCTCCGCTTTGTCCAGCACAAATCTCACATGGAACGACCGGGATTTGAACCACGGTATCCAGCGGTAGGAGGCCGACGCGCTGCCGTCTGAGCCACGGAGGCTCTGCTCTGCACTATTCATTATAACTAGGCCTTTAGCAATCATATTGTTTTGCCTGCCCTTTTAAATGATTTTATGAACATTTAATAAGAAGCACATTATGGTATGCACAGTTTACAGTCAGAATTCATTCATTCTGACATCATCATGCCATCTGTTTGGAAATATCTATTCATATATTCACTTTTTTATCCTGCAGTTCTTGATGTAAAGCTTGGTATTGTGTTGTAGAATGGTATTTTTAATTGCAGTTCTTCTATATAGAATGGTTGTCGTGAGATCATAGGTTCGTCTCGAAGTAGTGGTTTTTTTTTACCAGGCAGAGAACTTTTTTATGATACACGGCTTTCACCCTTTCTAGTGTAGCTAGGTTATCCTTCGATAGGTGTTCCCAGATAACGGTTAAAGCATATGTCATGATGGGGTCTGTTTGTACGTAGACTTTTTTCTCTTAGGGGAATGTAAGTTATTAGGAACGTTCTGCCATCCGTTTAATATATTTAGGAGCTGGGAAAGATTAGAGAATCAAAGAGTATCTAGTAGAGAATAGTATTATCCCGTGATCAGAGGAAGTGTGTACTCTCTGGCTTGACAGGTAGTAATCAAACATGGCTGCATATAATGACATTACTAACGATTAAAATTGCATATATCAGAATATTAATGAAAGTGTTAGTCGCTCAGCAACCTGCTAAGTACAGAATGTACTGTGGGTAAGAGTAGGCCTTCTCCTGCAATTAATGGAGTGATCATTTAATGATTTGATTTTATGATGGCACAAAGTTGGCTGAACTTAAGAGACCTGTCAGTGTCTAATGATTCACTGGTACGTAATTCCGGAGAGAATAAAACAAAAATGAGCAAATGGTCCGGTAGAACGGACGGACGGATTTGGCAAAGCTGCTTTTGGTAAACTCTTAATATATAGATATGAAACTATATTGCATTTAACAAGTAAACCTTCCCTCCTTTGATACTAATTAGTCACACACATACATATTTTCTGAAAGCTTATGTCACAAGTAGAAAAACATGAAATCTTATGGGCAGAAGGACAAGCATTTAAGAGCTATAGGACTCACAAAGTATCAGTAAAGTGTTGGAAACATGACACCAATAGTTTCTAAAATGCTCGTTTCATGTATTTATAGGAACTAATAATATGGTGAGAAGGTGGAAATCTCAATATAAAGGAAGAAACAACTCATTGAAAAGAAACAAACGTTGGGATGTTGAAAATGTGACTTCAAATGAAATCTACAGTATTATGAGAGACCATCAATGTGAGATTCATCAAATAAATAGTGAGACAGGAAAAAAGAGTTCAGAATGGACACATTTTACAAAAGCACACCCTTACACTTTGCACACCCATCATTTGTCGATTAATTATTACGGGATTATGTCTATCAACACACACTTTAATGATACGTTGTGGGTGGTGATGTGGTGTTGCTGTAAAGTACTAACATACCTTAAGTTTTTTTTTTTTTTTGCTAGGGGCTTTACGTCGCACTGACACAGATAGGTCTTATGGCGACGACGGGATAGGAAAGGCCTAGGAGTTGGATGGAAGCGGCCGTGGCCTTAATTAAGGTACAGCCCCAGCATTTGCCTGGTGTGAAAATGGGAAACCACGGAAAACCATTTTCAGGGCTGCCGATAGTGGGATTCGAACCTACTATCTCCCGGATGCAAGCTCACAGCCGCGCGCCTCTACGCGCACGGCCAACTCGCCCGGTCATACCTGAAGTAGTATGGTAATTATGGTTAGGAAGCTTTGTCCTATCTTATCTCTTACACCATGTTAAATTATATACTTACTGTATTTTATTTTGTAATCAGATTGTGAATATAGCTTGCATTGTCATTTATTTGTATTGCACCAAGAAGAGCCTTGGCTCAGGTGCCTATATTGAAATGAAATGAAATGAACATATTGTATGTCTTCTTCTTACAGCGCAGATGCCTTGGTCTCCCAATTTGGAACAAGCAATCGGTCTCCGAACATCCAGGAATCGGAGATGATAAACACATAACTACTCTCCTGGAAAATGATATGGAAATTGTGGAAGAGATCCGGACATTAGGATTTGCTTGAGGAGATGGAGAGGAATGGGATGAGGAAATAGACTTTGGAGATCATATTGTCGATGTGGAACTGCAATGCTTGTTGCAGCAGTCGCTTCCCTCTACTTCGAGTTCGTCATCTGAGTATGTGCCTTCGCCCAAAAAGCGAAAGCATGATGGTCCAGCAAATATGACAGAAGGGAACTGGACTGCTTACAAGCAGCGCGCTGTGAGTGCTGCGCTGTAAAACATGGCACAAATGTTCTGTAAGCTGCGGACCCGCGGTGTAGGTGGTAACGCGTCCGCCTGTCACACGACGGCCCCGGGCTCGATTCCCGGCCGGGTCAGGGTTTATTTATTGTAAATTATTAATATTCCTGGCCTGGGGACTGGTGTTTGTGTCGTCCTTAACGTTCCTTTCCTCACACTCAACACTTTACACTTCTGCCATTTACAAAATACACGCTGGTTTCCTCACATATGGTGTAAGTAGGGGCAAAAGATCTTCATAGGTCGACGCCACAACAAATAGCATTTTAAAAAGTTAAAGGAGGAGCGACAAGTTATAAATTCCTGTGAAAATGCTCGTTCATTCCTCCCGTCTGAAGTTCAAACTACGCGCTTGTCATTCAATGTTTGTACGTAAGAATGCTATCTGTAATATCATCCAATAATAAATGTATAAACTGGGGACTAGTTTCTCACGATAATAGTGACAAGTTACAAATTCCTGTGAAAATGCTCGTTCATTTCTCCCGTACCAAGTTCACACTACGCACTTGAAATTCAATCGGAGGTTCTGATACATAATTACGTTTGCACGTAAGAATGCTACCTGTAATATCGCCAAATAACTAAAGTATTAACGGAGGGGCGTAGTTTCTCACATTAATAGCAACAAGTTATAAATTCCTGTGCAAAAGCTCGTTCATTTCTCCCGTACCAAGTTTAAACTACGCACTTGTAATTCAATCGGAGGTTCTCCGGAGGCACCGATTGAAAGCGCCCGGAGCCTCCGCTCCGTAAACAACCGCTCCGTTAACAGCGCTATTTAATAGCACACTCTGTGCCGTGGTTCTGTATAATGGTTCACTGATAATTACAGTTGGATGGTTCTTCTCTTCGCTGGCTGTAGCGTATGTGCGTTTGGTTCTACATTAGGTTCAATTTTCTTTTAAAGTTTAGCTTACCGAGCTCGATAGCTGCAGTCGCTTAAGTGTGGCCAGTATCCAGTAATCGGGAGATAGTGGGTTCGAGCCCCACTGTCGGCAGCCCTGAAGATGGTTTTCCGTGGTTTCCCATTTTCACACCAGGCAAATGCCGGGGCTGTACCTTAATTAAGGCCACGGCCGCTTCCTTCCAATTCCTAGGCCCTTCCTATCCCATCGTCGCCGTAAGACATATCTGTGTCGGTGCGACGTAAAGCAAATAGCAAAAAAAAAAAAAAAAAAAAAAAAAAAAGTTTAGCTTCATGTCCCACTTCTGTAGCCTTTTGTGGTCTTCCTGTATGGAATGTGTTCGTTTGTGTCCGGGAAAAACTTGAAATATGGATTTAATGGCATTCGAAAGTAGAGTTTATAGTGCTGTGTTTACACTCATCTGAGTCCTTAAAATGCCGACTGCAAAAAGTGGGATGAACACAGGTTTCCACAGAAATCCCAGATTATTTTCTTGACGAGAAATTGCCAAACACCATTTAGTTTTAACTTCTTCGTCTTTCGAAAATCTATGAAATAAAATAGCACATCCTTTCAGATCTTTGGTATACAGCCAGGAACACTACAGTACACCATGTTTTTTAAGAATTATCCGATGTTCGCATTACGTAAATACGGTCATTAATTTCAGTCGCAAAATTATAATCACCCGCACTAGTACAAGAAAACTCAAAGTAAAAAAAATACGTCTTGACATGCTCGTGAATGTTTGAATGAGTATACCTCGCCCACGCAATTTTATGGTTAAGAAGAGCGCACCTAGCGGCAAAACGATGCGTTTTACGTGCCCGGGCGTTACCTACGTAATCAGTACTTATCTCGTAGGCAACGGCCCGTGCGGGAACCAGTTTCACGACCAGCGAGCACGGTTGCCAATCTGGTGATTTTGTCACCAGATCTGGTGTTTTCAGGAAGTCATATGGTGACAAAATTTCAATTTTGCGACATGTCGAAAAAATGGCGTTTTTCTTTAAAATCTAGTGACATGTTTGGTGATTTTACAATAAAATGTCAATTTTAAAAAATAACCACGGTCGTAAGACGTATAACTTAGTAAAATATTATGACATTATTTTATATCATATAACGTCATTATGATATTAACATGTTTACGTAAGCGTCATGCATCAGCGCCATTGTCGCGCGTGAGCAAGAGCGTGCCGCGCGGAATTTTTAGCAGCATTAATGATGTATATCCATGCTTTATTGACCTTATTATTAAGGTGAATAATAGCTCGGTCGACATCATTCGGTACTTGTAACTGGAAAAGTTAGAATAAATCATGCGAGGAGCCCAGCTGCTAGTGCCAATGTCGCTGTGTTTATTAAAGATAGTGCGCTGGACTTTTGAGTTGGGGCTGTTTGGTAGTGTCTACTACTTAATTTATGTTAAAATTTTTAATTACAGAGTTAGTATAGTTGTGGACAAAGTATAAACAGCGATTTAGAGACGAATGGCTTAAGGATGAAAGGTATAAGAAGTGGTTACTAAAAGTAGAAGGAAATGCCACCAAAGGCTTTTTGCAAATACTGTAAAACTCAACAAGGTGCTTGTATTAGGAGATACTGAAAAACATAGGAACACTGCTAAACACATCAAGGCAGCCGAACCCTTTAGTTCTAATAGGCAGAAAACTTTAAATTTTAAACCACTTAATCTTGAGACAAATTTAGTGGAAGGAAGAACGGCACTTTTCATAGCAGAACATTGCTCGGTTCAAGTGATTGACCATTTTCGCGAGTTGTAGAAAGTAAATTTTCCCGATAGCAAAGAGATTAATAATTTGAAGTTGCATCGTACAAAATGCACTGCTATCATACAAAACGTATTAGCTCCCCATTTTGAAAAGTACTTGATAGATGATTTACATGAAAGTGAAAACGGGTATAGTTTGTTGTTGGATGAAACGAATGATATTTCAGTTACCAAGTTACTAGGCATTGTTATAAGATACTATTCATAAAGTAAAAGAAAGATTGTCGTGACATATCTGCAGTTAGTAGAATTGTCAGAATGTAGAGCTGATGATATAGTTGAGGCTTTGGAGAAATGTCTGTGTAATAAAGGTTTGGATTTGACTACTGTTATGGTAGGCATAAATCATGGTGTTTATGTAAAGTTAAAGGCTAAAATGCCATATCTACAATTAATCAGATGCGTTTGTCACTCTCTACAATTGACAGTTTCACATGCATCAGGGTGTTTGCCGAGAAACTTAGATTTCCTCATAAGGGAAAGTTACAATTGGTTTTCACAATCATCTCTACGGCAGGTAGTATACAAAGAACTATACGAGACAATAAATGAAACTGATAAATGAAGGCACAATAAATAAAGGCGACTCTCCCTTGAAATTAGTACAGTTAAGCCAAACTCGGTGGCTGCCCATCGAAAGTACAGTGACAAGAATAATGCAACAGTGGACCGAGTTAAAACTCACTTTGAAATCCCTTGTCTTAAAGATAACTTCTTTTTTTGCTAGTTGCTTTACGTCGCACCGACACAGATAGGCCTTACGGCGACGATGGGACAGGAAAGGCCGAGGAATGGGAAGGAAGCGGCCGTGGCCTTAATTAAGGTACAGACCCAGAGTTAAAGATCGCTGTTATACAGCGATATTTTATATTCAATGTATCGCGACCCTCAGAATTATTTGTACTTGTCTTTTCTGAAGCCAATTTTGGGTGAAGTGCAGACCGTAAATAAGAAGTTCGAAAGTCGAAACCAAGATCCTCCAAAATTATTAGGTGACCTAATCCTTCTCCTTAAGTCATTATGCACCAAGGTTTTACTACCCAGTGTAAAAGTAGATGTCCCGAAAATAGAAATTAATAATCATCTGGACCCAAACCCCTACCCAGGTTATGATTTAGCAACTAAAGTATCATCGTCCTCCCTTTCTGAAGACCAACAGAAACAACTACGCGATAGATGCATCTAATTTATTGTTGAACTTATCCAACAACTGAGGCAAAGATTACCTGAAAATATAGGGATCCTTGAAAAAAAGCCTCCCTTTTCACCTAAAAATCGTTTAAGGCCTTTTCAGTTGCAAATTATTGATATAGCACAACTCTTTTATGCTTACAATAATGTTATTGTGGCAGTAGAAAACCAGTGGAGAAATCTGCATCATATCCAGTGGACTGAAGTTAAGGACACTGTGAATTTTGGGGCAGAAGTTGATTTTTACAGTGATTCAACTGGAGAAAACACTTTCAGCGAACTTGCAAATTTAGCTATAACGTCTCTCGTACCGGTACTTCCTCATTCTAATGCGGGGTACGATGCGCATTGGTATCACCCAAATATCACTGTAAAATTTGTCATAAATGGAACATAATAATTGCTTTTACACATATCAAGTGAAAAATCCCTGGCAAATTAAGAAATACCGTCGTTATTTGAGAAATATGAAAACATACTTAAGGCTTGAAGACAGGACTGGTTTATGACGTACTGCGCTGCTGGTGCCGTCTTTTGTTACTTTCTTCAGGTCCAGGGCTAGCACCGTGGATTGGGAGTGCTATGTCTGTAGATTCTCATTATCTTTGTCCATATGACTAGAGCGGCCACTTCAAACAGCAAAATGGAGGTCAACAGAAAAAATAGCATGATCCCTGGACCTATAAATATTTGTATTTCTGTTCGAACGCAAGTAGCTCGATCCCTGGACCAATAAATCACTAGTCCACTGAATTTTTCTTATGTACATTGCCCATACCACTTTGTCGCCTATTAAATATTGCATATCGCGATACAGTTCATGAAATGATGATGAATGAAATGAAAGCAAAGAACTTCAGTGAACACAGATACCACACACGAAATCGTTGAAAGTGTAAGACAAAAGACATACGTGTGTCACTGTGAGCGCAACACCAAATGTAGGCCTACTTGTAAAGTGTATACATAATATTCTCCAAACATCAAATATTTCTTAATTTGCCAGGGATTTTTCTGCGGATGTAGAACGAGTGTTCAGCCAAGTCAATATGACTAAAAATAAACTGAGAAATACAATGACAATTCAAACTCTCCATTCCGTCATGTGTGAAAATTAGGATTGAATACGGCAGGGAACTGCTGTTATACATACGATCTACCGAAAGAAGTACTGCAGAAAATAGGCACATTAGAGTCATACAACTATCCCGGCCAAGTACCCTCAACTTCTAAAGATCAGCCATAAATAAACAAATATAGTACAGTTTTTTTTTAAATTTGCGTACCTATAGAGTTTGCAATTAAATAGACTTATGTTAGGATTACGATAATTGATAAAACGCAGTGAACATTTCATTATTCTAACAGTGCTAGTGTTTTATTGTGACTTGTATTCAATTGATCATATGGCTATAATATAGGCTAGACCTATCTTCGCAAGAGAACACCAGAGGCAGTACAGCACAATTGAAATGAGGTAAGTGTTAATTTAATGCCTTCTCTTACTAAATCTGGATAATTTATAGAGTTTTCAAATCCAGATCTGGTGATTTTCAAATCCATGTCTATTGATAATGAGTATCTAGGAGTTGGCAACCGTGCCAGCGAGCCCTATATTTCCCAGCCTAGTATAATAACGCAAGCAACGCTATGAACTGAGACATATAGACACCCGTTTCGCAGTTTACACGGATTCTACCATAGGCTTTACAAAACTGAAGCGTTCCATTCGCCCATACCTGAATGCATTCGAATACCTTGCGAAAAGGGTACCGGTACCATGCTCTCGTGTGTAGGCCTACTAAAAGGTTATCGAAACTGAACGAATTTCGTCAAGAGTAATTTACTGTCCAATCCACATTATTTTCCCTCGCCATATTACACTACGCAGTACCGTACTGCCGTATGAAAACACACTGTCCACCTAGGGTTGGCATCGTAAAAGGTATCCAGACATAAAACTGTAATAAGTAACATCAATAACCGACCCCAATAAGTTGGAAAAAAGAAAGAAAAGAAAACGTACTTCAAGATGTTATAGTCATAACTTCCACATCTTATCAAATGAAGGGGGGAAATCTTTAACAGTACCAATAATCGAACATAGGACTTTTTTTGGGACGTGGTCTCTTTACTAGTTAAGGCATGGAGGTTTATTCTGTCCCAATTAAAATGTAAAAAGTTTAATCAATGAAAGAGAAATAAATTTCCACAAAATTTTGCATGAAGTGGTAGTATGGATGAACACCGTTAACACGAGGAGTAATATGCCTAACATCTTCTCCATAATCTTATTAGATTATAGTATCTTTTACCGTAAATAGTAAAGTTAGAAAACAATAATCACTATACGTCAAGTGGTGGCGAATTTAAAATATTAACTAGTAGAAATAGAAATTCAATTCAGTAAGTACAAAACTGTGCTGCAGTTGGAAGCAACAGTGTGTTGAAAAATGCGTTCAAAGTTAAATCAAGGACAAATGTACAAGTGCTAATTAGCGATAAATTGTAACTCATTGTCTGAATAAATGTTGGAATACTTCAAACAAATATGTAAGAAATATTTAAATTGAGGATAGGGACAATTCATTTCTACACATAAGTTTATCGCAACAATTTCTCGTCAATACTACACTAATGAAAAGCTAGAAGTGCTAAGATTGCTCTTACCGGCACTCGTATGGATGAACACCGTTAACACGAGGAGTAATATGCCTAACATCTTCTCCATAATCTTATTAGATTATAGTATCTTTTACCGTAAATAGTAAAACACGTAAGCTAAAATTAGTTATAGTAGAATATTTCTCTCGCTCCGCACGTTAAGAAAGTTAAGAATGCATTAAAAAACATTTAACTATCATCCAATGTACATTACTGTTTCAGCAGGCCTAGATTACTGTCTCTGAGCAAAGCCTACTAGATACTAGAAGGCCTGGACAGAAAGCCAATTTCTTGCATTAAATTTTCTCTTTTCCACCGCTAGGTTCGCGTTTATGTTCTGTTGTTTGGCGTGAATTCTATAATGATGTGTGTTACTGCAACATGTTTTATGAGAAGAAATAATATATTAAACTTTATTTTATACGGTAAGGTCTTATCTAACGTGAAATATGAAGAGTTTTGTCGTTTTTTAATTTATTTGGTCTCACGATTTGCAATATATGGATGGTTGCTGAGATGCATTTACAGTAACATTTGTTTAGTTATGTCCTTCCAAATTATCGTCAAGGTGATGGTGGTGATTATTGTTTTAAGAAGAAGTACAACTAGGCAACCATCCTCTATATAACACTAATCAGAGAGAAAAACTGGAAGGGGTCCGACAGTTCGAAAAATGAAAGTATGGGCCAAAGGAAGACAAGGGCCACGAAGGGCGTGAAAATAAAAGACTGCCTAGCCCTCGGAAACCTAATAGCGTAGGGGTCGGCAAAGAACTAGAGTTGACCAAGGAAGGTCGGATAGGATAGATGAAAGTCAGGAGCCTGGCACAAGTAAGTGGAAGAAATGCCAGGACTCAGTTAAGGGCCCCGTGGTTGTCAACACACGTTCAAAATTTCAGAGCCCCTGGAGCCAATTACCGTAAGTTTCTCTTTCCATTCTGTAGGTTAAGATGGTTTATTGCCGGGCTGAGTGAGTCAGACGGTTGAGGCGCTGGCCTTCCGACCCCAACTTGGCAGGTTCGATCCTGGCTCAATCCGGTGGTATTTGAAGGTGCTCAAATACGTCAACCTCCTGCCGGTAAATTTACTGGCACGTAAAAGAACTCCTGCGGGACAAAATTCCGGCACCTCGGCGTCTCCGAAAACCGAAAAAGTAGTTAGTGGGACGTAAAGCCAAGAACATTATTTATTATTAACATTATTATGATGGTTAATTTTGCGTGCCTAACTGCACAGCTGACACAGCGAAGAAATATACACAAATATAAATTTGCATCTTTTTCCTAAAGATCCGAGTTTACGGGAGAAATGGAGGCCTGCTATTTCTGAACAGGGCAGCAGAAAAGTATCTCTTCCGGCTCCTAATGATAACTCCAGAACATGTAACTTGCACTTTGTCGAATCAGATTACACTGTAAGTACTGTGAGGGGAATTCTGCCTCCCCGACAAAGTACCGATGCAAATTCTTCTTATTAAAAATGTATGAATATTTACAACGCGGCCGTTAGGATATCTAGGAAAATGTAAACTTGTCCGAAAGCTAAAATTCCTTACCACTCCAAAGTTTAAAGGGACGTTTCAGTGCCGCGACTGTGATCAAGCACACATCACATACGTTATACTTACATTTTTCAGGCCTGTTCTTGATAATAATGCAAAGAAAGTGACTAATGACCGTGATTTATTAAACAAATTCAAGAGCAAGCCTCTGAGCAGAAAAGTGTTGAAATTATAGAATTAGGGAAAAATCGGGTCAGTAGGCCTACTTCTATTTAGGCCTATTTCCCTATTTTTTATTCCTTTGTGATAAATAGTGCAAAATGAAAGAACTCTATGAAGTGTAGTGTGTTCTAAGTTGTTTTGTATATTTATATCTCATTCACACCGGACATAATGATAATAAAAATGTATTATTTCGCGTTATTGTATGAATCTTCAATATAAAGATATAGACAGAACATGAGAACAACAGAACATAAACGCGATCCAAGCGGCCATTGCCTGAACTACATCGTTCGCCCAGAAATGTGTCAGCTTGTCCAGGCCTTCTATTATAGCGTAGGCAACGCTCTGAGCTACCGCCGTCTCAATCTCTATATACCGATACTGCCTGTTCTGTGCCGCCAGAATTGCGTTTATAGCGACATTGCAGATGGCAGCACTTACCGCACCCACAGCACATGTTAGTTAAATGAGAGATGGTCCGTAACGCCAATATAAAATGAAAAATAATCCTTAACATGTTACTAATTGAGAAGAAAATGCACATACAGAAACTAACATTTGACATTTGAACTTGGCTTAAGATATAGAAGCGTAAAATATATAAAATCTTACCAGTTACAGTAGATATATTAGTATCATCCCACTGTTCAAGTACAAACATTTCAGAATTTTCTCGACACGGAGCACCTTTTCAGTCCTTTTATTATTGTTATTGTTATTTACCATCAGTGGACGCAAATAAAATTTCTATCACTCGCTGATCCTTTGTTCATGACCAGATTTCAGGATACGTTTTATGGTACATACTAGCTGATATACCCGTGCTTCGCTACGGGATTCTCAGAAAGACTGACTTGGTGGTTTTCCTAACTGAATTCAACATAGGTCATTACAAAAACGTCAGTAGGAATGTAGCGATTGAAAGCAATGTTATCATATAAAATACTCGATGAAATGAAAAACCGCACACTTTCTCACTTTCAACGAACAGTACTGCGCTGCCGATCCAACAGTCCAAAGTTCCAGAGCTGGAATAACCAGGTCGCAGACTGCCATGAACACTCCTCTGTCATTATTCCGTTAAATATGCACACTACTCATTCCAATCAGTGCCTCAGAGTAGGCACTGAATAGCTCGAATATTATGATGAACCAGTGCGTTACGTACCAGTAATATCAGAAAATGTATGAACCAGAAGAATGGCATGCTAAAGAAGAAAGTTATCCAACTCCCCAGCTACTTACCCCGCCAATACACAGGCAGGCTGTTACAGTCGGTACGACCAGGCGAGTTGGCCGTGTGGTTAGGGGCGCGCAGCTGTGAGCTTGCATCCGGGAGATAGTGGATTCGAACCCCACTGCCGGCATCCCTGAAGATGGTATTCCGTGGTTTCCCATTTTCACACCAGTCACACCAGAATGTACTTTAATTAAAGCCAAGGCCGCTTCCTTCACACCCCTATTTATTTCCTACCCCATCGTTGCCACAAACCTACCTGTGTCGGTGCGACGTCAAGCAAATTAAAAAACCTCGTTGCGCTGCAGTAATCCTATCTATCGGGGATGAGTGGAAGCAGAAGACAATAAGCGCATCACAACAAACAATGGTCAATGTAATGTTATTTTTGATAGAGTTTTTTTTTTTTTGCTAGGGGCTTTACGTCGCACCGACACAGATAGGTCTTATGGCGACGATGGGATAGGAAAGGCCTAGGAGGTGGAAGGAAGCGGCCGTGGCCTTAATTAAGGTACAGCCCCAGCATTTGCCTAGTGTGAAAATGGGAAACCACGGAAAACCATTTTCAGGGCTGCCGATAGTGGGATTCGAACCTACTATCTCCCGGATGCAAGCTCACAGCGCGCCTCTACGCGCACGGCCAACTCGCCCGGTACACTGTGATATTAGAGCGTCATACACAATTATTTATATTGTAGACTGTAGTTCCTTATTCTCATACTTTACATACCGATTTTCACTAAATTCTGTTTACCCATTTTCTCGTGACTCGGCGCTGATATGGACTTAGTAACAAAAATCCAAATTCATGAATATCTCTGTGATTATATGCGGTACGGTAACAATGTATAAGACATAAGTGATCGGTAATTTAATAACTTCTTACATAACTACTACAACTTACGACATAACTAAAGATATGTTAGTTATGTAGTATTTATCGATACAACCACTAATAACAAATAACTTATTTGAGAATTACATTTCAGGCCTTCCCCTAAACTACCATTTCACTCAGCGTGAATAAAATAATTTGTAGCATAGATTGCAGTGGTTCATCACCTGACTTTACATACCGATTTACATTAAATTCTCTTCAGCCGTTTTATCGTGATGCGTGTACATACATACAGACAGACAGAAATTACGGAAAAGTAAAAAATGCATTTCCTTGTTACTGTGGACATGACAGATATAGAAATACCATTCATTTCAAATTCTGAGCCATGTACAGGCAAAACAATTATTTTATGTATAGATTAAATTTCAGGCCTTCCCCTAAAGTGCCATTTCACTCAGTGTGAATAACATGATTGATGGCCTAGATTATAGCGACTTATTCCTCGACTTTGCATACCAATTTTGGTTAAGATACGACCACTAATATAATAAATATTTGAAAATTAAATTTTAGGCCTTCCCCTAAACTACCATTTTTCTCAGCGTGTATAGCCTATATTGTAGCGACTTATTTCCCATCTCTGTCTACCGATTTTCATTAAGACACGACCACTAATAACATAAATATTTGAGATTCAAATTTCAGGCCTTCCCCTAAACTACCATTTCACTCAGCGTGATTAAAATAATTTATAGCCTAGATTGTAGCGGTTCATCACCCGACTTTACATTCCGATTTTCATTAAATTCTCTTCATCCGTTTTCTCGTGATGCGTGTACAGACAGACAGACAGATAGACAGACAGACAGACAGACAGACAGACAGACAGACAGACAGACAGACAGACAGACAGACAGACAGACAGACAGAAATTACCGAATAGTAAAAAATGCATTTTCTTGTTACTGTGGACATGACCGATACAGAAATACCATTCTTTTCAAATTCTGAGCAATGTACAGACAAAACTCATTTTATATATAAAGATTGCAGCCCGTGCGCCAGACATGTCATTACATCCACCACCCAATCTCACTGCGCTAAGAGTTTCTACTGCGTCTCCAGAATATCATCTAGTGAGACCATATATTAACCCATTTTGTAACAGATAAGACACACATTCCACTATAGATTTCACAGTTAGCGAGACAGCATCTGCCGTCTCATTAGTCATACACTTCAGTTTTCTACGTTTTGATTCGAACTGAACTATTTCATCGTACTCATTGAAATCATCATTCAACCATTGTAAATATTTTATCTGCCGGTGAATAGAAATGCACACAACCCGGATTGTTTTGCGAATGTGCTAAGTTCTGGCAATGGCGTAGTGGAATGTGAAAAAGTTGTTAAGCGATTCCATGAAGCGCACCGTCGATTCCGCGTATGAAAAGTCTAAAACATGTGTTTATAAACGAGCATTGTTTTCTTTCATGAAGCGAATAGCAACAGCGACTGTTGGGGAAATATTTATACAGCAGAACAGTAATCTTTACCAAATTCCTCTGTTTATTCATAATACCGAACAGGCTTCGATGTCAAGTCTCTCTGCAGGTGATAAACTTCTCTCACATATTTGGAGGTGATGATGCCATTGCTGTCATTTCACTGTCTAGGAAATGGGACTTCACATTTGTCAAATGGTAATAGTGAAATCTGAAAAGAAGTTTATGACTAGGATAACATGGATGAGTCACACAGGAAGTAGGTATCAGGAATAGAGAACTTCTTTTGAAAGTCCGTTTAGAACAAAACACAACAGTTTATTCGCGAGAGCAAGAGATTTTTAAATATCAATGCCGCATACACCTTTAACATTGACCACGCAAACAAACTTGTCACTGGTTCGGTCGTAGAGGAGCCGTACCTAATTAGGCATTGAATCGGCAATCTCTGTTGGTCTAAGTGTTTAACATTAAGTTCTAAGTATTTTCTTCAGTAACTGGGAAATCCCGACAAACGATATCAAGATTTTCCATTTAGGCTACCTGTCCAGAGTACTTTGTGACGGAGCTGACACTAGACCAGGAGTTCTGCCATATTCGTAACCGTTTGGGATACTATTCCCCACACAACATAGTACCGTGCGATTTATTCTGACCACGCGGATTTTGTCTTGCGAAAATTATGGGTTTGACTTTAAAGATAAACGATCTTTTGTTAATTATATTTAGCTGCTTCCTTTACTTTATTCAGACGATCAATTTCTGAGTTGTCTCAGGATTTCCTCTGTAGTCTTTTAACTTCATTATGGTTAGTCATCAGCTGTTATCTCAGACTCAGAATTCTCGATTGGAGCCTCTAATGTCTGATTTTCTGATAACTGCTGTCATTCTTACTCGTTGGAATAATGACTTGGATTGAGACATCGTTGTTCAGATGAATTTCGTACTCGTCATCCAATGTATTTCCTGCGGCTGAAGAGCTTTTTTCATCATAGATTTCTTCCTAAGAATTATCTTGTTGCTGTCTAGTCTCTCGTGGAGCTACTTTTCTGGCTAGGAGGTAATGGAGATAATTCGAAGACGCTCTCTGGCTTCAATATATTTTTCTTTTAGTTTTATCTTGTATCTCATCTCTAAAATAATTCAGGCTACAAACACGAGAATAATCGGATAGAATCCATTGACTACTCTTGGTTGATCCTTGCCTTGATAGCGTTAAGCCAGTTTTCCCAAAGTTCTTTATTGTGGGGATTTCAGGAATCCTCATACCTGCAGAATTTGGATTTGTTGCTATGATATCCAAAGGGGAACACAACAATTCATTATTTTACGACCAGAGACACACACATAAATGATCGATGCAAACGCACTGGAACACAACAAAGTGGGTACGGAGATAAGTTGGGTGCGTTAACTGGCACCCCTAGTGGAGGTTTGTAACACTAAGAGCTCACGCTGAGGCTGAGAAGCATGTTAACCTCATAGCATACAGCAAGCAGTATGTAGCCTTGAGACGGCGGTGCTCTGAGCAAATTTCGACCTCACTTATTTAATTGCACCGAGAAGTTATATTTTACATTTAGGAACCATACTTATGGACCTAAAAACACTGTTCCTAAATGGTAAGTAAAATGCGTATCAACGAATACGCACTCGAGATTCCTGTACGAGTTCTCTAAATAGCCACTGTATTGTATATTGAGGAGCTGAATCCGTCAACCACTTTTATTCACAAGGCAGAGTGATAAACTTCTCGAAGAAAGGAATATGAACGGGATATAGGGCCTACAAGTTACGACTAAAATTTTAAGCCACATCTGATAGAGCGAAATGGACTAAAGCATGTGATCACAAAAATAACAGTCTGCGGATTCCATCATAAATTATTATGTGCGACACAGTGATTTCACGAAGCGAATGGCAACTGTGTGTACATTTTGAGAAGTAGGCATCTCTCTGAGGAGAGTAACAAATGCCTAAAAAACCTGCACATTCAGTTACAGAAATGGTCGTATGGATTCCACAAAAATAAGACAATTAGTGAGAGATCAGGACTTCCAAAAACGGTGTCAGCTTTCTCAAAAGGGAAAAGGTGTTATTTAAAGAACCTTTCACCGAACAGTTGGATAACACACCATGATGGTCTTGTCTTGCAGTAACCATCGTGATGCTCTAAATAACAATGTATTGTAGCCGAACGGCCAAAGAAAGATAATAACATCTTTGTTTGTCCCGTTTCTCTACGGGGTCGGGTATGAGGAGAGATGAATCTGTCGTGGCGGGTTTTTATGACCGGATGCCCTTCCTGGCATCAACCGCATCAGAAGAGTTAATGAGATGAAATGAATGACGTGATACATATATGATAGTAGGGAGAGCCTACTCCTGTCGAATAGCACCAAGAGGTCTGCTCAAGGCTTAACGTCTCCATGCGACGGAAGAATCACCATCAACAGCGTCATATGCCCTCAATCCCTATGAGCACTGCGGAGAGGTTTGGAATTTAATCCAGGCTTTTGGCATGCAATCTTATGATTAGAAATTGTATACCACCAACTCTCCTACACAGCCGGCCAACATACGGATGGTGAATTCTTTTTTTTTTTTTTCCACCAAAGGGACTCGAACCAGCTAACCACGGTGTTGGACCGTTTAGAGTTCAGCATTTTAACGATCATGGCCACCAAGAGGGCTTAAAGAAAGATAATAACATCTGCAGAACACTTATTACATCTTACTATAATGTGTTAATGACGTTGTTCTTTTTGTGCCTCCACTGCGAACCATGTGACCTTGCCGCGGTGGGGAGGCTTGCGTGTCCCAATGAAGCAGATAGCTGAGCCGCAGGTGCAACCATATCGGATGGGTATCTGTTGAGAGACCAGACTAAGGAATGGTTCATCGAAAGGGGGGTAGCAGCCTTTCGGAAGTTGCAAGGGTGGCAGTCTAGATGGTTGACTGATATGACCTTGTAATAATACTCAACATGGCTTAGCTGTGTTGATACTGCTACACGGCTAGAAGCAACCGGAAACTACAGCCGTAACTAACTCCCAAGGACATGCAGCTCTCTCTGTATGAATGATGTATTGATGGTGGCTTCCTCCCGGGTAAAATATTCCGGAGGTAAACTAGTCCCCCCTTCGGATCTCCGTGTGGGGACTACACGAGCGGGGCGATCATCAGGAAGATGGATACTGACATTCTGCTAGTCGGAGCGTGGAATGTTACAAGTTTGAATCGTTGTGGTAGATTAGAGAATCAGAAAAGGGAGATGGATAGACTAAAGTTAGATGTAGTTAGTATAAGTGAAGTACGTTGGCAGGAAGAACAGGATTTTTGGTCAGGTGACTACCGAATTATCAACTCAAAATCAAACAGGGGAAATGCAGGAGTTGGTTTAATAATGAATAAGAAAATAGGACAGCAGGTAAGCTACTACGACCAGCATAGTGAAAGAATTATTGTCGTCAGGATAGACACCAAACCAACGCCCACCACAATAGTGCAGGTCTATATGCCTACTAGCTCAGCGGATGATGAGGAAGTCGAAAGAATATATGAAGAGATTGAAGATTTAATACAATATGTAAAAAGTGACGAGAATCTAATTGTGATGGGAGACTGGAATGCAGTCGTAGGCCAAAGAAGAGAAGGTAATACAGTAGGAGAATTCGGATTGGGAAAAAGGAACGAAAGAGGAAGTCGGCTGGTTGAATTCTGCACTTATCATAATTTAGTCCTTGCCAATACTTGGTCCAAACACCACAAACGACGGTTGTATACATGGACGAGACCTGGAGACACTGGAAGGTATCAAATAGACTTCATTATGATTAGGCAGAGATTCAGAAACCAGGTATTGGATTGCAAAACTTTCCCGGGAGCAGACGTGGACTCTGACCACAACTTGTTGGTCATGAAATGCCATCTGAAGCTGAAGAAATGTTAGGAGGAAGAAAAGATCAACTAAGAATCAGTGGATAACTCAGGAGATACTAGACCTGATTGATGAACGACGAAAATACAAGAATGCTAGAAATGAACAGGGCAGAAAAGAATACAGGCGATTAAAGAATCAAGTAGATAGAAAGTGCAAGGTAGCTAAGGAAGAATGGCTGAAGAAGAAGTGCAAGGATGTCGAAGGTTGTATGGTCCTAGGAAAGATACACTGACTGACAGAGCAAATGCAACACCAAGAAGGAGTGGTCAGAACTTTATGCCAATTGCAGGGTAGACTGACGTCACTGAGGTATGCTCATGATGTGAAATGCGCCGCTGTGCTGCGCACGTAGCGAACGATAAATGGGACACGGCGTTGGCGAATGGCCCACTTCGTACCGTGATTTCTCAGCCGACAGTCATTGTAGAACGTGTTGTCTTGTGCCACAGGATACGTGTATACCTAAGAATGCCAGGCCGCCGTCAACGGAGGCATTTCCAGCAGACAGACGACTTTACGAGGGGTATGGTGATCGGGCTGAGAAGGGCAGGTTGGTCGCTTCGTCAAATCGCAGCCGATACCCATAGGGATGTGTCCACGGTGCAGCGCCTGTGGCGAAGATGGTTGGCGCAGGGACATGTGGCACGTGCGAGGGGACCAGACGCAGCCCGAGTGACGTCAGCACGCGAGGATCGGCGCATCCGCCGCCAAGCGGTGGCAGCCCCGCACGCCACGTCAACCGCCATTCTTCAGCATGTGCAAGACACCCTGGCTGTTCCAATATCGACCAGAACAATTTCCCGTCGATTGGTTGAAGGAGGCCTGCACTCCCGGCGTCCGCTCAAAAGACTACCATTGACTCCACAGCATAGACGTGCACGCCTGGCATGGTGCCGGGCTAGAGCGACTTGGATGAGGGAATGGCGGAACGTCGTGTTCTCCGATGAGTCACGCTTCTGTTCTGTCAGTAATAGTCACCGCAGACGAGTGTGGCGTCGGCGTGGAGAAAGGTCAAATCCGGCAGTAACTGTGGAGCGCCCTACCGCTAGAAAACACGGCATCATGGTTTGGGGCGCTATTGCGTATGATTTCACGTCACCTCTAGTGCGTATTCAAGGCACGTTAAATGCCCACCGCTACGTGCAGCATGTGCTGCGGCCGGTGGCACTCCCGTACCTTCAGGGGCTGCCCAATGCTCTGTTTCAGCAGGATAATGCCCGCCCACACACTGCTCGCATCTCCCAACAGGCTCTACGAGGTGTACAGATGCTTCCGTGCCCAGCGTACTCTCCGGATCTCTCTCCAATCGAACACGTGTGGGATCTCATTGGACGCCGTTTGCAAACTCTGCCCCAGCCTCGTACGGACGACCAACTGTGGCAAATGGTTGACAGAGAATGGAGAACCATCCCTCAGGACACCATCCGCACTCTTATTGACTCTGTACCTCGACGTGTTTCTGCGTGCATCGCCGCTCGCGGTGGTCCTACATCCTACTGAGTCGATGTCGTGCGCATTGTGTAACCTGCATATCGGTTTGAAATAAACATCAATTATTCATCCGTGCCGTCTCTGTTTTTTCTCCAACTTTCATCTCTTTCGAACCACTCCTCCTTGGTGTTGCATTGTCACTGTCAGTCAGTGTAGATGCTCCATACAGGAAAATCAAGGAAACCTTTGGAGAAAGGAAATCTAAGTGTATGAATATTAAGATTTCAGATGGAAAGCCACTTGTAGGGAAAGAAGACAAAGCAGAAAAATCGCAGGAGCATATCCAACAGTTGTATCAAGGTAAAGATGTAGAGAATTTGGTTATGGAACAAGAAGAGGCTGTTAATTATGATGAAATGGGAGACCCAATTTTGAGGTCAGAGTTTGACAGAGCTGTGAGTGACCTAAATAGGAACAAGGCACCTGGAATTGATGATGATGACATACCCTCTGAATTACTGACTGCGTTAGGAGAAACCAGCATGGCAAGGTTATTCCATTTAGTGTGTAAGATGTATGAGACAGGAGAAGTCCCATCCGATTTTCGTCAGAATGTTGTTATACCTATTCCCAAGAAAGCCGGTGCTGACAGGTGTGAAAACTACCGCACCATTAGTTTAGTATCTCATGCCTGCAAAATTTTAACACGTATTATTTACAGAAGAATGGAAAAACAAGTTGAAGCTGAGTTGGGAGAAGATCAGTTTGGTTTCAGAAGGAATGTAGGAACACGTGAAGCAATCCTGACTTTACGTCTGATCTTCGAGGATCGAATCAAGAAAGACAAGCCCACGTATATGGCATTCGTAGATCTCGAAAAGGCATTCGATAATGTTGATTGGACCAAGCTATTTACGATTCTGAACGTGATTGGGATCAGATACCGAAAACGAAGAATTATCTACAATCTGTATAAAAATCAGTCTGCAGTAACAAGAATCGAGGGCTCTGAAAAAGAAGCAGCAATCCAGAAAGGAGTGAGGCAAGGCTGCAGTTTGTTCCTCCTCCTTTTCAATGTTTACATAGAACAGGCAGTAAAGGAAATCAAAGAGGAATTTGGAAAGGGGATCACAATCCAAGGAGAGGAAATCAAAACCTTGAGATTTGTCGATGATATTCTTATTTTACCTGAGACTGCAGAAGATCTCGAGAAGTTGCTGAATGGTATGGACGAATCTTGGAAAGGAGTACAAGATGAAAATAAATAAGTCGAAAATAAAAGTAATGGAGTGTAGTCGAACAAAGCCAGGTGATGCAGTAAATATTAAATTAGGAAATTAAGTCTTAAAGGAAGTGGATGAATATTGTTACTTGGGTAGTAAAATAACTAACGATGGCATAAGTAAGGAGGACATAAAATGCAGATTAGCACAAGCAAGGAAGAGCTTTTTTAAGAAAAGAAATTTACTCAATTCAAACATTAAGTACTCATCCCGAGGTGGTGCAGCTCTTTTCAAGCACACCCCCATTGGAGGTGAGCTGCGTGTACCATTTGAACCACATACCAGCCCTCCCGCCATTCTTAAATTTCTGGCAGTACCGGGAATCGAACCCGGGCCCCCGAGGACGGCAGCTAATAACACTAACCGTAACGCTATGGAGGCGGACAATTCAAACATTGATATTGGAATTAAAAAGATTATTTTGAAGACTTTTGTGTGGAGCGTGCCATTGTATGGAAGTGAAGCATGGACGATAACTAGCTCAGAAAGAAAGAGAATAGAAGCTTTTGAAATGTGGTGTTACAGAAGGATGCTGAAGGTGAGATGGGTAGATCGGATCACGAATGAAGAGATACTGAATCGAATTGGCGAGAGGAGATCGATTTGGCTAAAATTGACGAGAAGAAGACATAGAATGATAGGACACATCTTAAGACACCCAGGACTTGTTCAGCTAGTTTTTGAAGGAAGTGTTGTTGGTAAGAATTGTAGGGGTAGACCAAGGTATGAATATGACAAGGAGATTAGAGCAGATTAGGATGCAATAGTTACGTAGAAATGAAAAGGTTAGCACAGGATAGAGTGGCATGGAGAGCTGCATCAAACCAGTCTATGGACTGATGTCTCAAACAACAACAACAACAACAACAACAACAACAACAACTTTTTGTGCACATTGTTAGGTGATATCTGTGATGCTCTAAAAGATGACCTCACCAGGCGAGCTGGCCGAGTGGTTAGGGGCGCACATCTGTGAGCTCGCATCCGGGAGATAGTGGGTTCGAATCCCACTGTCGGCAGCCCTGAGGATGGTTTTCCGTGCTTTCCCATGTTCACACCAGGCAAATGCTGCGGCTGTATATTAATTAAGGCCACGGCCGTTCCCTTCCTATTTTCTAGGCCTTTCCTGTCCCATCCTCGCCATAAGAGGTAAAGAAAATTGAAAAAAAAAATGACCACTAACGTCGCAGCCGTGACACTTCATAGGGAGCGTCCCAAGCAGTTCCGAGATGGGTCCCTCGATCTCCGCCAACTAGTGAAATCTAAAATTCCCTTTTGGAGGGTTAATTTAGAAGGCAGTGGTTGGCATTACACATGCTGTTGCAGGGAGTAAAGAATACAGGGAGATGCCTTGGAGCTCTGAGAGTGAAGCCCAATGACAGTGGTCTACATAGGGGGCGTGGTCGTAAATAGGCGCGAGAACGCATGCTGTTTTTTGATAGTCAAATCTATCACAGCTCATTGACGTGAATACGGTGAACACAAATTGTAATTGTGGGAATTTTCAGATGCAAACACTGTACGACACGCTAAAAAGTAAAAGAGTCAGGCCTACTAATATTTAGTTGATGTTTTAGCTCCTACAATGTCGTGTTGTGCATACGGTCGTGCGAATCGGAAATCAAAAAATATTCCTGGAATAACATTTCATAGGTAAGATTCTAAGTATGGCTTGTGATATGTAGAGCAGTATATTATATTACCTCCATTGTTATTGTGCTAGTATTACGGAGTCTCAGAAAATGTTTAGGTTAGACTTGTTGTTAATCGTCAATTTTTCCTGAGCTTTCCTGTTCATGAAAAAAGGAGAGCAGAGTGGATTAAGGCCATTAGAATGGAAAATTGGACACGCTCTCCTTACACCAGAATATGTTCAGCACATTTCGAACCGGAATTGTTTGATCGGTACATGAATAAATTTATTTTGAAGGAGAATGCAGTACCTACGGTACTATTTTTGAAGCATTCCCCCCCCCCCCCCGTTTTTTTGTGGGCGAAGAAATGGAGAGTCCCAGGGCGAAAACTATGCCCTTTTACTCATCTGTTTCTTAGGAATAGCCGATGAGCCGGAAAGTCTCAATTCATTGCACTGCCGGGGGAAAAACGATCTGTCTTGTAGGTGGAGTGCCTACAAATCTTCGCTTAATTTAGAGGTATTTAATGGATGGTAGGTTTAAAATTTGGAAAAGGCCGAAAATATTTTCAGGGCGGGTCGTATAAGAGCCAAGGGCCCCGGTACTTATATCGAGTATTAGGCTTCTTGGTTCTTATGACCCGCTTTAGTAACGAGATGCCCTGATCGGTGGACTGGGCTTGGAGTATTCTAGCCTTGGTCATCTTGGTTAGCTTGTTTATCTGAGTCCTAATAGTCGGAATACGGACTTCTGTGCGTATCTTCCTATTAGATCTCAGAATGGGGGCTCTTGTCATTTTTCTCAGTATTTTGTTTTGGAAAATTTCTAATTTGGAAAGTGGAGTCTTGGGAATATAGCCCCAGACCTCGCACCCATAGAGCAGTATGGGCCTGCTTTCTCTTGATGGAGTTAGAGATGTATCTATTATAAAGCAGAGGTTTCAGGTTGGCCACACGTGCCCAGGCTCGTTGTGGGGCCTGTTTTATGTTCCCTCTCCAGATAAGACTTCTGTCCATTGTTAGGCCGAGATACTTGATTTTATTGGTCCAGGACAGGGGGGTATCGTTTAAAAGAAGATGATCAAGGCTAGGCCTTCGTCTAGAAAAAATAATTGTTGGGTCTTGCCAGCATTTATTTTAATTCTGTTCCAAGTTTGCAGAGCGGAGATGGTATCTCTGTTTCTCCTTCTGGAGGCATAAACAGCTGTATCATCAGCGTACTGCTGGATTTCTACTCCTTGCCACTGGGGTAGATCATTCACATATAGGGCGTAGAGTATTGGAGAGATTTTTCCACTCTGAGGGATGGTGGTGATGGTGGTGATTTTTGTTTTAAGAGGAAGTACAACGAGGTAATCATCCCCTCTGAACAAATAAGTGGAAATGAAATTTAAAATATAAAACAAAATTATTTATTCAACAAAGGAATTTGGAAACGCAGTACAAAATAAAACAAAAAATAATGATAAAACTAGGCCGAAAGGATTACTAACGTATCAAAAGGGAACGTACGTTCCCTGAGTAACAGTACACTTGTAATTTACATACCCTTGATAAGTCCACTGTCGCACATAAAGCGGATGACGAGATCAGCAGTAGTCGCGTCATCGGCTAGTATGCGTTCGAGTGTTTCCTGCAGGCCGAGGCTCCGTCTTAGGCCAGAGAGATCGGCGCACTCTGTGAGGATGTGGGCCACGGTGAATTCAGCACCACAAGAACACACTGGGGGGTCTTCCCTCTTTAGGAGATAGGAGTGCGTGGATCTTAAATGACCTATCCTCAGCCTGCACAGTACTATGGCCTCTCTCCGTGAAGGTCGGAAAGAGGACCGCCACACGGTAGTTGTCTTCTTAATTGCTCTCAGCTTGTTGGGAGTTCGGATATCTAGCCACTCCGATTCCCAGAACGCCAAGATGGTTCGACGTAGCTGAGAACAAATATCCTTAGCAGGTACATTGACGGGTCTTGGAGGTAAAAGTGCAGCTTCCTTTGCTGCTTCATCCGCAAGTTCGTTTCCCGCAATCCCAACGTGGCTTGGAAGCCACGCGAAAGTAATTCTGGTGCTAGCATCGCTTAACCTGGCTAGAAGGTCATGTATCTGCTGCACCAGTGGGTGTTGCGAGAAACAGGTTTCAATAGACTGCAGAGAGCTTAACGAATCGGTACACAACAGAAAGTGGCTTCCTTCGTCACGCAGTGCAAACTGCAGAGCCTCTAAGATGGCGTAAAGCTCTGCAGTATACACGCTACATACTTTAGGGAGCGAGATCTTCGTACTCATATCATCAATGACAAAAGAGCAACCAACATTATCTCCGATTTTAGAACCATCCGTGAAGATAAGTCTCGCGGCCGGATATTGGTGAACAAAGTCCTGGAAATACCTCCGATGAACGGAGGAATCCGTGTTCACCTTGGGTCCACGGAGCAGATCTAGACGTATATCCGGTCGCGGAACCAACCACGGAGGTACCTCGCTAAGAGTTCGTTCAAGACAACCACCGATATCAATATTCAAATCATGACACAAGCTATCAATCCGAAACCCAACCGGCCGTGTGGCATTCGGCCGGTCTTGGCACCGCTGGTGGTATTGGGTGCGATAGATGCATTGATAGCTTGGATGTAGCGGCATTTCACGAATTTTGGCAGCGTACGTTAGGAGTAACTGCTGCCTCCTTCTCCGTAAAGGTGGAACTCCCGCTTCAGCGAGCAGGCTGAGAATGGGGCTAGTACGGAAAGCACCCGTTGCCAGCCTTACTCCACTATGGTGAATACTGTCTAAAAGGCTCAGCGTAGATTTTGATGCTGAGCCATAAGCCGCACTTCCATAGTCAATTCGGGAGAGGACCGTCGCCGTGTAAAATCGTAGCAGTACCGCACGGTCAGCCCCCCACGAAGTGCCGCTGAGAAACTTAAGCATGTTAAGTCTCTTCATGCAGGCAACCTTTAAATGACGGATGTGGGGCTGCCACGTAAGTCTCTTATCAAAATGGAGACCCAGGAATTTGCAGGTGTCAACCACTGGTAAGACACTGTTTCGCAAGCGGAGCTCTGGTTCGGGATGCACAGGCCGACGTCGACAGAAGTGTACAACTGAGGTTTTCGCTGCTGAAAATCGAAAACCATGTTGCAGGGCCCATCTGTCGACTCGGTTAATAGCTTGCTGTAGCTGTCTCTCTGCAAACGCCACCCTTCCGGAGCTGTAATGTAGAGCTAAGTCGTCTACATACAGCGATGGAACGACTGCAGGCCCAGCAGCGGCAACTATGCCGTTGATGGCGATTGCGAACAGCGTGACACTCAGTACCGATCCCTGAGGTACTCCATTTTCCTGAACGTAATATTGAGAAAATGCATTCCCTACTCGGACTCGAAAGAGACGGAGGGACATGAAGTTCTCAATAAACGTTGGCAAATTTCCCCGAAATCCCCACTGGTGTAGAGTGGAGAGAATCCCATATCGCCAGGTAGTATCGTAAGCTTTTTCCAGGTCAAAAAATACGGCGACTAGGTGTTCCTTCCGGAGAAAGGCCTCCTGAATGGCGCTCTCCAGTCTGACCAGATGATCAGTGGCAGACCGATGAGAGCGAAAACCACACTGGTAGTTAGACAGGAGGCCCTCTCTTTCCATGGCCCACACAAGACGCCGGTTAACCATCCTTTCAAATAGCTTACAGAGGCCATTTGTAAGGCATATTGGCCTATAACTATCCAGAAGTTTTTGATCTTTACCTGGCTTGGGAATTGGTATTACAATTCCCTCACGCCATTGAGATGGAAACACTCCCTCACTCCATATTCTGTTGAAAAGGGTGAGGATATCCTTGAGACATCTGTCACTCAAATGCTTAAGCATTTGATTATGGATTTTGTCCGGTCCAGGAGCCGTATCTCTGCATAGCGCAAGTGCACTTCGCAACTCCCACTCCGTGAAGGCCACGTTGTAGGGATGCGAAGCACTAGAGGCAAAAGAGAGATGGTGGGCCTCTGCTTCGCGCTTAATTGGAAGAAATGCAGGGTCGTATCTCCTAGAGCTGGACGTATCTGAGAAATGTGACGCGATGTGGTCTGCAATGACTGAAGGAATCGTAACTATATCTCCATTCATGGAGATTCCGGGTACTGAGGGCACATTCTGTATTCCGACAATACGGCGGAGTTTTGTCCACACTTGTGATGACGGAGTATGTGCCGTGATGGATGACACATACTTCTCCCACGTAGCTTTCTTACTTTCTCGAATCAAAAAACGGGCCTTCCCGCGCAGACGCTTAAATGCGATATGATTGGCCATTGTAGGATTCCGACGATAATGCTTAAAAGCCCGTCGGCGATCACGTATGGCTGCTGCAATTTCGTCCGTCCACCATGGGACCTGTTTCCGGCGACGAATACCGGACGAGGAAGGAATTGTTTCCTCTGCAGCAGCCAAAATTCCAGTAGTAATGGAAGAGACGTGGTCGTCAACAGACTCCAGCATATCATCAGCCATCACTGCGCGTTTTGTAAATTCTGGCCAATTTGCCCGCCGAAGTAACCAGCGCTTGGGTACTTCGGACTGTCTTTGATTCAAGAGAGACAGAATTATCGGGAAGTGGTCACTATCACAGAGGTCGTCGTGAACTTGCCACCGTAGCAGGGGAACTAGCGCACGGCTACACAAAGTGACATCCAGGTGTGAGAATGTGCCATGCGCGCTACTGAAATGTGTCGGTTCCCCTGTATTGAGCACACAAAGATCAAATAGGTTGATCATTCGCTCGAGCTTCCTCCCCCTAGAACAGGAAGATGGTGAACCCCATAGTGTGTTACGGGCGTTCACATCCCCCAGTATGAGGAAAAGAGGAGGCAACTGAGCGATCAAATCTTGTAGTGCATGCATATCAAGATTATAATCCGGTGGAAAGTACACGTTGCAAACCGTTGTCATTACTAGCAACGGAGTGCGAACTGCAACTGCATCTAGCTGAGTACGGAGCGGTACTTCTTCGCTGAAGATGTCGGAGCGAACTAGGGTACAAACGCCCCCAGTTGCCGCGCCATCCACAGCTACTCTGTCTTTGGAATAAAGACGATATCCTCTCATAGTCGTGTCGTGTCCAGGTCTCAAGCGAGATTCCTGTAGACAGACTATGGAGGCCGCATAGACGGATATCAGTTGACGTAACTCAGCCAGGCGACAGTGGTAACTACTGCAGTTCCACTGCAATAGTGCCATTGTGTGGATTGGTAGTGTTGCGAAATTAGGACAATTGCTTGCCCTTCTTTTTGTCAACTACCTGCCATTTTCCGCCGTTGTTGTCGGTATTGTCGTCACCATCCACGACAATGAGTGGTTCAGTCTCCATTGTCTCCTCAGAAGAAGGAGGCGCAGTGACTGGACCCTCCGCGGACGGTGATCTCATTGGTCTGGAACAGTGGGCCTTCTTTCTGGGAGAACTAGGTTCTCCAGAAAGTGATCGAACAAGAGGGCGTCGGGGCCTCTCGCTCTTGCCCACCGTTTCTCTCTTTTTGGGAGGAGAGCCGGCAGATGGCTTGCCGGATTTCTTCGGTGATCCTGTGGACCCCGGCTGAGTTGGAGAAGGCTTCTTCTCCAATTTTTTAAGGGAGCTCTGTGGCTTCACCTTCTCCTCCTTTATGATCTGGGCATTGGAAGGAGGGCTGGACTTTCCAGCCCTATTTGGGAAGTCTTTCCCCCCGCCCTGTTAGGGGAGGACTTCCCAGTCGAACGTTCCTGGGAAGGGCCCTTCCCAGGCAACGTCGACAGTAACGCTCTTTTCGTTGCTTCACATGGTGAAACTCCAGTTTCTTTTCTTACTGAATTTTGTTGCTGGCTTTGACTTTTCAATGCATTTTCAGTACCGGTGTTCTGTACAAAACTCTGTGGAGTGATCCGTACGTTTGTGACCTTTTCCGCGAATGAGATGGAGAACTCCGGAGCAGCCATGGATTTGAACTTCCTCCGGGCGTCTGGATAAGATAGCTTATCCAGCGTTTTTATCTCCTGGATCTTCTTCTCCCGCTTGAATGTGGGGCACTCCTTGGAGATTGGAGCATGCGTACCCGGGCAGTTGACGCACACAGGTGGTGGTGTGCATTCAACCCCAGCATGCTCGCACTTCCCACACATTTTGCAGGTCGTCGAACCTGTACATCGCAATGAGGTGTGGCCAAACTTTTGACAGTTATAACACCTCATTGGTGCCGGAATGTACGGACGAACAGTCAGGCGATACATTGCTACCTTTATTCGTTCAGGTATGGTCTCTGCGTCGAAGGTAAGGATGAAAGCACCCGTATCGAGTAGCTTATCACCCACACGCCTCTTCAACCTCTTCACGTCGGTTACACCCCGACGTGCTAGGTACCGGATCATCGTATCATCGGAAGACTTAACCAAATCCCTGTGGAATATAACTCCCTTGCAAGAGTTAAGGGTTTGGTGCTTCTCGATTTTCACCTCTACCTTTCCGAATAACTTGGCTTTAAGTAGCCGTCTGGACTGTTCAGCCGTAGATGTCTTAATAAGTACGGATCCATCTCGGAGCTTGCGCATCTCGTCGACTTCACCAGCAACAATTTCTTCGATGGAATTGCTTATCATAAAAGGACATTCGTCAAGGAAACTTTTACCATCGACCCTGGAAGCAACCAGGAATCGAGGAAGACGTTCGTCACTCATGTAGTCTACAGGAACTGGAGTATACCGCTTACGTTTCTTAGCAAAATTTGACGCTGTTTTTTGAAGGGTGCCACCCTTTGTAAAAGAAGGAAGAGAAAGAGGTTCCGTCTTTTGTCCCACGAGTACTCACGGAAATAAGAGGTCGACCTCCGGCAGAGCCAAGGAGATTTACCGGAGGCAAGGCTATATACTCCAGAGGGCGCCCGGTATCTGGAGGGGGTCGCTTGGAACTACTCTCCCAGTAGCCATGCATCACCTCGCCACGACCCGAAACTTGTGATTGGGGGAGGATAAAACCTCCGTACTAACCTAATTATTTTTTTAATTTAATTTTTTAAATTATTTTTTTAATTTTTTTTCTTTTTTTCTTTTTTTTCTGTAATGTCTAACCTAATCTACCCGAGGCAGAGAGGGTGGCCAGACAGGAAGAGGAATGAAATTAAAGATGGTGAGAATAGAAGGGTAGAAATAGTGATGAAGAATAAAGAGCACAGACACCTCTCAAGCAACTCGGGGGACACCTTGTTAGTCTGGCCCTACACCGAGGCCTATCCAGCATGGGTAACCCTGAGCTGGCACAGCCCTCGGGATCAACAAGCACACAAGCCCCCACACCGACTTCAAGGTCATGGTGTCCCTAGAGGGGGCCACTCTGAGGGACTCCGGCTCGGAGCCTCCGAGGGGCGAAATTTTCTCCGTCTACTGTAACGTAGAGTTTCCTATGGGTGAGATAGGAAGTAATAATTTTGAATAAATAATTTGGAATTACATTGAGGTCCAGAAGTTTGGCTATTAGATTTTCGTGCCAGACGGTGTCAAAGGCCTTCTCTATGTCGAAAAATACCGCTGGCACGCTACGCCGTAAATTGAATGATCTACAGACATACTGCACGAGGCGTAGCGTCGCTAGGGGGGGCACTGTGCTTCGACCGGAAACCAAATTGCTCCGGACGCAGTATGTTGTGGGCGTTCAGGGAAGCAGTGACGCGAATGAGAACAAGTCTCTCGAATATCTTTGAGATATGGGATAATTGGCTTATTGGTCTGTAATTTTGAGGGAACAATCTATCCTTCCCCGGTTTAGGAATGACGACCACACGGCCCGTCTTCCAAACCTTAGGGAAGTATCCCTGTTTAAAGCAAGCCGAGAAAACGGTAGCCAAAGAGATGACTGCTCTATAGGGCAGTGATTTAATTTCTTTATTACTAACCCTATCATCCCCGGGAGACTTCTTCTCATTTAAGTTTTTTATAACCCTGCGGATCTCTGCAGGCGTGACGTCAGATATGTCATTGTCAGGCGTCCATTGTTGTATAAAAGATGAGACCTTTCTGTGTACCTCACGGGTCCGTAGTTCGTTATCGTCGTCGTCATCGTCAGAGAGGTCGTGTGGTACACTTTGACTTTCTATAGTGTCTGCGAAGGCCTCAGCTTTATCGTAAGGGGAGAATGCTAGTCCGTGGCGGCCATGAATTGCACACCTGGGGGGTGGGTGGGGCGATTCAGAGAACGAGTAACCCGCCAGAACTCGTGATCTGATTCGTTTTCAGTGAGGGTACGACAGAATTCCTCCCATCTTTCCACCTTACGTTCTATCATTCACTTGCGGATTTCTTGAGCGAGTTCGCGGTATTCCGCTATATCCGCGTGGTCCCGAAATCTTTGCCATCTTTTACGATATGCATTTTTAATTTTGATTAGGTCTTTAATAATTTCAGGAGTAGAATCTCCTTGGTTGTCCGCGCAATCTCCCGCATTATATTATTAGTATTATTAATTTGGGAGTTATGACTTATCGTATTCCCGCCATGTTGTGTGGGTGTACGATTGCCATTGTTACAGAATTTCTAGCAGCATTCAGGATGTATTTACGGGCGTTTCGCATCTTATTAGTAAGATGTTCCACGGCCCGGTCAATATCATCCCGGCTGTTGATATCGAAAGGTTTTAAGTTTTTATTGACATGCCAAGTAAACTTATTGTAGTCCAAAGATAAGTTTGACAATGGAGAAGATGGCTCAGATATCCTAACCCATGTAAGGTTGAAAAGAATAGGGTCATGGTCCGAATTTAATTCCCTAGGTACAGTAAACTCAATAGGGTAATTATAAACTTTTGTCACTGCGACATGAATGACATCGGGGCGCGAACCATTACTGGGATAAATAGTAGATTATGGGAGCAAAGTCCCCGATGGTATTGTTGTAGCATTCTTCCCTTAGGATTAGTCACTCGTGAATTCCAATCTGGATGCTTGGCGTTTAAGTCACCAACGATGAAAGAAGAGACTTTGGACGGGTTGTTTAATAAAGTATCTAATTCCGCAGTATGTAGCGGAGCCTTGGGGGGTAAATAGGCCGCAAAAATACGATAGTGATAGTTATGTCTAATCTCGATGCCGCGAGACTCAATAACACCATGAGGAAGGGGGTCAATAAGGTTGTGCGTAAGTTTAGACTTAATCAGCACCGCTACGCCCCCGTGCTCATCGTGAAGTCTGTCTTTACGATAGACAGTAACATTTTTTATTTTAAAGGGCATATGTGGTTTTAGCCAAGTCTCTCCTAACAGCATTATATCAATATTGTGGTCAGAAATAAAAGCTTCAAGCTCATATTTCTCACCAACAGCACTCTGACAGTTCCAAGCACAGATTGTTAAGTCCATGTCAGAACAGAATGAACCATAAAATTAGGGTTCAGAGAAATACTGCATAGCAGCATTTATCAGGACCATAATCTTGTCCATTGTTATCGGACGTGATCTTAATTTCGTCGCTGTGTCTTTTACAATTGGTATCATCTTTGGGAAATTTGTCTGCAGAGGTCCACGATATATTTCAGTCCAGAGAGGTCGGACATGAAAGATGCCGCCGACTGGGGGGCAGGGTTTGCTGTAGGTGCCTGAGATGTGGATTGGGAGGGGGCGGGGGCTCCTCCAGACGCTTGGGCGTAAGAGAAGCTGGGGTCCACTTCTCTCGTAAGAGGGAGGGACCGACCTTTCTGGGTTTTTCGGACCTCTCGAGCCACTTTTTGCTCCATGATGGAGCGGTAAGTGGGGCATCCTCTCAAGGAGGCAAGGTGGCTATCCCCGCAGTTCACACATTTGGCTCCTGGGTCCCTCACAGCCATTGAACGCCTCGATCTTAACCTTTGACCCACAACGGTAGTGGACGGAGTAAATGGTCTTGGAATACTCCGTGTTCGGGAGGGTGAGGCTCATAACATTTAGTGGGATCATCTTTTTAGTCGTGGCGTCACGACGGGAGTACTGGTGGATGTCTTGGGGTTCATATCCCATTTCTATGAGCTCTTTCCGAGCCCAGTCCACCCCAACAGAAGAGATTATATTCCTAATAATTACTTTGAGGAGTTTATTACCAGGAATTTGATGGGTGTAAAATTTAGCGTTAGCCTCCTCAAAATATTGTTTAATTCGGTTGTAGTCCTCTACATTTTCTGCGTGGTATTTCAGGGCATCTCGGGTATAGATGACCCTGATTTCGCCAGTGCATTTTGATTTTAAATATTTGTAGTGTCGCTGATAAACAATGGGCGGAATTGTGACTTTCTTTACGGGGGGGGGGGTGTCGCCATTTCGACGTCCTGGCTACCAGGGGGAGCTGAGCTGGACCCAGACTGTTCAGCTACAGTTTGGGAGGAGCGCGTTGCCGTTTGAGCCACATTTCTGGGCTGTGCCGCAGCCGTATTACTTATTACTGGCTGTGCAGGAACAGGCAATGGGGGAGACTCCCCGATGGAAGGGAGGTTTGCCAGCGTATTAAAGCGGTTTTCAGTTTTAACAGGCTTATAGGCACCTTCCTGAGACGCATTTTGGGAGATTTTCTCTTCCCTCTCACCATGGTATGCCATGGCGGGATAGAATGGAGAATATGTTACCAGTATTTACCAGGTCTACAAAGGTCTTGGGGTCAATATCTGGCAGCAAGTTAATACTACTTTCAGGGGGAGTGTTAAGACAAGCGGAAGGCCCACGAGAACCCAGGGAGGTAGCATCAGCGCATGCAGGGATGTCCCCACCTCCCGGCGGGGCACAAGCCATCACCACAGAAAATCTACTAGGTACTCAAATAGTAACAAATCCCACAACAAAACAAACAACACAGAAACAGCACAAGCACAAGCACTAGGGCCTAACGCCGCACACCAAGCAAGGATACAGATTACCCACTACGTAGTGTTAGTTCCCGCTCTCATGCAACAATAGACACTGTCAACAATGCACAAAGATAAGATAGCCAGAGCATACACGTCCGTTCTCTGCCAAGTACAGATAAGGAATGTGAAGCATTCCCTTCTTACCTACAGAATTAGAGCACTCGAGGCCTAGGGAGTTTTTCATTTTTACGCCATTCGTGGCCCTTGCCTTTCTTTGACCGATACCATCATTTTTCAAAATGCCGGATCCGTTCACAGGTAAACCAGCCGACGAGAAGAATACACGGAAGATCTCCGGTCGTTTGACTCACTAGCCTCTTCCAGGAAGTACCGAAATGGCCTACACAGGGCTGACACATAACAGTAACGTCTACGACGAATAAAAGGCAGTCACAAAGCTGTTGACAAGAGTTCGAAACACGTCCTGAACATATTCTAAATTTACGGGGACGAAGTCAACCTGTCCTCCCAATTACTGTTAATAGAGGATGGTTACCTAGTTGTATTCCCTCTTAAAACAATCACCACCACGTGTCGTACAAGGCGATTAAGGGCCTAAGGGGCTCAACTTCGGAGTGTGGGTTGGCATCCAAGGGGCCCTTAGCTGAGTCCTGCATTGTTTCCACTTGTTTCAGAGGATGATTTTACTTCCTATTAAAACAATAATCAACACCACCACCACTCCAAAATATGTAGTAAGTAATCTTGCTAAGCCCAATTTGTTGATCTATTGCGCATTCCCCTAACGCATTCATATTGTGGTATGCCGTTATTAATAGCCTACTCCTTATCTTTACTGATATCTGGTGAAGATTTGCATCTCCTGTTTTTATATATTGGATAATAGTACCGAGAGTCAACAAGCGAGAGAGGAGATTTAAGGCTGCGGGTCATGAGAAACGCTTCTTTAGAGCTTAGTAAAAAGGCATTAATAGGTCTGTTTGCCATTAAATTTTGTTACAGTCAATCGCCGTGTTATTTCGAAAACGATTGTACTTAATTGAGCTATTCGAAGTTTCCCTACTCCCAAGAAAATGTCTTAGTTTGTATGTATCCACAACGTAAGAATTGCCATGTTTTGGTAACCATGGGGGGCGTGGCCGTTGGCTTCAAGCGATAGCCACATAGTAGTGTAGCGGGCAGGCAGCTCCCTGTATACTTTACTCCCTGTGCTGTTGCGTAGTACAGCAAATTCATAACACAACACCGTTATCGTTGCGCGCGAAGGGAACTCGGTCGTACGGTAAGTAGTAGTGCTTGTTAGACGAAAATTTGTTGAAATTCTTTCGCATTGAACGAGATTTTTGATCCGGTTTCGTGAGAGCGTTCTTAATGTGAAGTAATAGTATTATGATCATAAACTTACTTCACAAGGAACAACCTAGCTGTTGCGAGTAAACGTGTGTGTGTTTATGCTGCTTACCTGTTGTTTGGAATAAATAATTTCAAAATATAAACTGTGTGCATTATGCTGTGTCTTACTTCTTCCTTTCCGTCTCCTGTTTTCCATTCCCATACATAAAAATCGTGGGAAGGGTTCAATGAACGAGCGAAAGAATGAGGTTATGTTAGGTCGCGATTTATAGGTAAGTATGGGCGTTTTGGGGTTTTATATGAATTGCATTAACATTTTCAGTAATCAATGTTAAATTTATTATTTAATAGATGTAAATTTACATTAAAATGCAAACGGTGAAACAACGATACAAGCTAACATAATAATAGGATTGCCAACATACAAATACGGTACCGTAATTGCAATTTACTTTTCAAGTAAAAGACACGAGAGAAGCTTGTGATACAACCTTCCTACCGAAATGCAGTAATTATCTCTATCACAATTAAAACTTTAATAAAATAACTGCCATTATCAAGTTTATTACGAGGTACTATCAAATACAGTAGAGACAATACACGACACTTACGGATTTCGCCTTGCTAAAATGGGAGACAATTCGACGGTGGCGCTCCTAGTGACTTGACCTGAACAAATCGCGCTAAATTCAAATATCAATGGAAATGTATATACGGAAATGGATAAATAAATTACGTCTAGAAAGACAGTGGTATTGAGATATTAACTTCGAAGTTGCTAAAGCAATTCTGGATAAATGAATGAAGAATTATTTAAAAGGTTATTATTCAAAGACTGAAATTAGACATATAAACAGGGTGTGAAATGGACTGCTGTGAAATGGCTTGATCTTTCATTTATGCATTACTTTTTTAGCTTTAGCATTCCTGCCTGAAATCTTACGGTTGGATTTGTCTTTTTTCCTCATTTAAAAACAATATATCATCACATTAAGACATTTGTCAATAAAAATATCGGCACATTCCATACACGTATGATGCAATGAATTAACATTTAATAGCTGGACAATTTTCCTCTTAACATGAAGCCTACTAACAGAAAGAAAATCTATAAAATCCCGGCTTTAATCTGAGAAGAGGGATAAAAGAAAGAAAAGTTTGAAAATGTTGTCGATAGTGATGCTTTGAGGAATATTTACGTACAATTAGAGTAAAAATGTAACATACCCTTGGCTGTATAGTCGAGGATTTTTAAAGTCGCTGGCCTGGAAATGATCTGAACAGATCTTATAATTCTTATACAAGCGTAACGTCCCTTCTTTCTTGTACACTTTATCCAAATCGCTTCTGTGACATTTCAAAACCCACAGATCACACCTACAACAACACATCAGTATTGAAGGTTAACTGCGGCACTATACAATAAAATATGCGTATTATATTTTAAGCCCGTTAAAACATGGGTCGAGCAGGTCAGGAGATTATGAAGTACTATAAAAATCTCTGTCACTGGAAGAATATATATGCAAACACAATATTACTTACATGTTCTTGTCACGAGGGAACCTGAAGAACGAGCGCGCACTTTTCTCTACTTCGTAATTACTGCAGCCAAACACAGCACATACCTTTCCCCTCATGTTGAGAGGAGATAACAAGGAATGACACACGCTACTATTTAATTATGTCAACTCACTGAAAACGCATAAATAACACCAAAAACTTCACACAAAAACACAAGTGCTCTTATGACATAATCAGTACCGTTCAGGTCTATCCGCTACAGTGAGCTCCAATAGCTGTCCCTCGATATCTCGCTCAGTGTCGTGTATTGTCTCTACTGTATTTGGTACTATCGTGGTATTTATTTCGTTATGTTGGTAGAGAAAAAGAGGCCACTATAGCGCCCATGACCTGTTTTCTCAGTGAACTTTATTATACAGGATTTTTTTTTTTTGCTAGGGGCTTTACGTCGCACCGACACCGATAGGTCTGATGGCGACGATGGGATGGGCAAGGCCTAGGAGTTGGAAGGAAGCGGCCGTGGCCTTAATTAAGGTACAGCCCCAGCATTTCCCTGGTATGAAAATGGGAAACCACGGAAAACCATTTTCAGGGCTGCCGATAGTGGGATTCGAACCTACTATCTCCCGGATGCAAGCTCACAGCCGCGCGCCCCTACGCGCACGGCCAACTCGCCCGGTTATTATACAGGATTGACGGATCTATTTTTCTTATATGATCCTTGGGGCAGGTCCCAGGACAATAACCGATGTCGGCATTGCCACAACGAGATAGAAACTCTTTCTCATGTCCTGGGATACTGTCCCTACGGGGAAACCCTGTGACTTACTAGACACCATGCTCAGTCATTGTGAGACGTTACTTGCACAGTGCACGAAGAGGTCCGTGGATTATTGGAGAACGGCAGTACCCGTAGGGTTGATATGATAGCCTTAAAAAATAACAACAATGGATTATATTATTGAACCTACGGTTTGGTTTGAATCGCACGTTAAACAGCCCAATGAAGTACTCGAGGGAAAGAAGAGCATCTATGCACCAACTATCCCCTTCTACGGACGTAAATACGGACTGGATAACATCGAGGCGTCATGATCGGTGCAAGAGGAACAATCCCTAAGTTCTTCGAAGAATTCCGCTCAGGATTCAAACTGTCACAGTCGTTGACGAAAAATATGGTCCTCATAGCCTTGAAAGGTTCACTATCCATACCTAGAAAACATTTATATAGTAATAAATGCATTTAGCATAGGTACTTTGCCCTCATGGGCAACCTCCTTATGGGAGAAGTGTTTATTTTCTGAATAAATATATATACATACATTGGCTTTACGTCCCACGAACTACTTTTAAGGTTTTCGAAGATACCCGTGTACTCTCTGTGTGAGGGAAAGTGCGATCGATACTACATCGTAAAGTGCAAAATAGAAATTAATTAGTACGGTATAGAGATAGAGATCTGTAAGTTTTAATCTTATAGTTTAAATAGTTTACACGTTGTGAGTGATATTTTATTTAATTGCATATCTCTTACAGTCTTCGCGTAATTATTGGTGGGGGGGGGGCAATGATTAACATGAACACAGGCATCTGAAATGATGAACAACTACAAATGCAAACATTCCTATATATTAATAATATTCACAAACGAAAAGGAAAGAAACAACAACAATACAGCTTGATTCTCAAATACATTTTTGAACGAGTCCTATGTATGGAGTTTTCAATAATATTCACAAGTACACTCAACTCTCGATTAACCGGGATAATGTAGGGTTAAGGCTTCCCGGATAAGTATAATTGCGATTAACCTGCAAAAAGTTTAAAACAGAAAAGGCGTACTGAAAGTACAGTTTAAAATATTAATAAATGATACTACTGTATTATTTTTTATTAACTTACCCAATACGTAGCAGTAAAAGTAGCACTTAGCACGATTAATAAATAGAAAAATAAATAGCACTATCCGCTGAAACTAATAAGGCAAAGAAAGGATAGTATTCAGAGTGCCTAACTTTACTGTTTCTGAAAATAATCAGTCATTGTTTTCTGCTTTTGTACCGAGAAACACTTTTTCGTTATTTTGCTTCTCAAGTTTCTCGAAACAAGTTTTTCGATATTTTCCCGACTCTTTGTAATTCTGTATTACTGTAACTCCTAAAACTCGTGCATTTTTAGTGTTTTTGATATCGCGGTTAAGCCGCAACTCGGTTAATCCGATTACGGTAAATCAAGAGCTGAGTGTAAACAGAAAAATAAAACTTGGTTTATAAATATTTTGAAGGAATGTACGAAGCTATCAAAAATGATCACAAGTAAAAAATCTAGAACTTGCTTCATAGATACAAATTGTTCATTTCATGATACGTAATGTGAAAAGCTCTACCGCCTGAACTGACTACATTGGGAAATGTAGTTCTCTGAAGGAATGCCCGATTTCTCAATGCATTTCTTGGTATAAAATCACCGCCACCTTCTCCAGATTTAACGCTTTAGTAGCCTCCTTGTGCAGAAGGTACAATGAATTTAATCTCTCCCGTGCTGTAGTGGTACGGAAATAAGCCATAAGTCTTTTAATGCCTAAGAGAAACCTCTCAACTGTTCAAGTTGTCATGGGAATTGGCATCACGATTTTTAAAAAACTGAATAGTTCTGAGAGCAAATACGTAAGATAACAATGGCGTATGGCCTCCGGGGAGGCCTATTTCTAGTAGACGACGTATAGGCGACCTGCATGTCTGTGAGGATGGGGCCCTGCCTAATATTATCTCTGTCCCCGAGACAGATGAATTAACAAATCAAGGTTAAAATCCCCGACCTGGCCGAGAATCGAACCCAGGACTCTTTGGACCAAAGGCCATGGTGCTAACCATTTAGCCATTGAGCCGGACATCCGTAAGATGAACGTTCTTGAAGTGACTGGTATGTCCTCTAAGTTATCAATTTTTTTCATTCACTCATTCATTCATGTTTGTCCAACCCTTGTCCCGTTTCCCTACGGGGTCGGGTATGAGGTGAGATGAATTTGTCGTGGCGGTTTTTTATGACCGGATGCCCTTCCTGACGTCAACCTCATCAGAGGAGTTAATGAGAGATGAAATGAATGACGTGATATTTGATAGTGGGAAGGAAGAGGGTGAAACCCGATGCCGGCACATAGCCTACTCCTGTCGAATAGCACCAAGGGGTCTGCTCAAGGCTTAACGTCCCCATCCGACGGACGAATCACCATCAACAGCGTCATATGCCCTCACTCCATATGAGCACTGCGGAGAGGTTTGGAATTTAATCCAGGCTTTTGGCATGCAATCTAGTGATTAGAAATTGTATACCACCACCTCCCCTCATTCATTCATATATTCATTTATTTCAATTAATTCCTACGAGCCTGCAGGCTTATAAATAGGAATTGTACAGGACATTACATACTGACGAGCACTTACATATCTAAATATAGTTTATATATGTAAAATTATTAATAAATGGTCGGGCATATAAACACATACAATATAATATATGAACTATACACATCATGACTGTATTTACAGAGTATTTATATTTACATTACATAAGAGTTGCAGAGTTGCAAGAATAGATCCGGACACCTTGCAAGATTGTTTGGGAGAATAACCTGAAACTAGAGCGAGGATCAGCCGTTGTTTTACGCACGGTACGAACAATTAAAAAACGTACGCCAAAATGTTAAGTTAACGTAGCGACAAGAATCTACTAGCAGTGCTCAATGGGGCCATACACAATTCTCCATATTTGTACTGCTTGAATGAAAGGAAGACACTTAAGATTGTGATGCGCGGGGATATTTCCCTGTAGATGCCTCAGTGTTGGGAATGTCACCATGTGTTGACAAAAGTCAAGACATGAAGAAAGGGGCAATTAGCAAGGGATTACTCAGTAGGGGGCCGGAACGTGAACACCGAGATAACGGGGGCACGTCCAGAAACAGTTACAAGCTTACAACATCGTGTCAGCTTTTGCATATCGGTTCCAGGAAACAACAACGTCCTATGGATCCTCGGGTTGTACCGTGGTTGAGAGATGTGCTGTGTTTAAGTTGCAGCGTTGGGAAGACTGTGGCAGGATTGTGAGCTGCACGTTAGTTCCTCATTTTGTGCCTTATAAGTAACTTTTTTGAAGAGGGGCCGTTTTGTCACTGAGAAGCCAACACTATGTGCATCCTCGGTAAGTTATGAAAAAGGTTTTTTATTCTTACAGTAGCAAGACAATCGCGGATGGGTGTCTAAGTTCGATATTTTGTCAAATGCCCGGAGACTGATTGGAACCTCAAATGGCACCATCAAAAGTGCGGGTAACTATTTTGTGTTTGGCGGGCGTGATAACTCAGTTCCAATGGTTCTATCTTCTCATCAGGACGGCCCAGGCTTGAATCGCAGTCGATACATGAAACATTTTTAAAATGGGAAGTCACGTTCTATTGATACGGATTCTATTTGAAAACTAGATCCCGTCCCTTACCTTTCCTTATACTTTTGAACCAGAACCGCATCATTTATGGTGAGTCTTTTGAGTATCCAACCATTCTTCCGACTTACCTTGTACCTAAAATGGTGAGTGGATGCAGTGGCGTACCCACAAAATAATTTCAGTGGGTGGGGTGTAAGTCCAGGCCAATAGTGTGGATACAACGTTTCCTTGGAAGGGGTTGTGAAAAGATTTTTTACTTGCTTAACGTCGCAGTAAGTCTTATGGCGACGATGGGAAAGGAAAGGGCTGAGAATGGGAAGAAGCGGCCGTGGCCTTAATTAAGGTACAGCCCCGGCATTTGCCGGGTGTGAAAATGGGAAACCACAGAAAACCATCTTTAGGACTGCCGACAGTGGTGTTTGAACCCACTATCACCCGGATGCAAGCAAACAGCTGTGCGCCCCTAACCGCACGGCCATCTCGCCCGGTGGATATGAAAAGAAAGCCTGTCCTACCGAGTGCGGTGACGGATCTTCAGTTGATATTGTTGGTTTTGATTGTTACCATGTACAATCATAGCTTCTGTACTCTTAACATAAACGGGCTGCATTATTTAAACTGTTCGTAAAATTGATAATATCGTTCTTCGTTTGTGAGGAAGTAGAATCTTCATTTAATTTGTCTTCTAAAAGAAGGAACCACTTTGGTACTACAACCCATGAAGGTGACTACCTTCCAGGCCGTAGATATTTCGATTACGGGAGACTCAAGGAAAACTCTACTGCACCCAAAAACAAGGCTGTATCCTCCCCACCCCATGCTTTTCTTGACTCTGTCAGTGACGGGAATGGAATGCAGGATGCCTTAAGTCAAATTCGATAATAAGGAGACCTAAAAGTCACCAGCCGGGCCCACGGTGTAGGGGTAGCGTGCCTGCATCTTACCGGAGGCCAAAGGTTCGATTCCCGGCCAGGTCAGGGACTTTTCCTGGATCTGAGGGCTGGTTCGAGGTACACTCAGCCCACGTGTTTATAATTGAGGAGCTATCTGACGGTGAGATGGTGCCCCCGGTCTAGAAAGCCAGGAATAACGGCGGAGAGGATTCGTCGTGCTGACCACACGACACCTCGTAATTTGCAAGCCTCCGGGCTGAACGTCATGGAGTTTGGTTTGGAAAAGTGAACAGCGAAGGAAGCGCCACCCCAGCAAGACTCCTTAGCTTCCAGCTAGTTCTTCTGTCCGGCCTCGTGCATTTAGGACAGTAAGAAAACGTACGACTGAGCTCGATATCTGCAGTCGCTTAAGTGCGGCCAGTATCCAGTAATCGGGAGATAGTGGGTTCGAACCCCACTGTCGTCAGCCCTGTAGATGGTTTTCCGTGGTTTCCCATATTTACACCAGGCAAATGCTGGGGCTGTACCTTAATTAAGGCCACGGCCGCTTCCTTCCCATTCCTAGGCCTTTTCCATCCCATCGTCGCCATAAGACATATCTGTGTCGGTGCGACGTAAAGGAACTAGCAAAAAAAAAAAAAAAAAAAAAAAAAGAGAAAAGAAAACGTACGACTTAATAAATGCTCCTCATAAAACCTTTGTAAAAAGACTAACTGCATCTATTTATAACAATAATCACAAACGCCTACTTTTCATGTGGCTCAGTTGGTTGAGTCGCTGTCCTTCTGAGTCTGAGTTCGCAGGTTCAAATCCCGGGTTGGATCGGTAACCCTTAAAACGGTGTTGAAATGGCAACAGCTCAGTGTCGTTGGTTTCTGGCACGTTAATAAAAATTATACATACGAATATTAGCGTCACAACACTCTAACTTTATAATACTATATTCTGTATCCCAGGTTTGCGTGGAAAAGTAATTAACAATTTACTTTACGTCGCACCGACACAGATAGGTCTTATGGCGTCTGCATAATTTAATAGAATTGAAAATAAATTTAAATAAATTACTTACTAAATTAATATTAGAACTAATTAATATTAAAAATCTGAAAAATAGCTAATCCTCAGGAACGCAAACATTCATACTTCAACCATTCAGTCAGCTGTCCTCAGCAGGTAGTCTCGGCAGGTGACCTTAAATCGTGATTTTAAAAAAGCTAGTTTCTCTGACCTGAACTGGCAGGGAATTCCATAATCTGGCGACAGTCACCACAAATTATCTATTAATTTTATATGTGCGGTGCAGTAGAATAGAAAGAATGAATCTAGAACGTGTATTTAAGTTGTGAAGTGATGATAAAAAGATGAATTTAGAAGAAATATACATTGGCTTGGCTGACTTACAGCTACCACTCTGATCACCATCGTTAAAGTGTGTAGCTGCCGACGTTTATCAGACATCAGCCATGAGACAACCTTATAATATGGGGTGATACGAACATCGTACCCGATATTATAAATAAATCGCAAGCAGGAATTCAATGCTCGTTGATGTTTATGTGTTTCTTCTCTCGTCATGTCAACTAAAACAACGTCACAATAATCAAGAATAGGGAGAATGAGTGTCTGTGTTAGTTTGGAATGTAGCTCAAATGGAAATACATCCCTCTGCCGTTTAAGAGGGCGAAGAACTCCAAAAATCTTTTTACGTATTTCTTTCGTGTGATCACACCAATCAACTGTTTCATTCATCATTACGCCGGGATTTTTAACCGTTTTACTGTAGGGAATAGTGTTACCATTCAGTAGGATAGGCGGGATTACGACATTGTTTGAGCAGCTCAGTAATTTTCGTGATCCAATTATAATTGTCGTTTTTTGCAGCTGAGTATGAGAGAGCTTCGTTGTGCATATACACTGAGTCGTTGGAGGTCCCTGTTAATATCTTGTCTTGCAGTGTCGATATATTTGAAGATCGTCAGCACAGAGGTCATGTGTGTTATTTCCTGTCACAGATGGTATGCCATTGAAATAAATACAGAAACTTAGGGGCCGTAGAATACTGCTCTGTGGGGCAACACTTAGTTTCATTTTCCATTTAGAGGCCTTGTCGTTTACTGTTACACGCTGTTGACGGTTACTCAAATAAGAACTAAAAACCTCAAGCGCAGCTAGGTCGAAATTTAGCAGTTCCATTTTCTTTATCATAGTCGGAATTACTATGGTGTCAACGGGGCTACTGAAGTCAAGAAGGATACGTATAGTGAGCAGTCGTTTGTCCATAACGTTTCTAATGTCTTCAGTAACCTTCAAAAGTGCTGTTGTGGTACTGTGACCCTCCTTAAATCCAGATTGCAAAGGGTCCAAAAGAGCATTTTTATGTAGGTATTCCAGAACTTCCTCGTATACTAAACGTCCAAAGTCTTTAGAAACTGCAGGGAATACTGACATAGGACGATAGTCAGAGGGTGATTGTGGGTCTAAACTCTTAGGTACCGAAATAATATTGGCTGTTTTCCAGACAGTAGGGAAAGTTCCGTTTAGTAAACAGTTGTTCAGTATGTGCGTCAGTAAAGGTGAGATAGCACCCATAAGGTTATGTATAAAATTAATAGGAATATCATCTACACCTGTAGTATTTGATTTAATCGAATACAAAGCCTTTTTAACCCGATTTTCTGTGACACTGTGAAATGTGAATAGTGGATTGGCTGGAGGGGAGGGCGGTGAGTCGGTGCAGTTAATTTGGATAGGTTGAATATTTATTCTAGTAAAGTAATCGTTCAGTTCGTCAAGTGGAATGTCAGGAGTTGCCTGTCTCTGTTGATGTTTTCCTATTCCCAGAGCTCTAAGTTGGTCCCATGCGCGATTAGAATGTAAGTTGTTAGCTAAATTCCGAAAATATATACATTTTTTATATTTCTGATTAACTGCTTTGTGCGATTTCTTAAGATGCGGTTAGATTCGAAGTCTGTGTCATCTAGGGTTTGTTTATAATGTCGAAATAACGAGTCACGGTAGGCCATCATTCTCTTGCCTTCATCATCTAGCCATGGATAAGAAAGACGAGAAACCTGTATTCGACGCGTGCGTGTGTGTGTCTGTGTGTATTTCTTTGCCGCATTATTTGTATAAAATGTCACTTCTTAATTCCTTATCGCATGACCATTACTATAATAACATTACCGTATTAATTCTAAACCAGAATATTGCATCCTTACTCAAACTGTTTATTCTGGCATTCATTTCACTTGTACTCGGAATATATGAAATGCTGCAGTTATGTTGGGTTGGGGGTAACAGAGGTAGCCGGAGAACGAGGGATTGTCGTCCAAGGAGTCCAGACACCCCAGGAGTTTTAACGAATGTACTTTTATTTAGCATTTTATACATAATGTACATTAATATTATCTTCCGGAGTCCGACTCATTGGCTGAATGATCAGTGTTGAGGCCTTCGTTTCAGACGGTCCCGGGCTCGATTCCCGGCTGGGTCAGGGATTTTAATCGCGTCTGATTAATTCTTCTGGTTGGGGACTGGGTGTTTGTCCCAACATATTCATATTCAGAGAACATACTACACTACCAACCACCAAAGAAGCACACAACACTGATTACATCCCTCTATATAGGGTTGGCGTCGGGAAGGACATCCGGCCGTAAAACAGGGCCAAATCCACATGTGCGACACAGTTCGCACCCGCGACCCCACAGATGTGGGAAAAGAGGTGGAAGAATAAGAAGAATAAAATTAATATTAGCTTCCGTAATACGCACGAATCCACCACTCTTACTTGGATCCAAGGACACTCATCTCCTTTTTCGGTATTCCACACCACCTAAACTATGGAAGTTTGGACACCAAACAAAATAAAATTCTGGATGAATGCCCCCCCCCCCCAACTGAAATCTTGGCTACGCTACTGACTTAAATGACAACCGGTATTTTGTTTTAAACATCATTGTGTATTTCCCACCGGCGAGGGGTGTAGAAGCAAAACTAACATTCTCCATTTTTTTCAATATTGAGTTCTGTGTGAAGGCGTGTTCTCTACCTTAACGGGCATCGTTTCCAATGAAAAACTTGTAGCGAAAGTAACATTTAACTTGTATAAAATCATTCTGAAATTCAGGGTTTGTTGCAAAACTCACATTATCCACTTCCCAGCACGAAGCAAAAGTCACACTCTCCGGTTACACCAATCGTGTGGCTGCACTTGTTTCTGAGTGCATTGTGGGTATCCCATGTTTACATTAGGTTACAGTTTATGTCATATTGTTAGGTGAAGGCTTCGGCAGTACATCAGTTGTTAAGTTAGGATAAATAGTTCCCCAAAATAAGGGTTACAAATGGAAGAAAGTGTGAAACCATGTTCTCCAGAGGAAAGAGGTCGGAAGAGGAGTAGAGATCAATCTAACTGGAAAAGAAACAAGGCTAAACAAATGAGGTGAGTTGGATGTGCACTTTCTTGCTTTGGAGGTGGATTATTAAGAGAAGGTTTCACAATACTATGTTTTCGTATTTACATGTTTTGAATTTATTTTCTTTCAGATATTCTTCGAAGAGGTTACCCAAGTTTCCAGAATGCAATCACAGTCAGGGAGCCTTCTTATGTCGTACAATTGGAGCTCAAGACCTTCGCAGGTTTCATGAGAGATTCTATTCTCATAAGGACAAAGTTTACCAAGACAACTTTGTTTTGAAATTTACGGAGTCCGTAGGCACGAAGAGAAAGAGGCCCACCACAGGAAGATACAATGTTCAGTCTTGCAGGACAAAATATTTCATTCCAAACCATAAGGGAGACAGAATTCCTGTATGTTTGAAGACATTTATGGGTGTGATTAACATTTCAAGATTTCGCATTAACACAGTGTTAAAACATTTTAGAAATACTGGCGGCTTGGCTAAAAAAAATCGAGGAGGTGACCGCGTAAGTTTTAAGTATACAGCAAAAAGAAATAATGTTATGAAGTTTCTGAATTCATTGACATGTTCAGAGCCTCATTACTGTTCTGGGCGTTACCTCTCATCCGAGCTCAGTATCATGAAATTGTGGCGGATGTACAACAACTGTGCTGCGTACCAACTGAAAGTGAAACAGTGGCTTTTTAGAGACTTTTCAATAAGAAGTACAATCTTGGGTTTGGAACTCCACGGGTCGATGTATGTTCAACTTGTTTACAGTTAAATGGGAAAATTAAAACTGTTACCGATCCTGCACAAAAGCAAACATTGATGGCTGAGGAAACCGTCCATAAGAGAAGATCTGAGGCTTTCTATAGACTTCTTCAAGAAAAAGATGATCCAAGCCTTCTGATATTAAGTTTTGATTGTCAACGAAACCTACCCCTTCCGAAATTACCTGACCAATCAACGTACTATAGCAGGCAGATCTATTTGTACAATTTTACAGTTGTAAAAGGTCACTCTAAAAGCAAGTTGACCAGAGAAAAGGTTACATCTTATATTTGGCTTGAAAATGAATTCCGAAAAGGGGCGAATGAAGTAACATCATGTTTATTTCATGCTTTACGCAACACAGACATGTCAGAAACTTTAACAACTGTGCGCTTGGTGTGTGACGGTTGTGGGGGACAAAATAAGAATGCCATTGTAGTATCAATGGTCAGCTACTGGCTCGTAAATTTCTCCCCCAAACATATCAAAGAAGTCCAACTAGTATTCCCTGTTACCGGACACAGCTTCATCCCCCCTGACCGTGTCTTTGGTAATATTGAAAAGGAGGTACGCAAGCACAAAAACATAATCAGTCCACAGGAATACATGGACATGATAGGAAATTATGCAACAGTGGTAAGACTTGGAGAAGAAGGCTGTCCAAATTGTGACTGGAAAAGTGAAAAGGACCACTTCACAAAACCTCCAAATAAATGGCAATTTCGTTTACAAGCAAGTAAGCGCATCTTCGTCAAAAAGCATGGCACAAAAGCTGTAGTACGGGGTGAGAGCTGTTACAATTTACGACTACAGGGATATTCTTCCATAATGAAACCAACTAAGGCTATTGTCAATATGAATCCACCAGAAATTCGGAAATCCAACAGTCTAAGTATGGAAAAGAAACATGATGTCAACGCTCTTCTGGGAAAGCACTATGGTGAAGAATGGCGGAGTATTCCAACTTTGACCTTTTACAAAGACATTGTAGATGGAAATACAGATGTCAATGAGGATGAACAAGAAGACAATGTTCTTCATCGCCAGCCACAGGAAGAAGCTCCGCATCTGTTCATTTAAATAGTTTAAGAACTGTCAGTGTATCTTTTCCGCTAGGAAATGAAGTGATTCAGAACTGATTTGCTTTGTGGGAATGTAGGTCATTCATGTTAACATCTTGAGGTACAGTACTATTATTCCTTGTCAATAAACATGTATTTTCCCTATGCATTACTGTTTAATATACTGTATTTTTATTATTATCCTCCAAGTGTCCGTTTTTCTTTTATTTATTTTCTTCTGTTCACTGTTTGAATCCTGTTTCTTAGCTTCATATAGCATACTAAATGTTAAAATATTTGTACCAAAACTTACATTATCCACAGCCTAGTGATGCATAACTCACATTATCCCAAAACGTGGAGCAAAACTCACATTCTCCACACTTAAAATGTAATTTTCCGCCTTCACGTTTACTTTCCACAAGAAAAGATGCTCTCCAGCACTTATCACATTCAAGATGTAAATAGAAACGTACATAGCAAAATTCGTCCAGGTGTGTACATCTGAGAGTTTTTTCAGCTTTACTGTAAATCATGAAAAGTGGAGATTGTGAGTTTTGCATCTACACCCCTCAGAATCTTTGCTTGAATGTTGCCGACGCTGATGCTGATTTTACCCCCACAGGGATGCTAGTAAATATTTGGATTGCAGAGAACTAACGACTTATAAAGCATTCCTCTGTGACGCAAAAAACGATCAGTCTGCATCATCTTCATGGAGTTGTAAAATTTTGTCTTTGTTGACCTCACTCCCAAGCAGAAACTGTCGATTTCAAGTAAGAATTTGTAATATGGTGTGTCAAGACGAGGAGCCAAACGATTAACATTGGTTAATAGTCCGCCTCTGTGGTGATTAGCTGCCCGGTTCTGCCACGAAATTTGAAAAGTGGCACGAGGACTGGAAGAGGGTCAATTCGGCCTCGAGAGGTCATCTGAGCAGAGGGGGTTTGATTTTCAGCTCAGCTATTCTCGAAGTGGCTTTCCATCTTTTCCCACTTATTCTCCAAGCAAATGCCTGGATGGTATCTAATTTAAGGCCCCTCTTCCTTGCCTATCCCTCCCAATATTCCCATCCCCCACAAGGTCTCTGTTCATCCCCTGGCGAGGTACTGGTCCTCCTTCCCAGCGGTAACCCCGACCAAATGTCTTACGCTCCAGGGCACTGCCCTAGTGGCGGAAACGGTGGGGTCCCTTGCTGAGTCCGGGAAAAAACCAACCTTGGAGGGTAAACGGATTAAATAAATAATCTATGATTGCAAAGAATGGACATCTGTACACACATGCACAGAAATGGTGTCCGATATTAAACAAAGCATGGCGTCATCCCCCAACTCCTCGCTTAACGCATTTCTACAGGTACAAGACTTGTGTTTGAAATGGACATGGTAGTGGATGTATAGCAATACACTCACTGTGCCTTTAGCAAACTCCCTTCACCTATTTTGTGGTACTGGAGTGGCCTTCAACACTACCCCTTCACTCCCTCCCGTCCATTGAAGTACTGGAGTGGGGCAGTGTTGATTGTTTATGTCGGGACACCTCGCCGGTGCACGCGCGTACCTTTCTTCAACAGAATCAAACCTGTTCTTTTTACTTACTTTTTACACGGTTCGAAATGAATTCTCGATTGATCGTACGACATGGTTGGTGATTGTGAGTAGGAGCGCTGACTCCGGGGAGCTACGGTACTCGAGCACCCGCCCCCTCCCCCCCCCCGAAATTGTATGGGATGTATTTAGTACCCACCCATATATAGGGAGAAGAAAGATTAAATATTAAAAACAGAAAGATAATAACAGAAGATAAAGAAGGAAAGAAAGAGGAAGAGGGGAAACCAATTTTTTTGTCGTACGAGGGTGAATCTAAAAGTTACACCAGCTCGCCGCGAGAGCACGCCGTGTGTCGTGACCGTGGCCATTGCGGAGCAAGCTACAGTAAATGCTGACACGTTCGATAGGAAGGTTAGTGTGGCATCCATCCCCCCGTGTTGTATGTGCAGAGAGGCTAGGCTCAATGGCGCGTCAACTGGATGTTCATTCCAAATTGGAGGTGCGTGCAATGATCAGATTTCTATGGGCTCAAAGGCTCAGTTGTACGGACATTCATCGTTAAATCACTGCTGTATATGGTGAGCGTGCAATTTCTCGCCCAGGTATTTTAAATTGGTGCTTAGTCCACCTTTCCGAGCTGTCAGCGGAGAGATGGCGTGGAATGACATTAGTAGACGAATAAGTTTGAGTGGCGTTTATAAAAGTAGGAAAGATATGAAGATAAAGTTGGAATTCAAGAGGACAAACTGGGGCAAATATTCATTTATAGGAAGGGGAGTTAGGGATTGGAATAACTTACCAAGGGAGACGTTCACTAAATATCCAATTTCTTTGAAATCATTTAGGAAAAGGCTAGGAAAACAATAGGTAGGGAATCTGCCAGCTGGGCGACTGCTGAGTCCAAGATGTGGGCTACCACTAGACCCCTTGACGATGGTTGGTTTAGTGAATGCCAAGACTGCGTTTTGAGCTGCAACGAAGAACAGTTACCTTATGGATAATACAGGATAAACAGGGGCATTATTATCCGTACTACATGGCCTGAAGAGAAAAGAGAAAAGAGAAAAGGTTGCAGATAACCGGCCATTAACAAGAGGCAAAGGGGCGAAATCCAACACTCCTTATAGAAATTAATAGAAACCTAAGTGGGTTTATGGCCCAAAGATACAGAGGTTATTCCCATACTACACGAGGATGACTAAAGGAGGAGCCTTTAGAACCAAGACGGGATTTACAAAATTTAGAGTTTGAAAACTTTCGTCACCTAATGGCAAGGTTGAATGGGAGTCGGCAGAGGGTCATCACTCTTCTTTCCATTACATTACATATTTCCCGGTAGGGAATAGGAACAGAGTCCTCAAACTTCGCCGAAAATCCTACATTTAAACCACCAGTTCACAACATTACATTAAAAGAAAACGGCTAAAACCTTCCCCTCAAACTAAACCGCAGGGGCTATCAAATGTTTAGGAAAAATCCTTCATTACCTTGTATCGCTGGATATTCTTCAAGCAGGCCGCGCCCCTGCCTCCTAGACCTCCGTCAAGTCACACTCCCAGGCACTGGAGCAATTCAGACAAGACGGCCCTAACGTGCCCTCCTTAGGTAGTTCCGTAAGGGGAAGCTTCCCGATTCAATTGAACCACACTTTGCTGATAGGCTGGATTCCTGTACACAACCCCGGTTTTGATTGGCTAGAGAACATATTTCCAAGTATCTGATAGATTACATTAGAGGAGGAACCAGCTGAAGTGTCGACAACTTCGGTACATTAAAAAAGTAGTCTTCAGAAAAAGGTTTACTAATAACAAAAATTAAATTTCCTAAGATCTAGGTCCGTTTTTAGTGCGCGAGGGTGAGCTAGCAAATCGATGTTAGAGCCATCTGACTGTAGAAGACGAAATTCTTTGAGAGTTTAAATGTTCAAGTCCGTTGGCATAGATGGTCGTAGACAAGGCGCGCAATTTAAATAGCCTGGAATCCCTGATACTATTATTATTATTATTATTACTATTATTATTATTATTATTATTATTATCTTCATATACACAAAACACATCACACTACCATCCACCAGAGAAACATGTACCGTAATACTAACGATGTCCCACCACACAGCGTTGGCGTCAGGAAGGATATTCAGCCGTAAAACTAGACCTAACTACGGTACGGGCTGACTACTGAATTTAGTAATAGGACAGGAATAGTAATGTTACTTCCCCGCCGTGGGTGGGACCGGTAGAGTACACTCACTGTATCTCTAGCCTGTCGTAAAAGGCGACTGAAAGGGGTCCCAGAGGCATCCATTTTTGTAGCATTTTTGAGCCTGACATTGCTTCCAGTTATTTGTGTCAGGCTACTCGCTTCCATATTTCTTATCCGACCTCCCTTGGTCAACTGTTCTTTTTCTGTCCCGACGGTGTTAGGTTTCCGAGGCCTGGGGAGTCTTTCATTTTCAAGCCTTTTATGGTGCTTGTATTTCCTTGGCCAATACATTCATTCTAAGCATTGCTGGAACTTTTCATATTTTGCTTAGGATGGTTGCCCAGTTATACTTCCCCTTGAGTCAATAGAAACTTAATAAACTGCATTCCTTCAGACCATTTACAAACGAAACTGACCAATTAAAAGATGATGTACCGGTACATGAAATGCAGGCATTAGCGTAAGTAACCATCAAACACACACTTTCCACTACTACTACTACTACTACTACTAAAATTGTTTCATTCCTCCCCAGAAGGGGGAAGCGAGCCTCTTAGACGGTGACGCCGTCTCTCAGGCCGTGAGATTTGTGACGGTGAAGGAGGAGATGCTCGGAGAAGCTGAGGGGTTTGGCGGCCATTGCCTTTACTACGAAATGTCCCGGCATTCACCTTAGTGCAGGAGAATGGAAAACCACTGAAAACCATTCTCAGGACAGCCGACAGTTGGGGCCAACCGTGAGATCCAGCCCTGTCCCGTCTTCCGAATGCAGAGGCGTAGAGCCACAGGAAAGCCGTGGCCACCCCTCCTCTGCTCGGTTGGGCGGTCAAAGTGCAGAGCTGTTAGACCACGGACCAGCCGTGGCCACTTGAGGGCCGAGACCCACTTTACTTGAAATACGGTATTTTGGTGATTCAAATTTTGCACAATGAATAATAATAATAATAATAATAATAATAATAATAATAATAATAATAATAATAATTTCGTGTGGCTATTTCTAGCCGAGTGCATCCCTTGTAAGGAAGACCCTCCGATGAGGGTGGGTGGCATCTGCCATAGGTAGGTAACTGCGTGTTATTGCGGTGGAGGATAGTGTTGGTTGTGGTGTGTGAGTTGCAGAGATGTTGGGGACAGCACAAACACCCAGCCCCATTGGAATTAACCAAGGAAGGTTAAAATCCCCGACCCGGCCGGGAATCGAACCCAAGACGCTCACCATTCTGCCAACGAGTCGGACACAATGAATGATGATAAAATTACATAGATACTAATAGTTTGTGTGTAGATACGTTAATAAGCTTTTCGGTTTTTCTTTTTATTCACAGAGAACTTTGCTCTGCGTCTTCCAAATATAAGCTCGTCTGTTCACGTGTAAGACTTCTCTAAAAATGAATGGAGGTTTGAATCGCTTGAAAGTAAGAATGCTTTTCTGTTGTCTATATTAAGTGGGACTCTCGTTCTCCACTAGGTATTCAAAAAAATTCCTCCCTGTGTGCGGCGTGAACCATCTCGTGATGAGGAGGATACGAATTTGGAAAAATCGGAAAGAAATGATAATAGTGAAAGGACGAGGAAGAGAACTACCTATATAAATTCTTAATGGCTAGCAACTACGTATTACGTAGGTGACAGACAAATACGTATTTCCACAGCTTCCCGTATAATCTCAGACCTCTAGTGTTTAGCGTGGGTAAGACCTCGAACATCTGATCGGCGGATGCAGGATGAGTTGCCCACAAGTGGCCACGGTTGGTCCGTGGTCCGGCAGCTCTGCATTCTGACCGGCCAACTGAGCAGAGGAGGGGTGCCCACGGCTCTACCGTGGCTCTACGCCTCTGAATTCGGGAGACGGAGAAGGGTTGGTATCCACCTTCGGCTGACTTGAACGTTGTTTTCCGTGGTTTTCCATTCTCCTCCACTAAGGTGAATGCCGACACATTTCCTAGTATAGGCAACGAAAGCCTACCCCCTCACTTTCTCCAAGCATCTGCTGGTCTGAGAGACGGCGTGACCGTCTAAAAGGCTCACATTCTTCTTCAAGGGAGGAATGGAAACATGTTAGTAGTAGTGGAATATCTCGGAACGCGACATCATGATCCGTTGATAGGGCGTGCTCAGCTGTTGCTGATTTGTCTGGCTGGTTGAGACGGATATTACCTTGGTGTTCCTTGATACGAGTACCAATGGAACCGCAATGTTTGGCCAATGTATACCTTGCCGCAAGTACAGGGAATTTTGTACACCCCAGGGTGTATTTTGTATGGCTTATTACTAAGATTGGTGGAGCCTGACGGGTACCATGTGTTATAAGTACGATGTACCTTTTAAAAATAAGGAAACGAGATCTCGTAAGGAGAAACTTCATTTTACAGGCAGATATATGAATACATGGCAGTACACATTGCTATTCAACATACTCACTATTTTTATCCAAGTTCTTGTTCCTCTACATCAAGACATCGATCTTGGCAAGACAGAAATCTGCTTCCAGTTTCTGAAGCCACGTCATGACGTTCATCCCCATGCTTTATCAAAGACCCAAGAGATGGAAGTCACTGGAGGCCTTGTCGGACGGTCATCGCTCAGCCGATCTCGACAATGTTTGCCCATGGTTTGCCTTTTTCTAGGCGAGATAATAGGGAGCAAGGGCTGATGATGCGTAATACATAGCCTCTCTCAGCCAAATGTCAAACCCAACCTTCTCGTGCTGCTCCCTGTTATCACAGACTGTGTAAATGGCGACCGAGTACCGGCGGTATAACTGAAGTATACACTGTTAAGAAGAGGAGAGGAAATGCTCTTTCTTCAGTATATACACCAATATCCGTGTAAGGGCCAGTGCCTTGGCCTTAAGGTGGCAGCCCCACCAAGGCACTCGGAGTTTATGGGCCAATAACTCGTAAGCTCTTAAATAAATTTTTTAAAGAAACAAAGATGAAAAATAGCCGGACGGACAAAAAGCTGACGACCTTTAGCGCGAAACAGGTAACACGATTTGGATGTTGGAATGTTCGTACAATGAGAGAACCTGGGAAGCTGAAACAGATCATAAGAGAAATGGAGAATTACCGACTGGATTTTCTTGATTTAAGTGAAGTGAGGATGACTTTGGAGAAATGAAGTGCCGGAATGGAATGACCCTCTTGTACTCAGGGCGAGAACATGGAGAGATTGCAGGGGACGGTGTTGGACTGTTACTGAGCAAGAGAGCAAAGCAGGGACTTCTGGAATGGCACCCTATATCAGAGCGAATTATCACAGCTCGTTTTCAGAATAACATACGCAATATCTGCGTAGTGCAGTGAAGAGACAGTGAAGCAGGAATTCTATGCAGCATTTTCAGGCGTTTTAAAGAAAATAAAACGGAAAGAAGTTGTCCTGCTCATGGGAGACTTTAACGCAAAAGTGGGAAAAGATAATGAAGGAGTGGAACACATTATGGAAAAGCATGGGCTTGGTGAGCGGAACGAGAACGGTGAATTATTCCTTAAATTGTGTACAGCACATGATCTGGTTATTGGAGGGACGCTTTTCCCACATAAAGTCACATGGGTGTCGCCCGACCAACGCACAGAGAATCAAATTGATCATGTGGCAGTAAGTCGTAAATGGAGGTGCTCGCTTCACGATGTGAGAAATAAGAGAGGAGCGGATGTTGGATCTGATCATCACTTGGTGATGGCTTGGTTTAAGTTTAAGATATCAGCAAAGACAAGAATTTTCCAGAGGCGAAGTAGACTTTATGACATTGGCAAGCTGAAGAAGGAACCGATAGTAGAAAACTTTAAGTTACTGTTGAAAAACCGGTCTGAAGTCCTAGATCTAGAAGCAATGGAAGGAGTAGAGGAAACATGGGAAGCCATTAAAAAGACTTTAACAGAGACCTGCGAAGAGGCATTAGGTCATAGAGAGTTGCTGAAGAAAGACTGGATGTCAGAAAAGACATGGGAGAAGATTAAACAGCGGAGGGAAACGAAGCAACTTATCCTCACCTCTAGGACACGGCACATTAAAAGAGAACTTGAGAAGAAATACAGTGAGTTAGACAGACAAGTAAAGAGGAGTGCTCGCAATGACCGACGTAGGCAGGTCGAAGAATACGCAAGTCAAGCCGAAATAGCCGCAAATAAAGGTGATGTGAAGGAACTGTATCAGATAACGAGGACATTATCCAAGAGGAGGGACTATGCTCACTGGAGAACATGAACAATTAGCTAGATGGAAAGAGCATTTTGAGTAAATACTCAACCGAGGAATTGATCAGGTAGATGAAGTCGAAGAAGAGGAATGGGACAGTGATGCTCGCATCCGTGTTGATGAGCCTTCGATAGAAAAGATTAGAAAAGCACTTAAACAGATTAAAAGCGGGAAGTCTCCTGGGCTAGACAACATTCCACCTGAAGCCTTAAATGTTGAAATAGATGTACCAGCTGCAGCATTACATATCTTATTCAAGAAAATTTGGCAAGAGGAAAAGATGCCAAAGGAATGGAAGAACGGGCTCATAGTTAAGCTGCCTAAAAAGGGAGACATAAGTAACTGCAAAAACTGGAGAGGAATTACATTACTATCTATTCCCAGTAAGGTAATCACCCGTATTAAAACAACAACTGAGCAGAAGCTAAGGAAGGAGCAGGCTGGCTTTCGAGAGAGTCGTAGTTGTGTAGACTTGATCAACACTCTCCGGATCATCATTGAGCAGAGTTGCGAATGGAACTCTAATACGTATATGCTCTTTGTTGACTTTGAGAAGGCTTTCGACTCAGTCGACAGGGACGTCATGTGGCGCCTGTTACTGAAGTATGGAATTCCACGGAAGATAGTCAACCTGATTAAGGAGACATACAATGACTATGAGTGCCGGGTGGTTCATGAAGGCAAGCTAACAGAAGCATTTGGAGTGACCTCCGGAGTTAGGCAAGGGTGTGTCCTGTCGCCTATCATCTTTCTTCTGGTGATAGATGATATCATGAGGAAGTGTACGCAGAAAAGAAGGGGTTTACAGTGAGGGCTGCTAGAGAGACTGGAAGATCTCGACTACGCAGACGATATTTGCTTGCTGACACACACCTTTCAGCATATGAAAGAGAAACTCAAAGAACGAGAAACTGAGGTACGATGAGAGTTATTATGTGTGGTGATGGTTCAAATAACAAAACGGAAATACTTCTTGGCAGAGGTACGTGTAGACTCCAGCAGAGTTAGTGATGCAGGTAAACAGTAACTTCAATTCATAATCTCCTCCCGAAATCAGCGATGAATCTGAACCGCTTCCGGAAAATGAACAAGTTGACGTTAGACTTAGTCGAAAATTGTATTAACGGGACAGCTAAATCTTACTCATTCAATTGGGAAATAGTTAATATGATATTCCCACCCTCTTCTTCGCCCAATGTTCGTCATCCAGGTAAAAGAAATTTTACGATCCGATCATACCCTATAGATTCTTGGGTGCATTTCTCGAAGCAGATACATTTCTTCATATATTGAAATAGACCGTTGGTTATGCCTCTTTCCTTGGCATACTTTTTCTGAGTGGATATGTACCCCTACCACGAATAAGAATGTCTCAGTTCCACTGTCAGTTATAGAATCTGAAATTACGTGTTTTGGCTACTAAACATAATTATAATTAAACAGAACAATGACAATTATTGCTTTTTGTGTCATTATAAATCTCATTTCTAAAAGGTACAGTACGTAAACTATAAGTCTGTAGAAATAAATTGTTGCTAAGGTTGATGTTCAGAATATCGTCTCTCCCTGTTTCCCGAGCAAGTGCGTAGCGGGTCGTTAACGACCCATGTGTTTATATGGGCTCTAAACAAGTAAATATGGTTTTGTTCATTTCTACATGTATAATGGGTCATACTAAGTGTTTATATATACAAGTTATCAGTATCGCAAGAAGAAAATAATTTGGGCATAAATGGGTTGCTTTCCTCTCATTCAACACTTTACACTTCTGCCATTTACATAATACACGCTGGTTTCCTCACATACGGTGCAAGGAGGGGCAAAAGATCTTCATAGGTCGACGCCCCGAACAAATAGCCTTTAAAAAAAGTTAAAGGAGGAGCGTAGTTTCGCGCAATAATAGCGACAAGTTATGAATTCCTGTGAAAATGCCGTTCTTTCCTCCCGTCTGAAGTTCACACTACGCGCTTGTCATTCAATGTTTGTACGTAAGAATGCTATCGCTATATCATTCAATAATAAAGGTATAAACTGGGGCCTAGTTTCTCACATTAATAGCGACAAGTTATAAATTCCTGTACAAATGCTCGTACATTTCTCCCGTACCAACTTCACACTACGCGCTTGTAATTCAATCGGAAATTCTGTTACATAATTATTATGTTTGTCCGTGAGAATGCTATCTGTAATATCGCCAAATAACTAAAGTATTAACGGAGGGGCGTAGTTTCTCACATTAATAGCGACAAGTTATAAATTCCTGTGCAAATGCTCGTTCATTTCTCCCGTACCAAGTTTAAACTACGCGCTTGTAATTCAATCGGAGGTTCTCCGGAGGCACCGATTGAAAGCGCCCGGAGCCCCCGCTCCGTAAACAACCGCTCCGTTAACAGCGCTATTTAATAGCACATTCTGTGCCGTGGTTCTATATAATGGTTCACTGATAATTACAGTTGGATGGTTCTTCTCTTCGCTGGCTGTAGCTTATGTGCGTTTGGTTCTACATTAGGTTCAATTTTCTTTTACAGTTTAGCTTCATTTCCCACTTCTGTAGCCTTATGTGGTCTTCCTGTATGGAATGTGTTTGTTTGTGTCCGGGAAAAGTTTGAAATATGGATTTAATGGCATTCGAAAGTAGGATTTATAGTGCTGTGTTTACACTCATCTGAGTCCTTAAAATGCCGACTGAAAAAAGTGGAATGAACACAGGTTTCCACAGAAATCCCAGACTATTTTCTTGACGAGAAATTGCCAAACACCATTTAGTTTAACTTCCTCGTCTTTCGGAAATCTGTGAAATAAGATAGCACGTCCTTTCAGATCTTTGGTACACAGCCAGGAACATTAGAGTACAGCATGTTTTTTTTTTTTAAAGAATTATCCGATGTTCGCATTACTTAAATACGGTCATTAATTTCATTCGCTAAATTATAATCACCCGCACTTGCACAAGAAAACTCAAAGTACAAAAATACGTTTTGATATGCTAGTGAATGTTTGAATGAGTATACTTCGCCCACGCAATTTTATGGCTAAGAAGAGCGCAAATAGCGGCGAAACAATGCGTTTTACGAGCTCGTGCGGGAACCAGTTTTACCACCAGCGAGCACGGTTGCCAATCTGGTGATTTTGTCACCAGATCTGGTGTTTTCAGGAAGTCATATGGTGACAAATTTTGAATTTTGCGACTTGTCGAAAATATGGTGTTTTTCTTTAAAATCTAGTGACATATTTGGTGATTTTATAATAAAATGTCAATTTTAAAAAATAACATGTTTACGTAAGCGACTCGCTTGAAAATGAAACCAGCGCCATTGAGCAAGAGCGCGCCGCGCGGGATTTTTAGCAGCATGAATGATGTATCTCCATGCATTATTGCCCTTATTATTAAGGTGAATAATAGCTCGGTCGACATCATTCGATACTTGTAACTGGAAAGGTTAGAATAAATCATGCGAGGAGCCCAGCTGCCAGTGCCAATGTCGCTGTGTTGATTAAAGATAGTGCGCTGGACTTTTGAGTTGGGACTGTTTGGTAGTGTCTACTTCTTAATTTTAGTTAACATTTTTAATTACAGAGTTAGTATAGTTGTGAACAAAGTATAAACAGAGATTTAGAGACGAATGGCTTAAGGATGATAGGTATAAGAAGTGGTTACTAAAAGTAGAAGGAATTGCCACCAAAGGCTTTTTGCAAATACTGTAAAACTCAACTAGGTGCTATATTAGGAGATATCGAAAAACATAGGAACACTGCTAAACACATCAAGGCAGCCGAACCCTTTAGTTCGAATAGGCAGAAAACTTTAAATTTTAAACCACTTCATCTTGAGACAAATTTAGTGGAAGGTAGAACGGCACTTTTCATAGCAGAACATTGCTCGGTTCAAGTGGTTGACCATTTTCGCGAGTTGTATAAAGTAAATTTTCCCGATAGCAAAGAGATTAATAAGTTGAAGTTGCATCGTAGAAAATGCGCTGCTATCATACAAAACGTGTTAGCTCCTCATTTTGAAAAAGATTTGATAGATGATTTACATGAAAGTGAAAACGGGTATAGTTTGTTGTTGGATGAAACGAATGATATTTCAGTTACCAAGTTACCAGGCATTGTTATAAGATATTATTCAAAAAGTAAAAGAGAGATTGTCGTGACATATCTACAGTTAGTAGAATTGTCAGAATGTAGAGCTGAAGATATAGTTGAGGCTTTGGAGAAATGTCTGTGTAATAAAGGTTTGGATTTGACCACATTACAAGCAATAGGAAGAGACAATGAGTCTGTTATGGTAGGCATAAATCATGGTGTTTATATAAAGTTAACTTAAAGGCTAAAATGCCAAATCTACAATTAATCAGATGCGTTTGTCACTCTCTACAATTGACAGTTTCACATGCATCAGGGTGTTTGCCGAGAAACTTAGATTTCCTCATAAGGGAAAGTTACAATTGGTTTTCACAATCATCTCTACGGCAGGTAGTATACAAAGAACTATACGAGACAATAAATGAAACTGATAAATCAAGACACAATAAATGAAGGCGACTCTCCCTTGAAATTAGTACAGTTAAGCCAAACTCGGTGGCTGCCCATCGAAAGTACAGTGACAAGAATAATGCAACAGTGGACCGAGTTAAAAACTCACTTTGAAATCCCTTGTCTTAAAGATAACTTTTTTTTTTTTTGCTAGTTGCTTTACGTCGCACCGACACAGATAGGTCTTATGGCGACGATGGGACAGGAAAGGCCGTGGAATGGGAAGGAAGCGGCCGTTTCCTTAATTAAGGTACAGCCCCAGAGTTAAAGATCGCTGTTATATAGCCGATATTTTATATTCAATGTATCGCGACCCTCAGAATTATTTGTACTTGTCTTTTCTGAAGCCAATTTTGGGTGAAGTGCAGACCGTAAATAAGAAGTTCGAAAGTCGAAACCAAGATGCTACAAAATTATTAGGTGACCTAATCCTTCTCTTTAAGTCATTATACACCAAGGTTCTACTACCCAGTGTCAAAGTAGATGTCCCGAAAACAGAAATTAATAATCATCTGGGCCCAAAGCCCTACCCAGGTTATGATTTAGAAACTAAAGTATCATCGTCCTCCCTTTCTGAAGACCAACAGAAACAACTACGCGATAGATGCATGCAATTCATTGTTGAACTTATCCAACAACTGAGGCAAAGATTACCTGAAAATATAGGGATCCTTGAAAAAATTCCTCTCTTTTCACATAAAAATTGTTTAAGGCCTTTTAAGTTGCAAATTATTGATATAGCACAACTCTTTTATGCTTACAATAATGTTATTGTGGCAGTAGAAAACCAGTGGAGAAATCTGCATCATATCCAGTGGACTGAAGTTAAGGACACTGTGAATTTTTGGGCAGAAGTTGATTTTTACAGTGATTCAACTGGAGAAAACACTTTCAGCGAACTTGCAAATTTAGCTATAACGTCTCTCGTACCGGTACTTCCTCATTCTAATGCGGGGTACGATGCGCATTGGTATCACCCAAATATCACTGTAAAATTTGTCATAAATGGAACATAATAATTGCTTTTACACATATCAAGTGAAAAATCCCTGGCAAATTAAGAAATACCGTCGTTATTTGAGAAATATGAAAACATACTTAAGGCTTGAAGACAGGACTGGTTTATGACGTACTGCGCTGCTGGTGCCGTCTTTTGTTACTTTCTTCAGGTCCATGGCTAGCACCGTGGAATGGAGTGCTATGTCTGTAGATTCTCATTATCTTTGTCCATATGACTAGAGCGGCCACTTCAAACAGCAAAATGGAGGTCAACAGAAAAAATAGCATGATCCCTGGACCTATAAATATTTTTATTTCTGTTCGAACGCAAGTAGCTCGATCCCTGGACCAATAAATCACTAGTCCACTGAATTTTTCTTATGTACATTGCCCATACCACTTTGTCGCCTATTAAATATTGCATATCGCGATACAATTCATGAAATGATGATGAATGAAATGAAAGCAAAGAACTTCAGTGAACACAGATACCACACACGAAATCGTTGAAAGTGTAAGACAAAAGACATACGTGTGTCACTGTGAGCGCAACACCAAATGTAGGCCTACTTGTAAAGTGTATACATAATATTCTCCAAACATCAAATATTTCTTAATTTGCCAGGGATTTTTCTGCGGATGTAGAACGAGTGTTCAGCCAAGTCAATATGACTAAAAATAAACTGAGAAATACAATGACAATTCAAACTCTCCATTCCGTCATGTGCGAAAATTAGGATTGAATACGGCAGGGAACTGCTGTTATACATACGATCTACCGAAAGAAGTACTGCAGAAAATAGGCACATTAGAGTCATACAACTATCCCGGCCAAGTACCCTCAACTTCTAAAGATCAGCCATAAATAAACAAATATAGTACAGTTTTTTTTTTTAATTTGCGTACCTATAGAGTTTGCAATTAAATAGACTTATGTTAGGATTACGATAATTGATAAAACGCAGTGAACATTTCATTATTCTAACAGTGCTAGTGTTTTATTGTGACTTGTATTCAATTGATCATATGGCTATAATATAGGCTAGACCTATCTTCGCAAGAGAACACCAGAGGCAGTACAGCACAATTGAAATGAGGTAAGTGTTAATTTAATGCCTTCTCTTACTAAATCTGGATAATTTATAGAGTTTTCAAATCCAGATCTGGTGATTTTCAAATCCATGTCTATTGATAATGAGTATCTAGGAGTTGGCAACCGTGCCAGCGAGCCCTATATTTCCCAGCCTAGTATAATAACGTAAGCAACGCTATGAACTGAGACATATAGACACCCGTTTCGCAGTTTACACGGATTCTACCATAGGCTTTACAAAACTGAAGCGTTCCATTCGCCCATACCTGAATGCATTCGAATACCTTGCGAAAAGGGTACCGGTACCATGCTCTCGTGTGTAGGCCTACTAAAAGGTTATCGAAACTGAACGAATTTCGTCAAGAGTAATTTACTGTCCAATCCACATTATTTTCCCTCGCCATATTACACTACGCAGTACCGTACTGCCGTATGAAAACACACTGTCCACCTAGGGTTGGCATCGTAAAAGGTATCCAGACATAAAACTGTAACAAGTAACATCAAGTACCGACCCCAATAAGTTGGAAAAAAGAAAGAAAAGAAAACGTACTTCAAGATGTTATAGTCATAACTTCCACATCTTATCAAATGAAGGGGGGAAATCTTTAACAGTACCAATAATCGAACATAGGACTTTGTTTGGGACGTGGTCTCTTTACTAGTTAAGGCATGGAGGTTTATTCTGTCCCAATTAAAATGTAAAAAGTTTAATCAATGAAAGAGAAATAAATTTCCACAAAATTTTGCATGAAGTGGTAGTATGGATGAACACCGTTAACACGAGGAGTAATATGCCTAACATCTTCTCCATAATCTTATTAGATTATAGTATCTTTTACCGTAAATAGTAAACTTAGAAAACAATAATCACTATACGTCAAGTGGTGGCGAATTTAAAATATTAACTAGTAGAAATAGAAATTCAATTCAGTAAGTACAAAACTGTGCTGCAGTTGGAAGCAACAGTGTGTTGAAAAATGCGTTCAAAGTTAAATCAAGGACAAATGTACAAGTGCTAATTAGCGATAAATTGTAACTCATTGTCTGAATAAATGTTGGAATACTTCAAACAAATATGTAAGAAATATTTAAATTGAGGATAGGGACAATTCATTTCTACACATAAGTTTATCGCAACAATTTCTCGTCAATACTACACTAATGAAAAGCTAGAAGTGCTAAGATTGCTCTTACCGGCACTCGTATGGATGAACACCGTTAACACGAGGAGTAGGCCTAATATGCCTAACATCTTCTCCATAATCTTATTAGATTATAGTATCTTTTACCGTAAATAGTAAAACACGTAAGCTAAAATTAGTTATAGTAGAATATTTCTCTCGCTCCGCACGTTAAGAAAGTTAAGAATGCATTAAAAAACATTTAACTATCATCCAATGTACATTACTGTTTCAGCAGGCCTAGATTACTGTCTCTGAGCAAAGCCTACTAGATACTAGAAGGCCTGGACAGAAAGCCAATTTCTTGCATTAAATTTTCTCTTTTCCACCGCTAGGTTCGCGTTTATGTTCTGTTGTTTGGCGTGAATTCTATGATGATGTGTGTTACTGCAACATGTTTTATGAGAAGAAATAATATATTAAACTTTATTTTATACGGTAAGGTCTTATCTAACGTGAAATATGAAGAGTTTTGTCGTTTTTTAATTTATTTGGTCTCACGATTTGCAATATATGGATGGTTGCTGAGATGCATTTACAGTAACATTTGTTTAGTTATGTCCTTCCAAATTATCGTCAAGGTGATGGTGGTGATTATTGTTTTAAGAAGAAGTACAACTAGGCAACCATCCTCTATATAACACTAATCAGAGAGAAAAACTGGAAGGGGTCCGACAGTTCGAAAAATGAAAGTATGGGCCAAAGGAAGACAAGGGCCACGAAGGGCGTGAAAATAAAAGACTGCCTAGCCCTCGGAAACCTAATAGCGTAGGGGTCGGCAAAGAACTAGAGTTGACCTAGGAAGGTCGGATAGGATAGATGAAAGTCAGGAGCCTGGCACAAGTAAGTGGAAGAAATGCCAGGACTCAGTTAAGGGCCCCGTGGTTGTCAACACACGTTCAAAATTTCAGAGCCCCTGGAGCCAATTACCGTAAGTTTCTCTTTCCATTCTGTAGGTTAAGATGGTTTATTGCCGGGCTGAGTGAGTCAGACGGTTGAGGCGCTGGCCTTCCGACCCCAACTTGGCAGGTTCGATCCTGGCTCAATCCGGTGGTATTTGAAGGTGCTCAAATACGTCAACCTCCTGCCGGTAAATTTACTGGCACGTAAAAGAACTCCTGCGGGACAAAATTCCGGCACCTCGGCGTCTCCGAAAACCGAAAAAGTAGTTAGTGGGACGTAAAGCCAATAACATTATTTATTATTAACATTATTATGATGGTTAATTTTGCGTGCCTAACTGCACAGCTGACACAGCGAAGAAATATACACAAATATAAATTTGCATCTTTTTCCTAAAGATCCGAGTTTACGGGAGAAATGGAGGCCTGCTATTTCTGAACAGGGCAGCAGAAAAGTATCTCTTCCGGCTCCTAATGATAACTCCAGAACATGTAACTTGCACTTTGTCGAATCAGATTACACTGTAAGTACTGTGAGGGGAATTCTGCCTCCCCGACAAAGTACCGATGCAAATTCTTCTTATTAAAAATGTATGAATATTTACAACGCGGCCGTTAGGATATCTAGGAAAATGTAAACTTGTCCGAAAGCTAAAATTCCTTACCGCTCCAAAGTTTAAAGGGACGTTTCAGTGCCGCGACTGTGATCAAGCACACATCACATACGTTATACTTACATTTTTCAGGCCTGTTCTTGATAATAATGCAAAGAAAGTGACTAATGACTGTGATTTATTAAACAAATTCAAGAGCAAGCCTCTGAGCAGAAAAGTGTTGAAATTATAGAATTAGGGAAAAATCGGGTCAGTAGGCCTACTTCTATTTAGACCTATTTCCCCATTTTTTATTCCTTTGTGATAAATAGTGCAAAATGAAAGAACTCTATGAAGTGTAGTGTGTTCTAAGTTGTTTTGTATATTTATATCTCATTCACACCGGACATAATGATAATAAAAATGTATTATTTCGCGTTATTGTATGAATCTTCAATATAAAGATATAGACAGAACATGAGAACAACAGAACATAAACGCGATCCAAGCGGCCATTGCCTGAACTACATCGTTCGCCCAGAAATGTGTCGGCTTGTCCAGGCCTTCTATTATAGCGTAGGCAACGCTCTGAGCTACCGCCGTCTCAATCTCTATATACCGATACTGCCTGTTCTGTGCCGCCAGAATTGCGTTTATAGCGACATTGCAGATGGCAGCACTTACCGCACCCACAGCACATGTTGGTTAAATGAGAGATGGTCCGTAACGCCAATATAAAATGAAAAATAATCCTTAACATGTTACTAATTGAGAAGAAAATGCACATACAGAAACTAACATTTGACATTTGAACTTGGCTTAAGATATAGAAGCGTAAAATATATAAAATCTTACCAGTTACAGTAGATATATTAGTATCATCCCACTGTTCAAGTACAAACATTTCAGAATTTTCTCGACACGGAGCACCTTTTCAGTCCTTTTATTATTGTTATTGTTATTTACCATCAGTGGGCGCAAATAAAATTTCTATCACTCGCTGATCCTTTGTTCATGACCAGATTTCAGGATACGTTTTATAGTACATACTAGCTGATATACCCGTGCTTCGCTACGAGATTCTCAGAAAGACTGACTTGGTGGTTTTCCTAACTGAATTCAACATAGGTCATTACAAAAACGTCAGTAGGAATGTAGCGATTGAAAGCAATGTTATCATATAAAATACTCGATGAAATGAAAAACCGCACACTTTCTCACTTTCAACGAACAGTACTGCGCTGCCGATCCAACAGTCCAAAGTTCCAGAGCTGGAATAACCAGGTCGCAGACTGCCATGAACACTCCTCTGTCATTATTCCGTTAAATATGCACACTACTCATTCCAATCAGTGCCTCAGAGTAGGCACTGAATAGCTCGAATATTATGATGAACCAGTGCGTTACGTACCAGTAATATCAGAAAATGTATGAACCAGAAGAATGGCATGCTAAAGAAGAAAGTTATCCAACTCCCCAGCTACTTACCCCGCCAATACACAGGCAGGCTGTTACAGTCGGTACGACCAGGCGAGTTGGCCGTGTGGTTAGGGGCGCGCAGCTGTGAGCTTGCATCCGGGAGATAGTGGATTCGAACCCCACTGCCGGCATCCCTGAAGATGGTATTCCGTGGTTTCCCATTTTCACACCAGTCACACCAGAGTGTACTTTAATTAAAGCCAAGGCCGCTTCCTTCACACCCCTATTTATTTCCTACGCCATCGTTGCCACAAGACCTACCTGTGTCGGTGCGACGTCAAGCAAATTAAAAAACCTCGTTGCGCTGCAGTAATCCTATCTATCGGGGATGAGTGGAAGCAGAAGACAATAAGCGCATCACAACAAACAATGGTCAATGTAATGTTATTTTTGATAGAGTTTTTTTTTTTTGCTAGGGGCTTTACGTTGCACCGACACAGATAGGTCTTATGGCGACGATGGGATAGGAAAGGCCTAGGATTTGGAAGGAAGCGGCCGTGGCCTTAATTAAGGTACAGCCCCAGCATTTGCCTAGTGTGAAAATGGGAAACCACGGAAAACCATTTTCAGGGCTGCCGATAGTGGGATTCGAACCTACTATCTCCCGGATGCAAGCTCACAGCGCGCCTCTACGCGCACGGCCAACTCGCCCGGTACTCTGTGATATTAGAGCGTCATACACAATTATTTATATTGTAGACTGTAGTTCCTTATTCTCATACTTTACATACCGATTTTCACTAAATTCTGTTTACCCATTTTCTCGTGACTCGGCGCTGATATGGACTTAGTAACAAAAATCCAAATTCATGAATATCTCTGTGATTATATGCGGTACGGTAACAATGTATAAGACATAAGTGATCGGTAATTTAATAACTTCTTACATAACTACTACAACTTACGACATAACTAAAGATATGTTAGTTATGTAGTATTTATCGATACAACCACTAATAACAAATAACTTATTTGAGAATTACATTTCAGGCCTTCCCCTAAACTACCATTTCACTCAGCGTGAATAAAATAATTTGTAGCATAGATTGCAGTGGTTCATCACCTGACTTTACATACCGATTTACATTAAATTCTCTTCAGCCGTTTTATCGTGATGCGTGTACATACATACAGACAGACAGAAATTACGAAAAAGTAAAAAATGCATTTCCTTGTTACTGTGGACATGACAGATATAGAAATACCATTCATTTCAAATTCTGAGCCATGTACAGGCAAAACAATTATTTTATGTATAGATTAAATTTCAGGCCTTCCCCTAAAGTGCCATTTCACTCAGTGTGAATAACATGATTGATGGCCTAGATTATAGCGACTTATTCCTCGACTTTGCATACCAATTTTGGTTAAGATACGACCACTAATATAATAAATATTTGAAAATTAAATTTTAGGCCTTCCCCTAAACTACCATTTTTCTCAGCGTGTATAGCCTATATTGTAGCGACTTATTTCCCATCTCTGTCTACCGATTTTCATTAAGACACGACCACTAATAACATAAATATTTGAGATTCAAATTTCAGGCCTTCCCCTAAACTACCATTTCACTCAGCGTGATTAAAATAATTTATAGCCTAGATTGTAGCGGTTCATCACCCGACTTTACATTCCGATTTTCATTAAATTCTCTTCATCCGTTTTCTCGTGATGCGTGTACAGACAGACAGACAGACAGACAGACAGACAGACAGACAGACAGACAGACAGACAGACAGACAGACAGACAGACAGACAGACAGACAGACAGACAGACAGACAGACAGACAGACAGACAGACAGACAGACAGAAATTACCGAATAGTAAAAAATGCATTTTCTTGTTACTGTGGACATGACCGATACAGAAATACCATTCTTTTCAAATTCTGAGCAATGTACAGACAAAACTCATTTTATATATAAAGATTGCAGCCCGTGCGCCAGACATGTCATTACATCCACCACCCAATCTCACTGCGCTAAGAGTTTCTACTGCGTCTCCAGAATATCATCTAGTGAGACCATATATTAACCCATTTTGTAACAGATAAGACACACATTCCACTATAGATTTCACAGTTAGCGAGACAGCATCTGCCGTCTCATTAGTCATACACTTCAGTTTTCTACGTTTTGATTCGAACTGAACTATTTCATCGTACTCATTGAAATCATCATTCAACCATTGTAAATATTTTATCTGCCGGTGAATAGAAATGCACACAACCCGGATTGTTTTGCGAATGTGCTAAGTTCTGGCAATGGCGTAGTGGAATGTGAAAAAGTTGTTAAGCGATTCCATGAAGCGCACCGTCGATTCCGCGTATGAAAAGTCTAAAACATGTGTTTATAAACGAGCATGGTTTTCTTTCATGAAGCGAATAGCAACAGCGACTGTTGGGGAAATATTTATACAGCAGAACAGTAATCTTTACCAAATTCCTCTGTTTATTCATAATACCGAACAGGCTTCGATGTCAAGTCTCTCTGCAGGTGATAAACTTCTCTCACATATTTGGAGGTGATGATGCCATTGCTGTCATTTCACTGTCTAGGAAATGGGACTTCACATTTGTCAAATGGTAATAGTGAAATCTGAAAAGAAGTTTATGACTAGGATAACACAGGAAGTAGGTATCAGGAATAGAGAACTTCTTTTGAAAGTCCGTTTAGAACAAAACACAACAGTTTATTCGCGAGAGCAGGAGATTTTTAAATATCAATGCCGCATACACCTTTAACATTGACCACGCAAACAAACTTGTCACTGGTTGGGTCGTAGAGGAGCCGTACCTAATTAGGCATTGAATCGGCAATCTCTGTTGGTCTAAGTGTTTAACATTAAGTTCTAAGTATTTTCTTCAGTAACTGGGAAATCCCGACAAACGATATCAAGATTTTCCATTTAGGCTACCTGTCCAGAGTACTTTGTGACGGAGCTGACACTAGACCAGGAGTTCTGCCATATTCGTAACCGTTTGGGATACTATTCCCCACACAACATAGTACCGTGCGATTTATTCTGACCACGCGGATTTTGTCTTGCGAAAATTATGGGTTTGACTTTAAAGATAAACGATCTTTTGTTAATTATATTTAGCTGCTTCCTTTACTTTATTCAGACGATCAATTTCTGAGTTGTCTCAGGATTTCCTCTGTAGTCTTTTAACTTCATTATGGTTAGTCATCAGCTGTTATCTCAGACTCAGAATTCTCGATTGGAGCCTCTAATGTCTGATTTTCTGATAACTGCTGTCATTCTTACTCGTTGGAATAATGACTTGGATTGAGACATCGTTGTTCAGATGAATTTCGTACTCGTCATCCAATGTATTTCCTGCGGCTGAAGAGCTTTTTTCATCATAGATTTCTTCCTAAGAATTATCTTGTTGCTGTCTAGTCTCTCGTGGAGCTACTTTTCTGGCTAGGAGGTAATGGAGATAATTCGAAGACGCTCTCTGGCTTCAATATATTTTTCTTTTAGTTTTATCTTGTATCTCATCTCTAAAATAATTCAGGCTACAAACACGAGAATAATCGGATAGAATCCATTGACTACTCTTGGTTGATCCTTGCCTTGATAGCGTTAAGCCAGTTTTCCCAAAGTTCTTTATTGTGGGGATTTCAGGAATCCTCATACCTGCAGAATTTGGATTTGTTGCTATGATATCCAAAGGGGAACACAACAATTCATTATTTTACGACCAGAGACACACACATAAATGATCGATGCAAACGCACTGGAACACAACAAAGTGGGTACGGAGATAAGTTGGGTGCGTTAACTGGCACCCCTAGTGGAGGTTTGTAACACTAAGAGCTCACGCTGAGGCTGAGAAGCATGTTAACCTCATAGCATACAGCAAGCAGTATGTAGCCTTGAGACGGCGGTGCTCTGAGCAAATTTCGACCTCACTTATTTAATTGCACCGAGAAGTTATATTTTACATTTAGGAACCGTACTTATGGACCTAAAAACACTGTTCCTAAATGGTAAGTAGAATGCGTATCAACGAATACGCACTCGAGATTCCTGTACGAGTTCTCTAAATAGCCACTGTATTGTATATTGAGGAGCTGAATCCGTCAACCACTTTTATTCACAAGGCAGAGTGATAAACTTCTCGAAGAAAGGAATATGAACGGGATATAAGGCCTACAAGTTACGACTAAAATTTTAAGCCACATCTGATAGAGCGAAATGGACTAAAGCATGTGATCACAAAAATAACAGTCTGCGGATTCCATCATAAATTATTATGTGCGACACAGTGATTTCACGAAGCGAATGGCAACTGTGTGTACATTTTGAGAAGTAGGCATCTCTCTGAGGAGAGTAACAAATGCCTAAAAAACCTGCACATTCAGTTACAGAAATGGTCGTATGGATTCCACAAAAATAAGACAATTAGTGAGAGATCAGGACTTCCAAAAACGGTGTCAGCTTTCTCAAAAGGGAAAAGGTGTTATTTAAAGAACCTTTCACCGAACAGTTGGATAACACACCATGATGGTCTTGTCTTGCAGTAACCATCGTGATGCTCTAAATAACAATGTATTGTAGCCGAACGGCCAAAGAAAGATAATAACATCTTTGTTTGTCCCGTTTCTCTACGGGGTCGGGTATGAGGAGAGATGAATCTGTCGTGGCGGGTTTTTATGACCGGATGCCCTTCCTGGCGTCAACCGCATCAGAAGAGTTAATGAGATGAAATGAATGACGTGATACATATATGATAGTAGGGAGAGCCTACTCCTGTCGAATAGCACCAAGAGGTCTGCTCAAGGCTTAACGTCTCCATGCGACGGAAGAATCACCATCAACAGCGTCATATGCCCTCAATCCCTATGAGCACTGCGGAGAGGTTTGGAATTTAATCCAGGCTTTTGGCATGCAATCTTATGATTAGAAATTGTATACCACCAACTCTCCTACACAGCCGGCCAACATACGGATGGTGAATTCTTTTTTTTTTTTTTTTTTTTTTCCACCAAAGGGACTCGAACCAGCTAACCACGGTGTTGGACCGTTTAGAGTTCAGCATTTTAACGATCATGGCCACCAAGAGGGCTTAAAGAAAGATAATAACATCTGCAGAACACTTATTACATCTTACTATAATGTGTTAATGACGTTGTTCTTTTTGTGCCTCCACTGCGAACCATGTGACCTTGCCGCGGTGGGGAGGCTTGCGTGTCCCAATGAAGCAGATAGCTGAGCCGCAGGTGCAACCATATCGGATGGGTATCTGTTGAGAGACCAGACTAAGGAATGGTTCATCGAAAGGGGGGTAGCAGCCTTTCGGAAGTTGCAAGGGTGGCAGTCTAGATGGTTGACTGATATGACCTTGTAATAATACTCAACATGGCTTAGCTGTGTTGATACTGCTACACGGCTAGAAGCAATCGGAAACTACAGCCGTAACTAACTCCCAAGGACATGCAGCTCTCTCTGTATGAATGATGTATGGATGATGGCTTCCTCCCGGGTAAAATATTCCGGAGGTAAACTAGTCCCCCCTTCGGATCTCCGTGTGGGGACTACACGAGCGGGGGCGATCATCAGGAAGATGGATACTGACATTCTGCTAGTCGGGGCGTGGAATGTTACAAGTTTGAATCGTTGTGGTAGATTAGAGAATCAGAAAAGGGAGATGGATAGACTAAAGTTAGATGTAGTTAGTATAAGTGAAGTACGTTGGCAGGAAGAACAGGATTTTTGGTCAGGTGACTACCGAATTATCAACTCAAAATCAAACAGGGGAAATGCAGGAGTTGGTTTAATAATGAATAAGAAAATAGGACAGCAGGTAAGCTACTACGACCAGCATAGTGAAAGAATTATTGTCGTCAGGATAGACACCAAACCAACGCCCACCACAATAGTGCAGGTCTATATGCCTACTAGCTCAGCGGATGATGAGGAAGTCGAAAGAATATATGAAGAGATTGAAGATTTAATACAATATGTAAAAAGTGACGAGAATCTAATTGTGATGGGAGACTGGAATGCAGTCGTAGGCCAAAGAAGAGAAGGTAATACAGTAGGAGAATTCGGATTGGGAAAAAGGAACGAAAGAGGAAGTCGGCTGGTTGAATTCTGCACTTATCATAATTTAGTCCTTGCCAATACTTGGTCCAAACACCACAAACGACGGTTGTATACATGGACGAGACCTGGAGACACTGGAAGGTATCAAATAGACTTCGTTATGATTAGGCAGAGATTCAGAAACCAGGTATTGGATTGCAAAACTTTCCCGGGAGCAGACGTGGACTCTGACCACAACTTGTTGGTCATGAAATGCCATCTGAAGCTGAAGAAATGTTAGGAGGAAGAAAAGATCAACTAAGAATCAGTGGATAACTCAGGAGATACTAGACCTGATTGATGAACGACGAAAATACAAGAATGCTAGAAATGAACAGGGCAGAAAAGAATACAGGCGATTAAAGAATCAAGTAGATAGAAAGTGCAAGGTAGCTAAGGAAGAATGGCTGAAGAAGAAGTGCAAGGATGTCGAAGGTTGTATGGTCCTAGGAAAGATACACTGACTGACAGAGCAAATGCAACACCAAGAAGGAGTGGTCAGAACTTTATGCCAATTGCAGGGTAGACTGACGTCACTGAGGTATGCTCATGATGTGAAATGCGCCGCTGTGCTGCGCACGTAGCGAACGATAAATGGGACACGGCGTTGGCGAATGGCCCACTTCGTACCGTGATTTCTCAGCCGACAGTCATTGTAGAACGTGTTGTCTTGTGCCACAGGATACGTGTATAGCTAAGAATGCCAGGCCGCCGTCAACGGAGGCATTTCCAGCAGACAGACGACTTTACGAGGGGTATGGTGATCGGGCTGAGAAGGGCAGGTTGGTCGCTTCGTCAAATCGCAGCCGATACTCATAGGGATGTGTCCACGGTGCAGCGCCTGTGGCGAAGATGGTTGGCGCAGGGACATGTGGCACGTGCGAGGGGACCAGACGCAGCCCGAGTGACGTCAGCACGCGAGGATCGGCGCATCCGCCGCCAAGCGGTGGCAGCCCCGCACGCCACGTCAACCGCCATTCTTCAGCATGTGCAAGACACCCTGGCTGTTCCAATATCGACCAGAACAATTTCCCGTCGATTGGTTGAAGGAGGCCTGCACTCCAGGCGTCCGCTCAAAAGACTACCATTGACTCCACAGCATAGACGTGCACGCCTGGCATGGTGCCGGGCTAGAGCGACTTGGATGAGGGAATGGCGGAACGTCGTGTTCTCCGATGAGTCACGCTTCTGTTCTGTCAGTAATAGTCGCCGCAGACGAGTGTGGCGTCGGCGTGGAGAAAGGTCAAATCCGGCAGTAACTGTGGAGCGCCCTACCGCTAGAAAACACGGCATCATGGTTTGGGGCGCTATTGCGTATGATTTCACGTCACCTCTAGTGCGTATTCAAGGCACGTTAAATGCCCACCGCTACGTGCAGCATGTGCTGCGGCCGGTGGCACTCCCGTACCTTCAGGGGCTGCCCAATGCTCTGTTTCAGCAGGATAATGCCCGCCCACACACTGCTCGCATCTCCCAACAGGCTCTACGAGGTGTACAGATGCTTCCGTGGCCAGCGTACTCTCCGGATCTCTCTCCAATCGAACACGTGTGGGATCTCATTGGACGCCGTTTGCAAACTCTGCCCCAGCCTCGTACGGACGACCAACTGTGGCAAATGGTTGACAGAGAATGGAGAACCATCCCTCAGGACACCATCCGCACTCTTATTGACTCTGTACCTCGACGTGTTTCTGCGTGCATCGCCGCTCGCGGTGGTCCTACATCCTACTGAGTCGATGTCGTGCGCATTGTGTAACCTGCATATCGGTTTGAAATAAACATCAATTATTCATCCGTGCCGTCTCTGTTTTTTCCCCAACTTTCATCTCTTTCGAACCACTCCTCCTTGGTGTTGCATTGTCACTGTCAGTCAGTGTAGATGCTCCATACAGGAAAATCAAGGAAACCTTTGGAGAAAGGAAATCTAAGTGTATGAATATTAAGATTTCAGATGGAAAGCCACTTCTAGGGAAAGAAGACAAAGCAGAAAAATCGCAGGAGCATATCCAACAGTTGTATCAAGGTAAAGATGTAGAGAATTTGGTTATGGAACAAGAAGAGGCTGTTAATTATGATGAAATGGGAGACCCAATTTTGAGGTCAGAGTTTGACAGAGCTGTGAGTGACCTAAATAGGAACAAGGCACCTGGAATTGATGATGATGACATACCCTCTGAATTACTGACTGCGTTAGGAGAAACCAGCATGGCAAGGTTATTCCATTTAGTGTGTAAGATGTATGAGACAGGAGAAGTCCCATCCGATTTTCGTCAGAATGTTGTTATACCTATTCCCAAGAAAGCCGGTGCTGACAGGTGTGAAAACTACCGCACCATTAGTTTAGTATCTCATGCCTGCAAAATTTTAACACGTATTATTTACAGAAGAATGGAAAAACAAGTTGAAGCTGAGTTGGGAGAAGATCAGTTTGGTTTCAGAAGGAATGTAGGAACACGTGAAGCAATCCTGACTTTACGTCTGATCTTCGAGGATCGAATCAAGAAAGACAAGCCCACGTATATGGCATTCGTAGATCTCGAAAAGGCATTTGATAATGTTGATTGGACCAAGCTATTTACGATTCTGAACGTGATTGGGATCAGATACCGAAAACGAAGAATTATCTACAATCTGTATAAAAATCAGTCTGCAGTAACAAGAATCGAGGGCTCTGAAAAAGAAGCAGCAATCCAGAAAGGAGTGAGGCAAGGCTGCAGTTTGTTCCTCCTCCTTTTCAATGTTTACATAGAACAGGCAGTAAAGGAAATCAAAGAGGAATTTGGAAAGGGGATCACAATCCAAGGAGAGGAAATCAAAACCTTGAGATTTGTCGATGATATTCTTATTTTACCTGAGACTGCAGAAGATCTCGAGAAGTTGCTGAATGGTATGGACGAATCTTGGAAAGGAGTACAAGATGAAAATAAATAAGTCGAAAATAAAAGTAATGGAGTGTAGTCGAACAAAGCCAGGTGATGCAGTAAATATTAAATTAGGAAATTAAGTCTTAAAGGAAGTGGATGAATATTGTTACTTGGGTAGTAAAATAACTAACGATGGCATAAGTAAGGAGGACATAAAATGCAGATTAGCACAAGCAAGGAAGAGCTTTTTTAAGAAAAGAAATTTACTCAATTCAAACATTAAGTACTCATCCCGAGGTGGTGCAGCTCTTTTCAAGCACACCCCCATTGGAGGTGAGCTGCGTGTACCATTTGAACCACATACCAGCCCTCCCGCCATTCTTAAATTTCTGGCAGTACCGGGAATCGAACCCGGGCCCCCGAGGACGGCAGCTAATAACACTAACCGTTACGCTATGGAGGCGGACAATTCAAACATTGATATTGGAATTAAAAAGATTATTTTGAAGACTTTTGTGTGGAGCGTGCCATTGTATGGAAGTGAAGCATGCACGATAACTAGCTCAGAAAGAAAGAGAATAGAAGCTTTTGAAATGTGGTGTTACAGAAGGATGCTGAAGGTGAGATGGGTAGATCGGATCACGAATGAAGAGATACTGAATCGAATTGGCGAGAGGAGATCGATTTGGCTAAAATTGACGAGAAGAAGACATAGAATGATAGGACACATCTTAAGACACCCAGGACTTGTTCAGCTAGTTTTTGAAGGAAGTGTTGGTGGTAAGAATTGTAGGGGTAGACCAAGGTATGAATATGACAAGGAGATTAGAGCAGATTAGGATGCAATAGTTACGTAGAAATGAAAAGGTTAGCACAGGATAGAGTGGCATGGAGAGCTGCATCAAACCAGTCTATGGACTGATGTCTCAAACAACAACAACAACAACAACAACAACAACAACTTTTTGTGCACATTGTTAGGTGATATCCGTGATGCTCTAAAAGATGACCTCACCAGGCGAGCTGGCCGAGTGGTTAGGGGCGCACATCTGTGAGCTCGCATCCGGGAGATAGTGGGTTCGAATCCCACTGTCGGCAGCCCTGAGGATGGTTTTCCGTACTTTCCCATGTTCACACCAGGCAAATGCTGCGGCTGTATATTAATTAAGGCCACGGCCGTTCCCTTCCTATTTTCTAGGCCTTTCCTGTCCCATCCTCGCCATAAGAGGTAAAGAAAATTGAAAAAAAAAAAGACCACTAACGTCGCAGCCGTGACACTTCATAGGGAGCGTCCCAAGCAGTTCCGAGATGGGTCCCTCGATCTCCGCCAACTAGTGAAATCTAAAATTCCCTTTTGGAGGGTTAATTTAGAAGGCAGTGGTTGGCATTACACATGCTGTTGCAGGGAGTAAAGAATACAGGGAGATGCCTTGGAGCTCTGAGAGTGAAGCCCAATGACAGTGGTCTACATAGGGGGCGTGGTCGTAAATAGGCGCGAGAACGCATGCTGTTTTTTGATAGTCAAATCTATCACAGCTCATTGACGTGAATACGGTGAACACAAATTGTAATTGTGGGAATTTTCAGATGCAAACACTGTACGACACGCTAAAAAGTAAAAGAGATAGGCCTACTAATATTTAGTTGATGTTTTAGCTCCTACAATGTCGTGTTGTGCATACGGTCGTGCGAATCGGAAATCAAAAAATATTCCTGGAATAACATTTCATAGGTAAGATTCTAAGTATGGCTTGTGATATGTAGAGCAGTATATTATATTACCTCCATTGTTATTGTGCTAGTATTACGGAGTCTCAGAAGAATGTTTAGGTTAGACTTGTTGTTAATCGTCAATTTTTCCTGAGCTTTCCTGTTCATGAAAAAAGGAGAGCAGAGTGGATTAAGGCCATTAGAATGGAAAATTGGACACGCTCTCCTTACACCAGAATATGTTCAGCACATTTCGAACCGGAATTGTTTGATCGGTACATGAATAAATTTATTTTGAAGGAGAATACAGTACCTACGGTACTATTTTTGAAGCATTCCCCCCCCCCCCGTTTTTTTTGTGGGCGAAGAAATGGAGAGTCCCAGGGCGAAAACCATGCCCTTTTACTCATCTGTTTCTTAGGAATAGCCGATGAGCCGGAAAGTCTCAATTCATTGCACTGCCGGGGGAAAAACGATCTGTCTTGTAGGTGGAGTGCCTACAAATCTTCGCTACAATAATTTGGAAAAATATACTTCTAATATTTAGTGGCGATGAAGGGGAAGGAGCCTTCTTAACAAACGGTGCTTTTCAGGGTATAATTTAGAGGTATTTAATGGATGGTAGGTTTAAAATTTGGAAAAGGCCGAAAATATTTTCAGGGCGGGTCGTATAAGAGCCAAGGGCCCCGGTACTTATATCGAGTATTAGGCTTCTTGGTTCTTATGACCCGCTTTAGTAACGAGATGCCCTGATCGGTGGACTGGGCTTGGAGTATTCTAGCCTTGGTCATCTTGGTTAGCTTGTTTATCTGAGTCCTAATAGTCGGAATACGGACTTCTGTGCGTATCTTCCTATTAGATCTCAGAATGGGGGCTCTTGTCATTTTTCTCAGTATTTTGTTTTGGAAAATTTCTAATTTGGAAAGTGGAGTCTTGGGAATATAGCCCCAGACCTCGCACCCATAGAGCAGTATGGGCCTGCTTTCTCTTGATGGAGTTAGAGATGTATCTATTATAAAGCAGAGGTTTCAGGTTGGCCACACGTGCCCAGGCTCGTTGCGGGGCCTGTTTTATGTTCCCTCTCCAGATAAGACTTCTGTCCATTGTTAGGCCGAGATACTTGATTTTATTGGTCCAGGACAGGGGGGTATCGTTTAAAAGAAGATGATCAAGGCTAGGCCTTCGTCTAGAAAAAATAATTGTTGGGTCTTGCCAGCATTTATTTTAATTCTGTTCCAAGTTTGCAGAGCGGAGATGGTATCTCTGTTTCTCCTTCTAGAGGCATAAACAGCTGTATCATCAGCGTACTGCTGGATTTCTACTCCTTGCCACTGGGGTAGATCATTCACATATAGGGCGTAGAGTATTGGAGAGATTTTTCCACTCTGAGGGACTCCGGCTCGGAGCCTCCGAGGGGCGAAATTTTCTCCGTCTACTGTAACGTAGAATTTCCTATGGGTGAGATAGGAAGTAATAATTTTGAATAAATAATTTGGAATTACATTGAGGTCCAGAAGTTTGGCTATTAGATTTTCGTGCCAGACGGTGTCAAAGGCCTTCTCTATGTCGAAAAATACCGCTGGCACGCTACGCCGTAAATTGAATGATCTACAGACATACTGCACGAGGCGTAGCGTCGCTAGGGGGGGCACTGCGCTTCGACCGGAAACCAAATTGCTCCGGACGCAGTATGTTGTGGGCGTTCAGGGAAGCAGTGACGCGATTGAGAACAAGTCTCTCGAATATCTTTGAGATATGGGATAATTGGCTTATTGGTCTGTAATTTTGAGGGAACAATCTATCCTTCCCCGGTTTAGGAATGACGACCACACGGCCCGTCTTCCAAACCTTAGGGAAGTATCCCTGTTTAAAGCAAGCCGAGAAAACGGTAGCCAAAGAGATGACTGCTCTATAGGGCAGTGATTTAATTTCTTTATTACTAACCCTATCATCCCCGGGAGACTTCTTCTCATTTAAGTTTTTTATAACCCTGCGGATCTCTGCAGGCGTGACGTCAGATATGTCATTGTCAGGCGTCCATTGTTGTATAAAAGATGAGACCTTTCTGTGTACCTCACGGGTTCGTAGTTCGTTATCGTCGTCGTCATCGTCAGAGAGGTCGTGTGGTACACTTTGACTTTCTATAGTGTCTGCGAAGGCCTCAGCTTTATCGTAAGGGGAGAATGCTAGTCCGTGGCGGCCATGAATTGCACACCTGGGGGGTGGGTGGGGCGATTCAGAGAACGAGTAACCCGCCAGAACTCGTGATCTGATTCGTTTTCAGTGAGGGTACGGCAGAATTCCTCCCATCTTTCCACCTTACGTTCTATCATTCACTTGCGGATTTCTTGAGCGAGTTCGCGGTATTCCGCTCTATCCGCTGGGTCCCGAAATCTTTGCCATCTTTTACGATATGCATTTTTAATTTTGATTAGGTCTTTAATAATTTCAGGAGTAGAATCTCCTTGGTTGTCCGCGCAATCTCCCGCATTATATTATTAGTATTATTAATTTGGGAGTTATGACTTATCGTATTCCCGCCATGTTGTGTGGGTGTACGATTGCCATTGTTACAGAATTTCTAGCAGCATTCAGGATGTATTTACGGGCGTTTCGCATCTTATTAGTAAGATGTTCCACGGCCCGGTCAATATCATCCCGGCTGTTGATATCGAAAGGTTTTAAGTTTTTATTGACATGCCAAGTAAACTTATTGTAGTCCAAAGATAAGTTTGACAATGGAGAAGATGGCTCAGATATCCTAACCCATGTAAGGTTGAAAAGAATAGGGTCATGGTCCGAATTTAATTCCCTAGGTACAGTAAACTCAATAGGGTAATTATAAACTTTTGTCACTGCGACATGAATGACATCGGGGCGCGAACCATTACTGGGATAAATAGTAGATTATGGGAGCAAAGTCCCCGATGGTATTGTTGTAGCATTCTTCCCTTAGGATTAGTCACTCGTGAATTCCAATCTGGATGCTTGGCGTTTAAGTCACCAACGATGAAAGAAGAGACTTTGGACGGGTTGTTTAATAAAGTATCTAATTCCGCAGTATGTAGCGGAGCCTTGGGGGGTAAATAGGCCGCAAAAATACGATAGTGATAGTTATGTCTAATCTCGATGCCGCGAGACTCAATAACACCATGAGGAAGGGGGTCAATAACGTTGTGCGTAAGTTTAGACTTAATCAGCACCGCTACGCCCCCGTGCTCATCGTGAAGTCTGTCTTTACGATAGACAGTAAAATTTTTTATTTTAAAGGGCATATGTGGTTTTAGCCAAGTCTCTCCTAACAGCATTATATCAATATTGTGGTCAGAAATAAAAGCTTCAAGCTCATATTTCTCACCAACAGCACTCTGACAGTTCCAAGCACAGATTGTTAAGTCCATGTCAGAACAGAATGAACCATAAAATTAGGGTTCAGAGAAATACTGCATAGCAGCATTTATCAGGACCATAATCTTGTCCATTGTTATCGGACGTGATCTTAATTTCGTCGCTGTGTCTTTTACAATTGGTATCATCTTTGGGAAATTTGTCTGCAGAGGTCCACGATATATTTCAGTCCAGAGAGGTCGGACATGAAAGATGCCGCCGACTGGGGGGCAGGGTTTGCTGTAGGTGCCTGAGATGTGGATTGGGAGGGGGCGGGGGCTCCTCCAGACGCTTGGGCGTAAGAGAAGCTGGGGTCCACTTCTCTCGTAAGAGGGAGGGACCGACCTTTCTGGGTTTTTCGGACCTCTCGAGCCACTTTTTGCTCCATGATGGAGCGGTAAGTGGGGCATCCCCTCAAGGAGGCAAGGTGGCTATCCCCGCAGTTCACACATTTGGCTCCTGGATCCCTCACAGCCATTGAACGCCTCGATCTTAACCTTTGACCCACAAAGGTAGTGGACGGAGTAAATGGTCTTGGAATACTCCGTGTTCGGGAGGGTGAGGCTCATAACATTTAGTGGGATCATCTTTTTAGTCGTGGCGTCACGACGGGAGTACTGGTGGATGCCTTGGGGTTCATATCCCATTTCTATGAGCTCTTTCCGAGCCCAGTCCACCCCAACAGAAGAGATTATATTCCTAATAATTACTTTGAGGAGTTTATTACCAGGAATTTGATGGGTGTAAAATTTAGCGTTAGCCTCCTCAAAATATTGTTTAATTCGGTTGTAGTCCTCTACATTTTCTGCGTGGTATTTCAGGGCATCTCGGGTATAGATGACCCTGATTTCGCCAGTGCATTTTGATTTTAAATATTTGTAGTGTCGCTGATAAACAATGGGCGGAATTGAGACTTTCTTTACGGGGGGGGGGGGGGGTCGCCATTTCGACGTCCTGGCTACCAGGGGGAGCTGAGCTGGACCCAGACTGTTCAGCTACAGTTTGGGAGGAGCGCGTTGCCGTTTGAGCCACATTTCTGGGCTGTGCCGCAGCCGTATTACTTATTACTGGCTGTGCAGGAACAGGCAATGGGGGAGACTCCCCGATGGAAGGGAGGTTTGCCAGCGTATTAAAGCGGTTTTCAGTTTTAACAGGCTTATAGGCACCTTCCTGAGACGCATTTTGGGAGATTTTCTCTTCCCTCTCACCATGGTATGCCATGGCGGGATAGAATGGAGAATATGTTACCAGTATTTACCAGGTCTACAAAGGTCTTGGGGTCAATATCTGGCAGCAAGTTAATACTACTTTCAGGGGGAGTGTTAAGACAAGCGGAAGGCCCACGAGAACCCAGGGAGGTAGCATCAGCGCATGCAGGGATGTCCCCACCTCCCGGCGGGGCACAAGCCATCACCACAGAAAATCTACTAGGTACTCAAATAGTAACAAATCCCACAACAAAACAAACAACACAGAAACAGCACAAGCACAAGCACTAGGGCCTAACGCCGCACACCAAGCAAGGATACAGGTTACCCACTACGTAGTGTTAGTTCCCGCTCTCATGCAACAATAGACACTGTCAACAATGCACAAAGATAAGATAGCCAGAGCATACACGTCCGTTCTCTGCCAAGTACAGATAAGGAATGTGAAGCATTCCCTTCTTACCTACAGAATTAGAGCACTCGAGGCCTAGGGAGTTTTTCATTTTTACGCCATTCGTGGCCCTTGCCTTTCTTTGACCGATACCATCATTTTTCAAAATGCCGGATCCGTTCACAGGTAAACCAGCCGACGAGAAGAATACACGGAAGATCTCCGGTCGTTTGACTCACTAGCCTCTTCCAGGAAGTACCGAAATGGCCTACACAGGGCTGACACATAACAGTAACGTCTACGACGAATAAAAGGCAGTCACAAAGCTGTTGACAAGAGTTCGAAACACGTCCTGAACATATTCTAAATTTACGGGGACGAAGTCAACCTGTCCTCCCAATTACTGTTAATAGAGGATGGTTACCTAGTTGTATTCCCTCTTAAAACAATCACCACCACGTGTCGTACAAGGCGATTAAGGGCCTAAGGGGCTCAACTTCGGAGTGTGGGTTGGCATCCAAGGGGCCCTTAGCTGAGTCCTGCATTGTTTCCACTTGTTTCAGAGGATGATTTTACTTCCTATTAAAACAATAATCAACACCACCACCACTCCAAAATATGTAGTAAGTAATCTTGCTAAGCCCAATTTGTTGATCTATTGCGCATTCCCCTAAAGCATTCATATTGTGGTATGCCGTTATTAATAGCCTACTCCTTATCTTTACTGATATCTGGTGAAGATTTGCATCTCCTGTTTTTATATATTGGATAATAGTACCGAGAGTCAACAAGCGAGAGAGGAGATTTAAGGCTGCGGGTCATGAGAAACGCTTCTTTAGAGCTTAGTAAAAAGGCATTAATAGGTCTGTTTGCCATTAAATTTTGTTACAGTCAATCGCCGTGTTATTTCGAAAACGATTGTACTTAATTGAGCTATTCGAAGTTTCCCTACTCCCAAGAAAATGTCTTAGTTTGTATGTATCCACAACGTAAGAATTGCCATGTTTTGGTAACCATGGGGGGCGTGGCCGTTGGCTTCAAGCGATAGCCACATAGTAGTGTAGCGGGCAGGCAGCTCCCTGTATACTTTACTCCCTGTGCTGTTGCGTAGTACAGCAAATTCATAACACAACACCGTTATCGTTGCGCGCGAAGGGAACTCGGTCGTACGGTAAGTAGTAGTGCTTGTTAGACGAAAATTTGTTGAAATTCTTTCGCATTGAACGAGATTTTTGATCCGGTTTCGTGAGAGCGTTCTTAATGTGAAGTAATAGTATTATGATCATAAACTTACTTCACAAGGAACAACCTAGCTGTTGCGAGTAAACGTGTGTGTGTTTATGCTGCTTACCTGTTGTTTGGAATAAATAATTTCAAAATATAAACTGTGTGCATTATGCTGTGTCTTACTTCTTCCTTTCCGTCTCCTGTTTTCCATTCCCATACATAAAAATCGTGGGAAGGGTTCAATGAACGAGCGAAAGAATGAGGTTATGTTAGGTCGCGATTTATAGGTAAGTATGGGCGTTTTGGGGTTTTATATGAATTGCATTAACATTTTCAGTAATCAATGTTAAATTTATTATTTAATAGATGTAAATTTACATTAAAATGCAAACGGTGAAACAACGATACAAGCTAACATAATAATAGGATTGCCAACATACAAATACGGTACCGTAATTGCAATTTACTTTTCAAGTAAAAGACACGAGAGAAGCTTGTGATTCAAACCTTCCTACCGAAATGCAGTAATTATCTCTATCACAATTAAAACTTTAATAAAATAACTGCCATTATCAAGTTTATTACGAGGTACTATCAAATACAGTAGAGACAATACACGACACTTACGGATTTCGCCTTGCTAAAATGGGAGACAATTCGACGGTGGCGCTCCTAGTGACTTGACCTGAACAAATCGCGCTAAATTCAAATATCAATGGAAATGTATATACGGAAATGGATAAATAAATTACGTCTAGAAAGACAGTGGTATTGAGATATTAACTTCGAAGTTGCTAAAGCAATTCTGGATAAATGAATGAAGAATTATTTAAAAGGTTATTATTCAAAGACTGAAATTAGACATATAAACAGGGTGTGAAATGGACTGCTGTGAAATGGCTTGATCTTTCATTTATGCATTACTTTTTTAGCTTTAGCATTCCTGCCTGAAATCTTACGGTTGGATTTGTCTTTTTTCCTCATTTAAAAACAATATATCATCACATTAAGACATTTGTCAATAAAAATATCGGCACATTCCATACACGTATGATGCAATGAATTAACATTTAATAGCTGGACAATTTTCCTCTTAACATGAAGCCTACTAACAGAAAGAAAATCTATAAAATCCCGGCTTTAATCTGAGAAGAGGGATAAAAGAAAGAAAAGTTTGAAAATGTTGTCGATAGTGATGCTTTGAGGAATATTTACGTACAATTAGAGTAAAAATGTAACATACCCTTGGCTGTATAGTCGAGGATTTTTAAAGTCGCTGGCCTGGAAATGATCTGAACAGATCTTATAATTCTTATACAAGCGTAACGTCCCTTCTTTCTTGTACACTTTATCCAAATCGCTTCTGTGACATTTCAAAACCCACAGATCACACCTACAACAACACATCGGTATTGAAGGTTAACTGCGGCACTATACAATAAAATATGCGTATTATATTTTAAGCCCGTTAAAACATGGGTCGAGCAGGTCAGGAGATTATGAAGTACTATAAAAATCTCTGTCACTGGAAGAATATATATGCAAACACAATATTACTTACATGTTCTGTCACGAGGGAACCTGAAGAACGAGCGCGCACTTTTCTCTGCTTCGTAATTACTGCAGCCAAACACAGCACATACCTTTCCCCTCATGTTGAGAGGAGATATCAAGGAATGACACACGCTACTATTTAATTATGTCAACTCACTGAAAACGCATAAATAACACCAAAAACTTCACACAAAAACACAAGTGCTCTTATGACATAATCAGTACCGTTCAGGTCTATCCGCTAGAGTGAGCTCCAATAGCTGTCCCTCGATATCTCGCTCAGTGTCGTGTATTGTCTCTACTGTATTTGGTACTATCGTGGTATTTATTTCGTTATGTTGGTAGAGAAAAAGAGGCCACTATAGCGCCCATGACCTGTTTTCTCAGTGAACTTTATTATACAGGATTTTTTTTTTTTTTGCTAGGGGCTTTACGTCGCACCGACACCGATAGGTCTGATGGCGACGATGGGATGGGCAAGGCCTAGGAGTTGGAAGGAAGCGGCCGTGGCCTTAATTAAGGTACAGCCCCAGCATTTCCCTGGTATGAAAATGGGAAACCACGGAAAACCATTTTCAGGGCTGCCGATAGTGGGATTCGAACCTACTATCTCCCGGATGCAAGCTCACAGCCGCGCGCCCCTACGCGCACGGCCAACTCGCCCGGTTATTATACAGGATTGACGGATCTATTTTTCTTATATGATCCTTGGGGCAGGTCCCAGGACAATAACCGATGTCGGCATTGCCACAACGAGATAGAAACTCTTTCTCATGTCCTGGGATACTGTCCCTACGGGGAAACCCTGTGACTTACTAGACACCATGCTCAGTCATTGTGAGACGTTACTTGCACAGTGCACGAAGAGGTCCGTGGATTATTGGAGAACGGCAGTACCCGTAGGGTTGATATGATAGCCTTAAAAAATAACAACAATGGATTATATTATTGAACCTACGGTTCGGTTTGAATCGCACGTTAAACAGCCCAATGAAGTACTCGAGGGAAAGAAGAGCATCTATGCACCAACTATCCCCTTCTACGGACGTAAATACGGACTGGATAACATCGAGGCGTCATGATCGGTGCAAGAGGAACAATCCCTAAGTTCTTCGAAGAATTCCGCTCAGGATTCAAACTGTCACAGTCGTTGACGAAAAATATGGTCCTCATAGCCTTGAAAGGTTCACTATCCATACCTAGAAAACATTTATATAGTAATAAATGCATTTAGCATAGGTACTTTGCCCTCATGGGCAACCTCCTTATGGGAGAAGTGTTTATTTTCTGAATAAATATATATACATACATACATTGGCTTTACGTCCCACGAACTACTTTTAAGGTTTTCGAAGATACCCGTGTACTCTCTGTGTGAGGGAAAGTGCGATCGATACTACATCGTAAAGTGCAAAATAGAAATTAATTAGTACGGTATAGAGATAGAGATCTGTAAGTTTTAATCTTATAGTTTAAATAGTTTACACGTTGTGAGTGATATTTTATTTAATTGCATATCTCTTACAGTCTTCGCGTAATTATTGGTGGGGGGGGGGGGGGCAATGATTAACATGAACACAGGCATCTGAAATGATGAACAACTACAAATGCAAACATTCCTATATATTAATAATATTCACAAACGAAAAGGAAAGAAACAACAACAATACAGCTTGATTCTCAAATACATTTTTGAACGAGTCCTATGTATGGAGTTTTCAATAATATTCACAAGTACACTCAACTCTCGATTAACCGGGATAATGTAGGGTTAAGGCTTCCCGGATAAGTATAATTGCGATTAACCTGCAAAAAGTTTAAAACAGAAAAGGCGTACTGAAAGTACAGTTTAAAATATTAATAAATGATACTACTGTATTATTTTTTATTAACTTACCCAATGGGGCCATACACAATTCTCCATATTTGTACTGCTTGAATGAAAGGAAGACACTTAAGATTGTGATGCGCGGGGATATTTCCCTGTAGATGCCTCAGTGTTGGGAATGTCACCATGTGTTGACAAAAGTCAAGACATGAAGAAAGGGGCAATTCGCAAGGGATTACTCAGTAGGGGGCCGGAACGTGAACACCGAGATAACGGGGGCACGTCCAGAAACAGTTACAAGCTTACAACATCGTGTCAGCTTTTGCATATCGGTTCCAGGAAACAACAACGTCCTATGGATCCTCGGGTTGTACCGTGGTTGAGAGATGTGCTGTGTTTAAGTTGCAGCGTTGGGAAGACTGTGGCAGGATTGTGAGCTGCACGTTAGTTCCTCATTTTGTGCCTTATAAGTAACTTTTTTGAAGAGGGGCCGTTTTGTCACTGAGAAGCCAACACTATGTGCATCCTCGGTAAGTTATGAAAAAGGTTTTTTATTCTTACAGTAGCAAGACAATCGCGGATGGGTGTCTAAGTTCGATATTTTGTCAAATGCCCGGAGACTGATTGGAACCTCAAATGGCACCATCAAAAGTGCGGGTAACTATTTTGTGTTTGGCGGGCGTGATAACTCAGTTCCAATGGTTCTATCTTCTCATCAGGACGGCCCAGGCTTGAATCGCAGTCGATACATGAAACATTTTTAAAATGGGAAGTCACGTTCTATTGATACGGATTCTATTTAAAAACTAGATCCCGTCCCTTACCTTTCCTTATACTTTTGAACCAGAACCGCATCATTTATGGTGAGTCTTTTGAGTATCCAACCATTCTTCCGACTTACCTTGTACCTAAAATGGTGAGTGGATGCAGTGGCGTACCCACAAAATAATTTCAGTGGGTGGGGTGTAAGTCCAGGCCAATAGTGTGGATACAACGTTTCCTTGGAAGGGGTTGTGAAAAGATTTTTTACTTGCTTAACGTCGCAGTAAGTCTTATGGCGACGATGGGAAAGGAAAGGGCTGAGAATGGGAAGAAGCGGCCGTGGCCTTAATTAAGGTACAGCCCCGGCATTTGCCGGGTGTGAAAATGGGAAACCACAGAAAACCATCTTTAGGACTGCCGACAGTGGTGTTTGAACCCACTATCACCCGGATGCAAGCAAACAGCTGTGCGCCCCTAACCGCACGGCCATCTCACCCGGTGGATATGAAAAGAAAGCCTGTCCTACCGAGTGCGGTGACGGATCTTCAGTTGATATTGTTGGTTTTGATTGTTACCATGTACAATCATAGCTTCTGTACTCTTAACATAAACGGGCTGCATTATTTAAACTGTTCGTAAAATTGATAATATCGTTCTTCGTTTGTGAGGAAGTAGAATCTTCATTTAATTTGTCTTCTAAAAGAAGGAACCACTTTGGTACTACAACCCATGAAGGTGACTACCTTCCAGGCCGTAGATATTTCGATTACGGGAGACTCAAGGAAAACTCTACTGCACCCAAAAACAAGGCTGTATCCTCCCCACCCCATGCTTTTCTTGACTCTGTCAGTGACGGGAATGGAATGCAGGATGCCTTAAGTCAAATTCGATAATAAGGAGACCTAAAAGTCACCAGCCGGGTCCACGGTGTAGGGGTAGCGTGCCTGCATCTTACCGGAGGCCAAAGGTTCGATTCCCGGCCAGGTCAGGGACTTTTCCTGGATCTGAGGGCTGGTTCGAGGTACACTCAGCCCACGTGTTTATAATTGAGGAGCTATCTGACGGTGAGATGGTGCCCCCGGTCTAGAAAGCCAGGAATAACGGCGGAGAGGATTCGTCGTGCTGACCACACGACACCTCGTAATTTGCAGGCCTCCGGGCTGAACGTCATGGAGTTTGGTTTGGAAAAGTGAACAGCGAAGGAAGCGCCACCCCAGCAAGACTCCTTAGCTTCCAGCTAATTCATCTGTCCGGCCTCGTGCATTTAGGACAGTAAGAAAACTTACGACCGAGCTCGATAGCTGCAGTCGCTTAAGTGCGGCCAGTATCCAGTAATCGGGAGATAGTGGGTTCGAACCCCACTGTCGTCAGCCCTGTAGATGGTTTTCCGTGGTTTCCCATATTTACACCAGGCAAATGCTGGGGCTGTACCTTAATTAAGGCCACGGCCGCTTCCTTCCCATTCCTAGGCCTTTTCCATCCCATCGTCGCCATAAGACATATCTGTGTCGGTGCGACGTAAAGGAACTAGCAAAAAAAAAAAGAGAAAAGAAAACGTACGACTTAATAAATGCTCCTCATAAAACCTTTGTAAAAAGACTAACTGCATCTATTTATAACAATAATCACAAACGCCTACTTTTCATGTGGCTCAGTTGGTTGAGTCGCTGTCCTTCTGAGTCTGAGTTCGCAGGTTCAAATCCCGGGTTGGATCGGTAACCCTTAAAACGGTGTTGAAATGGCAACAGCTCAGTGTCGTTGGTTTCTGGCACGTTAATAAAAATTATACATACGAATATTAGCGTCACAACACTCTAACTTTATAATACTATATTCTGTATCCCAGGTTTGCGTGGAAAAGTAATTAACAATTTACTTTACGTCGCACCGACACAGATAGGTCTTATGGCGTCTGCATAATTTAATAGAATTGAAAATAAATTTAAATAAATTACTTACTAAATTAATATTAGAACTAATTAATATTAAAAATCTGAAAAATAGCTAATCCTCAGGAACGCAAACATTCATACTTCAACCATTCAGTCAGCTGTCCTCAGCAGGTAGTCTCGGCAGGTGACCTTAAATCGTGATTTTAAAAAAGCTAGTTTCTCTGACCTGAACTGGCAGGGAATTCCATAATCTGGCGACAGTCACCACAAATTATCTATTAATTTTATATGTGCGGTGCAGTAGAATAGAAAGAATGAATCTAGAACGTGTATTTAAGTTGTGAAGTGATGATAAAAAGATGAATTTAGAAGAAATATACTTTGGCTTGGCTGACTTACAGCTACCACTCTGATCACCATCGTTAAAGTGTGTAGCTGCCGACGTTTATCAGACATCAGCCATGAGACAACCTTATAATATGGGGTGATACGAACATCGTACCCGATATTATAAATAAATCGCAGGCAGGAATTCAATGCTCGTTGATGTTTAAGTGTTTCTTCTCTCGTCATGTCAACTAAAACAACGTCACAATAATCAAGAATAGGGAGAATGAGTGTCTGTGTTAGTTTGGAATGTAGCTCAAATGGAAATACATCCCTCTGCCGTTTAAGAGGGCGAAGAACTCCAAAAATCTTTTTACGTATTTCTTTCGTGTGATCACACCAATCAACTGTTTCATTCATCATTACGCCGGGATTTTTAACCGTTTTACTGTAGGGAATAGTGTTACCATTCAGTAGGATAGGCGGGATTACGACATTGTTTGAGCAGCTCAGTAATTTTCGTGATCCAATTATAATTGTCGTTTTTTGCAGCTGAGTATGAGAGAGCTTCGTTGTGCATATACACTGAGTCGTTGGAGGTCCCTGTTAATATCTTGTCTTGCAGTGTCGATATATTTGAAGATCGTCAGCACAGAGGTCATGTGTGTTATTTCCTGTCACAGATGGTATGCCATTGATATAAATACAGAAACTTAGGGGCCGTGGAATACTGCTCTGTGGGGCAACACTAAGTTTCATTTTCCATTTAGAGGCCTTGTCGTTTACTGTTACACGCTGTTGACGGTTACTCAAATAAGAACTAAAAACCTCAAGCGCAGCTAGGTCGAAATTTAGCAGTTCCATTTTCTTTATCATAGTCGGAATTACTATGGTGTCAACGGGGCTACTGAAGTCAAGAAGGATACGTATAGTGAGCAGTCGTTTGTCCGTAACGTTTCTAATGTCTTCAGTAACCTTCAAAAGTGCTGTTGTGGTACTGTGACCCTCCTTAAATCCAGATTGCAAAGGGTCCAAAAGAGCATTTTTATGTAGGTATTCCAGAACTTCCTCGTATACTAAACGTCCAAAGTCTTTAGAAACTGCAGGGAATACTGACATAGGACGATAGTCAGAGGGTGATTGTGGGTCTAAACTCTTAGGTACCGAAATAATATTGGCTGTTTTCCAGACAGTAGGGAAAGTTCCGTTTAGTAAACAGTTGTTCAGTATGTGCGTCAGTAAAGGCGAGATAGCACCCATAAGGTTATGTATAAAATTAATAGGAATATCATCTACACCTGTAGTATTTCATTTAATCGAATACAAAGCCTTTTTAACCCGATTTTCTGTGACACTGTGAAATGTGAATAGTGGATTGGCTGGAGGGGAGGGCGGTGAGTCGGTGCAGTTAATTTGGATAGGTTGAATATTTATTCTAGTAAAGTAATCGTTCAGTTCGTCAAGTGGAATGTCAGGAGTTGCCTGTCTCTGTTGATGTTTTCCTATTCCCAGAGCTCTAAGTTGGTCCCATGCGCGATTAGAATGTAAGTTGTTAGCTAAATTCCGAAAATATATACATTTTTTATATTTCTGATTAACTGCTTTGTGCGATTTCTTAAGATGCGGTTAGATTCGAAGTCTGTGTCATCTAGGGTTTGTTTATAATGTCGAAATAACGAGTCACGGTAGGCCATCATTCTCTTGCCTTCATCATCTAGCCATGGATAAGAAGGACGAGAAACCTGTATTCGACGCGTGCGTGTGTGTGTCTGTGTGTATTTCTTTGCCGCATTATTTGTATAAAATGTCACTTCTTAATTCCTTATCGCATGACCATTACTATAATAACATTACCGTATTAATTCTAAACCAGAATATTGCATCCTTACTCAAACTGTTTATTCTGGCATTCATTTCACTTGTACTCGGAATATATGAAATGCTGCAGTTATGTTGGGTTGGGGGTAACAGAGGTAGCCGGAGAACGAGGGATTGTCGTCCAAGGAGTCCAGACACCCCAGGAGTTTTAACGAATGTACTTTTATTTAGCATTTTATACATAATGTACATTAATATTATCTTCCGGAGTCCGACTCATTGGCTGAATGATCAGTGTTGAGGCCTTCGTTTCAGACGGTCCCGGGCTCGATTCCCGGCTGGGTCAGGGATTTTAATCGCGTCTGATGTCCGACTCGTTGGCTGAACGGTCAGCGTACTGGCCTTCGGTTCATAGGGTCCCGGGTTCGATTCACGGCCGGGTCGGGGATTTTAACCTTCATTGGTTAATTCCATTGGCACGGGGGCTGGGTGTATGTGCTGTCTTCATCATCATTTCATCCTCATCACGACGCGCAAGTCACCTACGGGTGTCGAATAGAAAGACCTGCACCTGGCGAGCCGAACTTGTCTTCGGACACTCCCGGCACTAAAAGCCATACGCCATTTCATTTCATCGCGTCTGATTAATTCTTCTGGTTGGGGACTGGGTGTTTGTCCCAACATATTCATATTCAGAGAACATACTACACTACCAACCACCAAAGAAGCACACAACACTGATTACATCCCTCTATATAGGGTTGGCGTCGGGAAGGACATCCGGCCGTAAAACAGGGCCAAATCCACATGTGCGACACAGTTCGCACCCGCGACCCCACAGATGTGGGAAAAGAGGTGGAAGAATAAGAAGAATAAAATTAATATTAGCTTCCGTAATACGCACGAATCCACCACTCTTACTTGGATCCAAGGACACTCATCTCCTTTTTCGGTATTCCACACCACCTAAACTATGGAAGTTTGGACACCAAACAAAATAAAATTCTGGATGAATGCCCCCCCCCCCAAACTGAAATCTTGGCTACGCTACTGACTTAAATGACAACCGGTATTTTGTTTTAAACATCATTGTGTATTTCCCACCGGCGAGGGGTGTAGAAGCAAAACTAACATTCTCCATTTTTTTCAATATTGAGTTCTGTGTGAAGGCGTGTTCTCTACCTTAACGGGCATCGTTTCCAATGAAAAACTTGTAGCGAAAGTAACATTTAACTTGTATAAAATCATTCTGAAATTCAGGGTTTGTTGCAAAACTCACATTATCCACTTCCCAGCACGAAGCAAAAGTCACACTCTCCGGTTACACCAATCGTGTGGCTGCACTTGTTTCTGAGTGCATTGTGGGTATCCCATGTTTACATTAGGTTACAGTTTATGTCATATTGTTAGGTGAAGGCTTCGGCAGTACATCAGTTGTTAAGTTAGGATAAATAGTTCCCCAAAATAAGGGTTACAAATGGAAGAAAGTGTGAAACCATGTTCTCCAGAGGAAAGAGGTCGGAAGAGGAGTAGAGATCAATCTAACTGGAAAAGAAACAAGGCTAAACAAATGAGGTGAGTTGGATGTGCACTTTCTTGCTTTGGAGGTGGATTATTAAGAGAAGGTTTCACAATACTATGTTTTCGTATTTACATGTTTTGAATTTATTTTCTTTCAGATATTCTTCGAAGAGGTTACCCAAGTTTCCAGAATGCAATCACAGTCAGGGAGCCTTCTTATGTCGTACAATTGGAGCTCAAGACCTTCGCAGGTTTCATGAGAGATTCTATTCTCATAAGGACAAAGTTTACCAAGACAACTTTGTTTTGAAATTTACGGAGTCCGTAGGCACGAAGAGAAAGAGGCCCACCACAGGAAGATACAATGTTCAGTCTTGCAGGACAAAATATTTCATTCCAAACCATAAGGGAGACAGAATTCCTGTATGTTTGAAGACATTTATGGGTGTGATTAACATTTCAAGATTTCGCATTAACACAGTGTTAAAACATTTTAGAAATACTGGCGGCTTGGCTAAAGAAAATCGAGGAGGTGACCGCGTAAGTTTTAAGTATACAGCAAAAAGAAATAATGTTATGAAGTTTCTGAATTCATTGACATGTTCAGAGCCTCATTACTGTTCTGGGCGTTACCTCTCATCCGAGCTCAGTATCATGAAATTGTGGCGGATGTACAACAACTGTGCTGCGTACCAACTGAAAGTGAAACAGTGGCTTTTTAGAGACTTTTCAATAAGAAGTACAATCTTGGGTTTGGAACTCCACGGGTCGATGTATGTTCAACTTGTTTACAGTTAAATGGGAAAATTAAAACTGTTACCGATCCTGCACAAAAGCAAACATTGATGGCTGAGGAAACCGTCCATAAGAGAAGATCTGAGGCTTTCTATAGACTTCTTCAAGAAAAAGATGATCCAAGCCTTCTGATATTAAGTTTTGATTGTCAACGAAACCTACCCCTTCCGAAATTACCTGACCAATCAACGTACTATAGCAGGCAGATCTATTTGTACAATTTTACAGTTGTAAAAGGTCACTCTAAAAGCAAGTTGACCAGAGAAAAGGTTACATCTTATATTTGGCTTGAAAATGAATTCCGAAAAGGGGCGAATGAAGTAACATCATGTTTATTTCATGCTTTACGCAACACAGACATGTCAGAAACTTTAACAACTGTGCGCTTGGTGTGTGACGGTTGTGGGGGACAAAATAAGAATGCCATTGTAGTATCAATGGTCAGCTACTGGCTCGTAAATTTCTCCCCCAAACATATCAAAGAAGTCCAACTAGTATTCCCTGTTACCGGACACAGCTTCATCCCCCCTGACCGTGTCTTTGGTAATATTGAAAAGGAGGTACGCAAGCACAAAAACATAATCAGTCCACAGGAATACATGGACATGATAGGAAATTATGCAACAGTGGTAAGACTTGGAGAAGAAGGCTGTCCAAATTGTGACTGGAAAAGTGAAAAGGACCACTTCACAAAACCTCCAAATAAATGGCAATTTCGTTTACAAGCAAGTAAGCGCATCTTCGTCAAAAAGCGTGGCACAAAAGCTGTAGTACGGGGTGAGAGCTGTTACAATTTACGACTACAGGGATATTCTTCCATAATGAAACCAACTAAGGCTATTGTCAATATGAATCCACCAGAAATTCGGAAATCCAACAGTCTAAGTATGGAAAAGAAACATGATGTCAACGCTCTTCTGGGAAAGCACTATGGTGAAGAATGGCGGAGTATTCCAACTTTGACCTTTTACAAAGACATTGTAGATGGAAATACAGATGTCAATGAGGATGAACAAGAAGACAATGTTCTTCATCGCCAGCCACAGGAAGAAGCTCCGCATCTGTTCATTTAAATAGTTTAAGAACTGTCAGTGTATCTTTTCCGCTAGGAAATGAAGTGATTCAGAACTGATTTGCTTTGTGGGAATGTAGGTCATTCATGTTAACATCTTGAGGTACAGTACTATTATTCCTTGTCAATAAACATGTATTTTCCCTATGCATTACTGTTTAATATACTGTATTTTTATTATTATCCTCCAAGTGTCCGTTTTTCTTTTATTTATTTTCTTCTGTTCACTGTTTGAATCCTGTTTCTTAGCTTCATATAGCATACTAAATGTTAAAATATTTGTACCAAAACTTACATTATCCACAGCCTAGTGATGCATAACTCACATTATCCCAAAACGTGGAGCAAAACTCACATTCTCCACACTTAAAATGTAATTTTCCGCCTTCACGTTTACTTTCCACAAGAAAAGATGCTCTCCAGCACTTATCACATTCAAGATGTAAATAGAAACGTACATAGCAAAATTCGTCCAGGTGTGTACATCTGAGAGTTTTTTCAGCTTTACTGTAAATCATGAAAAGTGGAGATTGTGAGTTTTGCATCTACACCCCTCAGAATCTTTGCTTGAATGTTGCCGACGCTGATGCTGATTTTACCCCCACAGGGATGCTAGTAAATATTTGGATTGCAGAGAACTAACGACTTATAAAGCATTCCTCTGTGACGCAAAAAACGATCAGTCTGCATCATCTTCATGGAGTTGTAAAATTTTGTCTTTGTTGACCTCACTCCCAAGCAGAAACTGTCGATTTCAAGTAAGAATTTGTAATATGGTGTGTCAAGACGAGGAGCCAAACGATTAACATTGGTTAATAGTCCGCCTCTGTGGTGATTAGCTGCCCGGTTCTGCCACGAAATTTGAAAAGTGGCACGAGGACTGGAAGAGGGTCAATTCGGCCTCGAGAGGTCATCTGAGCAGAGGGGGTTTGATTTTCAGCTCAGCTATTCTCGAAGTGGCTTTCCATCTTTTCCCACTTATTCTCCAAGCAAATGCCTGGATGGTATCTAATTTAAGGCCCCTCTTCCTTGCCTATCCCTCCCAATATTCCCATCCCCCACAAGGTCTCTGTTCATCCCCTGGCGAGGTACTGGTCCTCCTTCCCAGCGGTAACCCCGACCAAATGTCTTACGCTCCAGGGCACTGCCCTAGTGGCGGAAACGGTGGGGTCCCTTGCTGAGTCCGGAAAAAAACCAACCTTGGAGGGTAAACGGATTAAATAAATAATCTATGATTGCAAAGAATGGACATCTGTACACACATGCACAGAAATGGTGTCCGATATTAAACAAAGCATGGCGTCATCCCCCAACTCCTCGCTTAACGCATTTCTACAGGTACAAGACTTGTGTTTGAAATGGACATGGTAGTGGATGTATAGCAATACACTCACTGTGCCTTTAGCAAACTCCCTTCACCTATTTTGTGGTACTGGAGTGGCCTTCAACATTACCCCTTCACTCCCTCCCGTCCATTGAAGTACTGGAGTGGGGCAGTGTTGATTGTTTATGTCGGGACACCTCGCCGGTGCACGCGCGTACCTTTCTTCAACAGAATCAAACCTGTTCTTTTTACTTACTTTTTACACGGTTCGAAATGAATTCTCGATTGATCGTACGACATGGTTGGTGATTGTGAGTAGGAGCGCTGACTCCGGGGAGCTACGGTACTCGAGCACCCGCCCCCTCCCCCGCCCCCCCCCCCCGAAATTGTATGGGATGTATTTAGTACCCACCCATATATAGGGAGAAGAAAGATTAAATATTAAAAACAGAAAGATAATAACAGAAGATAAAGAAGGAAAGAAAGAGGAAGAGGGGAAACCAATTTTTTTGTCGTACGAGGGTGAATCTAAAAGTTACACCAGCTCGCCGCGAGAGCACGCCGTGTGTCGTGACCGTGGCCATTGCGGAGCAAGCTACAGTAAATGCTGACACGTTCGATAGGAAGGTTAGTGTGGCATCCATCCCCCCGTGTTGTATGTGCAGAGAGGCTAGGCTCAATGGCGCGTCAACTGGATGTTCATTCCAAATTGGAGGTGCGTGCAATGATCAGATTTCTATGGGCTCAAAGGCTCAGTTGTACGGACATTCATCGTTAAATCACTGCTGTATATGGTGAGCGTGCAATTTCTCGCCCAGGTATTTTAAATTGATGCTTAGTCCACCTTTCCGAGCTGTCAGCGGAGAGATGGCGTGGAATGACATTAGTAGACGAATAAGTTTGAGTGGCGTTTATAAAAGTAGGAAAGATATGAAGATAAAGTTGGAATTCAAGAGGACAAACTGGGGCAAATATTCATTTATAGGAAGGGGAGTTAGGGATTGGAATAACTTACCAAGGGAGACGTTCACTAAATATCCAATTTCTTTGAAATCATTTAGGAAAAGGCTAGGAAAACAATAGGTAGGGAATCTGCCAGCTGGGCGACTGCTGAGTCCAAGATGTGGGCTACCACTAGACCCCTTGACGATGGTTGGTTTAGTGAATGCCAAGACTGCGTTTTGAGCTGCAACGTAGAACAGTTACCTTATGGATAATACAGGATAAACAGGGGCATTATTATCCGTACTACATGGCCTGAAGAGAAAAGAGAAAAGAGAAAAGGTTGCAGATAACCGGCCATTAACAAGAGGCAAAGGGGCGAAATCCAACACTCCTTATAGAAATTAATAGAAACCTAAGTGGGTTTATGGCCCAAAGATACAGAGGTTATTCCCATACTACACGAGGATGACTAAAGGAGGAGCCTTTAGAACCAAGACGGGATTTACAAAATTTAGAGTTTGAAAACTTTCGTCACCTAATGGCAAGGTTGAATGGGAGTCGGCAGAGGGTCATCACTCTTCTTTCCATTACATTACATATTTCCCGGTAGGGAATAGGAACAGAGTCCTCAAACTTCGCCGAAAATCCTACATTTAAACCACCAGTTCACAACATTACATTAAAAGAAAACGGCTAAAACCTTCCCCTCAAACTAAACCGCAGGGGCTATCAAATGTTTAGGAAAAATCCTTCATTACCTTGTATCGCTGGATATTCTTCAAGCAGGCCGCGCCCCTGCCTCCTAGACCTCCGTCAAGTCACACTCCCAGGCACTGGAGCAATTCAGACAAGACGGCCCTAACGTGCCCTCCTTAGGTAGTTCCGTAAGGGGAAGCTTCCCGATTCAATTGAACCACACTTTGCTGATAGGCTGGATTCCTGTACACAACCCCGGTTTTGATTGGCTAGAGAACATATTTACAAGTATCTGATAGATTACATTAGAGGAGGAACCAGCTGAAGTGTCGACAACTTCGGTACATTAAAAAAGTAGTCTTCAGAAAAAGGTTTACTAATAACAAAAATTAAATTTCCTAAGATCTAGGTCCGTTTTTAGTGCGCGAGGGTGAGCTAGCAAATCGATGTTAGAGCCATCTGACTGTAGATGACGAAATTCTTTGAGAGTTTAAATGTTCAAGTCCGTTGGCATAGATTGTCGTAGACAAGGCGCGCAATTTAAATAGCCTGGAATCCCTGATACTATTATTATTATTATTACTACTATTATTATTATTATTATTATTATTATTATTATTATTATTATCTTCATATACACAAAACACATCACACTACCATCCACCAGAGAAACATGTACCGTAATACTAACGATGTCCCACCACACAGCGTTGGCGTTAGGAAGGATATTCAGCCGTAAAACTAGACCTAACTACGGTACGGGCTGACTACTGAATTTAGTAATAGGACAGGAATAGTAATGTTACTTCCCCGCCGTGGGTGGGACCGGTAGAGTACACTCACTGTATCTCTAGCCTGTCGTAAAAGGCGACTGAATGGGGTCCCAGAGGCATCCATTTTTGTAGCATTTTTGAGCCTGACATTGCTTCCAGTTATTTGTGTCAGGCTACTCGCTTCCATATTTCTTATCCGACCTCCCTTGGTCAACTGTTCTTTTTCTGTCCCGACGGTGTTAGGTTTCCGAGGCCTGGGGAGTCTTTCATTTTCAAGCCTTTTATGGTGCTTGTATTTCCTTGGCCAATACATTCATTCTAAGCATTGCTGGAACTTTTCATATTTTGCTTAGGATGGTTGCCCAGTTATACTTCCCCTTGAGTCAATAGAAACTTAATAAACTGCATTCCTTCAGACCATTTACAAACGAAACTGACCAATTAAAAGATGATGTACCGGTACATGAAATGCAGGCATTAGTGTAAGTAACCATCAAACACACACTTTCCACTACTACTACTACTACTACTACTACTACTACTACTACTAAAATTGTTTCATTCCTCCCCAGAAGGGGGAAGCGAGCCTCTTAGACGGTGACGCCGTCTCTCAGGCCGTGAGATTCGTGACGGTGAAGGAGGAGATGCTCGGAGAAGCTGAGGGGTTTGGCGGCCATTGCCTTTACTACGAAGTGTCCCGGCATTCACCTTAGTGCAGGAGAATGGAAAACCACTGAAAACCATTCTCAGGACAGCCGACAGTTGGGGCCAACCGTGAGATCCAGCCCTGTCCCGTCTTCCGAATGCAGAGGCGTAGAGCCACAGGAAAGCCGTGGCCACCCCTCCTCTGCTCGGTTGGGCGGTCAAAGTGCAGAGCTGTTAGACCACGGACCAGCCGTGGCCACTTGAGGGCCGAGACCCACTTTACTTGAAATACGGTATTTTGGTGATTCAAATTTTGCACAATGAATAATAATAATAATAATAATAATAATAATAATAATAATAATAATAATAATAATAATAATAATAATAATAATAATAATAATTTCGTGTGGCTATTTCTAGCCGAGTGCATCCCTTGTAAGGAAGACCCTCCGATGAGGGTGGGTGGCATCTGCCATAGGTAGGTAACTGCGTGTTATTGCGGTGGAGGATAGTGTTGGTTGTGGTGTGTGAGTTGCAGAGATGTTGGGGACAGCACAAACACCCAGCCCCATTGGAATTAACCAAGGAAGGTTAAAATCCCCGACCCGGCCGGGAATCGAACCCAAGACGCTCACCATTCTGCCAACGAGTCGGACACAATGAATGATGATAAAATTACATAGATACTAATAGTTTGTGTGTAGATACGTTAATAAGCTTTTCGGTTTTTCTTTTTTTTTCACAGAGAACTTTGCTCTGCGTCTTCCAAATATAAGCTCGTCTGTTCACGTGTAAGACTTCTCTAAAAATGAATGGAGGTTTGAATAGCTTGAAAGTAAGAATGCTTTTCTGTTGTCTATATTAAGTGGGACTCTCGTTCTCCACTAGGTATTCAAAAAAATAGCTCCCTGTGTGCGGCGTGAACCATCTCGTGATGAGGAGGATACGAATTTGGAAAAATCGGAAAGAAATGATAATAGTGAAAGGACGAGGAAGAGAACTACCTATATAAATTCTTAATGGCTAGCAACTACGTATTACGTAGGTGACAGACAAATACGTATTTCCACAGCTTCCCGTATAATCTCAGACCTCTAGTGTTTAGCGTGGGTAAGACCTCGAACATCTGATCGGCGGATGCAGGATGAGTTGCCCACAAGTGGCCACGGTTGGTCCGTGGTCCGGCAGCTCTGCATTCTGACCGGCCAACTGAGCAGAGGAGGGGTGCCCACGGCTCTACCGTGGCTCTACGCCTCTGAATTCGGGAGACGGAGAAGGGTTGGTATCCACCTTCGGCTGACTTGAACGTTGTTTTCCGTGGTTTTCCATTCTCCTCCACTAAGGTGAATGCCGACACATTTCCTAGTGTAAGCAACGAAAGCTTACCCCCTCACTTTCTCCAAGCATCTGCTGGTCTGAGAGACGGCGTGACCGTCTAAAAGGCTCACATTCTTCTTCAAGGGAGGAATGGAAACATGTTATTAGTAGTGGAATATCTCGGAACGCGACATCATGATCCGTTGATAGGGCGTGCTCAGCTGTTGCTGGTTGAGACGGATATTACCTTGGTGTTCCTTGATACGAGTACCAATGGAACCGCAATGTTTGGCCAATGTATACCTTGCCGCAAGTACAGGGAATTTTGTACACCCCAGGGTGTATTTTGTATGGCTTATTACTAAGATTGGTGGAGCCTGACGGGTACCATGTGTTATAAGTACGATGTACCTTTTAAAAATAAGGAAACGAGATCTCGTAAGGAGAAACTTCATTTTACAGGCAGATATATGAATACATGGCAGTACACATTGCTATTCAACATACTCACTATTTTTATCCAAGCTCTTGTTCCTCTACATCAAGACATCGATGTTGGCAAGACAGAAATCTGCTTCCAGTTTCTGAAGCCACGTCATGACGTTCATCCCCATGCTTTATCAAAGACCCAAGAGATGGAAGTCACTGGAGGCCTTGTCGGACGGTCATCGCTCAGCCGATCTCGACAATGTTTGCCCATGGTTTGCCTTTTTCTAGGCGAGATAATAGGGAGCAAGGGCTGATGATGCGTAATACATAGCCTCTCTCAGCCAAATGTCAAACCCAACCTTCTCGTGCTGCTCCCTGTTATCACAGACTGGGTAAATGGCGACCGAGTACCGGCGGTATAACTGAAGTGTACACTGTTAAGAAGGAGAGGAAATGCTCTTTCTTCAGTATATACACCAATATCCGTGTAAGGGCCAGTGCCTTGGCCTTAAGGTGGCAGCCCCACCAAGGCACTCGGAGTTTATGGGCCAATAACTCGTAAGCTCTTAAATAAATTTTTTAAAGAAACAAAGATGAAAAATAGCCGGACGGACAAAAAGCTGACGACCTTTAGCGCGAAACAGGTAACACGATTTGGATGTTGGAATGTTCGTACAATGAGAGAACCTGGGAAGCTGAAACAGATCATAAGAGAAATGGAGAATTACCGACTGGATTTTCTTGATTTAAGTGAAGTGAGGATGACTTTGGAGAAATGAAGTGCCGGAATGGAATGACCCTCTTGTACTCAGGGCGAGAACATGGAGAGATTGCAGGGGACGGTGTTGGACTGTTACTGAGCAAGAGAGCAAAGCAGGGACTTCTGGAATGGCACCCTATATCAGAGCGAATTATCACAGCTCGTTTTCAGAATAACATACGCAATATCTGCGTAGTGCAGTGAAGAGACAGTGAAGCAGGAATTCTATGCAGCATTTTCAGGCGTTTTAAAGAAAATAAAACGGAAAGAAGTTGTCCTGCTCATGGGAGACTAACGCAAAAGTGGGAAAAGATAATGAAGGAGTGGAACACATTATGGAAAAGCATGGGCTTGGTGAGCGGAACGAGAACGGTGAATTATTCCTTAAATTGTGTACAGAACATGATCTGGTTATTGGAGGGACGCTTTTCCCACATAAAGTCACATGGGTGTCGCCCGACCAACGCACAGAGTATCAAATTGATCATGTGGCAGTAAGTCGTAAATGGAGGTGCTCGCTTCACGATGTGAGAAATAAGAGAGGAGCGGATGTTGGATCTGATCATCACTTGGTGATGGCTTGGTTTAAGTTTAAGATATCAGCAAAGACAAGAATTTTCCAGAGGCGAAGTAGACTTTATGACACTGGCAAGCTGAAGAAGGAACCGATAGTAGAAAACTTTAAGTTACAGTTGAAAAACCGGTCTGAAGTCCTAGATCTAGAAGCAATGGAAGGAGTAGAGGAAACATGGGAAGCCATTAAAAAGACTTTAACAGAGACCTGCGAAGAGGCATTAGGTCATAGAGAGTTGCTGAAGAAAGACTGGATGTCAGAAAAGACATGGGAGAAGATTAAACAGTGGAGGGAAACGAAGCAACTTATCCTCACCTCTAGGACACGGCACATTAAAAGAGAACTTGAGAAGAAATACAGTGAGTTAGACAGACAAGTAAAGAGGAGTGCTCGCAATGACCGACGTAGGCAGGTCGAAGAATACGCAAGTCAAGCCGAAATAGCCGCAAATAAAGGTGATGTGAAGGAACTGTATCAGATAACGAGGACATTATCCAAGAGGAGGGACTATGCTCACTGGAGAACATGAACAATTAGCTAGATGGAAAGAGCATTTTGAGTAAATACAACCGAGGAATTGATCAGGTAGATGAAGTCGAAGAAGAGGAATGGGACAGTGATGCTCGCATCCGTGTTGATGAGCCTTCGATAGAAAAGATTAGAAAAGCACTTAAACAGATTAAACGCGGGAAGTCTCCTGGGCTAGACAACATTCCACCTGAAGCCTTAAATGTTGAAATAGATGTACCAGCTGCAGCATTACATATCTTATTCAAGAAAATTTGGCAAGAGGAAAAGATGCCAAAGGAATGGAAGAACGGGCTCATAGTTAAGCTGCCTAAAAAGGGAGACATAAGTAACTGCAAAAACTGGAGAGGAATTACATTACTATCTATTCCCAGTAAGGTAATCACCCGTATTAAAACAACAACTGAGCAGAAGCTAAGGAAGGAGCAGGCTGGCTTTCGAGAGAGTCGTAGTTGTGTAGACTTGATCAACACTCTCCGGATCATCATTGAGCAGAGTTGTGAATGGAACTCTAATACGTATATGCTCTTTGTTGACTTTGAGAAGGCTTTCGACTCAGTCGACAGGGACGTCATGTGGCGCCTGTTACTGAAGTATGGAATTCCACGGAAGATAGTCAACCTGCTTAAGGAGACATACAATGACTATGAGTGCCGGGTGGTTCATGAAGGCAAGCTAACAGAAGCATTTGGAGTGACCTCCGGAGTTAGGCAAGGGTGTGTCCTGTCGCCTATCATCTTTCTTCTGGTGATAGATGATATCATGAGGAAGTGTACGCAGAAAAGAAGGGGTTTACAGTGAGGGCTGCTAGAGAGACTGGAAGATCTGGACTACGCAGACGATATTTGCTTGCTGACACACACCTTTCAGCATATGAAAGAGAAACTCAAAGAACGAGAAACTGAGGTACGATGAGAGTTATTATGTGTGGTAATGGTTCAAATAACAAAACGGAAATACTTCTTGGCAGAGGTACGTGTAGACTCCAGCAGAGTTAGTGATGCAGGTAAACAGTAACTTCAATTCATAATCTCCTCCCGAAATCAGCGATGAACCTGAACCGCTTCCGGAAAATGAACAAGTTGACGTTAGACTTAGTCGAAAATTGTATTAACGGGACAGCTAAATCTTACTCATTCAATTGGGAAATAGTTAATATGATATTTCCACCCTCTTCTTCGCCCAATGTTCGTCATCCAGGTAAAAGAAATTTTACGATCCGATCATACCCTATAGATTCTTGGGTGCATTTCTCGAAGCAGATACATTTCTTCATATATTGAAATAGACCGTTGGTTATGCCTCTTTCCTTGGCATACTTTTTCTGAGTGGATATGTACTCCTACCACGAATAAGAATGTCTCAGTTCCACTGTCAGTTATAGAATCTGAAATTACGTGTTTTGGCTACTAAACATAATTATAATTAAACAGAACAATGACAATTATTGCTTTTTGTGTCATTATAAATCTCACTTCTAAAAGGTACAGTACGTAAACTATAAGTCTGTAGAAATAAATTGTTGCTAAGGTTGATGTTCAGAATATCGTCTCTCCCTGTTTCCCGAGCAAGTGCGTAGCGGGTCGTTAACGACCCATGTGTTTATATGGGCTCTAAACAAGTAAATATGGTTTTGTTCATTTCTACATGTATAATGGGTCATACTAAGTGTTTATATATACAAGTTATCAATATCGCAAGAAGAAAATAATTTGGGCATAAATGGGTTCCTTTCCTCACATTCAACACTTTACACTTCTGCCATTTACATAATACACGCTGGTTTCCTCACATACGGTGCAAGGAGGGGCAAAAGATCTTCATAGGTCGACGCCCCGAACAAATAGCCTTTAAAAAAAGTTAAAGGAGGAGCGTAGTTTCGCGCAATAATAGCGACAAGTTATGAATTCCTGTGAAAATGCCGTTCTTTCCTCCCGTCTGAAGTTCACACTACGCGCTTGTCATTCAATGTTTGTACGTAAGAATGCTATCCCTATATCATTCAATAATAAAGGTATAAACTGGGGCCTAGTTTCTCACATTAATAGCGACAAGTTATAAATTCCTGTACAAATGCTCGTACATTTCTCCCGTACCAACTTCATACTACGCGCTTGTAATTCAATCGGAAATTCTGTTACATAATTATGTTTGCACGCAAGAATGCTATCTGTAATATCGCAAAATAACTAAAGTATTAACGGAGGGCCGTAGTATCTCACATTAATAGCGACAAGTTATAAATTCCTGTACAAATGCTCGTACATTTCTCCCGTACCAACTTCATACTACGCGCTTGTAATTCAATCGGAAATTCTGTTACATAATTATTATGTTTGTCCGTAAGAATGCTATCTGTAATATCGCCAAATAACTAAAGTATTAACGGAGGGGCGTAGTTTCTCACATTAATAGCGACAAGTTATAAATTCCTGTGCAAATGCTCGTTCATTTCTCCCGTACCAAGTTTAAACTACGCGCTTGTAATTCAATCGGAGGTTTCCGGAGGCACCGATTGAAAGCGCCCGGAGCCCCCGCTCCGTAAACAACCGCTCCGTTAACAGCGCTATTTAATAGCACATTCTGTGCCGTGGTTCTATATAATGGTTCACTGATAATTACAGTTGGATGGTTCTTCTCTTCGCTGGCTGTAGCTTATGTGCGTTTGGTTCTACATTAGGTTCAATTTTCTTTTACAGTTTAGCTTCATTTCCCACTTCTGTAGCCTTATGTGGTCTTCCTGTATGGAATGTGTTTGTTTGTGTCCGGGAAAAGTTTGAAATATGGATTTAATGGCATTCGAAAGTAGGATTTATAGTGCTGTGTTTACACTCATCTGAGTCCTTAAAATGCCGACTGAAAAAAGTGGAATGAACACAGGTTTCCACAGAAATCCCAGACTATTTTCTTGACGAGAAATTGCCAAACACCATTTAGTTTTAACTTCCTCGTCTTTCGGAAATCTGTGAAATAAGATAGCACGTCCTTTCAGATCTTTGGTACACAGCCAGGAACATTAGAGTACAGCATGTTTTTTTTTTTTTTTAAGAATTATCCGATGTTCGCATTACTTAAATACGGTTATTAATTTCATTCGCTAAATTATAATCACCCGCACTTGCACAAGAAAACTCAAAGTACAAAAATACGTCTTGATATGCTAGTGAATGTTTGAATGAGTATACTTCGCCCACGCAATTTTATGGCTAAGAAGAGCGCAAATAGCGGCGAAACAATGCGTTTTACGAGCTCGTGCGGGAACCAGTTTCACCACCAGCGAGCACGGTTGCCAATCTGGTGATTTTGTCACCAGATCTGGTGTTTTCAGGAAGTCATATGGTGACAAATTTTGAATTTTGCGACTTGTCGAAAATATGGTGTTTTTCTTTAACCCTTTCAGACCTGAAAGAAAACTGGAGGTGTGAATTTTTGTTTGTACGTCAAGAACTGACTAAAATGCTCCTCAATACACATATTAATAGTTTATGTTACAAAATAAAAACTAACATCCGAAAAACAGGACCCACACAATTGTGCGTATCAAAATTCAAAACCTCGTTGTATCACGTACGATGGTGTAGCTTCAAAATTTACGTTCACTAACCAATGTACACACTTCATTGAATATATTCCGGTATTCAGTAAAGCTTCTAGATTAATATAAACGCAGTAAATAAATACTTACTTTCGGCACTACTGCTTCCTGCCATCTCGCCGATTAACTGTGCTTTTTAAACTCTTCTTCCTTCGCCCTGGCGGTCAAGCGCATACTAAAATCAATTGAAATACACGCCACGTGTCCTGCACAATCACTGCAGTCCGGTGTAGCGCCGAAAAAACATCAAATACGGTCAGGGATAACTAAAATACGAACCCGCACAATTGTGCGTACTCGGTCTGAAAGGGTTAAAATCTAGTGACATATTTGGTGATTTTATAATAAAATGTCAATTTTAAAAAATAACATGTTTACGTAAGCGACTCGCTTGAAAATGAAACCAGCGCCATTGAGCAAGAGCGCGCCGCGCGGGATTTTTAGCAGCATGAATGATGTATCTCCATGCATTATTGCCCTTATTATTAAGGTGAATAATAGCTCGGTTGACATCATTCCATACTTGTAACTGGAAAGGTTAGAATAAATCATGCGAGGAGCCCAGCTGCCAGTGCCAATGTCGCTGTGTTGATTAAAGATAGTGCGCTGGACTTTTGAGTTGGGACTGTTTGGTAGTGTCTACTTCTTAATTTATGTTAACATTTTTAATTACAGAGTTAGTATAGTTGTGAACAAAGTATAAACAGAGATTTAGAGACGAATGGCTTAAGGATGATAGGTATAAGAAGTGGTTACTAAAAGTAGAAGGAATTGCCACCAAAGGCTTTTTGCAAATACTGTAAAACTCAACTAGGTGCTATATTAGGAGATATCGAAAAACATAGGAACACTGCTAAACACATCAAGGCAGCCGAACCCTTTAGTTCGAATAGGCAGAAAACTTTAAATTTTAAACCACTTCATCTTGAGACAAATTTAGTGGAAGGTAGAACGGCACTTTTCATAGCAGAACATTGCTCGGTTCAAGTGGTTGACCATTTTCGCGAGTTGTATAAAGTAAATTTTCCCGATAGCAAAGAGATTAATAAGTTGAAGTTGCATCGTAGAAAATGCACTGCTATCATACAAAACGTGTTAGCTCCTCATTTTGAAAAAGATTTGATAGATGATTTACATGAAAGTGAAAACGGGTATAGTTTGTTGTTGGATGAAACGAATGATATTTCAGTTACCAAGTTACCAGGCATTGTTATAAGATATTATTCAAAAAGTAAAAGAGAGATTGTCGTGACATATCTACAGTTAGTAGAATTGTCAGAATGTAGAGCTGAAGATATAGTTGAGGCTTTGGAGAAATGTCTGTGTAATAAAGGTTTGGATTTGACTACATTACAAGCAATAGGAATAGACAATGAGTCTGTTATGGTAGGCATAAATCATGGTGTTTATATAAAGTTAACTTAAAGGCTAAAATGCCAAATCTACAATTAATCAGATGCGTTTGTCACTCTCTACAATTGACAGTTTCACATGCATCAGGGTGTTTGCCGAGAAACTTAGATTTCCTCATAAGGGAAAGTTACAATTGGTTTTCACAATCATCTCTATGGCAGGTAGTATACAAAGAACTATACAAGACAATAAATGAAACTGATAAATCAAGACACAATAAATGAAGGCGACTCTCCCTTGAAATTAGTACAGTTAAGCCAAACTCGGTGGCTGCCCATCGAAAGTACAGTGACAAGAATAATGCAACAGTGGACCGAGTTAAAAACTCACTTTGAAATCCCTTGTCTTAAAGATAACATTTTTTTGCTAGTTGCTTTACGTCGCACCGACACAGATAGGTCTTATGGCGACGATGGGACAGGAAAGGCCGAGGAATGGGAAGGAAGCGGCCGTTTCCTTAATTAAGGTACAGCCCCAGAGTTAAAGATCGCTGTTATATAGCCGATATTTTATATTCAATGTATCGCGACCCTCAGAATTATTTGTACTTGTCTTTTCTGAAGCCAATTTTTGGTGAAGTGCAGTGAAAGTTCGAAACCAAGATGCTACAAAATTATTAGGTGACCTAATCCTTCTCTTTAAGTCATTATACACCAAGGTTCTACTACCCAGTGTCAAAGTAGATGTCCCGAAAACAGAAATTAATAATCATCTGGGCCCAAAGCCCTACCCAGGTTATGATTTAGAAACTAAAGTATCATCGTCCTCCCTTTCTGAAGACCAACAGAAACAACTACGCGATAGATGCATGCAATTCATTGTTGAACTTATCCAACAACTGAGGCAAAGATTACCTGAAAATATAGGGATCCTTGAAAAAATTCCTCTCTTTTCACATAAAAATTGTTTAAGGCCTTTTAAGTTGCAAATTATTGATATAGCACAACTCTTTTATGCTTACAATAATGTTATTGTGGCAGTAGAAAACCAGTGGAGAAATCTGCATCATATCCAGTGGACTGAAGTTAAGGACACTGAATTTTTGGGCAGAAGTTGATTTGTACAGTGATTCAACTGGAGAAAACCCTTTCAGCGGACTTGCAAATTTAGCTATATCGTCTCTCGTACCGGTACTTCCTCATTCTAATGCGGATGTAGAACGAGTGTTCAGCCAAGTCAATATGACTAAAAGTAAACTGAGAAATACAGTGTCAATTCAAACTCTCCATTCGGTCAGGTGTGTAAAATTAGGATTGAATAGGGCAGGGAAATGCTGTTATACACACGATCTACCGAAAGAAGTACTGCAGAAAATAGGCACATTAGAGTCATACAACTATCCCGGCTAAGTACCTTCAACTTCTACAGATCAGCCATAAATAAACAAATATAGTACAGTTTTTTTTAATTTGTGTATAGAGTTTGCAATTAAATAGACTTATGTTAGGATTACGATAATTGATAAAACGCAGTGAACATTTTATTATTCTAACAGTGCTAGTGTTTTATTGTGACTTGTATTCAATTGATCATATGGCTATAATATAGGCTAGACCTATCTTCGCAAGAGGACACCAGAGGCAGAACAGCACAATTGAAAGGAGGTAAGTGTAATTTTAATGCCTTCTCTTACTAAATCTGGATAATTTATAGAGTTTTCAAATCCAGATCTGGTGATTTTTAAATCCATATCTAGTGATAATGAGTATCTAGGAGTTGGCAACCGTGCCAGCGAGCCCTATAATTCCCAGCCTTATATAATAACGTAAGCAACGCTATGAACTGAGACATATAGACACCCGTTTCGCAGTTTACACGGATTCTACCATAGGCTTTACAAAACTGAAGCGTTCCATTCGCCCATACCTGAATGCATTTGAATACCTTGCGAAAAGGGTACCGGTACCATGCTCTCGTGTGTAGGCCTACTAAAAGGTTATCGAAACTGAACGAATTTCGTCAAGAGTAATTAACTGTCCAATCTACATTATTTTCCCTCGCCATATTACACTACGCAGTACCGTACTACCGTATGAAAACACACTGTCCACCTAGGGTTGGCATCGTAAAAGGTATCCAGACATAAAACTGTAACAAGTAACATCAAGTACCGACCCCAATAAGTTGGAGAAAAGAAAGAAAGAAAGAAAGAAAACGTACTTCAAGTTGTTTTAGTCATAACTTTCACATCTTATCAAATGAAGGGGGAAAATCTTTAACAGTACCAATAATCGAACATAGGACTTTGTTTGGGACGTGGTCTCTTTACTAGTTAAAGCAATTCTGTCCCAATTAAAATGTAAAAAGTTTAATCAATGTTGTTGTTGTTGTTTGTCCAACCCTTGTCCCGTTTCCCTACGGGGTCGGGTATGAGGTGAGATGAATTTGTCGTGGCGGTTTTTTATGACCGGATGCCCTTCCTGACGTCAACCTCATCAGAGGAGTTAATGAGAGATGAAATGAATGACGTGATATATGATAGTAGGGAGAGGGTGAAACCCGGTGCCGGCACATAGCCTACTCCTGTCGAATAGCACCAAGGGGTCTGCTCAAGGCTTAACGTCCCCATCCGACGGACGAATCACCATCAACAGCGTCATATGCCCTCACTCCATATGAGCACTGCGGAGAGGTTTGGAATTTAATCCAGGCTCTTGGCACGCAATCTAGTGATTAGAAATTGTATACCACCACCTCCCCTACCCTGCCGGCCAACATTCTGATGGTGAAAATTTTTTCGACCAACGGGACTCGAACCGGCTAACCTCGGTGTTAGACCGTTTTTAGACTTCAGCGCCTTAACGATCACGGCCACCAGGCGGGCTAAAAAGTTTAATCAATGAAAGAGAAATAAATTTCCACAAAATTTTGCATGAAGTGGTTGTATCGGTGGGCGAATGGACTCTGCCATTGGCTGAAGATTAGAGCAATGAAATGTCGTTCCCATAATTCAAGACAGCGAGAAGTTATAGCCAACTTACGCGCGATGAAAAGACCTAAGAAAATGAGGCAATGGCAAAGAGTAACGAAATGAAATAAATAAACATAACAATATGTCGCTGTCTTGAATTATGGGAGTGACGTTTCATGGGGCAAATCTTCAGGCAATGGCAGAGTCTATTCGTTCCACCGCCAGCCATGATTATATAGAAACACCGAAGATTTATAACATAATGTTGAAATACTTCAGACGTAGGTAAGCAGTAATTACGATTCGAAACACTAGAAATCATAGACAGCGCCACTTACGATTTAATATTAATAATAAATAGAGGCCTAAAGCCGCGAGAAGAAATGGAGGTTAGAAGCCGCGATTTTTGTAGGTAAGCACTAATTACGATTCCGAACACTACAAATCACAGACAGCGCCACTTACGATTTAATATTATTGTGGGTGAGCAGTAATTACGATTCCAAACACTGCAATAGTGGAACTCATGATTCATTATCAATAAGAAACACAAATAATGGCATGTTTAAATGCTTCAGAGATAGCGGTACACTGTGGTCCAGGGAAAAATACACACACATAAAGAAGGACATAGAAAAAGAAACATTTATGGTGACATTGAACGTACCTTAATGGAGAGGAGGGTAGAGATCAGCAGCTGCCAGGAAGAAATTATGTACTCTGTTCTCTATCGGAAAGGCACTTTTGAACAGGAATTCACAAAGATAGCCGACAAAATGATATTTCCTCCTGCCAAATGTCGGAATGGAACAACTGCCGTGTTTTAAATGTCGCCATCTATTTTCAATATTCTGTGTATGTACAGAAGGCCTGTTATCAGGCATCACTCTCCTGTTACTCCTGTTAACGGGTCCGCTTCTGCTGCTGTCAATAAATTGTATGGAGTGATTGACCCTGAGATGAATGTAGCCCTCCTCCTCCAAGCAATCGTAAGCTTTCCAACAGTCAGAAATCAAAATTGATCCCGGCAATACCCACTCTTTAATGACTTCTAGCAGCGTATCCTTGTTTCTTCTTTCTACAGGAACAACAAACAACTTTGTGTGATCGTCCCTTTCAACACCCCCGAATAGCCACTGCCCTGTAATATATCTGCCGCAGTGGTATTTAGACTTGCCGAATTTGCTCTCATCTATTTCCACAACGACATTCGGTCCACCTGTTGCGATCTACCCATGCTACACAAACTTCACGGCAAAAGCTACTCCAATCTACCAAAGTTGTGTGACCGAAACCAAGTTCTGTCTTTAGAACAGCGTATCTCGGCTTAGGTAAAGTGCACCAAAGCACAACGAAATATCCTATGTCGAAAAGGGAAAGCTTTGATTTCTCAAAAAACGTATTTCTGTTTCCACTAACCCACCATCCACATTTCACACCGTTGTATCTACGAGAGCACCTAAAAAATATATCGCTGCCTCGCCGAACACTGAGTTTGGTGCTTTCTCCACATTTTTCACATTTTCGCTCCCTCGTGATGAGTCCGTGATTAACGTAAAACGATAATAAGTCTTCTAATTTAGACCTAAATTGGGCAAAATCTATTTTCACACAGCAGTTTCCACAACCAGCGACATCCATTTTAAATAGTAAATTGTTGATTACCACACCAACGAAAAACTATAATTAAACATCGCGCGCATTCGGAGCCGGAAATCAGTGTCCAAGGAAAATAAAGAAAAAAAAGAATAATTAAACCTCGTGCGCAATGAGTCCCCAAGAAGAAGAAAGGAAGTTGGTACTTCGTCCTACCGTAGTACTAGGAACTAAGAACTCAGAGAACTTAGTTGTTGGTACGTCATACTAGAAACTAATTCAAGTTGGTACCACGAACTATTGAAGTGACCTACATCCCCAATGACAAACAATGACAAATGAACATTAAACAGCGGTTCTGCGCTGGTCAACCTTTACGGGAGTTGTACCCACATAAGTTTATAGCAACAATTTCTCGTCAATACTACACTAATGAAAAGCTAGAAGTGCTAAGATTGCTCTTACCGGTAATCGTATGGATGAACACCGTGAACACGAGGAGTAATATGCCTAATATCTTCTCCATAATCTTATTAGATTATAGTATCTTTTACCGTAAATAGTAAAACACGTAAGCTAAAATTAGTTATAGTTTCACTTTCGTAGGCTAAAATCAGCAATACAGTGTAATATTTCCTTGAAATGATGAGCAGAATATTTCTCTCGCTCCGCACGTTAAGAAAATTAAGAATGCATTAAAAACATTTAACTATCATCCAATGTACATTACTGTTTCAGCAGGCCTAGATTACTGTCTCTGAGCCACCGCCGTCTCAATCTCTTATACTGCCTGTTCTGTGCCGCCAGAATTGCGTTTACAGCGACATTGCAGATGGCAGCACTTACCGCACCCACAGCACATGTTGCTTAAATGAGAGATGGTCCGTAACGCCAATATAAAATGAAAAATAATCCTTAACGTGTTACTAATTGAGAAGAAAATGCACATACAGAAACTAACATTTGACATTTGAACTTGGCTTAAGATATAGAAACGTAAAATATATAAAATCTTACCAGTTACAGTAGATATATTAGTATCATCCCACTGTTGCATGGTACAAACATGTCAGAATTTTCTCGACACGGAGCACCTTTTCAGTCCTTTTATTATTGTTATTGTTATTTACCAGCAGTGGGCGCAAAGAAAATTTCTATCACTCGTTGATCCTTTGTTCATGACCAGATTTCAGGATATGTATTATAGTACATATTGCAGCGCGTGCGCCAGACATGTCATTACATCCACTACCCAATCTCACTGCGCTAAATAGCTTCTACTGCGTCTCCAGAATATCATCTAGTGAGAACATAAATTAACCCATTTTGTAACAGATAAGACACACATTCCACTATAGATTTCACAGTTAGCGAGACAGCATCTGCCGTCTCATTAGTCATACACTTCAGTTTTCTACATTTTGATTCGAACTGAACTATTTCATCGTACTCATTGAAATCATCATTCAACCATTGTAAATATTTTATCTGCCGGTGAATAGAAATGCACACAACCTGTACTGTTTTGCCGAATGTGCTAAATTCTGGCAATGACGTAGTGCCCCATATGTGCTCAACATATACCTTCATGAATGTTTATACTTTTCATTTAATTCATCAATAGACGTTGGCATCTTGGAGTGTACTTTTGCCTTATGTGCAATTAATGTGTTTTTTTTAATGTGTTTCAAATAGTTATCGTTTTAATATTATTCTTCAAACAAACTTAAATATTCAAACAGGATAACCACTCGTAGACATGTCTACTTAATGTCATTCAATACAAAATTGTTTAAAATTTGGCAAGGTATTACTATTGAGAATGTGTAGTCTAATGTAAATGTATGACAGCTGAAGATGACTCTGTGATGAATCGAATCCGGTTCTGTTTTTAAGAAAAAACTCTTAATAAATAAGTATTGAGCAGGTGGATCTCTCTTTCTTTCTATGATATATGATAGATATCAATACGGAACATAATGAAATTAATTAATCAAACATTTCCTACATACATTGTCTCTTATTACTCCATTTCTGTGTAGGTGCTTTCAAAGATGGCCGTGTCCAGTCAGCAGTCCTACTACCCATCTTATATATTCTTTACCGATTTCCAGCAGTTCCTTAGTATGCTTCTTGTTTGGGCTCTTTATTAGTTCTTTTGCAGGCATGCATCCTGGAGCAATTTTCCAGTTTTCCATTTGTTTCTTTTGTACCCATTTACCTATGTATAGGCGGGCTTGTCTATAGGAGATCCCACATGTTGATTCTGGGCCCACAAAAGGTTTTTCTGTCCCTTTTCTTGCCAGTTTATCTGCTTTTTCATTATCTTCTATGCCTGCATGCCCAGGTATCCATATTATTTTAACAACATTGTACTCTGAGAGCTTGAGAAGTGTATGACAATACCAAACAATTTTGGATGTAACCCAGACAACTTCAAGTGTCTTAATGGCTGTAAATATGAAAATGTTCTTATCTCTGTCGTTCATTTTCAGATTTTCCTTGAGGCATGACTTGTTGGCTGATGATGGCACAAGTTTAGTGCCAAAACTAGTACCTCATGTGAACGATATGTGATTCATTGGAAATTCTAAGTTCCCATGGAGCATATCAAAAATCAGATCAAAAATTAGATGTATGGCTTTTCAGGCATTTGCTCTATTAACCAGCGTTTCGTCTTAGGTCTGACACTAGACTCATCAGAGTGGGATGTGTCAGACCCTACCCACTGACGCTGGGGTGTATGCAGGTGAACTTCTCAGAAGCCTATTTAAGAGGTCCAGTCTGATTGTGGAGTTTTATCTCCCGTATGCAGTTATCAGACTGTGCCTCTTAAATAGGCTTCTGATAAGTTCACCTGTATACACCCCAGCGTCAGTGGGTAGGGTCTGACACATCCCACTCTGATGAGTCCAGTGTCAGACTTAAGACGAAACGCTGGTTAATAGAGCAAACGCCTGAAAAGCCATACATCTAATTTTTGATCTGATATGTGATTCATTCACGTTAATAAATGTTTTTGTATTGAATAGGAGGAACCCTCTTAATTTCAATTATTGGCATGTAATGCTGGCTATCATTGCAGCTTGGAAAAACTGTAGCGCGTCTGCCTAGGCTCATTTGGTTTGATCTCTCAGGTCTTCCCTGTTAATCCCTCCTCCTGTTCCCTACTCAGTCCTCAGATGAGTCTCAAATGGTTTCTCAAATACATACTTGGAATCATATAATCAGCTGGCATGTGTAAAACTTACCCTGTTATTACTCTATTAATTTTACAGTGATCAAGATTGGGCCTTTGAGCCTTCCAGCATTCATTTTGCTCCAATCAATGTGAGCTCATTCTAGCCTGTCTCTCTATAAAGTTACTTAATGGAGGGAGATCTAGTCACAGTCTAATATATACAGTCGCGAAGCTCTGATGATATTTTTCATCCGATGCTACTACAGCTCTCCAAGCGGCAAGGTAGAGGCAACGTGCTAGCAGACAACAGGGAACGAATTACCACTACAGTCTAAAATGGTTATAACTTTTGAAGCATTCATGCAAATAATGTCCTGACAAGGTTACTGTAATCCTTATGAAATGGTGGAGGAGGTCAAACAATTTATTTGGACGAGGAGTTCGAGCAGTAGCGTAGCCAGGATTTCAGTTTGGGGGGGGGGGCATTTATTTTGATAGGTGACCAAACTTCCAGAGTTTAGGTGGTATAGAAACCTAAAAAGGAAATTAGTGTTCTTGGATCCAAGTAAGAGTGGTGGATTCGTGCGGATTCCGGAAGCTAATAGTAATCATCATCATCATCATCATCATCATCATCATCTTCTTCTTCTTCTTCTTCTTCCGTTTTCCTACATCTGTGGGGTCACGGGTGCGAACTGTGTCGCACATGTGAATTTGGCCCTGTTTTACGGCCGGATGCTCTTCCCGACGCCAACCCTATATGGAGGGATGTAATCACTGTTGTGTGTTTCTTTGGTGCCTGGTAGTGTAGTATGTTGTCTGAATATGAAGAGAAAAATGTTGGGACAAACACCAAGTCCCCAAGCCAGAATATAAATACGGTAATTTTATTATAATAGTGGTCATGTGATAAGCTATAAAGAAGTGACATTTTATACGATTAATGCGGCAAAGAAACACACACATACACGTCGAATAAAGGTTTCTCGCCCTTCTCCATGGCTAGATGTTGAAATCAAGAGAATGATGGCCCACCGTGACTCGTTATTTCGACATTATAAACAAACCTTAGATGACACAGACTTCGAATCTTACCGCATCTTAAGAAATCGCACAAAACAGTTAATCAGAAATAAAAAATTTGCATATTTCCGGAATTTAGCTAACAACTTTAATTCCAATTGCGCATGGGACCAATTTAGAGCTCTGGGAATAGGAAAACATCAACAGAGCCAGACAACTCCTGACATTCTACTTGACGAACTGAACGATTACTCTAGTAGAATAAATATATAACCTACCCCAATTAACTGCACCGAATCACCGCCCTCCCCTCCAGCCAATCCACCATTCACATTTCACAGTGTCACAGAAAATCAGGTTAAAAAGGCTTTGTACTCGATTAAATCAAAGGCCACGCGTGTAGATGATAATCCTATTACTTTTATACATAACATTATTGGTGCTCTCCTGCCTATACTGACGCACATACTGAACTACTGTTTACTAAACGGAATTTTCCCTACTATCTGGAAAACAGACAATATTGAATATTATACTGGTACCTAAGTGTTTAGACCCACAATCTCTCTCTGACATTCGTCCTGTGTTCATACTCCCTGCGCTTTCTAAAGCCTTTGAACGTTTAGTATATGAGCAAGTTCTGGAATACCTAAATAAAAATGCTCCTTTGGACCCTTTGCAATCTGGATTTAAGAAGGGTCACAGTACCGCGACAGCACTTTTGAAGGTAAGAAGAAACGCTATAGACAAACGACTGCTCACTAAACTTATCATTCTTGACTTCAGTAGCACCTTTGACACTATAGAAATTCCGACTATGATAAAGTAAATGGAACTGCTAAATTTCGACCTGGCTGCGCTTAAGTTTCTTAGTTATTATTTGAGTAACCATCAACAGCGTGTAACAGTAAACGACAAGGCCTCTAAATGGAAAATGAAACTTAGTGGTGCCCCGCAGGGCAGTATTCTAGGGTCCTTACTTTTCTGCATTTATATCAATGACGTACCGGTACCATCCGTGACAGGAAATAACATATCGACACTGCAAGACAAGATATTAACAATGACCTCTGACGACTCAGTATATATGCACAACGAAATTCTCTTATACTAAACTCCACAAAATCTCAGGCAATCATAATTGGACCACGAAAATTACTGAGCTGCTCAAACAATGTCGCAATCCCGCCTATCCTACTGAATGGGAACATTATTCCCCACAGTAAACCGGTTAAAAATCTTGGCTTAATTATGAATGAAACACTTGATTGTTCTGGTCACACGAAAGAAATACGTAAAAAAGACTTTTGGAGTGCTTCACCCTCTTAAACGGCAGAGGGATATATTTCCATTTGAGCTAAAGGCAAAACTAATACAGACACTCATTCTCCCTATTCTTGATTACTGTTACGTTGTATTAGTTGATATAACGAGAGAAGAAACACTTAAACTTCAACGAGCACTGAATTCCTGCCTGCGATTTATTTACAACATCGGGTACGATGTTCATACCACAACATACTATCAGGCTGTCTCATGGCTGAAGCCTGATAGACGTCGGCAGCTATACACACTTTAACGATGGTGTTTAGGAGTGTTAGCTGAAAGTCAGCCACTGTATATTTCTTCTAAATTCACCTTTTTATCATCATTTCACAACTTAAATACACGTTCTAGATCCTATCTTTCTATTCCACTGCACCGCACAAATACAATTAATAGATTATTTGTGGTGATCGGCGTCACATTATGGAATTCCTTGTCAGCTCAGGTCAGAGAAACTAGCTCTTTATTAAGATTTAAGGACACCTGCCGAGACTACCTGCTGAGGACAGCTGACTGAATGGTCAGCGTACTGGCCTTCGGTTCAGAGGGTCCCGGTTTCGATTCCCGGCCGGGTCGGGGATTTTAACCTTCATTGGTTAATTCCAATGGCTCGGGGGCTGGGTGTTTGTGCTGTCCCCAACATCCCTGCAACTCACACACCACACATAACACTATCCTCCACCACAATAACACGCAGTTACCTACACATGGCAGATGCCGCCCACCCTCATCGGAGGGTCTGCCTTACAAGGGCTGCACTCGGCTAGAAATAGCCACACGAAATTAAATTAAACCTGCCGAGACTACCTGCTGAGGACAGCTGACTGAATATCTGAAGTGTGAATGTGTGCGTGCCTGAGGATGTCGTTTTTAAGAGTTTTTAATATTGAAATGAAATGGCGTATGGCTTTTAGTGCCAGGAGTGTCCGAGGACATGTTAGGCTCGCCAGGTGCAGGTATTTTTATTAGACACCTGTAGGCGACCTGCGCGTCGGGATGAGAATGTAATGATGATGAAGACGACACATACACCCAGCCCCCGTGCCAGGGAAATTAACCAATGATGGTTAAAATTCCCGACCCTGCTGGGAATCGAATCCAGGACCCCTGTGACCAAAGGCCAACTCGCTAACCATTTAGCCATGCAGCCGCACTTTTCAATATTAATTAGTTTTAATATGAATTTAGTTAATAATGTATTTAAATTTATTTTTAAAACTATTAATTTATGTAGTTTTAACTGTTTTACGTACCGGTATCTGTATTTTATTTAAAATTTTGATTAGTCTGTGGTTAAGTATACGAGAGGGCCTCGAGCCCTAACTTCGCCACTGTAAAAAAAGCACTAATAAATAAATAAGTATATATAGAATGTAAGGGGTATGGGTATAGGCTAGATATTTTGTTAGTTGGTAAAGAAAAATATATGTCACAACATATGCTAGGGAGTGTTTACCTTGTCCTATTAGTTTCCCTAGCGGTTAGGGCAGCGCAGTTGTTAGCTTTCATCCGGGAGCCAGTGGATTCGAACCCTTCTGTCGGCAGCCCTGAAAATGTTTTCCTGTGGTTTCCCATTTTCACACCAGGCAAATGCTGGGGCTGTACCTTAATTAAGGCCACGGCCGCTTCCTTCCCACTCCTACGCCTTTCCTATCCCACCGTCACCATAAGGCCTATCAGTGTCGTTGCGACGTAAAGCAAATTGTTAATTCGTTTCCCTCGCAAGCCTGGGATACAGAATGTCTGTCTGTTAGGTCATCAGCCCAGAGGCTGGTTGGATCCTCAAATAGCACCACCAAAGGTTATGCGGTTATAAGGAAACCGCAAAAACCAATGGCAGCACCAAAATGAGGCGTACTAGGCAAGACGAGGAGTGAGGTAGTTTGCCATCGCTTTCCTCACTGGGTCAGAAAGTGCTATTGCAGCACGACTGATGCTATGAGCAACACCTTTCATAACACTCAGATGCACTAGTCGTGCTCTGAATGTCATTAATCAGCACTACCCATACTCCAGCAGCTTCCATATTGTCACAGCCATGGATGAGACTGGGACTTCGGTGGAAGCTACACTTTACTCTGGCCTGTGCTAAGAGATGGATACAAAAGTACTGTATCCATCAAGAAATGGCAGCAGGCAAGGGATACAGAATATAGAAGCATAAATTTACAGTTTTATGTATAATTTTTATTAACGTGCCAGAAACCAACGACATGGAGCTGTTGCCATTTCAACACCGTCTTGAGGGCCACCGACCAAAGTCGGGATTTGAACCTGCGAACTCGGACTCAGAAGGACAGCGACTCAACCAACTGAACCACATGAAAAGGAGGCGTTTGTGATTATTGGTATAAATAGATTCAGTTAGTATGTTTACACAGGTTTTATGAAGAGCATTTATTAAGGCGTACGTTTTCCAACTGTCCTAAATGCACGAGACCGGACGGAAGAACTAGCTGGGGTGTCGCTTCCTTCTCTGTACACTTTTCCAAACCAAACTCCATGACGTAACAGCTCCGAAGGGCCATCGCCTACCAAGCGACCGCTGTTCAGCCCGAAGTCCTGCAAATTATGAGGTGTCCTGTGGTCAGCACAACGAATCCTCTCCGCCGTTATTCTAGGCTTTCTAGACCGGGGCCGTTATCTCACCGTCAGATAGCTCCTCAATTATAAGCTCGTGGGCTGAGTGTACCTCGAACCAGTCCTCAGATCCAGGTAAAGACCCTGACCTGGCCGGGAATGGAACCCGGGGCCTCCGGTAAGAGGCAGGCAAGCTACCCCTACACCGCGGGGTCGGCTTGTTACTTTCAGGTCACCTTATTTTAGAATTAGACTTCAGGCATCCTGCATTCGATGCCCGCCACTGACAAAGTTAAGAACGGCATGGGATCGGGAAGATACAGCCTCGTTTTGGGTGCAATAGAGTTGGCCATGAGTCTCCCGTGATCGAAATATCTACGACCTGGCAGGTAGTCACCTTCACGGGGAGTCGTACCAAAGTGGTTCTTTTTTTTTTTTTTTTTTTTTTTTTTTTTTTTTTTTAGAAAACAAATTAAATGAAGATTCGACTTCCTCACAAACGAAGAACGATATTATCAATTTTACGAACAGTTTCAATAATGCAGCCGGTTTAGAGTACAGAAGCTACGATTTCCATTGTTGGATATAATTACATGGCAACAATCAAAACCATCAATATCTACAGAAGATCCGTCACCGCACTCGGTAGGACCGGCTTTCTTTTCATATCCACCGGGCGAGTTGGCCGTGCGGTTAAGGGCGCACAGCTGTGTGCTTGCATCCGCTTCGAACCCCACTGTCAGCAGCCCTAAAGATATTTTTCCGTGGTTTCCCATTTTCACACCTTAATGACAGCTGATGGCGGAGCTGTTGAGGATCCAACCAGCCTTAGGGCTGAAGACTGAACATACAACATACAATTAAGGCTACGGCCGCTTCCTTCCCACTCCTAACCCTTTACTTTCCCATCGTTGCTATAAGACCTACGGTGCGACGTAAAGCAAATTCTAAATCTATATATATAAAATAAGAGTTTTGTCTGTACATTGCTCAGAATTTGAAAATAATGGTATTTCTGTATCGGTCATGTCCATAGTAACAAGCAAATGCACTTTTTACATTTCCATAATTTCTGTCTGTCTGTCTGTCTGTCTGTCTGTCTGTCTGTCTGTCTGTCTGTCTGTCTGTCTGTCTGTCTGTCTGTCTGTACACGCATCACGAGAAAACGGTTGAAGAGAATTTAATGAAAATCGGTATGTGAAGTCAGGGTATGAGCCTCTACAATCTAGGCTATAAATCATTTTACTCACGCTGAGTGAAATGGTAGTTTAGGGGAAGGCCTAAAATTGAATTCTCAACTATTTATGTTATTAGTGGTCTAATGAAAATCGGTATGTGAAGTTGGGGGATGAGCCTCTATAATTTAGGCTATAAATCATTTTACTCACGCTGAGTGAAATGGTAGCTTAGGGGAAGGCCTAAAATTGAATTCTAAACTATTTATATTATTAGTGGTCGTATTTTAAAGAAAATGGGTATGCAAAGTTGGGAAATAAGTTGCTACAATTTCGGCTATCAATAATTGTATTCACGCTGCGAAAAATCGTAGTTTAGGGGAAGGTCTAAAATTTAATTCTCAAATATTGTTGTTATTAATAGTCCTATCTTGATGAAAATCGGTATGCAAAGTCAGGAAATAAGGCGCTATAGTCTAGGCTGTAAATTATTTTATTCACACTGAGTGAAATGGTAGTTTAGGGGAAGGCCTAAAATTTTATTCTCAAATATTTCTTATTAGAGGTGTAATTGATGAATGCTACATAACTAAGGTTATATAGTATTAAACTTCCTATTATTCATGTCTTATACATTGTTGCCGTACTGGCTATGATCACAAAGATATTCATGAATTTGGAGTTTTGTTACTAGAGTAAGTCCATATCAGCGCCGAGTAACGAGAAAATGGGTAAACAGTATTTAATGAAAATCGGTATGTAAAGTCGGAGAATAAGAAACTACAGTTTACGGTATAAAATATTTTACAAATCACAGAGTCGAAAGAAAACTAAATGTGAAGGCCTACAATATATAAATCTCATAACATTGATCAACAATAACAGTACATTGACCATTGTTTGTCGTGATGTGCTTTGTGGCTTCTGTTGGCCCTCATCTCCGGTAGATAGGATTACTGCTCCGTACAGAGTATTTTTTATTTGATTTACGTCGCACCGACATAAGTTTTATGGCGAGGATGGGATAAGAAAGGGCTGGGAGTGCTTAGGCCTTAATTAAGGTTCAGGCCCAGCATTTGACTGGTGTGAAAGTGGGAAACAACGGAATACCATCTTCAGCGCTGCCGACAATGGGGTTCGAATCCACTATCTCTCGGATGCAAGCTCACACCTGCGCACCTCTAACCACACGGTCAACTCGCCCAGTCGTACAGAGTGTAACAGCCTGCCTGAATATTGATGGGAAGTAGCTGGGGAGTTAGATAACTTTCTTCTTTAGCATGCCATTCCCCTGGTTTTTAAATTTTCTGATACTACTGGTACGTAACACACTGGATCATCATAGCATTCGGGCTATTCAACCCCTCTTTTGAGGCACTGATTGGAATGAACAGTGTGCATATTTAGCAGAATAATGGCAGATGAGTGTTCATGGCAATCTGCGGCCTGGTCATCTCAGCTCTGGAACTTTGGAGTATTAGATTGGCACCGCAATCTAACCGCAGCACTGTTCGTTAAAAGTAATAAAACATGTGGCTTTCCATTTGATCGAGTATTTTATATGATAGCATTGCTTTTAATCGCTACATTCATACTCACGTTTTTGTAATGACCTATGTTGATTTCAGTTAGGAAAACCACAAAGTCAGTCTTTCTGAGAATCCCGTAGCGAAGCACGGGTACATCAGCTAGTACAAAATAAAACATCTTTTCACAACCCCTTCCATGGAAAAGTTGTATCCACGCTACTGGCCTAGACTTGGCCACTGAAATTATTTCGTGGGTATGCCACTGCATCCACTCACCATTTAAGGTACAAGGTAAGCCCGAAGAATGGTTGATACTCAAAATACACCATCATAAATGATGCGGTTATTACTCAAAAGTACTAAAGAAAGGTAAGGCACGCGACCAAGTGTTTTAAGTAGAATCTGTATCAATAGAACGTGACTTCCCATTTTAAAAATGTTTCATGCATCGACTGCGACTCAAGCCTCGGCCGTCTTGATGAGAAGGTAGAACCATTCGAACTGAGTTATCACGTCCGCTAATTACAAGATAGATACATGCACTTTTGATGGTGCCATTTGAAGTTCCAATCAGTCCCCGGGCATTTGACAAAATATATAGACCTACCTATAGAACTAAGGTACGCATCTACAATCTGTCTTGCTATTAGAATTTTTTAAAAATCATAACTTACCGAGGATGCACATTATTTTGCCGTTAGTGACAAATAAAGTTATTATATGGCACAAAATGAGAAACTAACGTGCAGCTCACAATCCTGTCACAGTCTTCCGAACGCTGCAACTTAAACACAGCACATCTTTCAACCACGGTACAACCCCAGTTTCCTGGAACTGATCTGCAAAAGCTGACACGATGTTGTTCAACTGTTTCTGGCTGTGGACCCCGTTATCTCGGTGGTCACGTTCCGGCCCCCCACTGAGTAATCCCTGGCTAATTGCCCCTTTCCTCATCTTTTGGCATTTGTCAACACATTCCCAATACTGAGGCCTCTACAGTGAAATATCCCCGCGCATGACAATCCTAAGTGACTTCCTTTCATTCAAGCAGTACAAATATGGAGAATTATGAATGGCCGTATTGAGCCCTAGTAGTAGATTATTTGTCGCTACGTTAATTCGTCATTTCGGCGTAAGTTTTAAGCTGTTCGTGTCGTACGTAAAACAACGGCTGATCCTCGCTCTAGTTTTAGGAAACATTTTGGGGGGGCCCGGCCCCACTGCCCCCCCCCCTTGGCTACGCCAGTGAGTTCAAGGATAATATCAAAATATTTATTTAATCTATAGGAATTACTTTTCTTTACCACGGACTATAATATAAAATCTCTTCTAGAGGGCAACCGGTTCGAAATAGCTATATACCATTGCGGACTTTTTTTGTAGAGGTTTCTATGCTCTACAGTTCTTACGCTTACACTTGGGGTCTATCGTTGACTGTTCAGGCAGCGTAAGCCAAGTGATAATTATGTTAACGGAATGTTTATGTTGTCCGTTTAGATATTATTATTGCTATCCTAGGAAGTAGTGATACTTTGATTAATAGCCATAATGTGATAATAATAATAATAATAATAATAATAATAATATTTTGAAAAGCAATAATAATAGTAATAATCTTTTAGTAATAATAGTGGTGATTGTGATATTATTCATTTTCACGTATGGAATTAAAACATTCATATGGTAAATTCACTGAAATTTTTCACTAGCTTTGAGAATTACTAGGGATTTCATTTCACTTCACTTTCACTTGTTATTTGTGACAGCACTTGTGGTGTCTAAGTCGGCCGGTACACTATTCAGGTGATGTGTCACCGTGGTCAGGAGCATCCTTTCTGTTATGATATGCGATTGTTGAGACTTTGTGGCGGTGACGGTGGGAAGGTGGTGGAAGTTAGGTGATGGGAGGTGGGAAAATATGGGAATTTTCTGGAGTGCGGTTGTCGTTTAGAATTGCGGTGGCTAGAGGTGACAGTGGTAGGGCTTCTTTAATTATAGGGTTGTTATGGAGTGTGCCTCTTGTTAGATATTGGAGGCGTAGTTTATGTAGGTATGATGTTATTTTTGGGAAGGTATAGTAGGGGGTGAAATTGGCAGAGGGTGTGTCTGTAGGTAGATGGTGAGCTATACGTATGGCGTGTCGGTCGAGTCGGTTAAGTTTAACGTATTCAGTTTGGTGGGCAGTAATCCATGTCAAGGAGGCGTAGGTTATTAATGGTCGGATGAAAGTCTTATAAACGTTAATTATTTGGGTGAGTTTAAGTCCCCATGTGAAACCTGTTAGGGATCTGAGTGCTCGAAAACGGTTTATAGCTTTCCTGTGGATGTCAGCCAGGTGATGGTTCCATTGCAGGTTATTTTGAAATTTAATTCCTAGGTACGTTACTCTATTAGTTTCAACAAAGGGTGTATTATACATTGTTATGTGGACTTTGTGGCGTGCAGGGCAGAGACGGGATTTATTTCGGAAAACTATGAATTGGGTTTTGGTGGGGTTGATGGAAATGTGCCAGTGGTTTAGCCAGGTTTTCGAGGGTGTTTAAGTATTTCTGTAGCATATTGTTGAGGGATGTGAAGGTAGGGCTGAAGGCTAGAATGGCAAGGTCATCAGCATATTGGTAGAGTCGTAATGGTCGTGCTGTGTGCGGGACGTCATAAGTGTATAGTATATAAAGGAAAGGAGAGAGTGGGGAGCCTTGAGCAAGACCTGAGGTTATGGGGAAGGTATACGAGTGGGTTCCGTTTAAGGCCACTGCGTAGGCTACTTGGAGCCACCGGCAGTGCCAATGCACTATGAGAGTCTCATTACAAAAAATTGATGCATGCCTGGCCATCAGATGATATAGATGTTGTTCCCATAGGGAACCTGAAATATTTGTCTTGAATGAGTAAATTTATAATACCGGGAATGAGTTGGCTGGAAATTTATAATGTCCAATAACGGGTATTATAAATTTACTCATTCGGGACAAATATTTCAGGTTCCGTTTGGGAATCAACATCTATATCACATGCTGCATAGGTCATCAGTGGTCTAATAATCATTGTGTATATCCACATTACCATTGCCGACTTTAGACCCCACATTGTCCCGACTACCCTCTTGCATGCGTATAATAGGTTCTTAACCTGGGTTATGTTTGTATGTGTGGATTCCAGGTTAACTTGTTTAAATATTACACCTTAGTGCAACACCTGTTCTTCCATATAGATTTCACACTGACTCCGCGCAGATGCCCTCAGTTGTTCCATTGACCTCAGTAGCACTGTCCGGCTCCATGGCTAAATGTTTAGCGAGCTGGCCTTTGGTCACAGGGGTCTGGGGTTCGATTCCCGGCAGGGTCGGGAATTTTAACCATCATTGGTTAACCCTGACAGTAACACGTCTATAAATGTTGCTTTACTTACACCACACGTCTCGAAGACGTGCCACTCAAACCCTATTATTTAAAGTTACGTTAAAGTCACCAGACGGAATGAACAAGAAATAGTGGTGGTGGAGGGGATAAATCGCCCCACCCTTTGAGCACTAGATGGCGTTCATTCGCACGACACGTCAGAAAGTCGTATGTTGTAATTGTCAGGGTTAATTCAGCTGGCACCGGGGCTGGGTGTATGTGTCGTTTTCATCATCATCATCATCACGACGCGCAGGTTGCCTACGGGAGTCGGATTGAAAGATCTGCATCTGACGAGCCGAACATGTCCTCGGACACTCCCGGCTCTAAAAGCCATACGCCATTTTATTTCAGTAGCACTTAACTATAATAGGGTTGCATATGTATCAATGAAAAAAGCATGTAAAAATGATGTGAAACGATACCTGAAGTAGCACAGAGGAGAGAACCTTCTTTTTTTTTGCTATTTGCTCTACGTCGCACCGACCCGTTTGGTCATTCTGTCCATGTCCACTCTGGTTTTGTGCCCAGTAGAAGTTTCAAGTCTAATATCGTCCTTGTGTTCCGGTACAGAGCAATTTAGGAATGTCATAATTGTTCGGTATTGACTTAACAGTAAAGAAAACTAACTAAACCTATGCCGTAATGGTTCACCTTTTCAATACTATATTATGCAATGTTTAAATTACATTTTTAATCTAGGAACTAGTTTCGGCCTTGGCTGGTCATCATCAACCTTAATGCAAAACTGTACAAACAGATCTAATAACTAAAGGAAATATACAAACACACACACACATGACGTTAAAAGGTGTTAAAAACATCTGGGATGAACAATGTGCACAACACGTAAAATATGACGAAATTAAAATCAGGCTCTCAAATTCTTAGATGCACTGCATCATGTTAAAATGTTTGATTAGTGTTTCTTTTTACAGTATCATGAAAATGGTGAAAAGTTCCTCTATTGGAAATGGTCAGTGGTTGAATCAAGGACGGCACATGAAGATATGATTAAATACCTGGCACGTTCTTAGACTGCAGCTGGTAGAGATTCACATTTCACTGCAGGGTACATGAAGTTAACCTCATGAGGCACACAACAGTAGGCCACGCACCATATGCCGCAACGAAAGGTTAACTTCATGGACACCGCATTGAATTGTGAATCTCTACCAGCTGCAATCTAAAAACGTGCCAGGTGTTTAATCATATATTTGTGTGCTGCCCTTGATTCAACCATTGATAATTTCCAACAGAGGAACTTTTCAGCATTTTAATGATATTTTAACAACAAGCACTAATGGAACACTTTAACCTGATTCAGCACATCTAAGAATTTTAGAGCTTGATTTTAATTTTGTCATATTTTACGTGTTTTGCACATAGTTCATCCCACATGTTTTTCATTCATTTTAACATCATTTGTGTGTGTTTGTTTGTACAGTTTTGCATTAAGGCTGATGATGGTCAGCCAAGGCCAAAACTAGTTCCTCGATTAAAAATGTAATTTAAACATTGCATAATATAGTACCGGTATTGAAAAGGTGGACCATTATGACATAGGTTTAGTTATTAATGTGATCACAATTCAACACGGATCAAAGCCATCAAGTTTATATCCCATGAGTAAAGAAACTATCTAGTTTTCGAAGTCCACCTTTGTCAGTGCACAAATGTTGATTAAAAACCACTATTAAATATACGTGTTTTGGCCCTTAATGGGCCTTCTTCAGTCTCTGCCATTTACCTGGACACATTTCTTCAGACAGGCTGCCCAGTTATGTATTGCAACACTGTGACTTCCCCTTTTGGAGAACAATCATTGAACGAGAAATGCAACCATGCAAGCTAAGGGCGCCAATCTTTAAGTTGATGACTTAAAGATAAAAATTTATAATCAAGCTTGGACGGACTCTTATCACAGGGGTGGGGTGATAGTGCACTAATCATTAAGCAGGAGAATTGGAAATCAAAAGGCTAATTAAGGCAGGTTGATTAAAGTGAACTATGAAAATACTACTTATTATATTGAATATAAATGACGACGGTTTAACGAGAACTGAATTTAAAATAGGAAATGAATTTAACAAAAAGTTGAATGCCTCTACTTCGCGAAAACTTGCAATATTTTTAACTCGCTTGCTCAGCATGTAGTCTTGTTCTGCTGGTCCTTGGAAAGCTTCCATCCTTGTAGCTGGAACATCACCGGTCGTCTTTGAGATATCTTCATCTGCAGCTAAGTACCATTCCTGCCTTGCTAAGTGCACCGACCACTAATTGGAAGATGGCTTCGACACTAACACTCCCTATTATGCTCTATCCCATATATTGGAGATGAGCCCTAAGTCATAGTCAGAAAAACCTCCTTGGGTTATGTGGAGAGGATACTCAATTAATAATCCTTCCAACTTTACTGAAAATGTGCCCTGAAGTTTCATTTCTATCTAGTTTAATACTACCTATTGTCTTAGACTGGTACAAACCGGTCTAGTAGCCGAGCTGTACGTACTTCCTGATGAGAGTGGCTATACACCCCTCATTCAGAAATTCCTAAGTACCACGTCGTGGTAACGAAGTAATTAATGTAGAAGTGATAAACTATCACACTAGTCCACTATGGTACAACAACCATAAGACAAGTTCTCAGACCTACAGCGAAATACAAGATAGAAGAATCAAGAAGATTAATGATGCCAAGAGCTCCAACATGCCCTTTTATAACCTTCTCTGGCTCTAATTACAGGTCGCTACACGTGGTCCAATCAGTTGACACGTCTCTCCCCACTCCAGACATTAGAGTTGATGGGTTCCAACCATGATATCAACTGTTCTTCTATTAGCCCTTTCACTCAGTATCCATGGCAACATGACGCTCCTTTGAAAATATAGGCGGTGATCAGTTTGAATTATTCTGGTCGAAATACGGTAGCTGTCGTTACAACGCTTGAACACGTGCTCGCTTTTCCCAGAATTTGAGGTCTAAATTTGTCCTTCTTTCTCCCTCGGTGATGTGGCAAGATAGAGGAAATCTACTGCAAGTTAAATTTAAACGAATGTCGCAAGAATCTAAGTGAATATTAGGATATTCAGCCCTCGTTTACAAGTCGTAGTTACAAAGTAATGAAATGATAGTGAGCAAATGATCAACCATGAATTATAATACAATTACATACCAAGATAAATATCATGACGTTAAATTCCTGAATTAATCACACATAATAAAATTAACATAATTACACTGTGACGTCTGGAACGTTACATACGCCCCCATGAGTTCTTAACAAATATTACATGAGTTGAGAACTCACACACTTACTCCCACATTGACATGAAATACCTCTATTACCTGCCCATTACGAGCGACATTATTTTCATACAATTAATTATATCTCACTGTCTCCATCTCACTCTTAGACTGCTTACCATTGCGAATGTCTGTTATTTCAGTTCATCTTGAGGTTTAGATACTAAATTATGCCCAACATGAGCAACTTTCCATTTTTTAAAACAAGATTATCTTTGAGAATATAACATAATATATATACAATTCAGATTACAAACTCTCCCGAGTGTCTATTAGTCCTTTTACTCTCCATCTTTCCGACATTCTTTGCTAGATAGCAGTAACACGTTCTCTTCCAATCTTTTACATTAAAACCATGGAAAACAAATGATACAACCAATTTACACCTTAATCACTCTCTCGAATGTTTCAACCTTATCTTGAAGCAGGATGCAATACACTTCACACGAATACACACGCGATTTAAGCTCACGGTAAAATTATTGCAAGTTAGAAATGCACATACGGGAAAATTAATTATTTGCCGTCGTCAGCTTTAATTAGCCTTCGGTAACATCTCAGAAAACAGATAAGATATAAAATTTCATGGCCTCACATACAGAAAACAGATGATCTATCGTCAATGAACGAGCGTAACTCTACCGCTACACACAAACACCTCCCTTGTTTACAAACACAACTAGGAAATACCACCACAATTGAGAGGCAAACTCATTCCGCTCGTAGTCTGACATAACAGGTAGCAACTTCCCCGAGTTACTGACCTATATCTCACAATCCGGTTCAGCCACCTCACACGACAGGTATCTCCGTAAACTGCTAATGTTATATGAACCATTCACTACGCTCTCGCATTCAATACACAGACGTATTGATCCATTACACTTAGGCACGACAATTAAGGGATTAACGTATTGACTGTTTGATAATTCAATCACATCGTCTGCTAACATAGCTTGAATTTGATCCTCTACGGCTATGGCATATTTGTGTGGTATCGGATACCGCGGTCCGCTGAATAGACTCTTATCCAGCACAGAAAAAGAATGCTCGTACAGATGGGTAACACCAGGTTTCTCGGAGAAAATCTCCACGTGTTCACACAACACTTCAAATAACTTGTCCTTCTGGACTTCATTTAACTGATTTCTACTTACGGCTTCTTTCAAGCCACATATTTTATCCTCATTAATCCACAACTGGCACAACTTCAGGCCCTCACTAGCCTCTTCATTAACTTTAGAAACCTCTCCCATTCTCCACACTGTACTAACTTCCGTTTTCCTTTGAATTTCCTCCTCAAACTTGACCTTGATATCCTCATTATTCCAACTCAAATTTAGCACTGAATCATTGTAATTTAACTGAGCCAATTTTAACGTTAACCAGTCAGATCCCAAGATAAGATCAAATATCAAATGCGGAATTACCAAACATATCTGAACGCTAATAAAATTATTAATACAGATCGGAACAGCTACTTGTTTACAAATTTGCTTAGACCTCTTTCCAACAGCCGTAATGATGAAAGTAGACTTAACAGGCATTTCCTCCAACTGAATACCCTGTTTCACTAATGACTCATACCACTGAGAACTAATACATGAGATTTGGCTACCAGAATCAATCAAAACTTTAACCCACGCCCCCCAAACTTTCAATTTAACAACGGGATTGACTACTTTATTACATGTATCTCCATTATTCTGCTCGGGTTCGTACAACAAATCGTCTCTAACATCTAGGTCATATGGTAACACTTTCATGACAAGACACTTCGCTACCTTCGTACTAGGCTGGAATTCTGACCTAAGATTACAGCCTCTAGTTAGTTTAAAGGTTCCCTTTGTGTATTGACGTTGGACTCATTAGTACATTGCTCTGGCCCCCGTTGGGAATTTCCTGTCCTATATTCAGGTGCTCCGCTCCTACTGTTATGCTGAGGTCTGAACTGATTGCGAGCTTCGTGATTCTGTGTTCTTCCGTTATGTCTCATTCCGTTGTGATGACTTAAGTTCTGAATATTCTCCGTTCTACTCCTAAGGTTACCTAAAGCATCAAACTGCCTGGTAGGTTCTCCATCTCCTGAATAGTACCAACTCTTTGCATGCAGGCCGCTTCTCTCACCCTGTCCGGAAAATGTCTCAAAAGTAGTCTAACTACATCAGACCCCTCGGTTATACCATCTAAGTTCTGACAAATCATGACATGGGCCAGGAAGTATTTGGTCATAGTGACTCCCTCCTGCTGTTTGTACCTCCCAAATACCACCCTTTCTCTCTCCCGAGCTTGTATCGCTTCATTCCAGAATTTCTTTCTAAACTTATTTCTGAATTCTTTCAGGTTCGTCATCATTTGCCTATATACCATGAACCAAGACCGAGTTTCTCCTACAAAAGCATGGTCAATATTTTCCATAACGTCTTCCCAGTCCATAGACCCTTCCTCTAGACGCTTTTCAAATCGTTTTTCTATCATCTTAAGGAAATCTAGCGGGTTCGTTTGTTTCCCATTAAATTTAGGTAGTTCAATTTCCCTAATGTAGCTATTTCCTAGACATTGCTTTCCCGTGAAAACCTGTTTATCCTTTGCCACCTGTTTTAACTGATTTTCTGCATTCTCCATCCGGCATTCTACATCTTTGTCTCTCCTATCAATTTCGCTCTCCAAATTAACCTGCTTCTCTTTCAATGTCCTAATTTCAATCTTATTCTCTTCAGCTATCGCAAACTTTTCTTCACTTGCCCGGGTCTCATCTTCTATTCTAAGTTTTACTGTGTCAGTCTCTTGTTGGACGTGGTCTTTGAATACCCGTATTTCCCCTCTTTGAGTCTCAACTCTCTTATCAATACTAGTGACCTGCCTCATTACTTCCTCCCTAGTAGAGTTGTTTTCCTTCCCCATTAATTCCAGGAATTTACTTCTCTGCTCCGCAAACTATTCTTCTATCTCTTTCCCTTGCCATTCACATTTACTTTTCTGTTCCTCTAATCGCTTATTAAAATGTTCATTTTTTACCACCAGATCGCGTAACTGCCTACTGTGTTCGTCCATTCTCCGATTCGCTTCCTCCTTATTTTCCCTCATCTCCCTGCTTAATTCAGGTTTAGTTTGCTTTAACTGTTCTTTAAGTTCATATTTAATATTCTCAATTTTAGTGTTAGTTTGTTCTAATTCACTTTTAAGCTCAGATTTAGTTTGCTTCAATTCCTCTAACATTATTCGCATCATTCCCATTAACTGATCATTATTATTACTTTCATTGTTAGGGTTTACTTCCGCTTCGCCCCCCATCCTACTATCATCTGACTCCATACTGACTTCTTTCTGTTTGCCTTCACTCTCCATACTACTTACACTTCTATCTTCAATTTCCTCTACTAGACTACACAACTCTTCCTCTGAACTCAATACGTTATTGCCTTTTATTGCCCGTCCACTGCGCAACATCCTCTCCTCTTTCGTCTGATCAGCCATGACCCTCCCCACAATCAAACACTCCTAATGCAACGTGGATATCCAAATTTTGCCCATAATACGAATTCTGATATCGTTACTGTCATTAACTGCTCTGTACTTAATGATTTTCTTGCCCTACGTTGGAGCGGCATTTATGTGACTTCCCCTTTTGGAGAACAACCATTGAACGAGAAATGCAACCATGCAAGCTAAGGGCGCCAATCTTTAAGTTGATGACTTAAAGATAAAAATTTATAATCAAGCTTGGACGGACTCTTATCACAGGGGTGGGGTGATAGTGCACTAATCATTAAGCAGGAGAATTAGAAATCAAAAGGCTAATTAAGGCAGATTGATTAAAGTGAACTAGGAAAATAATATTTATTATATTGAATATAAATGACGACGGTTTAACGAGAACTGAATTTAAAATAGGAAATGAATTTAACAAAAAGTTGAATGCCTCTACTTCGCGAAAACTTGCAATATTTTTAACTCGCTTGCTCACCATGTAGTCTTGTTCTGCTGGTCCTTGGAAAGCTTCCATCCTTGTAGCTGGAACATCACCGGTCGTCTTTGAGATATCTTCATCTGCAGCTAAGTACCATTCCTGCCTTGCTAAGTGTACCGACCACTAATTGGAAGATGGCTTCGACACTAACACTCCCTATTATGCTCTATCCCATATATTGGAGATGAGCCCTAAGTCATAGTCAGAAAAACCTTCTTGGGTTATGTGGAGAGGATACTCAATTAATAATCCTTCCAACTTTACTGAAAATGTGCCCTGAAGTTTCATTTCTATCTAGTTTAATACTACCTATTGTCTTAGACTGGTACAAACCGGTCTAGTAGCCGAGCTGTACGTACTTCCTGATGAGAGTGGCTATACACCCCTCATTCAGAAATTCCTAAGTACCACGTCGTGGTAACGAAGTAATTAATGTAGAAGTGATAAACTATCACACTAGTCCACTATGGTACAACAACCATAAGACAAGTTCTCAGACCTACAGCGAAATACAAGATAGAAGAATCAAGAAGATTAATGATGCCAAGAGCTCCAACATGCCCTTTTATAACCTTCTCTGGCTCTAATTACAGGTCGCTACACGTGGTCCAATCAGTTGACACGTCTCTCCCCACTCCAGACATTAGAGTTGATGGGTTCCAACCATGATATCAACTGTTCTTCTATTAGCCCTTTCACTCAGTATCCATGGCAACATGACGCTCCTTTGAAAATATAGGCGGTGATCAGTTTGAATTATTCTGGTCGAAATACGGTAGCTGTCGTTACAACGCTTGAACACGTGCTCGCTTTTCCCAGAATTTGAGGTCTAAATTTGTCCTTCCTTCTTCCTCGGTGATGTGGCAAGATAGAGGAAATCTACTGCAAGTTAAATTTAAACAAATGTCGCAAGAATCTAAGTGAATATTAGGATATTCAGCCCTCGTTTACAAGTCGTAGTTACAAAGTAATGAAATGATAGTGAGCAAATGATCAACCATGAATTATAATACAATTACATACCAAGATAAATATCATGACGTTAAATTCTTGAATTAATCACAGATAATAAAATTAACATAATTACACTGTGACGTCTGGAACGTTACAACACGTACCACCTCTTTGGAATTTGGTATGAAAACATTGATCGAGACACAGACTGGGAATGAAACAATACAGATGGTAATAGCATTGTATCAAAATTGCAAAAGCTGTGGTAGAACCAAAGTGGGTCAAACTGAATGGTTCAGAGTTGAGACAGGCTTAAGACAGGGAAGTGTATTGTCTCCCTTATTCTTCATTATCATCGTGGATGGAATTCTACATAATATCAAGGAGAAGATGATGGGCGAGCAAGTAAAGTCTATGCTATTTGCTGATGGCATTCTAGTTTGGGGAGATAATGAAGAGGAAGTACTGACACAAGTTGATTTGTGGAATGAGGAGATAATAAATTTTGGAATGAAGATTAGTACTGCGAAAAGCAAGACTTTGATCATGACAAGAGGTAACAGGAAATCCAGGGGAGTGATAAAAATATTAAATGAGCCCCTTGAAGTAGTGAAAATTTTTAAATATTTGGGCAGTGGCAGCATGATGTCACAAGATGGAAATTTGGATGGAGAAATTGATTTAAGAGTACAGCAGTATGCAAGTTTCTTCCAGTGCGTGAGAGACATTGTATGGAACAAAGATGTGCCAATGAAGTGCAAGAAGGTTTTATACTCGTCCTATTATAAACCTATACTGACATATGCTTCTGCAGCCTGGACGTTGACTAAGTGGAACCAAAGTAAGATACAAGCAGCTGAAATGAGATTCTTGAGGAGCATACAGGGAAAGACAAGATGAGATAGAATACGAAATGAGTAAATAAGGAGAAGCGTGCAAGTTTGTAAACTTCAAGAAGAGATTGATATAGCAAAGCTGACTTGCAGAGTTTGCGCTGGTATCCGTGTACAGCTAGTAAATACATGACATGCCGTTGGTTTTGGTTCGTGCCAGACCATGATCTCTTTATCATGGTCTCCATTACATAAAATTCTGGCCATATCTCCCTTCTTTTACTTTCCCTTTTTTTAGAGCTGTCTCTTCCAGTTGTCTCCAGAATGCATCTCTTTCAAGTAAAAGTAATTCCTGTACTAACTAAAGGAATAGGATTCTGGGAAAAACTGAGCATGAGGAACCTCCACTCTATAGAGGCTGTCGATGCATATTTTCTGAAATATGCCCTGGGAATATGCGAACACAATTGGCACGAGAAACTTTCCTTATTGGATATTTACAGACAAAGTATGTATATATATCCAACCCTTGTCCTTTTCTCTACGGGATCGGGTATGAAGTGAGATGAATCTTTTTAGCGAGTTTTAACGACCGGATGCCCTTCAACCTCATCAGAGGAGTTAATGAGATGAAATGAATGATGTGATATTTGATGGTGGGAAGGAAGAGGGTGAAACCCGGTGCCGACACATAGCCTTCTCCTTTAGAATAGCACCAAGGGTCTGCTCAAAGTTTTATGTCCCCATCTGACGTACGAATCATCATCAACAGTGTCATATGCTCTCACTCCATGTGTACACCGTGGAGTGGTTTGGCACTGAATCCAGGCTTTTGGCACACAATCTACTGATTAGAAATTGTATACCCCTGCCGGCCAACATTCTGATGGAGAAAATATTTTCCGCAACGGGACTTGAACCGGCTAACCAGACCAGATGTCAGACCATACAGACTTCACATCTTATCTATCATTGGCCACCATGTGGGTATTTACGGGCTATGTCTGATCAGAAAAAGAAATACATTACTATTACACGCTTAAGAAACTATTTAAAAATTCACAGAATAACTGCTTTTATAGTCCAGAGTTGATGCTGTTTGTATCAAAAAGGGTATGAGGTTTTGCCGATATGTGATGAGAGGACACTGTTTGATAGTGTGCTAGACTGTTGGCCGTACAGTTCCACTGCCACATTCTGCATACAGATGTCTTCAGCAGGTCGGCACACCTGTCATGGCGAGTTTTGAATCTTGGCAGTGGTTGCCAAGATCTTCCGAGGTATGACAAAAAACCTTGATTTTATTTGTCAGCCATGGTAGGTTGTGGGTTGCTGGAGACATATACTCGCTACCAGCCTGAATCAGAATGCTAGATTCCTGCCTATCCTAAGAGATATGGTCAGCAACGCTGGTTTCTTCATGGTTTGGCATTCGAATACCGTCAATCATTTTTTAACTCTAATAGAAGAATACTTTCCTGGTGCAGATGTGATAGTGGCATATGGCTAAGAACAGGTACCCAGAAAGTGGGAGTCGATCTAATTGTCTGTGATACAACATGCACTATGCACTGTGATCCAGAAAATCAGGAAAGACAAGATTAGGAATGAGAAAATTAGAGAAGAAGTAGGAATAGATGATTCTCTCCTCAATGAGATTCAGATTTTAAGACTGAAGTGGTTTGGTCACATGAAGAGGATGCCAGTTAACAGAACTGCAAGGAAGGAATTTGACAGAAAAGTAGAAGGAAAACGACCCACGGGAAGGGATTACATAAAATCAGCTTCATGGTCCATATCGCACTTCAATAGATTCACAATGGGTAGGGCACGAAGGAAATGGATAGATTTAGTTAAGAATGATGTACTGCTGAGAGGTTATGATTGGGACAAGTTGGTGGAGGAGGAATGGTACAAGGACAGGATGAGATGGAGGAGGCTCATATACCACACCCAGGAAACTGGAGATGGTTTAGGATTATGATGATGACAACATGCATTGTGCACTTATGTTCTGTCATCATCATTTTCATTTCAGCTCTTGCCAGGTCGGGGTGTTGATGGCACTTTTCCACCATTGCCTCTCATTCCATCACTCCTCTTCCTCTTCATTAATTGCATTTCAGTCCAGTCATACTGTTCTTGACAGAGTCATCTTGCTCTGGGCCTCCCTCTTGCCCTCTTTCCTTCTATCTTAGCCTCCAACACTTGTTTTGGCATCCTTCCCTCCTCCATCCTCATAACATGCCCAGACCATCTCAATTTATTCTTCTCCATCCTATCACTCAGTTTTTCTACCCCTAGTTTTATTTTCTGACCTTAACATTTCTTTCTAGCTTTGTCTCTCCACGTCTTCCCTACCATGCTCCTCGGCAACTTCATCTCCCTGGCCTGAACTTATTGTACTCTCGGTTCTTGCTGTCAAACTTCATGTCTCTGATGGATACGTTAATATAGGGGTTTAGTACATCTTGTACATTATCTCTTTACATTTCATAAGAACTCCTCTGTTCTACACCAGGTTCCTTATATTCTGCTAGAACATATTTCCTGCTTGTACCATTCTGCTGATCTCCTTATCCAACCTTGCATCTTGCATTATTTCACTTCTCAAATATTTGAAGTATTCAGAAACCTCAAGGTTTTTTCTCCTGATACAAACGATTCCTTGTGTTCCGTGTACAGCTCAAATGCAATTTTTCCAAAATTCAGCCGCTCAGAGATCTAGATTTGTGCACTGCTTGCTTAGTCTCCTGCAGACATGGAGATGTGGTGGTCGTGGATGTCTCCACATTCACACTCAGTACTGCTTCCTACCAGAAAGAGACCCCATTCCTGCACCTTGAAATGCCAATTTTAATTTTGTTTAGGGTTCTCAGAAGGTGTAAGGGAGGTATCATCCAGGATCTAGCTCTTGTCTTGGATATTCGGCTGGCATTTGGAAGAACATTGGTTGTATAGACGTGGTGGCTCTTCCATTTACTTCTTATGTTCAGCATCAGTTATCACTTTCCTTTGTATATCAGGAGGTGCAATGAATTCCAATAAAGTGCATAAAGTTTGACTGATGTTGGTTTGAAACATCCTGTGATAAAGCAGGCCATTTCATTTATGCCAACATCTATGTTGTTTGCATAAGCTGATCCTTCCCAGGCAGTAACTAGTTTGATCTGGCTACTGTTTACAGTATCCATGAGCAGTATTCTGCGGCTGAGGAAACAAGCCCAAGAACTGAAGATTGTAAGGTAGGGGCTGATGATCAACAAGTAGCCACTTGTAAAGTAGTATCACATAATACTTGCAGGATGTTATCCCTTGATCAGCCTTTGGCTGCAATTTTTTAAGAACGGCATTCTATCAAGAGTAAATCCTAGGAATTTTGGACGTTTCTTGAGGGCATGGTGCAGACATTGTCGCGATTGATAGGAAGAGGAACATTGGCATTGTTACTGATCCAACAATAAGGTTTGAGAGGAATGATTCACAGGTGAAAGAAGTTGATTCTGAAAAGAAGATACACTACGAACCCTGTTTGAAGTACTTTGAAGAAAAGTATCACATACGCGCCAGTCGCTGGGAGGTGATTGGGTTGCTCTTCGGTGCGAGAGGATAAGTCACAATATTTTCAGTGAATTTCTTCCTTCGTTTTGGTATTCCTGTTTTGTTTTTAAAAGATATTTGTGTAGATGTTTTACGTAATTCATTGTCAATGGTAAATCGCCATTTACGTGGTATATGTAAAGAAAAATAAAGTTTTTTGATCGGGGATAGCTGTACAACAGGGGAATTTCAAAATTCGAAAATATATAAGCTCATTTTATCCCAAGAAAAAATAGTGCAAAAATTACTATCTATTTGATGTTGTTACCATACAGTGCCCCTTGTTGTAGGGAAGCTGTCCCTTGTGGATTTTCCCACTCTTTGGTTTTTAATAGCCCATCATGAGCATCATTGTCAATGTGAAGATCCTGTTTGTGTTCAGCACCTCCCGTCCTACCTCATGCACAGTACTTTTCAGCCTTCTCCCGCTTACGTTGCAGCACATTTATTTGGGGAGGCCTCCATTCAGAGTTAATGATGTGAGAAATATTTTTGCCAAAATATGAACAGTTATGGCCATAATATTATAAAATACCTACTGTAGATATAAGAAATGTAGCAATTTGATTGTGTGTGCCCATAATTCAGAAACAGAGAAAGCATATAAAAATTATGTAAAGCGCTACCTGAAGTAGCAGAGAAGTGAGATCCTTCTTTTATGGTTGTCAGGGAGCTGCCAACCTCCTCCTAGAAGTATTTTTACTTGTATAGGATGATTAAATATATGCAAAAATGATTTTATGTACATTATTCTGTAAATTGTATAAAGCTGTTGTATAATATGGTTTGGCATAGCCTGAGCCCCGCCATATAAGAAAGGCAACAAACTAAACTAAACTAAAACAAGACTGTGTAAATGTGCCAAATGCAGTCGTTTCCTGTGTTATTATTGGCCAGCTGTGATGAAGGCAAGTTTGCTATTGTCTCCAATAGAGCTCACAATAGGACTGCCACCACATTCAGTTAAAATAAGAGGAGCACTAGTTTGAAATTTCTGACCAGCGGTTGTGTCGCTTGCTGGACTTGACCTAAATAGACCCTGGTAAACCAAACCAGACCAACACTCAGAGGATCAGCTCACTTGAAAACCTGGACAGGAAAAAAGAAAGGAAAAAGGAGCTGCACGTTCTGACTTTAGTCCCACGAAATTTTGTGTAGATGACACTGGTGCATACTTGTCAAATGCTGCGGTGGCATTCCAGTCGCAAGTCAGTATGATACGTGCCGTGACAGTTGCTGGTAAACAGTAAATCGAAAAACGACACATTTTTCAGATTTTGTTTGTACGTTCTTTTTAATATTATGACATTTTTAACCGGTGTAATCAAATATATTGATTTAAAACTAAAGTACGTTTTAACATGCTTCGCATACTACTGATATTATCTGAAATCGTTGCCTACAAAATTTCCTCTGCATGGCTCCACTTATGTTAATGGCTCTCCTGCTACCTTAATAGTATAGTTAGAGTGTTCAAATATATTTGCATGTTTTTAGTGGATGGTCATTTTTCTTTTGTGCAGCAAAATTATTGTGCAGTAATGCACTTTTTTATTTATTTATCGAATTTGCTTTAAGTCTTGCCGACACAGGTAGGTCTTATCACGACAATGAGATAGGAAGGTCCTAGGAGTGAGAAGGAAGCGGCCATGGCCGTAATGAAGTTACAGCCCCAGCATTTGCCTGGTGTGAAAATGGGAAACTACAGAAAACGAGGGCTGCCAACAGTGGGACTTGAACTAGTGATGGGAATATAGAATGTTTTAAACTATCGGTAGACTACCAATTGTGAAGCACGACTATCGAATGTACATTCGATAGTTTTTATTCGGTTTGAAATTGGTTATAAAGTAGTAATGTACCTTTTGTATTGCAGTGTTCAACTGCTAGCAACTAGTAGTAATAAGTCATTTGCTACTAACTACAAAGATCAAATGTTGAAATGTGGACTGTGATAGTATACTACTGATTTTTATAGCATGTTTGTTTTGTTCGCAGTGATTTAAGTGGAAATACAGAGACTAGTAACATACGTTACACAATGTTCGAGTGAAGCGACTGGAAACTGAAATACATTGCTCTAAAAAACACTGATTAAAGTAATTGTGGTCATTATGTTTCATTTTAAATAAAATTCATTTCTGTGTCCCTAACCTCAAGTTAATGAATGTAAGATCGTCTGTTCATAAAATAACAAATGTTAGGTAATTTCACACGAAGGTTAGGTTTACACCTTATTGTAATGACAACCCATATTAAAGTAATGTGAATACAGTAAACTCAACTAAATGAAAAGGCAACATATTTTCCTAGGACCAAGTAATACTGCATACATTAATTTAAAAATAATTCCATTCATTTAAGGTTAATGTTCAATCATGAGAGCTTCATGGTTCATACATGGTAAGTATTTATAAAAAACTATAACATGCTTATCTATTGATAAAGTGAACAATAATATTTCATTTATCATTATACAACTTTGAGTCAGATATCTGTTCATTTATGATAAATGAGCAAAGTTTGCTCGCTTATGTGAGAGGTTTATAAATCCAAATATATTATTCGTTTTATTAGTTTACATCATAATTTGCACCAGTCAAGGGGATTGTGCCAAAGAGTATAGATTCTACTATGAACTCTGACTTTACTGGCTTTAATCCATGGCGAAAGAGAAGGCAGATTCCAGCGCTGACAAGTGGAAACAATTGGAATTTGTGTTCCGAATGAAAAACTGAATGCAAACGGAAACAATCGATTGTAATGGTAGTTGACGACTATCGAATAATTTGGTAGTTTTCATTTGATAGTCCCGTCACTAGTTCAAACCCAATATCTTATGGATGCAAGCTCACAGCTGCATGCCCCTAATCGCACGGCCAACTCGCCCAGTGCACAGTAATTAATAAATTAATTAACAATCAATTAAACAATTACTTAATGAATTAACAATTAATCAATCAACAGTGTATTGGGGATAATTCTGTGGTGAACATTTTGAATGATTTCTTCTTCAGCATCTACTTCCCTGTCAAAAATCTACACGCTTAGGCAAATATTTGACTTCTAAGTCATTATCAGCGATCTCAGAATACCTTATACCCAAAGTTTTACTCGAATCTGCTAAATTTATAATTGATCCACCATATTGAATCCGCCATTTTGAATGTTGTAATTCTGACATCAGATTCATAATCAGCACCCCAAAAGTAAAAAAAAAGAACTAGTTTTTTTTGGATTTTATATCCATTTTGCTATTATATCCAGGTTTTGAACGAGTTGGTCCACTGTGCAACAGCTTAAGAAAACCTGTGCATTTTCCAGGGGATATTAAAGGCCTGTTGGCCACTTTGCAGCTCTAACATGGGGGCTTACTTGCTGTCCAGGTGTAATTCAATTTCTATCCACTGCTGTGCAATGGCTGCCCTGTTTACTGAATTCTAATGTCTGAGTCACGCCATGTTGGATTTCTAAACATATCTTTTGGGTACACACAATTGAATCTTTACATTAAAAATTGTCAAAAGTAGCATAAAGGAAAATTATAATTTCATTCTTTTATAATATTTTGTGATATGCGCATCTAAGGCAAAAAAGTAGCAAAATATTAATTTCTAGGCTGGCCATTTTGCTCCTCCCTGATTCGTAATTAAGGAAAATGTAAAGAAGAAGGGTGTCTTACCTATACAACAATGTTACACTTTCATCTATGATAAAGGAAGAGAAATTGTGAGCAATTCTTGACTGCCACATGAGGTGTATAGGAACAGAATATACCAAATAAAGTCTTTCATAAAGTCTTTTTTTTCCCAGCTTTATACTTTTAGGGTAGGTTCGGCTTTCTGTACTGCTCTTTTCTGGTCTTGAACCCCAGCATAATTAGCCTTACTTTGTATCCGGGTGTTCCATTGTTTTTGATGTTACTCTCTCTAATTTTTTGCAAAATATCTCCATACAAAAATAAGTTTCAGCATTTCTGTTTACAAATCATTTTCCCAGGCAACAACATTTCATTCCTTCATCCATCGTCATCAGAACCTTGTAGCAGGGCAGGTAGGACATGTGAACGATATGCCTCCATATTATTTTGTCTATGTAAACTACTACTCTGATTATATCTTTCAATGCGTCTCATATTGTCTTTAATTTATTCCTACCTCCTCCTCTTCCTCCTGGTCTTCCTTCCGGGCATCATTCTTTGTAAGCACTGCCTGGAAATCCACATTTCCTGCATTTGCTTTACATGGCAAGATCATTTCACTCACTGCCTGGAAATCCATATCTCCTGCATTTGCTTTGCATGGCAAGATCATTTCAGTTGTGCAGTCCTGCTAAATGGTTAGCGTGCTGGCCTTTGGTCACAGGGGTCCTGGGTTCGATTCTCGGCAAGGTCAGGAATTTTAACCATCATTGGTTAATTTCCCTGGCACGGGGGCTGGGTGTATGTGTTGTGTTGTCTTCATGATCATTTATTTCAGATGTGCAGTTTTCCGTCTTTTCCATTGTTGAGTTCACCTGATGTGCTCATTCCTGATTCTGTCCCTTCTCATTTTCTACATAGCTGATCTTAAAAGTTTAATTTCACATGCTTGTGATTTACCGACGGGCTACACACGACTCTCCATGTTGGCAGAAGGTATCATTTGAACATTGTGCGATTTGCTTATAAAGGAACTGCCTTATTGGAGAAAGTTGGATCCTTTGAAGAAAATTTTGTTTTGTAAAGCTTCCCACACAGTTCTGTTTTATTCATATTTAATTTGAATTTGTTGCAGAGCTATGGTAAGATCAAATGTATGACTCAGGACTGATGCAGATTGAGAGATACCTCATAATAGGGGTAAGACCAATAAAAGGAAAACATGGACTGAAATACATTTGAGGTGTGGAAAGAATAGATTTTAAATTTTAAGACTCGATTTGGAAGAAAATTTTTGGACTTTTCATAAAGAAATGATTTTGTAAGTGGTATGTTTTGTTATGTGACCATATTTATATAAGAATAAGTTGACGAGCCATTTTGGAGGCATCCCAGCGTGGAACTTTTGAAGCTTGTTACTGAGGGGATGGTTTCGACGAAGAACTAGTGTTCCCGGTTTGAACTCCGTTTCTTCCGGTGTATCGTTGTTCTCGGCTTCTCTCCTGGAACGCTCTTCGGCTTGGTTATGCGCCTGTTGAATTCGCTGCTGGTTCTGCACATGCCATGTATCAAGACCCTCCAGTTCCTCTTCTCACCCATGGATGAAGTTCCAGTCGCCGGTTCTCTTGATTGGATGCCCAAGAAAAAGTTCTGCAGGCGAGAAACCTGTGACACAATTAATCCGCTGTCTGATGGCCAGAAGGGACTCATGTAGGTGTTGGTCCCACTTGATATGTTCTTTGTCAACCAAGTGAATTCGAAACATCTTCAGCTCCTGATTTCTTCGTTCGGTTGGATTCGCTTGTGGGTGGTAGATCGGTGTCGTCCAGTGTTTGATTCCCCATTCTGACAAAGTTTGCAACCACTGTCTCGAAGTGAACTGACTACCATTGTCTGTGAGTATACACCGAGGATATCCATAACGACTGAAGACTTCTGTCTTTAAGAGTTGTATGATACGTCCCGATGTAGCTTCAGGGATGGTGAATGCTTCCACCCATCTGGTGAATAGGTCAGTCACCATGAGGATTCCCGTTTTTCCCTGAGATGTCCTAGGGTAGGGTCCCATAAGGTCAATGGCGAGTACCTCCCAAGGTTGATGGGGTCGGCGTCCTCTCATGCTAGTACTCGCCTTCTGATTGTTCGCCTTACTGCGAGTACAGATATCACATGCTTGGACGTAGCTCTTAATTTCTTGCCGCATGTTTCCAGAAGAAACGTCGTTGAATCGAAGAATATGTTTCCTTTTGACCAGGATGTCCGGCTTCTGGATCATCCTGATATTTATTCAAAATCCTCGTGGTTTGCAACTTCGGGATGACGATGACCGGAGAAGATCCAGGCAGATGTGAAATGTATTTAAGTATGCCGTCTTCGAGTCGAAAGTTCTTGTAGCACATCTTAAACTGAACTGGGACAGATCGACAATTAGTGCTGCTTTTGCTGATCCAGGATTTCATTCGGTTACAGGATATGTCCTCAGTTTGCCATTTCCTTATTAATTCTAAATCGATCTCATTATTCCTTCGCTGGATAGCAAGAAGCACATGATCGGTTTGGGGCCTCTTAGTTGGCACAGGAATTTCTCTCTCTAATAAATTCGTCGCTGATACCTGCCCATCCTCAGGATTTCTTGATAGCAGTGGCGAAGCGTGAGCTAAATAACTGGGTAGACAGATATTTTTAAAGCTATTTAATCACATTATCAATATTATATTAATGACTCTGAAACTAAGAAAAGTCCTATAACAACCTACTGTATAACCCTCCATGCACTCCTTTTATTTCTGTGACAGTTATTCATAGCGTTCTACGGAGCAATATACCGGTTTACTTGAGAGATGACCTTCAGTACCTATCATCCAGAAATAATCGCCAAACAAGGTCATTAGCTAACTCCTTGCTAAGTTTTCCTACTCACCACACTACAGTGATTCATTCTTCCCCGCTACTATCCACCTGTGGAATTGCCTGCCAGCTGAAATTAGAAACATTCCTAGTACTCAGCTGTTCAAAAGAATGTTGTTGCAAACATTACTTATATATCAGAACATAATTTATAGAACATATCTAAGATAATGTACTTTCTTCCTGTAAATATTAACCGTAGGATCTATGGGCTATGCCATGAGCTTTACCAGTTAGTCTATAAGTTGCACAGTTCTAGTATGTTGTAGAATTTAACATAAATTAAATAGTGTATTATGGTTGGGCATAATAGCAGGATCTATAACCTGAGCTACGCCATAGGAAACATGACGATAATAAATAAATAAATAATAAATAAATAAATAAATAAATAAATAAATAAATTGGCTGCGGCGAACTGTCAAATAACAACGTACTTTTAGAATTAAAAATAGCAATATAAGTCATTGTTGTGTAAATTTAATGAGAGGTTAATAATAGATTTTCGTACAACTCACCTTAAACAATATTCTTGTAAATGAGTTCAATCCGCCTGTCCTTCATTTCAGCAAATATGTCTATTACTCTCGTGTTGAAGTCAGGCGTCTTGCTAAGATGCCACAGCAGTTCCTTCTCTGTAGCTAGAGTTCTCTGGTTGGTCATCGAATTCCTTAAATAGGTTTTAATTCGTTTCAAGGCACTCATAGCGCGTTCGCTAGAAACTGACGTTAACGGAATACATAGCATCAAGTTAAGGAATTTTTTTGTTTCCGTATACACACTCTGGAGTTCATTATTAAGAATGTCAGCCAATAGTTGCTGGGGTCGAATATATTTATCAGGATCAGAGTAAATGTTGATAAGTTCGCTCTTAAGTTGATCCACATGGAAAACTTTAGGGTACATGGCCACGAGTTCGTTTAAATGCTGTTGGGGAAATTGTGAACGATAAATATTAAATTTAGTTTCATCAAGTAGTTCTACGAAACGAAGGCTTTCGTAATTACCGAAGCGTGTTTCTAACTGAAGCAACACTGAATCAAGAACCTCGTAGGCAACTCTTCTTTGACCCTGGTTAGTATTCATGACAGTTGAACACAAAGCAGAACATTCTTCTTCAATTTCTTTAATTACTTTATCACTTCTGAGCGATCTGATGTTAGTAGTAGCAACCTTCACCTCTTTAATAAAAAAATTTACATCAGAAGACGTTTTCGACTGCAGAATGCTAAACAAGAAGTCAATGTAGACAAAAATTCGAGAAAAGAGACACAGGAGGAACAAAAATTTGTGATTGTTCAATATATTGTCTATTCCTATTGCTGTCTGGATTGATTCTGGATCCCAGTTGTCAGAATTTATGATATGATCCACTGCTCTTTTCAACTCGGGATAATATTTTTTCACGGTCATAACAGCCCGAGAATGGTAATTCCATCGGGTAGGGGAAGGATGAGGAAGCTGAAAACCTTGCTCTCTCAGCAATTCTGCACGACGTGAAGAACGAGAGAAGAATGTGTGGAAGATAGATAAATTGCATAGGAACAATTTCATCTCTTTTATAGTTTTCGCAGAATGAAGAAGAACCAAATTGAGCTGATGGGCGTAACAATGTACGAAGATGGCATGAGGATAAGACTGTCTGACAATTGCCTGGACACCTCCTTTATGACCAGACATTACTGTAGCTCCGTCATACGTCTGACATACGAGTCTGGTATCATCAACGTTCTATTCTTTCAGAACTGAGATTATGACATCAGCTAAACCCCTAGCAGTCTTATCAGCAGACACGTCATAAAAGCCTAGAAACCGCTCTTCGACTTTACCATTAACACAATACCTCACAATAATACTTAATTGTGATTTAATGAAAACATCTGTAGTTTCGTCAGCTTGGACAGAAACAAATTCAGCTAATTCTATCTCTTTTCGAATACGTTCCTGAACGGCAACAGTAACAGCTTTAATCAAGTCATTTTGTATGTCACTAGAAGTACCTTTGAAGACATTTTCTGATTCTAAATGGTCTTTCATGAAAGATTCCTCCGAAGCCAGTAAGTCAAGAGTAGCCAAGTAATTCCCTTTATTAAATGAACATAAAGAAGAACATTGACTTTCTCGATGACCCCTGAACGGCAATTCCTGAATACTTAAGTGGCAAACAACGTCTACTAATCTGCTGACAATTTTCCTATTTTTTGAAACCATTTCATTGTGTTTAATGGCCTGTAGTCTCTGTCCCTCTGAAACGGCGTGATCGATACGGCACCGCCCCAGCATGTGAAATTTCTCGGCGCACTTTATATGATTCTCAGATGCCGCGTGCTTTTTAGCTTTTTTCTTGAAATTTTTTATGGTATTTACACCCGTTCTGCGCCAAGAATCTTCCCCGTCAACGCCAAACATCAAGCAATATAAACACAATAACTTTTGTTCACGACCTTTACCCGTTCCACACAACCACTGATATTTATCATACCAGCTTTTCTGAAATTTTCAAACAAATTTTCCGTCCTGTTGTGATAATGTTAGGTCAGGCCGTTTTTGTAAAGTTTTTATCGTTATCTTTTGTTCTAACGACAAGGAGGAAATACCATTGTTGAGTAAGTACACAACCGAATGGAAGTCAGGACTGGTAAATTCAGAAGCCATGATAGGCCTATCATCAATAAACACAAACTGCCACACGAGAAAACAAGAATTGCAATTTATACGTTATCACCAGTAACTATTCACTATTCCTTTATAAATGAAAAATTAACACTTAGGCCCATCACTTTATTGTAAGACACTAGCACACGCATAAACTATTAGCCGCCTTGCTCTCACGTCTCACACCACATTCGTAACTTTGAAACTGTCTACTGTTCCTTCCCGTTATAATGCCGTACCGTAACTAATATTGGCGGGCAAGAAAATGCATGTACTTGAAGAGTTTTAGTGCTATCATTCATGTATTAGGTGTAAGTTTGCTATATTTCGTATATGAATATTATTACCTATATCATTATTTTATTTTTAGACGTGTCTTATAATAAAGTAAATTCAAATTAATTACATTTAAAGCATGCCTGAGATGGTAGCCAATAAGAGCACCTTTATAACTGAGTTCCAAAATACTAGCCAATGAGAGCAAGAAGAGACGCTGGTAAATCTGTCTACTGGGCGGAGCTATCTCGCTATAGGAATCTAATAGTTCCACAGTCAGCACCTACAGATAGCGTTAGTGTTGCTCTATCTGAGAGCCTTGAAAATCAAAGGGAAAATACACAGAATGGACAGCGTCTACTTTTGTCTACGTGCTTCATGTAACTGACGCGAGCTCGAGCATTGGCGAAGTGAGTCCAAATTAAATAAAGCGGAGAATACAATAATGTCTTGTATTTGGAAATAATTAATGTTCTATATAGATAATTTAATTTACTAGACAATCTCTCGTTCACAAAACGTTAAGGGTAGTTGCTGTCTACCCTGTCTCCCCTGACGCTTCGCCCCTGCTTGATAGGCTATCCGCCGCTTGATTGGTTGCCCCAGGAACGTGACAAATCTCGAAGTTAAAGTCGGCAAGGATCAAGGCCCATTGCATCAGTTTGGACTTCGATCCAGATACTTGGTTTAACCACTGAAGTTAAGAGTTATCCGTAAATAGCCTGTACTTCCTTCCCTCTAGATAACCTCTAAACTTCTCGACAGCCCACACCATTGCTAATGCTTCCTTCTCGGCTGTACAATAGTTTCTCTCGAGAGCAGAAAGTTTCCTACTGGCATACTCAATTATATCCTTGCTTCCTCCTTCTCTCTCATGGAACAGTACAGCCCCAAGACCGATGTCACTCGCATCCGTCTGTAAGCAGACTTCCCGGTTTGTATCCAGATAGGCTAGACTTGGAGCATCACAAATAGATCTTTTTATCTCCTGGAAGGCTGTTTCTTCCCTCTGAGTCCATTTAAACGGTACGTTTTTATTGAGGAGGTCGATAACAGAGCAGCTTTCATCTCAAAGTGCGGCACAAAACTACTGTACCACCCGCTATTCTTCTCAATTTGTCTCTCTAATCCCTTGTCCGTCAATACATGACCTAAGTACTCAACCGAGTTTGATGCGAACTGACACTTCTTGACTTGGCAAGTACCGGTAAGTCCGTGAATCTTCAGTCTTTCTAATAGGCCATCAGATGATATAGATGTTGATTCCCATAGAGAATCTGAAATATATTTTTTCTGAATGAGTAAATTTATAATACCAATATAAATGGTCCGTTATTGAACATAATAAATTTTCCAGCTAACTCATTCCTGTTTGCCAGCGTTTCACCCCCATGTGCTAGGTTGGGCTCATCAGTTGGTACCTAGCACACCTACCAAGACGCTGGCTAGTGCATATCGTGGAGGCCACTGCATAGGCTAATTGTAGCCTAGACCCCAATGAACAATGTTGATAGCGAGCGTGTGTTGTCTCATTACAACACAGTGGTTACAGACAGACGGTGCAATTTGAAGAAATGCAATGCCGAAGTACGGACATTGCTTTCATTTGAACAATGAATTGGTATTGTGTGTGAACCGAAGACAATAAATGTACTTTATAAACTTGGAATCGTTAAAACTAATAATACCATGCGATTATTTTAACTTTGTAAATAGATGCTAATTTTTCAGGTCCCTAGTGATGAATGTGGGGCTTTGGGTACGATTTCACAGTCACTCATATCAGATGAATTGTCACTTTAGTTTAAAATCTCTTCTTCGATATTATCTTAATTGTTATCACTGTCCTCTGAATCTCTGTCTAAAACACTTTTAATTAACTCAGCAATAGCTTTGTTGTTACTTGCCTGTACTATGCCCATAGACTGAGAGACACTTGATGAAATGTTTGTGCTTTCAGAGGCTACAATTAGGCAGTACATAACAATACAAATTCTTAGAAGGAGAGCTGTAAACAAGCCACATTCCTGTTCTATGCATAGAAGTTCGTAAAAGGGAAGCCCTTGCAGGGATGATGAAAATATAAGCTAGTACATACGACTTGGCGCAGTGCGTGATTTTCTCGTCATTTGATATGAAGGCCTGGCCAATGCTCACGTGAACGTCACATCAAATAAGTCGAGTGGGTTAAGATAATGACAAGTCAGTGATTTTAGTGGAAACGCCTAAAGAGAAAACGGAAGGACAAACAACTTCGGTATTTAAACAATACCGTCTTATACTAAACAATTTTATAGATGTCTCAGTGTAAATCTTAACAAGCCTTTCTAAGACAGTGTTTTATGAGATATAAAACCGCAAAGTTCCACAAGCTCCATTACATGAGCAATGTGTTACCTACTAAATTTCTGTTCTTGGGCAAATTTGAATAACAAGTGGTTTTAATGAAATGGCAATCACTAAAAGATTTTCAATGCAACTGTAAAATGGTGTGTGATGATTTGAGCATTTGTATGCAAACAGATTAGCAAGATCAGATTATGTATTTGCTATGAGTATATCACTTTAATTATAACACACAGTAACAAGAAACGTTTAAAGGCTTTCACACTTTCAGTGTAAAAAAAAAAAAAAAAGAACGTTAGGAAAAGTTGATGGTACAGTTAAGCATGTTAAATATTGTTATCAGTGTGTTTATTTGGTGAAGAATAGTGTATGATATTGTGTATCACTACATGTCACCACAGCAATTTTAATTAATATGTACTTGCTCAATTTGTGTGATTTAGGATGATGATATTTGTATATGTTGAAACCGGTTCCACTATTGAATAAATGGTGGGAGATGACATCTTATGCAGCTTGTAATTTGTATTGAAAAGGTTAAACCTTACTAAAACTTATCTCAAAGATATTACTTAAAAAAGATAAAATAGCAACAGATTGCTTTCGAAATGAGGATGGAACTACTTTGAATATTCCTGCAGAGGTACAAACCATTACCCAGTATCCCATACTTCATAACTACACACTTTGTCATATGAGGCACAGTGATCAGAAACTTATTTATTGCTTGTTTGGCAGTGATTGAGTTAAGGAGGTATACCCTATGCTAGAGAGTTGTCTCTTGAAGTGCATAGATGTCATCCTAAGTGTATCAAGGAACGAATGGTGTTAAAGGATGTCAACCCTTCACCGAACGAACAAAGGTAGTTAAATAGGATTTGGCACAGATATAATTAGGTCTTTAGTACCTTGTCATGGCTCTAGATTACAGCAGTTCCTCTTCACCATTCTGATCTTTAATTTGGTTACCACATGCCTATCTAAGGCAAGGAGTGATAGTGATGTATGTTTCCACCATTTCTCTGTTTGACAGTTGGAAAGATAGGTAGGTGCTTTGTTCATACTGTAAACAGAACATTAATGTTCTGTCCCTGGTTTTGCCTTCAAACTTCATGGAAGGTTGTGATTTAATTTGTTAGTCAACAAAATTTTTCTTCTTTCAGGATTTAACATTCAGCGTACTTTCGTCGCAGATCGAACCGGCTCACTCTGTATCTTAAACTTAGTTGTTTTATTGACATTTCTAAGGTTGTTTTATTGATAATTTTAAGGTATTTTTCGTTGGACAAGTCCCAAATACAGTAGAACCTCAATTATACGTTCCTGGAAGCTACGTTTCCCCGTATTATCCGATCAAATTGCGTGGTCCCACGAGCATCCTAATTAAATCACGTTGTAAAAATCCCGCATTGTCCGTTCCTCGAAGAAACAATATCCCGTATGAACCGTTCAGAAATTTCAATCCCATCAACGCTAAATCCTCGATCACACGTTTCTCAAGAAACTGTATCTCACAAAAGGACGGCAACGCATACTTGCGGATCATAGTGTTAACGTCCAGTCATTGCGGTAATATGAGGAAGCGGAAAAGCGATCGGCGGTGAACTTGAGTAAGGGACCATCTTAGCATCGCTTTCGGGTGGTGTTGTTTAGAGAATCAAAATCACGAGGCAGAGTGTGTCCAGAACAATTGGAGAAGGAGACAGCATATTTCAACCGCTCTACTTGAAGACGGAACGAGTTTCATATCGCCGAACAGGTTTTCGGCACTTCCCTCAGGGCACTGTATGCACTGAGCTTCCGGGCAGGAATCTAAACTGTTCCTTCTTAAGTAACACAAATTTTGTGTTTTAATATTATTGCATACGATTACGTTATCGGAACCAAAACAGATGTTGCACCTTCTTACATACATAAAGCCATGGGAGGTTTTGGGATTGCCTATTACTGTTTTGGTCCTAATGAAAGACTACGAATTTCACGTTATTGTGTTAAAATGTTAAAACCGCAGTGGTTTTATTTGCGCATGTTACATGTAAAAACATTTGCATCATTTCACGCTCGTACCAACTTGGAGAGCGAGCGCATTTTCCAGCTGAGGTCAAGGTCGCGAATAACCATAAATTCAAAAGTGTTGATGATATTTTTTCTCTTTCCAATTTAATCGTGATTAGTGACGGACATAATTTAATATAATGCATTCGAAAAAATGAGAATCAATATTTACATTCGAAACAATATTCTCGAGTTCAACATAACCTTTTAAAGTCGATGTAGGCCGCAGGCCTCATTTGCGCGGTACAAGATTTCCATGGCAGTTGCCTGTGGTGCACGCTGGAGAGTGGACGTGTGACTATCGGTGCTAGTATCTTACTCAGTGTGGTGCGAGTAGGTTCGGATGATCAGTGTTTCGTCTTACTTAGCTTCCTTGGGAGCGGTACGAGGTTTTGTATTCTATGTCTTAAATTCTAACTCACTCCCCACATCATGGCGGAGTCGAGTGGGGGACAGAGTATGGAGGAGGAGTCTGTAGAAGTTGATATTCGTGAGTACTCTATGGAAAATACCCTTGTGTTAAATGACCCAACCCCATCGGATCGTAACTGTGCTTCCTCTACTAAGGTTGATGTGTATGCTCTTAAACCTGAAACGCAGATATATGATGATACCCATAAAGGCCTCTATCTAGTATTTGTGGAGGCCATTAATGAAAGTAAGAAATTGGGCAGTATACATCCCATGGCTTTGGGAAAATTTTTTATGACCGTAAATTTTCGGGTGTTACTCAAATTGCTAGGCGAGGTCACCATAGGATTCAAATTGAGTTTCAGACAAGCACAAAAGCTAATAACTTTCTCACCAATCCTATCTTAAAGGAAAAAATCTCAAAGCGTTTATTCCTTCCGCGTCACTATATAAGATCGGAGTTATTCGAGGGGTTGATAAAGATTTGTCCGTAGAGGAAATTTGTCAGGTTGCTGAATCAACCGCCCCTATCGTTGGAGCTCAGAGAATGAACCGACGCTCCGTTCAGGATGGCCGGGTCAGTTGTATTCCAACTGGCACCATTAAACTCGCATTTCGTAGTCAGACTTTACCTGCCTTCGTCTCCATTTATCGGGTTCGTACCCAGGTCGACCCATTTGTCTTTCAACCGACTATCTGTCGGCGCTGCCAATGATATGGCCATACCAGAAAAAACTGTAGGGCTCAACTCCCTCGATGTGCCAATTGCGCACAAGATCATGAAACTACAGTATGTAAAAATCCTACCAGACTTTGTCTCAATTGTTCCGGGGAGCATTCCGTAGGATCTCTACAATGCCCAGAACATAAACAACAACAGGATATGAAAAAAAAGCAGGCTTTGGAAGGTGCTCCTTTATCCTCCGAGTCCTTTTTTACCCCAGTGTCCAATAGATTCAACCCCCTTTTGACCCTCCAACAATTTCCTCCACTCCAGAAATCTGCGCCGGTTCTACAGAATCAGAAGCCCAGAAAACGTAAATTTACGGCAGTTGTCTCATCCCACACTCCAAGTCCTGATAGGTCACCAGGGTATGATGTCCAGGGATATCGTGAACTCCTCAAAATACCTCCCTCGGCTACGACTGCCATATCTTCCAATTCCTCTGTATCCGGGACGAACACTCCCTTTCCTTCCCAGCAGGCTGTGTCGCCTGCGAACGAAAAGCCAGAAACATCCCGGGCTTCGAACCCGGTTTCGAAAATAATTCCAGCTATTTCCGATAAACTTGGGGCGTATGCTAAGGCAGCTGAGCACGATGCCACATAGTCAAAAAGGCTCCTTACTCTACAGGAGGAAGTTGTGGCTCTTTTACACAACCTCGAATCTTTTGTTGCTTCACAGAATAGGTCTACCAGGAATGCCGGTAGTAATGTAACCAAATAACACGCATTCCCTCTGATAATGGTTATATATCTACCTCATATCCTATTCATTCCCAATTTCGTGGTACCACAATATAGACGTGTTCGATACTCGATATCTAACCGTAGTTACCTTATCTATTCCTTTTCTATCTCCCACCCGGTCTAGTAGTTTCAATACCTTCTTCCTCCTCTCGGTGCGACTCGGTCTGTTTGTGATTAGTAGAAAGTCGCCAAGTATCGGTCGCTTTGGCGTGAAGATTAGTCCCCTTGTGTCCTTGTGTTTTTCCTGTGTAGTTGTGTTGTCGTTTCATTCTTTAATTTCCTACCTTTTTTTCACTTTTGACTTTCCTTGTCCACCTCCTCCATACTTTGGTTTCCTTTTTTAGGTTACGTGGCTGGGTATACCGCTCTCAAGCGAAGCCCATTAAATGATGTAGACAAGACAAGACACAAGATTTCCATAAACTGACTACGAACAGTATACCGGTGACCAAATTACAATGGAAGATTTAAAGAAAAAGGGATTTTGACATCATGCTGGGCGCTTTTGTATCCAATGTGCTTTATTTTATTAGATTAGAGAATTAAAATATACTTGCGGTCGATTGTTTGTCTTGATGTTATTAGGTTTTTCTAACAGTTTGACCGATCAAAGTTGCTGAACTGAAAGAAGTTTTCAGACGAAATCGACAAGTTTCGCCAGTAAAACTGAATGTAAACTTTTGAGACTTTTATGCCATGTACCGGTAATTAATGCTTGAAGCCGGCCCCGCGGTCGAACTTGCCTGCCTCTCACCCGAAGGACCCAGGTTCGATTCCCGGCCAGGTCAGGCATTTTTACCTGGATATGAGGGCTGGTTCCTGGTTCACTCATTCTACAATTACCTTTAATTGAGGCGCTATTTAATGGTGAGATGACGACCCCAGTCTAGAAAGCCATGAATAACGGCCGAGAGGATTTGTTACACTGACCATGCGTTGCCTCGTAATCTGCAGGCGTTAGGACCGAGCAGCAGTTGCTTGGTGGGCGGAAGGCCCGTTGGGCCTGTAATTTGGTTTGGTTTAAGGGTGTTTGTAAGATTTTAAGTATACAGTTTTTTTTTTTTTTTTTAATGTTTAGCCAGATTGTTCATGGTTCATTCATTCCCAGATTTTCTGTCTTCCCGTGTTGTACGTTTTTTTTCAGTGGTCCCTCCAAAAACGGAGAATTGAGATTCCACTGTATGTATAGGCCCAACCTGAAAATTTGCCCATCTTTCTACCTCAATTAGAAGTAGCCTGGGCTCATTAGATACATTCCAGAAAGTATCAGGGTTGGGAGTTTGTCAGCATAGATTTTATCACACCTGAACTCGGCAACATACAAATCGTTGAAGGGGGGGGGGGATATCAGTATTTAACTGTAGATTGTCAATAAGATGATGCTCGGGCAAGTTATTATTTCTCGAAGAAATTAGTGGCTGTTAAGGACTTATCTGTGAATGTAATAAAGTGGTCATGTTGGGTTTTTCTCAGGTCACATATTACGGTGAGGAGTGAATTTTATTTTTCACATTTACTTCCTGCAACATAAGAGGTCCATTGCTCATGGTGAATTGTACTGTAAGGAGGAAGATGGACTGAGACTATTTCCATTGTTTATGGAAAGAGGAAGATGTAAGACTGAGATAATAAAGAATGTTTAAAGAAGATGTGTGCATTAAGATTTACTCTATTTGTAATTTGTAAGCTAGGTGATAATTTCCTGTATCCCTGTGCACTTCATAGCACCGCTGTACTGAAACTTCCGCAAGAGCTAGCTATATCCCACATTTCCCTGGTATTTGAATTGGTTGAAGTGGATAGAATACAGTTCTCCTATTTCACCTGATAAATCCTTTTGAACCATTTAGACCGAGCTCGATAGCTGCAGTCGCTTAAATGCGGCCAGTATCCAGTATTCGGGAGACAGTAGGTTCGAATCCCACTGTCGGCAGCCCTAAAAATAGTTTTCCGTGGTTTCCCATTTTCACACCAGGCAAATGCTGGGGCTGTACCTTAATTAAGGCCACGTCCGCTTCCTTCCAACTCCTACCACTTTCCTGTCCCTATCGTCGCTGTAAGACCTATCTGTGTCGGTGCGACGTAAAGCAACTAGCAAAAAAATTGAACCTTTTATATCCTTAGTGTATTCTTTTCAGATTTCTCTTGAAGAAACTTATCTAAATCATTTTGAAATAGTTACATATCATGATTTTTGAACTTGTATTTTCCAAATACCAATAAGGTGACCAAATTTCTTTTTCTGATCATACCTCCATGATACACACAAGCAAACCACATTTTCTGCAACGATTACAAATTCAAATTAGGCATCCTCTTTCTTTATTCTCCAAACACAAGTCATTGCTCAACGTGTGATAAGCCAAGGGGTTAAACACCAAAGCGCAGTTGTAATAGTGTCTTAACCCATTCACATACCATTTAACTGAACTTATTTATGCCTTGGTGTACCATTTATTTTCATTAATTTACATGATATTATCACCGACACTGAAAAAGCATGCTTTAGCAACTTAATGAAAGGAAATATCCGAACTACTGTCAGATGTACTTTGTGAAGTCTTTATGAATATAGTAGATCATAAAAGTCATATACATGCATCGCCACCTTGCACCCGTGGCATTCATATGAAGTTTCCTTTCTCAGACCCCGTGTTGCACAGACTTTGCATCTCCGTGATGGGATAACCTTCTTCGTTGTTGGGGGTCCCCAGTGCCTCCCTTTGAAGTCTCACTGGTGCATCCCCAAGGCTTGGGTGCCTTATTTTCGATAGTCAGGCAAGGTCACACTTGCCAATAGCTGTTCGCCCTAATTGATCTGGAAGCTGGTAAAGCCTACTCGCTTCTTGTCAGAGTTGAGGAGGTGATGAATGATGTTGAAATTCAGAAGTGTCATGTCTAGCATGTAGAAGTATATTTTTATATCCTTTTACATACTTCCTCGTCAAGGGGAATGATGCGACTCTCTGGTCATGTGAATCAATACCACCCTTTCTACGGTTGTAGTCAACAACAAGATTGGGTCTGGACGTCTTTTTTTCCATCATACTGTACATTACCACTTCAAGGTAATCTGGCCTTCATTTCATCCACAGATACAGGAAACCAGTGTTCCTTTCCATATGACATTACCCTATTTATATCCTCGGCAGCCGATACAAGACATTTACTTGCGTAAGCATTTACCTCATTAGTTAGATGTTCCCAAAAAGTCTGCTGTTAAAAATTCGTTCATAACTTGAAGTTCCTTCGGGCATTGTCGTAGGTGCCTTTGGAAAACACCTTCACCAGTTGCGATGCATGAATGATACTCTAGAGTATAACTTACGTGCTCCCAGTTCCATTCCCTATTGTGTAAAATATGATTAGAAGCCGCTGGTGTGGCATCAGTTGTAGGCCTAAAATTCAGTGACATATTTGACGGCAAAACAGCACTGTGTACACCCCTAGCAGCGCTAAAGTTTCTATCACACGAACTACTTTCCATATCCACTAAATTCTTCATCGCTTATTTCTATATCAATGTTATTGTCTTCTAAAAATTCCCACAAAATCGCTTCGTCTCTCAACTTGGAGGCAGCCATGATTTCGCTTACGGTGAGGTTGCTAAGATACAGGTTATTCTTTCTGCGGAATAACTGTACAGAAGTGTTTATCAAATACATCAATGAAATAAAACTGTGATTCCACCTGTCAAGAGGTTACCTTACTAATATCAAATCCTTTCACAAAGGAAACCGACTTGGAGCGGGTCCGGAAATAAACACTACGCGCGGACGGAGAGATCGGTCTTTGTACCGGAGTACGGTTGAGAGCCAGGACGGAGAGATCGGTCAAAGTACGTCAAGTGGTTAATTAGGAATTTTATCGGCCCCTCACTTAGTTAATAGCTTTATAGCTTCCGACAAGGCACCACACGCTCTGTTGAAACAGACTTCCGCACTCTTTCCGAACCTTCTCCAAGGGCTTTGATTGCTGGTATGTCTAATTTCTCGCACGGATGTGTTGCTGCAAGTGGTCCTAGTCTTAACTCTGATTCAGTTCGGAAATTCTGGGTGCCCACTCCTTTCATAGCCCATGGCACTCGTGCAGGAATCTCTGAAAGATGTTGGCATAATGTGCTCAGGCATTATCGAGCGTGAATACTGAGTTTTCTCTATGTTGACTCCTAGGAATCGCATGTGGTACAAATATATCGTAAATGTACAGTCTAGCTGTGACGGACCCCTTGAGTGATCAAGATATTGGTTTTCATTTCAAGGTTTATGACTGCCCACATTACTATTCTCTCTCTCTCTCCATGCTATGCTGTTGAATCGAACATTTAAACTTGTCCATTTGTTTACTTGTCCTGAGATCTGGCAACTCCAACTTCCTTTTCTGTAGATGTCAAATTATGAGCATTCTTTTGACTCAAATCTGCCCATGCTTCAGGTATATTACCTCTGGTGGTCTCTCTATCTGTCAGAATTGTTTTCCTGATCTCCTCGCCCTTGTCCGTAATTTGATCCGCGACCTCGTGCGAAAGTTTTTCTTCCAGGGTTTTCATCTTTGCTACGTTTTCCCTTTCCTTTTCAGATAGTCTTCTTTCCAGCTTTTCTTCATTCTTCGGTTTCACTTCGGCAACCTGAGTCCTGATTTCTTCGGTGATGGCTGAAAATCTCTCCTCCGTTTCTGCACTGAGTTGATCAATCGCTCTCCTATTCTTTCATATTTCCGTGCGTGCCTCATCTAAACTACTAGTTGTTTCTCTGTCTTTAAGGCTCCATCTGATACTTTCCCTATCAGCTCCTAAAGGATCTTTTGAATTTGGACTACCTGTTCCTCGGTTCGAATCTCCTTCGTCAATGCGCTTCTCTAAGCGATTCATACCCTCCTGATGACATCTCTGAACTACTTCAATCCTTCCCACAAGCTTCTCATTCCCTTCTATTATCTGTTTCACTACGTCTCCGCAGATCGTAAGTTCGCATTTCTCAGCCTCTAGTGCTGGTAATTTGATTCTGTCCTTTATCTCTGCCATATGTTCCTGCTTGCATCTCATAGCTTCCGCAGGTGCCAGGTCCATCTTCTTCATACGCTCCTTCGACTCTTGCTCGCGCACCCTGGCTTCCGCCCCTGCAAAGTCCATCTTAGCCAGAAGATCGGCTCAAGTTACTGCCATCTTATTCAATTCGAATAAGACAGCCATGCTTCCGGCGTAAAAGTCTATATATGTAGTACCAAGATTTTCAAATTTTAATTTTAAATTCCCATTTTCTGCTGTCTGCATAATCACAAACAATATGGCTTCCAAAATTCACCATGCAGAAACTGCCTAACTCATATCATGTGCTTTTAATATCGCGATAAAAGAAAAAATATTCAGCCGTGTATAAATAATTTACAGAATATTACTCGTGTAGCCCCAAATGTTAAATAAAAATGTAGGCCTGTCCTAATTCGGGCTCAAATCTATGTATTAGACATCAATGCGTAACTACATTTGCATATTATTTCCGATTAAAGGTTTATACGGTATTTCCCACAACAATTGTCCATACACCTGCAATCTTTAACAGTTATGCCCCTGTAATTACAAATTTACATCAGAGCTTGAGACTAACTTGTGTCCCTATTTTATGCCAAATAAAAACAAATTTAAAATCACTGGCTATGCAAATGTATTTCACATAAATTTTTAGGCTATGTCTGTAGTCGAATGTATCTGAAGGATACACATCGTATGCTTGCCTCACCTAGAAATCATTTTATTGTTCTCGAATTGCCAGTGGAATCGCTGATTTATTTGACCTGCTTCTACCATCGGCTATCTGTCCTCCTTTTTAATCTTCACTACTCCTGCAAAGCTCTTACAACTTTTGTATTAGGTACACTTATTGCCATCACATCTACGTCATGACTGGGGGTGTGAGATTAGCATTAATTTTATTGAGATTTGTATTTTTAGTCAATAATTATTGTCTTATAAGACTTATAAGTTTTCAAGGGTACGTGTGATATGTTTTTAACTTTACCTCTCATATTGGTGTGACTTTCTTCGTTTGGTTACAATACAAAACTTAACTTTAATGCCAATATGTACCAAACCAACTTCTTCTAAATATACGATTTCCAAGGAAACCTCACCCTCCCGTATTCATGTACGGACATAAGTACTATCGATTACCGCAATGTAGACTCGATTATCTAGTACGTCAAGTTGCCAGATCACATGACTCAGTCTGAGTATCGAACAAGAATATCGGACTTTGTCATCTATAATGTGCCTATTTGAAATTATCTCTTAACTTAAATATTGGGTACCAATTATGATCCTCCCCAAAATTTCGAACAATACACTCCTAAAATTGCCTACAAAAGATGCGGTCAGCGCAAAATAATGATCTAGAGTAGGTATAAACAGTGCCCAAAATGACAATTACCCCCACGGTACTGGGTCGCTAAAAATGACTATCTCCCCACGTGATACGGCGCCATCCAAAATATAGATATGCCAGGCTAAGTCGAAGAGCTTGTGGTACGTTCGGTCAAAACTTGAGCGTTGAAACTAAAGCTAACTTCCTAAGAATAACCTACGGTATATGAATGGGAAACAGTGTCATTTAGTGTGAATAAGAAGCAAATTTTGGGGTAAAATGGATTTAACTAAGCACATGATAAAATTATCGATACTGTTCGAAAATTAAATTATAAAATTAAGTAAACTTGACTCAAAGTGTCAAAAAAATTACAACTACCCGCGGATGGGTTCGAATCTCTACTGTATTACCGAATATCCAGGCGTATTCAAGCCTGTCTCTTAACAAGCAGCTATAACTCATATTTTTTCCTTCACTGAAATTTTCACAGGCCCATTTTCCTGCTTCATTACCCTCATTATATTCTAGGTGATTCCGCCTTTCCTTTGCACTTTTATTACACTCCTTCCCAAATTGTCTGTCTTCTCCACTCAAATAACACTCTTACTTCTCAACGTCGCCTCACACTTCTCCGGCGGCCGAAATGTACTTGAAAACGCGCTCTTGTGTAGTAATTAAAGAAACCTACATTGCTTTGACTATTCTTATCCCCCTAAGCATTAAGGGCGCATAGCATCGGTAATGAAGAAGCTACCTCCTGATTTTACACCTAAAATACATATATCGTAATAACCTGAAATAAAACGAAATAAGACATTCCTATCTACACCTAATTGCATCCTCTTTTCCAGTACTAAACTAACACAGAAAAATAAGGGCATTAGCATGCAATCGCCCTGGACAACCAGTTACAAAACCTAAAACGAAGCATAGCTCAGCCCTAGCGAGCTGACTTTTAATGTAAACTTAAAATCTACATAGGATGAAACTAAGCTGACTTCTAAGAACATGCTTATATTATTAGCATTTCACTTACCTTTGTCAATCTTGGATTCCATGCCAGTCACATGACTGCTGTGGCTGTAGATTTACGCTCCTATCATAACACTGGATCAGCACAGGATGATGCCATCGTAGTCCTTGTAGATAACACTCCTAGAATGAATAGTTAATACCTTTTCACTTACATACGCAAATATCACTCTATACAAATAATTAAACAGATAGAATATTGACCTTCGTTCACAGTTAATATTTAACGGAATAGTTCGTATATTGATCATATACAGTGAAATAATCGTGTCGAGCGCACACACGACTCCTGTGATCGCGATACGCAACCCGATAAATGTTTGCATATAACCACTGTTAAATCAGTCCACGAGAGTCATGGAGGTTTGAGCCTTTACCGTCCCAAATTTGCAACGTACACTGTGCCTCGTGCACTTGGCATTACTCTATTTCGTCATATGGGCAGAGGTACCTGCCACAATAACATACTGTTCACTCCCGGATTTATCGGTCTTAATTCGCAGCAGGATTGTGCATTTTAAGAGAGTTCTCAAATAGCTTCACTGTTCATTACATTCGGTTCTCAAAACTATATTAGTAATAGCGTTACTGTTGAAATGTATAACAGACAAAGAACACTGGAGTCCCGACTAACATGGACACTTCCCCTGCTGCTTGTGGCGTTATAGATTCACTTGGCTTATTCAAAAGAGGGGGTTCCCCAGGGGACTATGGCTTGGGATCGACCGCTTTCTGAAGACGAAGCGCACGACAGTTGGAAAAGAGCAATTCAGTACTTTGATTTAAAGTAGCCAAAATATGAACAGATATGTGTCTGTAAAATCAACTACAAGTCAGTATTCATATCAAAACTGAAGCATAGGTTAAATAACAGATTTCTTCCATAAGATAATAGTAGGTCAGCACTGCGATGGATGAAGTTGGTAGTGTGGAAAAATTTGTCTTGGGTTGCACAATGACCGTCAACCACGCCTTCTATCCCACGATTGGGTTACTTTGAGCACGCTGCTTATCAGGCAATACTGCGACACTCTCTGCAGACTTGTTCAAGCTTTCAAATTACTCACGATTTCAAAGCTTGCTACTGACTGTCCTCTAACTCTGCGCGATCTAAAATGAAACCGTTGGCTACTCGCCTCTCTCACAAAGCTTTCCAATTTAACGAACCCACAGTGTTGCTCAATATTCAAATATATATGGGGCATATATATGATTATCTCCCTACGGTAATGCTAAATATGAGCCATCATCATTTCAAAGTCAAGGGCAAAACCAGTAGATAACACCAAACTAATGCAAGGAGGACGAGAGGTTGCCATAGTTACTGCAACCAACAAGCATTACTAAAAATGACCCATCTAAGCAGAAAGGAAAATTATTTAAAATAAACGACTAATCAGGCAATTAGAGCACAGAGCAAATGTAAATAAAGGAGTAACTGTGGAGCTAAACTAGCACCTGTGAGAGATGGATAATCGCACAAATCCACCAAACATACATACACACAGCATAGAGACCATGGTGAAAGAATCCCAGTATAATGTCAGTGTTAAGACACTATACGAGCACGACCGTACAGCATGACAGACAAGATCAGTTCATGTATGTATCTTATTCATTCCTCACCTCCTTCTTTGAGAGCTTCCACTGGTATACCATCAGGACCAGAGACTTTATGATGCTTTGCTTGCTTGACACCATGCTTAACTTCATCTAGTGTTGGCAGGGAGCCAAGCTCTTCATTGATGGGAGCTTGGTTTAATTCATCATACACCTGTTCATCAATAATCGATTCCTGGTTCAAGAGGTCTTCAAAATGCTCTTTCCACCTATTCATCATGGAGTATTGATCTTTAAAAAGTGTACTGTTATCACTGGACCAAAGGGGATTCCTCCCAAAGGTGGTGGGACCATAAACTGCTTTTGTCGCTTGGAAGAATTGTCATGAATCTTTATCTACTAGATATTGAAACTCTTTTGCCTTTGCTGTCCACCATGCATTCTTGGGTTCACGGGTTTTGCTTTGGCAATACTTACGGCTTGTTTCTTAGAGTGGGAGTTCATGTCCCTTCGCCATGCTTGCAAGGCATTTCTCTTCTCTCAGATCAATGCTTCAGTTTCTTTATCATTTTCATCAAACCAGTCCTGATGTTTTCTGGCCTTATATCCTAATATTTCTTTGCAAGAATCTTGAATAGTGGTCTTCAGATTCTCCCAGTGTTGCGTTACTTCAAGCTGATATTCTTTTGGCAAAGATCGATGAAGGAGCTCTCTGAATTTTGACGTAATTTCTGTATTGTCAAACTTATCGGTGTCAAAAGTATGTCTGAAGCTCTCCTGTTGTTTCCTCCTCTGGGTGGACAGTGACAAAAGCATCACTGATGTAATAAGTTGGTGATTTGTCCAACAGTCATCAGCTCCCGTCATTGCTTTGGTGACGAGAACATTGCGTAGATCTTGCTAGCGGACGATTACATAGTCAATGAGGTGCCGGTGTTTCGAACTAGGATGCTGCAATGATGTTTTGAAGTGATCCTTTGGGGCAAAAGATGGTGTTGGTGATTATCAGTCCATGTTCAGCACATTTTGAGATGATTCTAATACCACTGGAGTTTTCACTGCCAACTCCCTCCTGGCCAGTGACACCATTCCATACTTTGTGGTCCTTTCCTACTCCGACATTAAAATCGCCAAGCAGGATGATTTTGTCTAGGCGATTGATGTTTGATAGGATGTCATCCAGATCTAAATAGAATGTTTCTTTGATGTCCTCATTAGAGTCTAATGTGGGGGCATATGTGCAAATTATTGTGGCATGCTGGTTGCCATTTAATCAAAGTCTTAATGTAATGATGCATTCATTATGCCCAGTTGGAAGCTTCAGCAGGTCTCTGAGAAGCTTACTCTTGATGGCAAAGCCTACTTCATGTGTTCGGTGTTCATTGGTAGGTTTACCCTTCCAGAAGAAAGTGTATCCTGCACTGTTTTCATTCAACTGACCTTCTTTAGCAAGTTGGGTCTCCTGGAGTGCTGCTATGTTGAAATTATATCTTCATAACTCTCTACACACAAGGGTTGTTCTCCTTTCGGGTCTCTCATTTGAAGTGTCATCATTAAGTGTTCTTACATTCCATGTAACAAAATATTTCTTTGTTGTTCAATGGCATTGAGGTGATACCATTGGATGCGGCTATCCAATCGGTACTAGAAATGGCTGATTATATTTAGAGCACCTTTTCTAGCCCCTTCCCCATGAGAGGTGAGCAGACTGGACCCTAAATAGGACTGCTCAGTCATAGATGCAGCAACCGAATTGCTCTACAGCCACAATCCTAAGCAAGATTAAATTTTCCAACATGTGTGTGCACATTCTAATATCTCTTGCATTAGTTACAGCTTACATTACTGGCACATGGTGAAACTCATCCCAGCGAATCGACCAGTACTTCAAGGCGGATTCTTCCTCTACAACGTGCAGCATAATTTCATCATGGGACGTCTACTGCCGTGTCTCCATGACCTGCTAAGCATTTAAGGCATTTCTGGCTGCTGAAGGTGACTGACGGGAAAATGCCGCAATGACGAATCTCAACCTGGAATCAAACTTCAGCTAAACTTGAGTACCATTTTAAATGTTTGATATCTTCTCATCATTGTAAAACTAGATGATCTTTCTTCCCCAAATTGTAGTTCTATTAGTTTTTGTAGTAGATTGAGTTATTTTCATTTTCATTTCTTGAGGTGTCATGGTAGTTAAGTTACATGTGTGTGACTGAAATTTGAAATCTATTAGACTAGCTGTTGTAGTCTGTCTTTGAATGAGTTCTCATATGTAGGATTTAGATGTATTTAAAAATTGCTGACCACGCGATAAATTTCAATTGCCTACATGTGATGTTGGAAATATCTTGATTGGAGTTGTATGTAATTTTTGTGAGATAGGGTCAAATTTAGTGTCATCTAAGTTCACTTGTAATTGTTTGGGATCGAGTCATCTAATTTCACGACATTTCAGAAGGACTGATAGATGTAATAATCACTAAAATAATAATAAATTTAAGTAGAAGACCGGGTTAAGAATGTAATTAAATGGTCGTGGGCTATAAATTGTGTTAGATTCATTATATGTGATATTTAATGTGCTCAGTTCATGATGTACCTAGAATATTGGCAGTCCTGCGGGATATTAATTGAATAATTTATTATTGAATGATTTGTTGCTTGTGTCTTTGGGAGCACAGTGTGAAATAAAATAAAATGCAGCACACGTTGAATACACTTCATGAATAGGGAGTAATAATAATGTGATTAAAGCTCATGAACGCTGCACTTGTAACCCATGCGATGGTGATAATTATGTAATTCTATTAGAATTTTCAAGTTAATCTCAGAAATTTAGATGGATCTCCGTTGCTGTTTAATGAGTATTTCATTTCAAGTGATACCACTAGTTCGATCACTAGTCTCTAATTGGATTAAGAACATTACCAGATATGAGTTCATCCTCCGGATATTACATGGGCCTAAAAGTGAAAATCGCAAAACTGAGCAAAGATATAAAATTTCTTAAACAATGTATCGCACACAAATTAAATCTCTATTTTCTTAAAACTAGCAATAAAAGTATGTTATGTATGTTGATAATTGTACACCTTATGCCCTACTCTTTTCCATCGGCTGCCATATTAAACATGTTGTAACGTAAGTTTGTGCAACTTTATATCAGTGTATTAAATAGGTGGAACTTGGTTACTTCCTTTTTAACATTGTGATTCTTAGTTCAATACGGAACAATTATGAAGTATCTAGCTTTAAATAGCAAGGGTGTGTTCATTTGCTGAGAGGGAGGGTAGGCTCCGATTCCTGGCAGTGCTACGGCATTGTTGCCACTATTCAAAATCATCCCGTGGATAACTTTGGTTCAAAAAGAAACGAGCCGGAGGCTATACAATGAAAACCGCTGAAAGGATCGTAATGTCATTACCTGGGGAGGAAGGTTTGGTCCCTATAAGAGTGCTGAGGTCCCAAACTCACCGCTAGAGGGACACGGTCGCACACCCACATGATGATAGAGCTAGCAGGTGCACGAATCGACCGTCCACTGCATTCAGTCGTGCTGAAAACAGTGAACTGGAGGCTCAAATGAAGACCAAATGGGCGTAGTGCATTTCCTGACAGCGGAAAGAGTGTGGGGAACTGAAATACATCGAAGAATGGCACAAGTTTACGGAGAGCTCTGCATGTCAATTGTAAGTGTCAAAGCATGGCGCAAGCGATTCAGGAAAGGACAGATGTTGTTTGCTGATGATGCATGGTCTGGAAATCCACACCGCATTATGGATGTCATTGTCCAGCAGGTGGATGCCTTCATTATGCAAGACCGGTGAGTTACAAGCAGTTGTTGTTGCAGAGGTCGGAGTGAGCGTCAGAATTGTTCACGCCATTATTAAGGACAGATTGAAATTTTGCAAAAAGTGCACCCAATGGGTGCCTCTCAGTCTTCAAACATCACAGGAAGAATGTTGAATTGGACACTCTCTTGAACATCGGCTGCACTATACCAAGGAAGGGAATGAGTTCATGTCGCAGGTGGTCGCTGGAGATGAGGCATGGTGTCATCACTTCGAACCCGATTCAGAGCAATAAAGTCTCCAGTGGAAGCATGCAGGTTTGCCACCACCCTATAAATTCAAGTGCAGGAAAGGCTATGCTCAGCTTCTTCTTTGATTAAAAGGGCCCCCTTATGGACTTCCTGCAGCATGGGACGATAAATGTGCAGTGATATTGATAAACCTCCACTGTCCTTCGCGAAACGATCAACATAGCTCACTGGAGGAATCATTCTGCTCCACGACAATGCAAGGTCTCATACAGGAAACACAGTCAAGGAGCTCTTGCAGACATTCAAATGGGAGGTCGTCAGTCACTCTCCATACAGACCGGATCTGTCTCCCTGTGACTATACCATTTTTGGTGAGCTAAAAAAGAGGCGAACGATTCACCTTGGACGATGTCAAGCAGTACATTCGGAACTGGTTCACATGGCAGCCTCAGGAATTTTACGATAGCCATTCACCACCTTGTGTCACAGTGTGACAAGTGGCTGAAGAGTGCTTGTTTTAATTTTATAGCCTCGGGCTTGTTTCTTTTTGAATGGCGGTCATACACGGCAAAATAAATGCCACTAAAATTACTGCTGACCTGATGTCCACATTTTCTTAGCAACAAAGTATTTATTTATTGTATGTAATAGTTTGTCATATCGGCAAATCATTGCTGTGTTGATTTCTACAGTTATTGTTCTCACAATGAAGGAGGAGATGTTTATCGTGCAACATTATTTCCGGCATATAGAAGTGGGGCGTGAGAATGGGCCCAGAAAGTTTGCCTCACATTAAGGCACAATACGAGGAGCGATTTAAAGAGCTAGAACTAAATAACAGAAAGAACAACGATGTCACTTTTCATTTTCAAGTTCTGTCATATGGGATCATTCTTATGTCAACGAAAGTAAAGAAACTACTGAACTATTACCGGCAGTATTTCACCGGCGATGTTACCACTTCCCCAAGAGCATAACAAATGTGATACGGACCCAACTGCCAAAATAAAAATTTGGGGCCCCTCAAATAAAATGCGAAAACCTATGAATCACTAATATAAATGTAATTATAACAGGAAGAAGTAATTCAATATATTGTCAGGCTATGTAAACAAAGGGATTATTCGTTATCATAAGATTGCTAAAAGTAATGTTTAATAGGTTTTATTTGACTGCCTACATGGTTTAATGGCTGAACTGCTGAACTGCCAACCATGCACCACTTAATATTAATCAGTTTCATATACAGAACTGTATTCTGCAACTGACACCAAAGTCTTGGTTATAAAAAAGTATTCAGAAAAATATAACAAAATAAAAACAAAAACTCATCAATTAAGGTTCGAAAAATATCAAAACGCAAACTGATAAGCCTAATGTACTATTAACTTCGTGCAGAGAGAGCTCGTACGAAAGTGAGTTGACTGATTGTTATTACACCAACTTCTTATTGGCATTATACATTGTTGTCCAATAAATGTGTGACACAAGTTACATGTTCTGCAAAATTTGTGGACAATATGATCTCAGGATTACACAGCAAGAATATAATTTTATAACTATGATATTTTGGTATTAACTTTCATTGCTGTGATTTATTAAAATAATTTGCTGCGGGTGTTTTGTGGAAAGTGTTTCGCAGTGTTGTGAGATACGGCAAGGGAAAAACCAATATAAATGGTCCGTTATTGGACATTATAAATTTTCCAGCTAACTCATTCTTGGTTGCCAGCGTTTCGCCCTCACGTGCTAGGGTGGGCTCATCAGTTGGTACCTAGCACACCTACCAATACGCTGGCTAGTGCATACCGTGGAGGCCACTGTGTAGGCTAACTGGAGCCACTGGCAGTGCCAATACACTAAGAGATTTTGTCTCATTATCAAAAATTGATGCCTGCTTGGCCATCAGATGATATAGATGTTGATTCCCATAGGGATTCTGAAATATTTGTCCTGAATGAGTAAATTTATAACACCAATATAAATGGTCCGTTATTGGACATTATAAATTTTCCAGCTAGCATATTCTTGGTTACCAGCGTTTCGCCCTCGTGTGCTAGGGTGGGCTCATCAGTTGGTACCTAGCACACCTACCAATACGCTGGCTAGTGCATACCGTGGAGGCCACTGTGTAGGCTAACTGGAGCCACTGGCAGTGCCAATACACTAAGAGATTTTGTCTCATTATCAAAAATTGATGCCTGCTTGGCCATCAGATGATATAGATGTTGATTCCCATAGGGAATCTGAAATATTTGTCCTGAATGAGTAAATTTATAACACCAATATAAATGGTCCGTTATTGGATATTATAAATTTTCCAGCTAACTCATTCTTGGTTGCCAGCGTTTCGCCCTCGCGTGCTAGGGTGGGCTCATCAGTTGGTACCTAGCACACCTACCAATACGCTGGCTAGTGCATGCCGTGGAGGCCACTGTGTAGGCTAACTGGAGCCACTGGCAGTGCCAATGCACTAAGAGACTTTGTCTCATTATCAAAAATTGATATATGCACTCAATACGCAGCCAGCTTATTGGTAGGTGTGCTAGGTACCAACTGATGAGCACACCCTAGCGCGCGAGGGCGAAACGCTGGTAACCAAGAATGAGTTAGCTGGAAAATTTATAAATTTACTCATTCAGGACAAATATTTCAGATTCCCTATGGGAATCAACATCTATATCATCTGATGGCCAAGCAGGCATCAATTTTTGATAATGAGACAAAGTCTCTTAGTGCATTGGCACTGCCAGTGGCTCCAGTTAGCCTACACAGTGGCCTCCACAGGATGCACTAGCCAGCGTATTGGTAGGTGTGCTAGGTACCAACTGATGAGCCCACCCTAGCACGCGAGGGCGAAACGCTGGCAACCAAGAATGAGTTAGCTGAAAAATTTATAATGTCCAATAACGGACCATTTATATTGGTATTATAAATTTACTCATTCAGGACAAATTTTTCAGATTCCCTATGGGAATCAACATCTATATCATCTGATGGCCAAGCAGGCATCAATTTTTGATAATGAGACAAAGTCTCTTAGTGCATTGGCACTGCCAGTGGCTCCAGTTAGCCTACACAGTGGCCTCCACGGTATGCACTAGCCAGCGTATTGGTAGGTGTGCTAGGTACCAACTGATGAGCCCACCCTAGCACGCGAGGGCGAAACGCTGGCAACCAAGAATGAGTTAGCTGAAAAATTTATAATGTTCAATAACGGACCATTTATATTGGTATTATAAATTTACTCATTCAGGACAAATATTTCAGATTCCCTATGGGAATCAACATCTATATCATCTGATGGCCAAGCAGGCATCAATTTTTGATAATGAGACAAAGTCTCTTAGTGCATTGGCACTGCCAGTGGCTCCAGTTAGCCTAAACAGTGGCCTCCACGGTATGCACTAGCCAGCGTATTGGTAGGTGTGCTAGGTACCAACTGATGAGCCCACCCTAGCACGCGAGGGCGAAACGCTGGCAACCAAGAATGAGTTAGCTGGAAAATTTATAATGTCCAATAACGGACCATTTATATTGGTATTATAAATTTACTCATTCAGGACAAATATTTCAGATTCCCTATGGGAATCAACATCTATATCATCTGATGGCCAAGCAGGCATCATTTTTTGATAATGAGACTAAGTCTCTTAGTGCATTGGCACTGCCGGTGGCTCCAGTTAGCCTACACAGTGGCCTCCACGGTATGCACTAGCCAGCGTATTGGTAGGTGTGCTAGGTACCAACTGATGAGCCCACCCTAGCACGCGAGGGCGAAACGCTGGCAACCAAGAATGAGTTAGCTGAAAAATTTATAATGTTCAATAACGGACCATTTATATTGGTATTATAAATTTACTCATTCAGGACAAATATTTCAGATTCCCTATGGGAATCAACATCTATATCATCTGATGGCCAAGCAGGCATCAATTTTTGATAATGAGACAAAGTCTCTTAGTGCATTGGCACTGCCAGTGGCTCCAGTTAGCCTACACAGTGGCCTCCACGGTATGCACTAGCCAGCGTATTGGTAGGTGTGCTAGGTACCAACTGATGAGCCCACCCTAGCACGCGAGGGCGAAACGCTGGCAACCAAGAATGAGTTAGCTGGAAAATTTATAATGTCCAATAACGGACCATTTATATTGGTATTATAAATTTACTCATTCAGGACAAATATTTCAGATTCCCTATGGGAATCAACATCTATATCATCTGATGGCCAAGCAGGCATCATTTTTTGATAATGAGACTAAGTCTCTTAGTGCATTGGCACTGCCGGTGGCTCCAGTTAGCCTACACAGTGGCCTCCACGGTATGCACTAGCCAGCGTATTGGTAGGTGTGCTAGGTAGCAACTGATGAGCCCACCTTAGCACGCGAGGGTGAAACGCTGGCAACCAAGAATGAGTTGGCTGGAAAATTTATAATGTCCAATAACGGACCATTTATATTGGTATTATAAATTTACTCATTCAGGACAAATATTTCAGATTCCCTATGGGAATCAACATCTATATCATCTGATGGCCAAGCAGGCATCAATTTTTGATAATGAGACAAAGTCTCTTAGTGCATTGGCACTGCCAGTGGCTCCAGTTAGCCTACACAGTGGTCTCCACGGTATGCACTAGCCAGCGTATTGGTAGGTGTGCTAGGTACCAACTGATGAGCCCACCCTAGCACGCGAGGGCGAAACGCTGGCAACCAAGAATGAGTTAGCTGGAAAATTTATAATGTCCAATAACGGACCATTTATATTGGTATTATAAATTTACTCATTCAGGACATATATTTCAGATTCCCTATGGGAATCAACATCTATATCATCTGATGGCCAAGCAGGCATCAATTTTTGATAATGAGACAAAGTCTCTTAGTGCTTTGGCACTGCCAGTGGCTCCCGTTAGCCTACACAGTGGCCTCCACGGTATGCACTAGCCAGCGTATTGGTAGGTGTGCTAGGTACCAACTGATGAGCCCACCCTAGCGCGCGAGGGCGAAACGCTGGCAACCAAGAATGAGTTAGCTGGAAAATTTATAATGTCCAATAACGGACCATTTATATTGGTATTATAAATTTACTCATTCAGGACAAATATTTCAGATTCCCTATGGGAATCCACATCTATATCATCTGATGGCCAAGCAGGCATCAATTTTTGATAATGAGACAAAGTCTCTTAGTGCATTGGCACTGCCGGTGGCTCCAGTTAGCCTACACAGTGGCCTCCACGGTATGCACTAGCCAGCATATTGGTAGGTGTGCTAGGTACCAAATGATGAGACCACCCTAGCACGCGAGGGCGAAACGCTGGCAACCAAGAATGAGTTAGCTGGAAAATTTATAATGTCCAATAACCGACCATTTATATTGGTATTATAAATTTATTCATTCAGGACAAATATTTCAGATTCCCTATGGGAATCAACATCTATATTGTCCCCTTCAAAAGTGGTAATAATTTAGTAAAAGGAAAATAATTTATTTCATCAGCGTGTTGGAACATTATTTAATCGCCAAGAGGGTGAGATTCTGTACTTCCGTGCTAGTGCGAGCCAGTCACTTTGCGAACCCGTTTTTCCCGACCTACCAAGAGAACGAGGAAGCAGGGTGAAATTCCTGTTATGTGGCCTTCAAACACATGTGTGCGTACCACGTGACCCGGTGAGCAGCCTGATCTGAATCGATCAATAAATGGAAAGTCAAGTGATGTGAAACTGAAGCAGCCAATAAAAATGACAATCTTCACAGGAATGCAACAAATCCACCAATTAGATGTAATTAAGGGGCACACCTACATCTTAGGATAGGAAATTAATGGTAATTCCAGAGGAAAATTTTATAGAGGGTTTTGTACTTCTGAACGCTAAATTTGAGCATTACTCTGACTGCAGCTACGGAAGAGACTGGACGTCGTTTGCTTCACGGGAAGACTTTACATTAGAGAAGGCATCGAGGACTGTATAAACAGCAATTCAGACACTCGGAAAAATTAGCTACGATTTTATTTAGGGTTGTCCTAAGATAAGTGTCTACATCCAAATTATAAAGCATCGTGTGTGTATCCTGGGCTATTGCTAAGACTTTTGTTAGTTTCAGCTTTCTACGAGAACTTGGAAGAAGGAAGTTCCTTGGTTCGAGTTCACTGCAAGATGGTTATCTAGTTCCGCGAAGAATACTACAAGTTCCTGTGTATCTTCAGCTCCTCCATGAGTCACTAAGCATGTAAGGCGTCGGACATGGGCGAGACTTTGTTCGATGGAAGGTGATGTGACCACGTGCTAGGTCATCAGCCAGAATCCAGTTCACACCAGCCACATGAGTATTCTTTAAGAATTCAATTTCTTTCTATCTTTGTAAAATGTTTGTAAACGTAGCCTTACCTTATTCATTTAGATTTCTATTAGTTTTGCAGTAGTTTGACTTTTCATTCTTCTTTCTTTGGTGAGAGGTAGTTAGTGCTCTGGAATGAGTGTGTATTTGTTCTATTAGTTAGAAATGAGTGTATGTCATCGAGAGAGACCTCAACTGTCCTAAGAATTTAGAAGGCAGGAGAGATAAAAAATAAATGAACCCCGCGTTAATTTTGATTGGTTTTGAAATACTTTGGAAATTAATTGAGACAAATTAGGACAGTGTTCTAGTGTTTTTCTTAGTGTAGAATTTCATTCTACGATTGTACGACATGTTTGTGGGTTCGAGTTTGTTTAGAGTCATCCGAATAACTTCATACGACAGCTTTGCGAGTGAGATTATGCACGGTCAGGAATATAATAATAATAATAATGAGTAAAAATAATTAAACCTAATTACGGGCTAAAATGATTTAATAAGGTCATGGGTTTAATGTTAGTTATTCTTGGAAAGTATTATCGTGTGCTCACTTTATGTAAAGTAAGCCTGGGACGTGGCAATTTTCCGGACGGAGTAATGACGAATTAGATGTATGTTTTCTGCGCTATTAATTTGAGTATGACTTGCAGATGGACATTATATTTTGAGTAATAATTTATGCATCCATTAGAGTCAATTTTGGGAAGAGATGTGTCACTGGACATGATTTCTTCGAGCTTCAGTGCAGAGTAATTGAGAGCCACGACATTATAGGTGAATAAAAATAAATGCCGCAACTCATGTACCGTAAGCGCGTATTCTAATATTTTGACCTGTGTTGTAGTTATTCTACTTGCTTAATTGGGATGATTTCTGTTTAAAATTTTCCTTGAACATCGTTGTATAGTTAATTTCTACGTATAAGTGATAACCTTAATTCCATCACATTCTAAATTGATACCTGGGATGTGCGTGATAGTGTCATCTAGAGAATGATTTCCCTAATTTGCAGTAAATCCTAAATTTAATAATAATGGGTTAGTGTTCGTGTAAATAATATTATAATAATGCCGTGTACCCATGTGTGAATGTGTGATGTGTGATTTGATCCTATTCTGTGTTTTATGAATATTTCTTGTACGATTTTGTGACGATATTCTCCACTATGTGCGTCAAATTTTTGACCGATTTGTATTATTTCGCGTGTCCGTAATTGGATCAATTTTGAATCTTTAGAAGATTTTATGGTAATTTAAGGTAGATTAGGGCCTAATTCACTAAGTTAAAGTGAATAAGAGAAGGCAACGTCCATGGACTGATGTCACGAGATTTAATTATTAGTTATTGTACAGTCACTTTCTGCATAAAATTGAGTAAAATTTAGGTTGATATAAGTTCAAGTAAAAATTTATTACAAGACGCTTATTCAATTAATAATTATAAAAATGAAGTAATTGTTGGAAGGGAAAGTCTAAGGAAGACTTGCTAACCATAAATTGATGAATTAAATAATTTTCAATAATTTAAATAAGGAAGAGAAATAATCATTTCTTGTAAAAATAAGCGAAATCCAGATGGAATATTTTAATTTAAACAATTTGATTATCATTATAGGAGAATGATATCAGATATTATTTTGATTTTCAATCAAATTTTACAGTAAATTAATGATTCCTATATTTATTATTACAGAAACAAACAGTCGTTGAACTTTAATTTGAGCAAGATCCCTCATAAATGATAGCACGAGGAGAAGATATTTTCAAGAATCAAACCCAGATTTTGTGAATTTAATTTTTTTATTTAAAAGAGTGTCAGTTTTAATAAATGTGTAAACCTATTTTAGTCTCCTTTCATTTGTCGCTAGTCCTTCATCTATCCCTGCCTTTAAAAATTTCTGCACAGCCGATAGCGAACGGTCCACCTCTGAGACCCTCGCTCTCCGGCAAGCTGAGCCCGGCATGAAGGGGGCAATATCAAGGGTAAAACATGTTTACAGCTGTGCTGTGTTACATTCAACGCAAGAAACTGCTGCTAGGTGCAACCAAGTGGCAGTTCTTCTACGTACCAATTATAAAAACAAACTATTTCGACTAATTCTATAAATTGCCCTGATCATAACTGTGCAGAATGACATTAGGTTAGATATGTTCTTATCCGAGGAGTCTGTGGGTTCCCTTAATGGCCCGGGCCTACCTGCACTGCAGGCCCTAACATTACGCCCCTGTGACCTCCAACTTATGCATCACCTCTCATGTCTCCTTACAATGCCAGATTATAGTCACTCAGCAAAGTCTTCTTTGCCCGCTAATTCTCCCAAGCCTGTTCCCTTGGCAGTGGCTTCACTAGATAGTAGTTAGGGACAGTGGGAATCTTGTTAATCCCTTCACGTGTGTCGGAGATAAGCGGTCGCCCAAGAGCCGTCACCAGAAAACAAGAATCGTGGGTATTTCTCTGACAGGTGTTACAGTCCCAAAAGCATAGTCGGCTCTGTAGTACCAAAATTCTTAGAGGGTTTACTCTAAGACAGGGCATGACAAATCCCGGAAGCAAGACCACCTTGATGTTTAAAATTAGTGGGTTACAACTAGTTACAACAAACTTCCCTCATTATCAACATCTTGAACCAGCTCCAGTTTCCTGGGTGCAGTGAATGAGCGCTCTCCATTTACTTCTGTCCAAGTAGAGGTGTTCTTCCATAACCTGCTGCAAATCGAGACCTCGTCCAGTTAGATCATTTCTAATTTGATCGATCAAATCTCTTCCTTGGCCGACTTCTTGTTCTTTTGTCTTTGAATTCCTTCTCAGACCACACTCTAGCTGTTCTTTGTAGGTCCATTCTTTTGAGATGACCAAATTATTTCAGCCTGGCTTTGACACAGGTCTCACTAAGGGATATTTTCACTTGGACCAAATGGCATACGTTGGCATTTCATATTTTGTCCCTCCTTGCTTTCTAATCATAGTTCTTAAGAAATTCATTCCCACTGCTTGTGGTTTGCTGATATTTATGTTGGTTTGGATGCAAGTTTCTAGACTGTATGTGGTAACTGGGAGTAGTTTAGTTGGACCGGAACACCCTTCTGGAAAATATTTTCCCGCTTTAGAATGACGTAACATTTTTACATTGTGTAAGAAAATCTTATAATCTATACATAGCGCTGAAATGTCATGCGTGTATTCTAGCGGGCTAATATCGAACCTTACGGTTTTATGTTCATAAGATATGGTCTCTTTTACATTCCTGGGTAATTTTCTGGTTCTCTAAAGTTGGCTACACTGTTATTGGATTCGGAGAGCAGGAAGTGAGCACAACTATCTTCCACTCATTATGTTTGTGTGAATCCAAGTTTTATTTTATGTTTTGCTCAATGTGTTGCTGTGAAGCAGATATTATGGAATCTCTCTGCAGTTAATGAACATCAGTAGCCCCGTAGTACCATCCAAGTTTTCCAGTGGCTGTGAAAGTGAGTTGTGAGTGTGACCATGAGTTTACTGAAGTGGCTGGGTTAAAAGAAACGAGCTGGAGATGAAGATGAAGAATCAAAGAATACTCAAAAGGTGTGTGATGGCTCAAGTAAAAATGAAACTGAATGGAGTTCCAAGAACATCAGTTTCATTAAAGACGTGAGTATAAAGACAGAGCCTGGGTTAAATGTTGCTGAAATGTGTAATGCAGATTCAAAGGAGAATCTAGGTTATGGTTCTACATCTTCTACCATCGACTGTGAAATTCAAGAACCCAGCTACCGAAAACAAGAATTTGCAGACTGTTGGAACGATTCTCAGTACCGTTATTTTTTGTCAGAGAACAAGTGGTTATTTGCGAAAAATAAAAATTTAGGCTGCAGTATATGCAAAGAGGAAAGTAAATTAGGATTAGGAGTTTCTAAAGGGGCAGGACTTAAGCTAATGTAAGTATGGGTAGAATTCAAGGTTCATCCCAACGGAAATAATATTAATCAACAACAAACAAGCCTTTGGAAAAAAATATTTGAGCATAAAAATTTAGAATCTCACAAAAAAGCTATGTTACAAAAATCAGAATCTAATAAAAAGATATTTGAAAGTTGCTTGGACACTATGAATGTCAAACACCTAGAATCCACCCTTCGAGTATTTCGAACAACATACTTAATTGCGAAAAGAAATAGACCCATCGTAGACCTACAACTTCAACAATTAAATGGTTTAGATATGGGATGAGTTCTTCAAACAAATTGTAGTTGTGCTAATATTATTGAACACATTTCACAGGAAACGAGAAATAAAATAGCAAAATCTGTAATAGAAAACCAGAGGAGAATCAGTATTATGATTGATGAATCAACAAGAGTTCGTGTAAAATCTGTTTTAGTATTATGTTTGCGATAATTCTGAAGTTGTTTCATTTTTCTGGGATTTGATAGAACTTGATTCAACTGCAGCAGATGTTATTACTTGAGAGATATTGAAGAATCTTTCTTCATATGGGAAGAATGAAAACTTTCTGGCAGAACATGTAGTTGGTCTAGCATGTGATGGGGCCTCTGTAATGTTAGGTAGAAAAAATGGAGTTGGAGCACAGTTTTTAAATTTATTTCCAGATATAGTAATCTGGCACTGTTTAAACCATCGCTTGGAATTGGCCATTTTTGATACAAGAAATGAAGTTCCAGGTGTTAACCATTTCCATTCTTTCTTTGACAGTTCTTTATACAGCATGTCTCCCAAAAATCAACGGGAACTCAACATTTGTGCTGCTTCACTGGAACAAAGAGTTAAGAAGATTGGGAAAATATTTACAATAAGATGGGTAGCATCAAGCCAGAGAAATGTAAAAGCTGTCTGGGAAAACTATAGTGCACTAGTAAAACATTTTAGTGAGGCCAAAAGTGACTGCCAGAGAGACTCCAAAGAAAGGGCAAAATTCCAAGGTCTAGAAAATATGTTAACATGTGTAGAATTTCTATAAATATTGCAATTATGTATGATGCTCTTGTTGAGTGAGCTGATTTGTCATTACAGTTACAGAAAAGAGAGACAAGTCTGACAGAGGCTCAAAATGAAATCAAATGCACTATAAAAGTGTTTGAATCTGTGTGTTGCTCAACTTCTGGAGAATACTACAGAACAGTTCTTAAAGCAGCAGAAAACAAAAAAGTTTAGAAACATAGGTTTACATGATTCTAAAAAGTTGTAAAAATTGATAGAAAGCAGTTTTTTCAGAAGTCTTGTGAACAACTTAAATAAAAGGTTTATGGAAAATGTGTCCACATCATCTCATCTTGGTTCCAGCTCTAGTCAGCAGAGACATGAGAGAATGACAAAAGTTATCAGTGATTCAAAGGTACTATACAAAAATAATTGGCCCTCCATTTCTACTTTGGATATCTGCTATGGTGATGAGAGTGTTGGCAACCTTTGTGACTTTTTCCACATGTCAGACTGGAGGAGGTACATTAATGCTTTTAGAATATGTCGAGACCAAGGAAATTCCAGTGGAGCTGATGCCTTTAATCAAGACTGTACTGACCATTCCCATCTCTTCAGCAGAAGCTGAGAGCTTTCAGTACCATGAATGAGATCCACACCGAAATCAAAAATAGGCTGCTGGTTACAAGATCAAGCAGACTTATTTTCATAAGCAGCGTTGGACCTCCTGTGCATATATTTAACCCACAGCCATATGTCAAGTCATGGCTACGAAAGCGGAGACGTTCAGCTGATGAAACAACTTGTCGGAAACATGAGGCTGCTGATTTTGACACCCAATACGAGTCCATTTGGAAATTGCTGAATTAATAAAGTGAGTTCCTGTAAATATTTTGTTCCAACTAAATTACTGGTAACTGGTATAAAAAATATCCTCTAGTGTTGCGAACGACGAAACAACATATCGGCCGCACATAACAAAGTTCAGTTCCATAGGTGCACAAATACAATTTTGAAACAAATCAAATGGAGGACCAGACTGCCCCAAATGAGCAGACACAAACACATCACTCACAAGGTGATTCAAACATTTATTACACATGAATAAACACTGCATATTTACACATTATGTACAACAAATTCGGAGGTACACCAAAACACGTGTACTGCTGCCGGTCGCCATGTTCAGTGTCTGTGTATAAAACAAAAACGCAGCAGCACATTGCCAACTGTTACAAAATGAAATGCGGCAGACGAGTACCAACACAAAAGCCGCAACATACTTCCCCCTTTGAGGGATCTCAACACTCAAAATCAAAGTCAAGTGTTCATGTTCATCACAGACAAACGAATAAAAAGGAAACTCAGATAAACATATACAAATATACAACTATACAACATCCTTTGGCAATGGACACAATTTCACTATGGCACGGCGCAAAAGACCAGTTTTAGTCTTTACACTGACCACACGAGTAATATTGTCACAACCAGGATGGAGCTCCTGGATTATACCAGTTTTCCAAACCAGAGGAGGAAGGTTATCCTCCCTTAGAAGCACTAAATCTCCCACAGTTGGAGTCCACTTCCCTACAGAAGACCATTTACGTCTTTGTTGAAGTGATTGTATGTATTCTTTTGACCACCTCTGCCAAAAATCGTGATACAGCTGTTGCACCAAATTCCATTTAGTTAGACAGGAGCGGGAGCTGTTGGATATGTCTGGAGAGGGGATGGAGGTCAATCGTCTCCCTACTAGAAAATGTCCAGGTGTCAAATAGCATTGATCATTGGGGTCGTCAGTCATTGAACACAGAGGTCTCGAGTTCAACACAGACTCAATTTGATACAAAAGAGTACTCAGCTCTTCAAAATTAAGAATGCATTTTCCTAGGGTCCGCTTTAAAAGTGATTTTGTGGACTTTATTCCAGCTTCCCAAAGCCCACCGAAATGAGGACTGGAGGGTGGAATAAACTTCCAGTTCACATTCAAATTAGATGAATATTCTTCTATTTCAGTAGAGCTATCCTTAATAAATCTTAATAACTCATTGTTGGCTCCAACAAAATTTGTGCCATTATCACTCAAGATGAGATTTGGAAATCCTCTACGCGCCGTGAATCTTCTAAATGCGGCGAGGAAGTCCTGAGTTGTTAGACTCTTCACCGTTTCAAGATGTATTGCCTTAGTGACAAGACAAACAAAGAGAGCAATGTACGCTTTAAACTTTATCTTACTCCTCGGGTTATCACCTTTTATGATGACTGGGCCACCATAATCAAGACCAACCTTAACAAAGGGTAACGATGGTTCAGCTCTATACGAGGGTAACTGACCCATTATGTGAGTCGTGAGTGGAGGTTTGCTCCTGAAGCACTTGTAACATGAATGGATCACACCACGAACAACTGTCTTCCCACGTGGAATCCAAAATCTGTTACGCAAGGAAAACAATACAGCCTGAGGGCCGGAATGCAATAGCATCTCATGTTCATGTTTAACAATCAGTTTAGTAACAAAGTGTTTCAGAGGAAGAATGATGGGGTGTTTTTCATTGTATTCCAACTGAGAATTCATGAGTCGACCACCGACTCTCAACAACCCGTAATCATCGAGGAATGGATTCAAAGTTTTCAATGAGCTCGAAGAGGCAACTACATTATTAGACCTCAAGTCATGAAGTTCCTTTCCATACTCACTAGCTTGCATCAGACTTATTATTTTCATTTCACTAATCCTCAATTCTTTAGGGGTGAGTGGACCAATGACATGAGCATCCTTAGTGGAGCGAACATTGGTAATAAATCTCAGAACATAGCTATGAACTCGCTTAGGTTTGAGAAAGGACGAAAACTTCTCTAACTCAGGTGGGTACATGTTAACTAGCAAGACTCTCAAAGAGGGTTTCGATTCTGCATTCACAGCAGATGGTGTATTACTGGCAACAAAATCAGGGTACACGGGGGACAATTCGTGCAACCAGGAGGGACCATGCCACCATACATCAAGAGAAAACATTTGTGAGGGTAAAACACCTCGAGACAAGTGGTCAGCTGGATTGCTGTGGGTAGGTACGTGTCTCCAGTCTGAGACTGAAGTGAGGGATTGAATTTCAGCAACTCTATTAGCGACAAAGGTTTTCCAACAATTGGCGGGTTTCTGTAACCAACACAGAACTATCGTGCTGTCAGTCCAGCAGTATGTTGAGAAAGGAATGTGCAATTTCAGCGATTCAGTTACCTTACTCATTAGGCGAGAAAACAATAGAGCAGCACAAAGCTCTAAACGGGCAATAGATTGCTGTTTTAATGGAGCAACGCTCGATTTAGAAGTCAACAGGATCACTGATACCTCATCATTATCAGATACTGTCCTAATATACACACACGCACCATAGGCAGCTTCTGAAGCGTCAGAAAAGCCATGGATTTCAATAACCTTATTCTTAGCAAAGGGCATTACATTTCTTTGCACTCTGAGGTCATTAAGCAAGGGGAGCTCACTGTAGATAGCATTCCAGATTTCAATAATTTCAGATGAAGGTTCTAACACAAAATCCCAATCAATTTTCAACTGCCAAAGAGACTGCAGGATAAGTTTGCACTTAACTACGGCACATCCTAACAATCCAAGGGGATCAAATATGGAAGCAATGATAGTGAGAATGCTTCTCTTAGTGACTTCCTTAGGTGCTTTCTTCAAATTTATTTGAAACTGAAACTCATCACATTTAGGATGTCACACGATACCTAATGTTTTAATAGCTTCATCCTTAGTGACGTTACAAGGTGACAACATTTCTCTATCTTCTACAGGGACATTGACAAGAGCTTCCGGACAATTTGACGTCCACTTTCTAAGATGGAAATGTGCACTATCAAGCACAGAAGAGATTTCTGATTGAAGCTCCTTAGCTTCTTCAACTGAACTAGTACCTGTCAGCAGGTCGTCAACATAAAAACAAGAGCGAATGATCTCTGATGCAATGGGGTGAGATTCCTTGTGTTCATCAGCAAGTTGAACTAGACATCTCGTGGCAAGAAAAGGGGCGGAACTTGTACCGTATGTGACAGTGGTAAGACGGTAGTCCTTGATATCTTCATCAGTAGATTCACGCCACACAATTTTCTGAAGATTTCTGTGGTCAGGATGAATTAGCACACATCTATACAGCTTAGCAATGTCAGCCGTAAGAGCAACAAAATAGGTTCTGAACCTTAAAACAATGGACAGCAAGTCAGGCTGAGTAGTAGGACCAACCATTAACATAGAATTCAATGCTATCCCATTTGATGATTCACAACTTCCATCAAACACAACTCTCAACTTGGTTGTAGTGCTAGAATCCTTGAGCACACAATGATGGGGCAAGTAAAAGCTTACAGAGTTAGAGGTCTCTGGAGGAGCAATTTCCATATGACCCATTTCACTGTATTCACGCATGAAATCTACATACTTCCTTTTCAAGTCTGGAAGCTTAGCAAATTTATTTTCCATCTGTTTGAGCCTTCTAACTGCATTATGCTTAGACTCAGCCACAGGTGGCACTTCAGCACGAATAGGAAGTTTCACAACAAATCTACCAGAATCATCTCTTTGAACACTATTCACAAAGTGTTCTTCACAAGCCCTTTCTTCAGGAGTAAGAACTGGTTGATGAAGTTCTTCAAGCTCCCAGAACCTTTGGAGTTTAGAGTCAATAGAATCAAGTTTCACAAGATTGGCACGACGAGCCTTGGCATTATTCTTAATGCACGATTCAGGGAAAGTGCCTGATAGCACCCAACCAAATTCGGTGTCTAATAAGGCGGGATAACCCTTCTTATGCAAAATGTTAGAAGACATAATTTCATAGTAGACATCAGCACCTAGCAAAATATCAATAGTAGAGGGCTGATTAAATGTCCTATCACTCAAAATAATATCATCAGGAATAACCCAATTGGAACAATCAATTTCCTGCGCAGGGAGTGGACTTGTGATTGTGTTCACGACTGCACAGTTCAACTTCAATGTATAATCTGATACATTTGAGAACAAAACAAGGTTACATGTGGAACTTACAGGAGACACATTCGAATTGCCTATACCAACAATAGGTAGACGACAAGACCTAGTACGGATACCAAGCTTCTTGACAAGATCAGAAGTCACAAAGGATAATTGACTCGCAGAGTCTAACAAAGCTTTAACTAGTATAATCTCTCCTGAGCTATTTTTTATTCCTACACACGCTCAGCAAAACATTAGAACCTAGTCCTGAAACAACCTTCATGGCAGTGGGTGAAACAATTGCAGAACTTGTAGCATTCATGTTATTATTGTTATTATTGGGACTTGCTTGTTCCTTGTGAACCAATAAGTTGTGGGGCCCATTACACTGGGGGCACTTGTTTTGCTTACACTGTTTAGAAACATGAGAAGCAGAAAAACAAAGATAACAAAGTTTATTTTCCCTCACAAACATGCGACGGTGATCAATGTTTGCTTGTTTGAACTTTCTACAATCAGAAATGCCGTGATTATCAAGTTTGCAAAACCTACAATTCAAGGAAGTGCTATTGTTGGCAATGTGAAGGGCTTTTAGGTTGGATTTTAAGTCTCGTGTTTGCTCAATAACAGGTTTCTTGCATTCTGTTAGCTCTAGTGTTTGACATTTTCTTTCCAAGAAATCAATTAAATTATTTAGTGTGGGAATATCAGTAGAGGCAAATTTGTTTTCCCATTCACTTCTATGGTTGGACTTGATCTTACTTAGAATCAATTCCTGTAGCAAAATTTCATGTAGTGGAACCTGACCCTCTAAATTGTCAACAGCACTAAGATTAGATTTTACTTGGTTTATCAATTTGCGATATTCAACGGAAGATCCACTAGTACAATTATGGAGATTGAGCAAATGTTTTACATGCTGTGAAACAATCAAGCGTTTGTTATTGTATCTTTCATCAACTAAATTCCAAGCAACAGTGAAATTATCAGCACATATGGATAGGTTATCTAACAAATCCCTGGGTTCGCCTTGAAGAGACGACAATAGGTAGTGTAGTCTTTGCACATTGTCAATGCGGGTATTGTTAATAACTAAGCTTTGAAAGGTGTTCCTGAAACTCAAGTATTTTGTCAAATCTCCTTTAAAAACAGGCAATTCAATGGGAGGGAGCTTCAAGCTACAGCTAGATCGAGTAGAGTTATCAGAGACAATGGATGTGTTACTAGGACTCCTGGGTCTTTCAAATGAACAAAGCAATTCTTGAATCCTACCAACTATTGTATCATACCTGTTTTCAAATTCATCATGCTCTCTGAAGTGAGTTTCGCTAGATTTTGAGTCTAATTCACATTCTAAATACTCCCTAACTGCACTGAATTCCTTCCAAATTTCTGGCAACCTATTCTGTTTGGAGATCAGTTCGTAGTGGTTGATATTATCTTGCTTTAAGTAATTATCAAGGTGAGTTAATGACCTTTTAAATAGACCACGTTTTTGAACAGCCTTTGCTTCGGATTCAAACACCATGATGAATACCGGTAGTTCAGGTAATCAATTATTGACAAGATAATAATAGAAATCAATCCTACAACTATGGTGACTATACAAACAATGAGCCCTATATTCAGTGCACTGCATTCATTTCGCATTGTTGAAATGAGTGACAGTCTTTGAATGGAACCAACAATGTAGGTAGATGCACAAAAGCATGAAATAACGTATAATAAACCACGTACGTTCTAAAATATGCAAAATACACAAAGCGGCCCAACAAATTATTAGCACGAAATCGTATAATGCCCATGAGAAGTCAAGACAAATCTGTTATTCTATACACGGAAAGTGCTAGCAGTAGGGTTAGGATATCAGGCAGGATGTCTACCCTAGTCAAGATAGGAACAATAAAGACAAATGGAACAGACTTACAGTACATGGCGGTGCTGTATCATTAATCATCACTACCACTGGAAACACTCCTTGGCTCGAATCACATGCCCAAAGTGACTGGAAAGTCCAAAGCATGACGGCTGCGATGTAATGTTCACTGGAGTCCAAATTTCAAGTAGCATTTAACATCTCGAACATCAGGGTATAAGATAAAGGCTGGCGTAAACAGCTCACAAGAACAAATGCAATAAATAGCACGTGGTAACTTCCACAGATTGTTAACGTGCGATATCAAAGCAGTTCCAAAACAATGTAGACTTCGTTGAAATCTCAATATGACGAATTCAAACATTCGTAGTAATTAGCCTTAAGCACGACATCCTGGTGTTTTTATACAATAACTGTTCACGATGCTTTTCGCGCCAAGCTCGTTGCTATGTTCAAACGGCGATTGCAGGCAGCAATTCATGACGATAACAATTTTTAGGTGACTAGCACAATGTTCAAAGTTCACAATGATTCTCATCGCGGCCCGGAAGGACCAAAATTTTATGTTGCGAACGACGAAACAACATATCGGCCGCACATAACAAAGTTCAGTTCCATAGGCGCACAAATACAATTTTGAAACAAATCAAATGGAGGACCAGACTGCCCCAAACGAGCAGACACAAACACATCACTCACAAGGTGATTCAAACATTTATTACACATGAATAAAACACTGCATATTTACACATTATGTACAACAAATTCGGAGGTACACCAAAACACGTGTACTGCTGCCGGTCGCCATGTTCAGTGTCTGTGTATAAAACAAAATCGCAGCAGCACATTGCCAACTGTTACAAAATGAAATGCGGCAGACGAGTACCAACACAAAAGCCGCAACATCTAGAGTACTAATTTTGATCTTAATGGAACGTGTTTATCCCAAAGAAGATTTTTCACAAGATGATATGATAAAACTGTGCTCCATTTTGTATGCTTCTAGTGATTTCTGCAGATGGTCAGCTGTCTGTTGTTACTACTCTGCGAAGATAACGGAACGGATGGACTTGTTCCAACTTGGATCCATCTGGAGTGATGTTAGTACGGATGTTCTGTCGACTAACAGGCAACACTGTCGTTTTGAACTTGCTTATCTTGAGACCAAATTGCTTGAATATAGCATTCCAGTCATTCAGCTTCTCTTGTAGTTCAGCCTCACTATCACCCCATATCACCACATCATCTGCAAACTTCTCTCAATTTGGCATAAATTACAGATATGATGTTTGACGACAGAAAAGAAATCCATATTTGATTGCACTAGTTTGAAAATCTTAATTTTGTTTCCCAGTTTCACACCAGGCAAATGCTGGAGCTGTATCTTAATTAATGACATGGCCATTTCCTTCTCACTCCTAGTCCTTTCCTTTGCCATCGTTGCCACAAGACATGTCTGTGTCGGTGCGACATAAAGCAACTTGTAAAAAAAATCCTAATTTGCTTACACAGGAGTTCTCTACTCTCTTGTCGAACACAGCAACCACCATTCGACGAGATTCTTCGCATCCTCAACCACACAAACGTGCAACTTACAACAGGCTAGTCTTTCGTGCCTTTAATATTCCTATGTCTAAGAAAGATTTAAGAAACAAATTGAATACTATCCGCGCTATTGCTGAATTCAACAGCTACAACAACTTTTTCATAGATCGAATAATGAACTAATTCAAGCACCGTCCCAAAACCACTTTAACTCAACACCTGCATTTTACACTTTTACTTTTAATAAAGATGTTTATAAAGTCACCAACATCTTCAATAAGCACTGTGTAAAAATAACTTTTAGAACTAACAACAGGAATGGAGATATCTTACGTAACTCTACCTTACTATCAAAGGGTAGGAAGGGTCCACCTACACAGTACCGTTAGAATGTATATTGTCTTATAAAACTGGGACTAGTTTCGACCTCATGTATATTGGGTCATTTTCAGCCATGCTCCAAATGGAAAACATAAGCACACCTATAACCAATAATAATATAAACCCTCTGGTATGACACAATTTACAGTCTGAATTTCAAACATTGATGAGGTCCGAACAACATATCCAAACTTGAAACTAAATGACACATCAAACTGCTGTGGTTGATGCCGAACTATTTTGGCATTCCTACAGTAGCCAATGTTCTTGAGTTGATCTGGGAGTTGGTATCCTTATCTGTGTAGACGAGCAATTTGATTGATAATTTATGTTTGATCATTAGTAATATGGGTAATGACTTACGTAGCTTTAAGGGAAACATTCGTAATATGAATAGGTATTCCTTTTCATCAGATATAGTGATCTATTGTTTAATTTGTTTTGAAGTGAATGTCTGAAAGGAAAATAATTTGAAGTAAAAAATTGAGAAAAGAAGGGAAGCTAGAAGATCGAGATAAATATGTATAGCTATATGAGACTCACTCCTATGTTCTTCGTAAGTTGTGTGCACTTGGTACGGATGCCAACACCAGACTGATTGTCGAGAGGGAGTAGGAGTATAGCTTATGATGGCAGGGATTATAGGAGGGATGTGTGAGAAGGGGCGGGTAGGTAGATTTGAAATGATTGGTGGACGTAATGTGTCTTTTTTCTGTTTATACTTTGTGTATATAGGAATTTATACAGCGTATGATGCTTCATTTGACAATCGTTTGAAAGTTTGGCAGTTTGGGTTTAGGAAAGGTTATTCCACTGAAGCTGAGCTTGTAGGATTTCAGCAAGATATAGCAGATATCCTGGATTCAGGAGGCCAGATGGACTGTATTGCAATTGACCTATCTAAGGCATTTGATAGGGTAGATCATGGAAGACTACTGGCAAAAATGAGTGCTATTTTACTAGAAAAAAAGAATGACTGAATGGGTGGCTATATTTCTAGAAAATAGAACTCAGAGAATTAGAGTAGGCGAAGCTTTATCTGACCCTGTAATAATTAAGAGGGGAATTCCTCAAGGACCTTTATGTTTTCTTGTATATATCAATGATATGTGTAAAGAAGTGGAATCAGAGATAAGGCTGTTTGCAGATGATGTTATTCTGTACAGAGTGATAAATAAGTTACAAGATTGTGAGCGGCTGCAGGGTGACCTCGATAGTCTTGTGAGATGGACGGTGGGCAGTGGTATGATGATAAACGGGGTTAAAAGTCAGGTTGTGAGTTTCACTCTGAGTTTTAATTACTGCGTCGATGGGGTGAAAGTTCCTTTTGGGGATCATTGTAAGTAGAGGGGAATCGTGTAATATGGAATACCATGTACTTTTGGCAGTATAACATCTTACCGAAATCAATTAGGTAATATAAATAAATATGGTTTGAAACTTCAAATAATTAGCTATGATTCCCTATATTTTTTAACTATAAATTTTTAATGTCTTCAAGTCAAAATATTTTTTTTCAAAAAGTTACGCCTGGCGGGTAATACAGAATAGTCGGGTAAATAATATGTAAAATATAACACAACTTCAAGAACTTCTTTCAGTTATATTTAACTAACATTCGTACAGGTGGATGTACATAAATTTTTAAAAAATCAAAAGACTACATACATACATACATTATCATTATAGACTGTTGTGCCTTTCAGCGTTCAGTCTGCAAGCCTCTGTGAATTTACTAAACGTCGCCACAATCCTCGATTGGCAGCTAGCGTTGTGGCCTCATTTAATTCTATACCTCTTATCTTAAAATCGTTAGAAACCGAGTCTAACCATTGTCGTCTTGGTCTACCTCTACTTCTCTTACCCTCCATAGCAGAGTCCATTATTCTCCTAGGTAACCTATCCTCCTCCATTCTCCTCACATGACCCCACCACCGAAGCCAGTTTATGCGTACAGCTTCATCCATCGAGTTCATTTCTAAATTAGCCTTTATCTCCTCATTCCGAGTACCATCCTGCCATTGTTCCCACCTGTTTGTACCAGCAATCATTCTTGCTACTTTCATGTCTGTTACTTCTAACTTATGAATAAGATATCCTGAGTCCACCCAACTTTTGCTCCCGTAAAGCAAAGTTGGTCTGAAAACAGACCGATGTAAAGATAGTTTCGTCTGGGAGCTGACTTCCTTCTTACAGAATACTGTTGATCGCAACTGCGAGCTCACTGCATTAGCTTTACGACACCTTGATTCAATCTCACTTACTATATTACCATCCTGGGAGAACACACAACCTAAATACTTGAAATTATTGACCTGTTCTAGCTTTGTATCACCAATCTGACATTCAATTCTGTTGAATTTCTTACCTACTGACATCAATTTAGTCTTCGAGAGGCTAATTTTCATACCATACTCATTGCACCTATTTTCAAGTTCCAAGATATTAGACTGCAGGCTTTCGGCACAATCTGCCATTAAGACCAAGTCATCAGCATAGGCCAGACTGCTTATTACATTTCCACTTAATTGAATCCCTGCCTGCAATTTTATACCTTTCAGTAGATGATCCATGTAAACTACGAACAGCAAAGGTGAAAGATTACAGCCTTGTCTAACCCCTGTAATTACCCTGAACCAAGAACTCATTCTACCATCAATTCTCACTGAAGCCCAATTGTCAACATAAATACCTTTGATTGATTTTAATAACCTACCTTTAATTCCATAGTCCCCCAGTATGGCGAACATCTTTTCCCTCCGTACCCTGTCATATGCTTTCTCTAGATCTACGAAACATAAACACAACTGCCTATTCCTCTCGTAGCATTTTTCAGTTACCTGGCGCATACTGAAGATCTGATCCTGACAGCCTCTCTGTGGTCCGAAACTAGTCTGGGTTTCATCCAACTTCCTCTCAACGACTGATCACACCCTCCCTTCCAAGATGCCAGTGAATACTTTGCCTGATATACTATCAATGAGATACCTCGATAGTTGTTGCAATCCTTCCTGTTCCCTTGCTTATAGATAGGTGCAATTACTGCTTTTGTCCAATCTGAAGGTACCTTACCAACACTCCATGCTAATTTTACTAATCTGTAAAGCCATTTCATCCCTGCCTTCCCACTATACTTCACCATTTCAGGTCTAATTTCATCTATTCCTGCTGCTTTATGACAATGGAGTTTATTTACCATCCTTTCCACTTCCTCAAGCATAATTTCACCAACATCATTTTCTTCCTCCCCATGAGCTTGGCTGTTCACAATACCACCAGGATGATTTCCTTTTACATTGAGATGATCTTCAAAATATTCCCTCCACCTCTCCAGTGATTCCTGGTATCTATTATAAGTTCACCTGAATTACTTAAAACACTGTTCATTTCCTTTTTCCCCTCCCTTCCTAAGATTCTTGATTACTGTCCAGAAAGGTTTCCCTGCTGCTTGACCTAGCCTTTCCAGGTTGTTACCAAAATCTTCCCATGACTTCTTTTTGGATTCCACAACTATTTGTTTCGCTCTGTTTCTTTCAACTACGTATAAATCCATGTCTGCATTGGACCTTGTTTGGAGCCATTTCTGATAAGCCTTCTTTTTACGTTTACAAGCTGCTCTCACTTCATCATTCCACCAAGATGTTCGCCTTTTCCCATCTTTACACACAGTTGTTCCTAGACATTCCCTTGCTGTTTCTACTACAGCATCCCTGTATGCCACCCATTCACTTTCTATATCCTGAACCTGCTTACTATCTACTGTTTGAAACTTCTCACTAATCATATCCATGTACTTCTGTCTAATTTCCTCGTCCTGGAGATTTTCTACCCTTATTCGTTTGCATACAGATTTCACTTTCTCTACCCTAGGCCTAGAGATACATAGTTCACTACAGATCAGATAATGGTCTGTATCATCGAAAAATCCCTGAAAAACCCGTACATTCCTAAAAGATTTCCTGAATTCAAAGTCTGTTAAGATATAGTCTATTATGGATCTGGTACCCCTAGCCTCCCATGTGTAGCGGTGAATAGCCTTATGCTTGAAGAATGTATTCGTAACAGCTAAACCCATACTAGCACAGAAGTCTAGCAAACGCTTCCCATTCCCATTAGCTTCCATATCTTCCCCACATTTACCAATCACCCTCTCGTATCCTTCAGTTCTATTCCCAACTCTCGCATTGAAATCGCCCATTAGTACTATTCTATCCTTGCTGTTGACCCTGACCACGATGTCACTCAATGCTTCATAAAACTTGTCAACTTCATCCTCATCTGCACCTTCACATGGTGAATACACTGACACAATTCTAGTCCTAATTCCTCCAACTGACAAATCTACCCACATCATTCGCCCATTTACGTGCCTAACAGAAACTATGTTGCGAGCAATGGTATTTCTGATAAAGAGCCCTACCGCAGACTCTGCCCTTCCCTTTCTAAAACCCGTCAAGTACACTTTATAATCTCCTATCTCTTCCTCGTTATCTCCTCTTACCCGAATATCACTTACTCCTAGCACATCCAAATGCATCCTCTTTGCTGACTAAGCCGGTTCTACTTTCTTTCTTCCATAAGCCCCATTAATATTGATAGCTCCCCATCGAATTCCATTTTGTTCGCCAAGTTGTTTCCAAGGAGTCCCTCGCCTGTCAAATGGGAGTGGGACTCCATTACTCCCATAGGTTCGAGGCTTGCTTAAAATGTTCTAATATTGGGAATTAACTGAAATGATAGTCTATATACACTAATCATTCAAATGAGTTAACGTTTTACAATCACTTCTTCATTCAGCGACAAAAGTCACATATGTAATCACACGTTTCTTTTTTTTTTTTACTTGCTTTACAAAGCTCCGACACAGATAGGTCTTATGGCGACGATGGGACAGGGAAGGGCTAGGAGTGGGAAGGAAGCGGCCGTGGCCTTAATTAAGGTACAGCCCCAGCATTTGCCTGGTGTGAAAATGGGAAACCACGGAAAACCATTTTCAGGGCTGCCGACAGTGGCGTTCGAACCTACTATCTCCCGAATACTGGATACTCGCCGCACTTAAGCGACTACAGCTATCGAGCTCGGTAATCACACGTTTCGGCCCCTGCACAGTCATTATGGGCCCGTAAATGACACGTAACACGTCGAACCCACAGCTCTCCTCTAGTGTCTTCCGAAAACTTGGCGCAACAAAATAAACATTCAGCATCATCTTGGGCAGCTGGTGTGGTGTTTGGCACGAAATCCAGTTCCGATGAAACGTCTGTATGAAATGGTTCAGCAGACGCATCATCGCTGGTTGTTTCATTTTTGAAAAGCTTTTTATGTGATTTTAGGTTCTTTTTCTATGTTTGCCTCTTTCCTGGAACAGACTGAACTTCAACCTTCTTTAAACCGACTTGCTTGAATTTTTCTTTAGGTCGACTTTCTAGTCTAATTTTCTTAGCTGAAAGCTGATTCTCCAGTTCATTTTTGTATGGAGAAGATGTTAAGAGTGCAGACGTTCCAGGCTTTCTACCTCTTCTTGATGCCTTCCTTTTGGTTGGTGGAGGAGAGACGTTATGAGGTAAGATTAGACCTACCTTCGATTCATGGGATCCAGGGATGATTAGATTTGCACTTTGTTGGTTTGGTCAGGAGTTTTAGAGGTACCTGGTACAGGATCAGGGGTTGTAGAAGAGCAAGGAAGAGGATCGGATGAGCATGCTGAACTTTCCTGAGGATTTGATGAGTTTTTATCTGAGATTTGTCCTTCGTCGATGGACTTAAATGAAGTTAAGTGCTCTTCTGCAAGCTGTGAGTCTACAAGTGAAGCTGGTAAGAAATCTGTTTCAGGGATGATATTCCTATTTAGAGAGTAAATTCCAGTGGCTTTGAACCCATTAACTGCAATGTCACCTCTTTGTACTTTTAAGTAAGAACGACCGAACAGTTCCATTACATCAAATAACTCAAATTACGTGAACTGTGTCTCAAAAACATGCAAACTTCTTCACTGTAGTAAGATTTTAGAGCTCCCATGAAAGACTTGTCCAAGGGTTGCAACATGCGAACTATAAGGGGGTTTGCACAGGATACTGACATGATTTTCTCTTTGAATATTGTATTTTCACGACCACATTGTAATCGAAAGCGACTTTCAACCTATTAGGTCGTGTTACGTACATTTAGTACCTGATGAAGAGATGTTAAGTACAGAACAAAAATGGCCAACCAGACACCAGTGGGATCCGAACCCACAACCTCCCAATTTCGCGTCGGTTGCTCTACCAATTGAGCTATGGTGGCCTAGGCCATCTTTGTTCTGTTGGAAAGGATCTAAGCTACAGGTTGTGGGTTCAGATCCCACTGGTGTCTGGTTGGCCATTTTTGTTCTGTACATAACATCTCTTCATCACGTACTAAATGTACGTAACACGACCTAATAGGTTGAAAGTCGCTTTCGATTACAATGTGGTCGTGAAAATTCAATATTCATTGACTTGGCCCTCAACGGGCAACTTGAACGCACTCTACAGTGTGATGGTAGTAGTACCAGACCTGTAGCTTAGATCCTTTCCAACAGAACAAAGATGGCCTAGGCCACCATAGCTCAATTGGTAGAGCAACCGACGCGAAATCGGGAGGTTGTGGGTTCGGATCCCACTGATGTCTGGTTGGCCATTTTTGTTCTGTACTTAACATATCTTCATCACGTACTAAATGTACGTAACATGACCTAATAGGTTGAAAGTCGCTTTCGATGATTTTCTCTTGCTATCTTCATACCATCTGTGTTAAAATTATAAAATCCTTTTAATAACAACCACCTACTCAATACAATACATTACTCATTGAATTATAAAATAATCATGAGGTGTCTTAAATAATGGAACATGTTTCGTTCGACATAGCGAACATCATCAGCCTTAATTTACAAAGATTAGGTCAGGGCCCTGAGCTGAATGATAAAAATTGTTAAAAGAGTGACAATGCCATAATAAAAAGTAAAATGATAACATTAGACTTGAAATTCTAACAATATGTACAGATTAACAGCAAGTACTTGTAGTGAAATACATTGAACGATGGTAGTCTGTAAAGTTAAAACAAACATGAGGTTGTTAAAGTAAAAAGATATAGATATAGTGGATCTTAAAATATATGTCAATGCGTGAAGCGTGGATTAATTATTGACTATGGAGTTCTTAAATTGAGCAAAACAAAACAAAAGTTGAAATAGAGTTTATTGAATAGTACGAGTCAAACTGAACCAGTTAAAAGGCGCATGGCGACGAAACTAAGGTTAAAATGACGTGAACTTCAGTAGTTAGGAATTCTGTAGGAGAGCCAACACAATGCCAGAGGGAAATACAAGTTGAACTAGTCCGTATTTACACGCTAGCAGTAAAATTAATCGTATACAACGTAGGACACCAATGTGGACTCGTTAAAGAGTAACTATAAACTTGAAAGTAGGGAGAGTTCCAGCAAACCAGAGATGGATGGAGCAGATTATGGCACAATTGGAGTTAGAAATCCTTGGGATTAGTGTGAGGTGTTCGCTAACGTTGGCTGCGTGAATCAATCAATTGATTTATAGTTTATAGTTACTCTTTAACGAGTCCACATTGGTGTCCTACGTTGTATACGATTAATTTTACTGCTAGCGTGTAAATACGGACTAGTTCAACTTGTATTTCCTTCTGGCATTGTGTTGGCTCTCCTACAGAATTCCTAACTACTGAAGTTCACGTCATTTTAATCTTAGTTTCGCCGCCATGCGCCTTTTAACTGGTTCAGTTTGACTCGTACTATTCAATAAACTCTATTTCAACTTTTGTTTTGTTTTGCTCAATTTAAGAACTCCATAGTCAATAATTAATCCACGCTTCACGCATTGACATATATTTTAAGATCCACTATATCTATATCTTTTTACTTTAACAACCTCATGTTTGTTTTAACTTTACAGACTACCATGGTTCAATGTATTTCACTACAAATACTTGCTGTTAATCTGTACATATTGTTACAATTTCAAGTCTAATGTTATCATTTTACTTTTTATTATGGCATTGTCACTCTTTTAACAATTTTTATCATTCAGCTCAGGGCCCTGACCTAATCTTTGTAAATTAAGGCTGATGATGTTCGCTATGTCGAACGAAACATGTTCCATTATTTAAGACACCTCATGATTATTTTATAATTCAATGAGTAATGTATTGTATTGAGTAGGTGGTTGTTATTAAAAGGATTTTATAATTTTAATATATTGTCCTCAATACGGATCTATTATGAGATTAATTACATGTAACATCTGTGTTTCGGTTATGAGTGGAGTATCCATCAAGTATCAAGAGTACAGGAGAATCCTTAGTTGATTTAGTGGTCTCTACAAAATGATGAAACTATCTAGTGAAAATGTTGGTTTGTATCCATCCTGACAGACGGCACGCTGCGATAGATCCGGGTGGTGCACCCCTCATCAATTGGTCATTCATATTTGTGCATGGGAAAATGATTAATGGAGGAACAAAATCGCCCGCTGCACTCATGCAGGTGATTATGGTAACTAAAGACCCCTTCTCAGCAGCTGTCAGCTCACCTATTTGCTTTTTCCATTTGAGACCAACAACGCAAGGGATTTTGCTTTATACCACCGACAATCCTGACTCGTCCACATTATATACATGTTTGGCCGGGTATTTGTGCTTATCATAAAGACTTTCTAAGAGGTCAAAAAACATGTTTACTTCCTCCTTGTTAAAACCTTTCGTTCGTGAGAAAGAGGTCCCTGTTGGTTTTTGCAGTGATAATATGCCCTAGTGCCTACCCATAAATGAGTAGAACTAATCTTTTCCAGCCCTATCATCTTTCCCAAAGGGGTGAGCAATATTATTCTGAACAGCAAGTTGGAATGCTAAAATACAAACGTCTCTTCGAGTCAGTCCAAAGAACATTGCCTCCATGTCCAATAAATAATTAACTAATTCTTCTTCTAGTTCCTTAGTAGATACTGGCTTGCGCCCAAGAGTAGTTGAGGCAGCTTTCCTCTCGTCATGCACTTCGCTGCTTGCTAAACGAAAAAGTGTCGTTTGTGGAACCCCAAATTCTTTTGAAGCTTTCAGGAAGCCCATTTTCTTCTCCCGAGCCGCGTGTATGGCTTTCTCCATCTGCTCCGAGCTCCATCGCTTCCTTTTCTTCTCAATAACTTCCCTTTTCTTAGGCATGGGCAATCTGGAAAAGGAAGAAACCCTATTAGTATTGAAATTTAGAGTGTCCAAAGTAATAGACTATGTTTACTGAGCGAATCGGCCGTACGGTTAGGGTCGCGTAGTTGTGAGCTTGCATTCAGGATATCATGATTTCGAATCCCACCGTTAGCAGCCCTGGAGACAGCTTTCCATCGTTTCCCATTTTCACATCAGGCAAATCCTAGCCCTTTCCCATCCTTGTATCACATCAATGTAATTAATTCTAATTAATTTTAAATCTCATTTCACTTTGAAAATAAAACAACATTTCCTACTGAAACAAAATCACCAGTCACGTAACACCTGCCACTTAAATAAAAAATGCTTACCAGTTTCTAATGTATATTAAACCTATTATAAATTCTAATTTTAATTTGATTTACAAATCCAAAATTATGTTGGGAAATATGGCATTACCTACATGTCAGGGAATATGGAATACTTAGTATTCCCTATATCCTGACACGCCATGTTTGAATTCAAGGATTCATTATGCCATCAACTTTAATAATAATAATAATAATATTATTTGCTTTACGTCCCACTAACTACTTTTACGGTCTTCGGAGTCGCCATCAACTTTGCACAACAAGGAAGTTACACTCGTATTGCAATAAAAGTAACTCTTGTACAATATGTAACATTGGATTTCTAAAGGCTAATACTAATATACAGATATGTCAATTACTCATTTTTTTCTCCCTCTCACATTCTATCACACAATATTTTATGTTGAAATTATACATATCATTGTTTTGTTATGCATTGACCATTGTGGCAACCCCCAGCTGGGGGAAATTTTGTAAATAAAAAATTACAAACCCACTTATGAAATACAATGTGGGTGCACATTAATGATTCTGAATGCATCAAAATAATTACACTTAGAACTATTAAATACGTGGATTTACCTAATTTTGGGTTATTGAAATCAATGGAAAAACCAGTTTTCTCCTATGAGGTCACAATACTGTATTTTAAAAAACAATACCAGGAAACATTGATGTAGTAGTGTCACAACATATAAAGGGCAGTCAAATGAAAACTGAACATGTGCCATAACAAACATGCCACATGAAAGGTGGCAATGCTGTTGTTATGTATCGATACTGCCATCGCTATGGTAGGAGACCTGCATAATGATAACTCACAGGTGTACACAGTTGTTGGGTTATGTCTTTGTTGGTGCGCGGACTGGTCTAGTGTGTTCGTCCAGCTGTAGAATTGGAGGCGAACAGAGAAATATGGTTAATTTTCTGGTGGCTGAGGGTCCTGGAATAAGCGAAACTCATCGTCGCATGTCTGCTGTATATGATGAACACTGCATGGCCATGGTGAGTGTGCACGAGTGGCATAGGAGATTCTCAGAAGGGCATGCATCGTCTTGCAGTGATGTGCAGGATAGGCTCTTCCGAGCCTGTACTTCTACGCTTCAGCAATTTTGTTGCAAAAACTTCAGCATCTTTGGTACAGCCCAAATCTTTCTCCTTGTGATTTTTTACATTCTTGGTGACCTGAGGAAAGACATTCATGGACATCGGTTTCATTTGGACGAGCAAGTGCAAATTTGGGTGCGGTTGTGGATCCGTCAGCAACCTACTTCTTTCTACAAAACTGGGATTGTCTCATCTCCCAGTAGGAGAATTGTATTAACAGTTTGGTAATTACTTTTGAGTAAACCGAACTCGATAGCTGCAGTCGCTTAAGTGTGGCCAGTGTCCAATATTCGGTAGATAGTGGATTCGAACCCCACTGTCAGCAGCCCTAAAGGTGGTTCTCTGTGGTTTCCCATATTCACACCAGGCAAATGCTGGGGCTGTACCTTAATACAGGCCACGGCCGCTTTCTTCCCACTCCTAGCTCCTTCCTGTCCCATTGTCGCCATGAGACCTGTCTGTGTCAGTGCGATGTAAAGCAACTTGCAAAAAAAAAAAAAAAAATTACTTTTGAGTAAAACCATTCCATGGTTACATTGTAGTGGATGTTCGGTTTTCATTTGACTGCTCCTTATAGTTTCACTTTTTATTTTTTTGAAAAGTGTGCTGTTGTTACTCTTCTTTTGTATCTTGTTTCATCACAGTCCCTAACAAGACACCAACAGTAGTTGTCCATCATTGAAGGTTTCCAGTGCACTTGAAAACCATTTTCCATAGTAAGAATGTCTTGGCAAATGCGCTTACTCTACTTCATCATCATCATCACTGTCCCACTCCAGTCGCCCATGTGTGGTTTACAAGTCTCCTCCACTCCTTTCTGTCCTTCAACTTTTCCTGCTCCATTACTTCCGCCACATCCAATCCAGCTTCTCTAATGTCCTTCCAAATTGGATCCATCCACCTGCTTCTCGGTCTTCCAACTTAACTTCCCCTTCAAATTCCCTTCTTGCTACCCATTCCTTTCCCATTATTTTTACATGTCCGAACCATCTCAGTCTTGCTTTCTATGTTCTGTACTACCAGTTCTATATTCAGCTCTTCTCTGATTTAAATATTTTGAATTCTATCTCTTCTTGTTCTTAAAAATTTTATTTTCTACTGCTTGGATCTTATTACCTTGTCTCTTATTAGTTACTTGTGTTTCTAGTCCATATGTTACAATTGGTATGAAATACTCTTTATATAATGTTAATTTCGTGCTCTTGGGTACTTTGTCATCCCATAAAAGCTGTCTGACTTGATGATAAAATGTTGTACTTTTACTTAGTCTGTTATTAATTTCAGGGTTGATTTTTCATTACTCCCATTAATAATGCTACCCAGATATGTAAACTGTTCTACATTCTCTAACAGTTCTCCATCTATGTTCACTTGGCTTCTCTTTTTCTCTTTTCCACGCTGCATGACTACCGTTTTCTTTTTACTAATTACCATTCCAAACTCCTTCAGCTATTCATTCCAATATCCAGTCTCCTTTGTACTTCCTTTTCTCCCTTTCTCCAAATCACCACATCATGTGCAAATACCAAAGCATTCACTTCATCACTACCGATACTCTGTTTTACATGTTTTATGATTTCATCCATCAGTATAATAAACAATAATGGCGACAGTTAATTTCATTGCTTGAGACCTTTTTTCATATAAAATGTTTCAGAGTCACAACTCCCACTTGTACACTGCTTTTTCTCATGATACAACATTTTTATCTTGTTAATTAATGATTTTGGTACATTCCTCTTCAGTAGGCATTCCTATACTTGTTTTCTCTTAACAGTATCATAAGCTTTTTTTCCAAATCCAAAAATACGAATATGGTTTCCTTGTTCCTTTCCAGATATTTTTCTATTATCGTTCGTACTGTACATATAAAGTCTATTGTTGAGGTATTCGGTCTAAAGCCATATTGTACTTCCTCTAACTGTGTTTCTGTTATATCCCTCAGTCTTTTTTCTATGACTTTCTCCATTATTTTTAGCCCATGTGATAATAGGGTTATACCCCTATAATTTTCACCTTTCTTCCTATTTCCTTTTTTGAACAATGGTACAATGTTTCCTTGTTGTCAATCTTCAGGTATCCTTTCTTCCTTCCATTAGGCATTGAGGGCTCTGTATAGCCACAGTAGTATAATGCTTCCTGCTGCCTTAATCATATCAGCATTGAATTCGTCTTTTCAACTTGCTTTACCTTTGGTCATTGCTTTCACTGCCCTTTCAAGTTCCAACCATGTTATTGGGTTCTCTTGTTTTTCTCCATCTATTATTTCCATTTTCTTATCCCCTTCTTTCTCCAAGCAGTCAACCTCATTATCAAGTTTTTCAATATACACTGCCATCACCTTCTGAAGACCCTTTTCTCATGTACTATGGATCCATCTTCTCTCTCTAATGCCTTGATTTTTTCTTGATTTATTGTTTTCAATTTTATTACTCTGTATTATAGTTTCTGATTTCCTTGACTATCTTGCTCAATTTTCTTGGTAAACTCTCCCCAACATTTCTCCTTTTCTTCCTTGATACTCCTCTTTACTTGTAGTTTCAATCTTTTGTATTCTACTGTACCGGTTACGACCTGCACATGCCGTATTTTTTTTTTACTATTAATTGTATTCCATCATCACGCAAGACGTTCAGAGCGAACTTGGTTTGTTTGCGTTTGGAGGAGCGAGCAGGGGAGCCAGCGACAGCTGTGTGTGTAAACGTAGCTGCAGGGACAATATAGACTACCCGCCTGACACCAGTGTAGCCTGCATGGCCTGGTATGTTCTGGAAATGAACGTCACGCCTTTGCGAACATTCGACTGAAAAAAATTTCAAAACTTCTGTAATAATAATCACAGCGACTTGAGCGATACGTCATTTTGAAGAGGATAACTTAAAAGTCTCAAATTGTGAATCTCAAGTACATCCGTCTAGGGATTCGCGAGATAATCAGCCTCAAAGAGATCACGTTATCTGGTGACGTAGGAGCCCCAAACTGAATATAAGCTGAGCTCACTAGACCCAAGACAGTCATAGCTGAGTGTCTAGCCTGACTCTCCACGCTGAAGTGTTTGTCTAACTGCTGATAGAGGCTATCTTCAAATATTCAAAGTCTTTGTGTGGGACGTAAACTCTGACAGTCGTGTTGAAAATATAAATGGTACGCGTGTGAACTCTAATGTATAACAAAGTCTTTATAATGGTCATTGAGTCTATCAATTAAGTTGAACTTATAATCTGTGCGCATGTTTGAACTCTGATTATGACAAGTTGTATATTGGACTTAGGTGACAACAATCAAGTCAAATTTATATTCTGTGCGCATGTAGAAACTTCTCGATATAACTTACTTTCTTCTTGTAGAACTGAATTTATTACCACGTTACCTGTGTGAAACTTAGTCTCAGAATCAATATTAATTTCAGTGGCACTACTGCGATATACTAGGATCAGTGATATTTATTTTTTAAATCTCAGTCAGCAGAACTTAATCTCTGAACACATATTAATTTCAGTGTGACACCACGACATTATACTATTAACTGTGACATTTTGTTAAATCTCAGTCAGCATAAATAATTTATAAACAGGGGTGTTTATGAAAGTGTTCAAACTTTCTCATGAATGTTCATGCAAGTGATTACCATAATCTTGTGCTACGACACCAAGGTTTCACTCCGAACTCGAACTATGTTCTTTATACAGTTCAAACAAAATTGTGTAGTATTTCTTCAGAACAGTGTGTAAATTATTTGTGTGTGACTGACAGCAGTATCTTTGATAAACTCTCGAACAGTCACCTATATTATTTAATGTCAAGTGCGCCTAACAACGAACTGTGCTTTTCATTTCAACCTTAGTTTTTCGTCAAAGTGTTTAGTATTATTTCATGACTGACAGCAGTGTCTTTGATAAACTCTAGAGCAGTCATACATTTCTTTCAATATCGAGTGCTACTTTATTTAGTGGAAAATCACCACGAACTGTGCCAAATGCGTGAACAATTTTCAGTTTTGTTATTTCCATTCATGAACTGTGCTTCATTTTCTTCCAATCTTGATGCTACCCGCATCTTCATCTTTAGGGAACTTATAAATTCTATCTACAAGATTAAGAGTGAATTCGACGGCATATCCCAACCGTGTTAAATAAAACAGTGCTGTTAAACCAAAGTGTCGGGGGACTGTGTAATTCTGGACACTCGTATAAGTTATGTGACGAGTGATTATCCTGCAACATCGTTGGAGAACGTCAGAGATCGTCCAGAACGTCGAAAGTTCGAGACTCAAACCCATATCCAACCAACCTGGGTGTTCCGGCCTTATCTCAACGTAATATTTGTAACTTCCAGAACGTGTTCCAGCCCTGTTCAGGCTGGTGAACTGGGAGCACGGGTCATCAAAAGGTGATGTTGAAGACAGCAACTATCAAAAATAAGGTGATGTGCACTTTGAAATGTATTTTCTGAATAAAAAACCATTATTCAATCTAATTAAAAATTTTCTTTTCTGCCTCCTGTACCAAGCCCTAGCTAGAAACCACTCAGAATTGCCCTGAGACCTACTTCGTGCTAACTTTAATATTAATTCATAAAGTTGGGCTATTTTACTTTTACACTACATGTAACCTTTCTATCTTATTCTCATCCCGCTGATATGTTTTTTTGCTTCTTCTTATCCATTTCTGTATTCACCTTGTTCCTTTCTTTTATTTTTTTATTTTTATTTTGTCTGTCCACCACCGTGTCTCCTTTCCTTTAACCTTTGCTTTTGTTTTCCTACATACCACAATTGCTGCTTCCACAAATGTCTGTCTTCAATTGTCCCACACTTCTTCTCCACTTCATATTTCTATGTTAGGCAACTTCCTTTTTATACACTAGTGTCCAAAATTAGGCATAATCACTAAACAAGGCCATACCGCCTGATAGGAATGTCAGACGGATTGCTGAACAAACGGAAGGTGAATCACACACCATATGTCACACAACTTGTCCAAAAAAACATTGTCAGAAAGGTTCTGATAGCTAAGGTACACCTTTGACAACAACTAACAAAACTTGGCAATGTCTTCCACAACAAAATATGCTGTTAATAGGGTGTATGGTTACCCCTAACGCCCACACATGCTTCGCAGCAACATGGCATGCTCTCTATCAGATGGTCCAAGAGCTCTTGTGGCAGTCGATCCCATTCCTCCGAAAGGGCAATGCGAAGGTGTTGGAGGTTCCTTAGTGGAGACTGACGGGATTCAATTTGCCTCCCCAATGGATCCCAGACATGTTCTATATGATTCAGATCAACAGACTTCGCTGGCCAGTCCATGTGATGAATGTTTTCCCCAGCCAGAAATTCATCCACCAGAGCAGACCGGTGCGGTCGGGCATGATCGTCCATTAACAGGAAGTCTGAACCAACTGCACCTCCGAAGAGTCGAACATGTGGTCTCAGTACCTCATCTCTGTATTTCCGAGCGTTAACAGTGTTCCTCGGACCACCCTTGAAGATGTGCATTTCCGTATGGCCATTCAACATGATGCCACGCCACACCATGACGCCACCACGACCATACTGGTCCTGTTCCATGATGTTCCTGTGGTTGTTATTGGCTACCCGGTTCTCTCCAGATTAATGTGTGACAGGGATAGTTCTGCAAACTGAAGCGGGGTTCATATGTGAAGAGCACATGCCTCTATTATTTCATGGTCCAGTTTCGATGTTGACGGTTCTAGAGTAAATGGGCCCGTCTCTGTGCTGGAGTGAGTGGGACGCACACCGCTGGATGTTGGGCAAATATCCCTGCTGTTCTTAGCCTCCAGTACAAAGGTTGCAGAGAAACGGCAACCCCTGAGACGGCTGCGTGCTCCACCGATGATTGTCTTGCAGGTCAACTCCGATTTCGTCGGGTGGTTAAGGCCAGATATCAGTCCTGCTGTGGGGTGGTTACCCTTGGTCGACCTGGTACTGGGCTATGACTAACATCTCCTGTGTCTCAAAATCGTCTCCAAAGCCTGGAAGTAACACATTCAAGGATACGGCGACTTCCGTCTGTGTCTGGCCTGCTTCCAGGCAGCCGAGTATTCTACCCTGCAAAACAGGGTCCAAATGGCGTTGTTGTGCCATTATGTTGTCACGTTCACAACGAGCCTACACTCTGCACACTATAACAGGGCAAACACGACTGAGGGAATATGGGGCGCAGGCACTGGCTGTGTTTACCTTGCGGTTACGCCGCTAGTCAAAGCGGGGAACACTCCTTTTCTACACAGAGCGAGCACGTAATGTTGGTAGGTGCATATGTCATGTGATTTGCAGTCTATTTCCTGTTTCCTGCTTACTCGTAACTTATCCTTAACTTTTGGACACTAGTATACAATCTTGGAATGCCATTCTCTTATCCTCCTCCTCCAATTCCCAAATCCTGATCTTTGGTTTCTTCTTCAATATAATTTTGGGGATTTTTATTGGTTTTAATTCCACAATTAATAATCTATGATCACCTTACCTACTTTCACTCGGGATTATCTTCGTATTCATGACGTATCTTCCCCATTCTTGGTCTGTTATTATAAAATTGATGAGTTTTTCCATACTGTCTATCCTAACTATATTGGCTGATCTTATAGTTATTCCTCTTCATAAAGCATGTGTTCTTCATTATCTCCATCTTCGTTTCTATCGCTATACCCATGTGGGCCCAGAACATTCTCATATCCCATTCTATCAGTTCCCACATGGGCATTCAGATCTCCCATTATCATGACCCCATCTCCAATAATGTGTTTCCTTCTCTTTCCTCCACGCTACATCCTGTCTGTGGAGCATACACCTGTACTATCTTCAGTAGTTCCTTGTTTACACGTATGTGCATTATTATAATTCTTTCATTTACATACTAAACTTCAGCTATTGGTTCAACAGTTTGATTCACTACAAATCTCACTCCATTTTTCTCTTTACTGTTACCCATCCAGTACAAGGTGTACCCCTTTCTTAGTTTCTTCATTCCTTTCCCTTTCCATTTTACTTCACTTAATCCCAAGATGGTGAGTTTTTGTCTCTCCATTAGGTCAATCAATTCATTTCCCTTCCCATTCCCTTCTACTTACAGCACTAAAATTAACCAGAAGAAGTCAAGGTGTGAATGTAAAAAGTTAATTTTAAGCAACATTCTGCATCCCATGTTCTTGTAGTTCACCAACAGATCGCTCACTGAGGAAATGTAATTATCATCTTTTCTATTGCTCAGAAAACCATTAACAATTTCTTTGAAATAGGACCAAGCAGCTAATTTGATATTTGTGAGCTTACAAGGAAACCCTTTCATGTGTATGTCTTCGATCTGATTGAGATTTGGTACGACGACTTCAGTAGCAATGATTTAATCAGCCTTATCAAAATTAGATGTCCAGCTGTATATTAAGCACCTGCTCATATGAGCACAGCAGCGACTGAAGTGAGTGGTGGGAAGCAGGTAGAGGCAGTGCGGCTGGCTACTTCATCTGCCGTGCTCTCACACTTTCTGTCTCGCACACACATTATTTCCCTAGCCTCGAAAATCACCGCCACTCAATGTGGTGAATAGAACCTCATGGTCCTGCATACAAATATAAGTCCTATAATAAATAAATAAATTAATTAATTAACACATGGTTTTTGTTTTTGTTAAACAAATATGTGTAGAAAATTTACTGTATGTCTCAAAAAGCAGATCAGCCTCTGCTTTGTTTATTGTAGTTTCCTGCCGGTCTTCTTCGGTAAATAATGCCATTAGGCTTTGAATGTTGTAGCCATTAGATAGCAGGATGCAGGCATTCGTTGTCACAGGGGCGTAACGCTAGGGCCTGGTCTTTAACCCAGATATGCCTAAAATATTTTTTTGAGTCAGTTCATGACTTTATGTCATATAGTTTACGTAATGTATGAGTTAATACAGGTGAAGCTCAACTTTGAGGAAAAAATATATTAATTTAGACAGAAATAGGTGTTCTTTTAAAAGGACAGTAGGCACTTAAAGGGTATATTCGTCACATGTACGTATGGCAAATACGGTAATATGTATGTTGTTGTCACATGTTTATTGTATGATATTGTGTACAGTGAACAATTGTGAAAGAAATATTCAGTAAGACTATCATCGCCTTAACACACACACATAAAAATATGCATAAAAAGGAAGGAACATCTAGGCCTAGGTATATTTGAAGTGATTTTCAAAATTATTCTCATCAAACTCATCGTTCATTGTGGTACTGCACAAAATAATTGATTTCTGGAGTACCAAACATTCTCACACTTCAATCATGAACGACATCGTCACTCGTCTTAGTTTTTTTCTGTACGGTATTGCACAAAGCATTTGATATGCAATGCAACATTGCACTTCTCGCATTTCATGGATGCCTTCTCATGACAAAATTCACACTGTGTCTGCTTGCCTTGTGGTATGATATGGTTCGTTTGATCAAACCTGGAATCTGCATTTTTCAAAACTACAAGGACGACATTTTTCTTTGCAGTAGTCCGCTGGCTTGTCTCTAGAAGGGCAGTTACAACCTGTCTGCGGAAAGTCAGGTGATCCAATTTTCCTTTTCTCAATCTGTGTAACTGCTGCGCACTTTCTCCACACACATCAATACAGTGAGATACACGTGAAAAATCACGTTTCTTCCCACGAATGGAAATTCTGTAGAGGCTTACATTCTTGTTACCCCGGCCCATTCTTCTCGTTCCAGTGTTGTACTCATGGAAGAGGTGTGGTTGTTTCAGAGATATTCTTGTCCTCTCTTTATGAGGCAGCTCAATTTTAATAATATCGTCGTCATCTTCCTCCTATGCACTCACTATTTCATCAAGAGTCATAAACCTGAAAACAAAAACGAAGGTGGTTGTTGACCCATATTTGCCTACTGTCCTTTTTATAGGACATCTACATTCTCCTGTCAGTGGCATGGCAACTATAAAAGTATACCATTAGGTGACATTGAAATATAATACTTACATGCCAAGAGAATGTAAGGTATGAAAAAAAGAATTGTTGAGATACTTGTAACAATAATCTTATTGCATTTGAATTTGTCTTGAATTCGTCAGTGCACGTTGTCTTCCATAACTGTAATATGGGTTTTGTTTAGAGGCCGGCCCCGTGGTGTAGGGGTAGCGTGCCTGCCTCTTACCCGGAGGCCCCGGGTTCGATTCCTGGCCAGGTCAGGGATTTTTACCTGGACCTGAGGGCTGGTTCAAGGTCCACTCAGCCTACGTGATTAGAATTGAGGAGCTATCTGATGGTGAGATAGCGGCCCCGGACTTGAAAGCCAAGAATAATGGCCGAGAGGATTCGTTGTGCTGACCACATGACCCCTCATAATCTGCAGGCCTTCGGGCTGAGCAGCAGTCGCTTGGTAGGCCAAGGCCCTTCAAGGGCTGTAGTGCCTTTTTTTTTTGGGATGCATACCATGCACATACACTGTCTCAGCTAAACTAAAATGGGTAGTATGCAAGTTCATACCTTTCCCTCCAATACTACAAAATTGGTGAAGTCTGACTCGGCTGAATGGTCAGCGTACTGGCCTTCGGTTCCGGGGGTCCCGGGTTCGATTCCTGGCAGGGTTGAGGATTTTAATCACTTCTGATTAATTCTTCTTGGATCAAAAATTAGATGGATGGCTTTTCCGGCGTTTGCTCTATTAACCAGCGTTTCGTCTTAGGTCTGACACTAGACTCTTCAGAGTGGGATGTGTCAGACCCTACCCACTGACGCTGGGGTGTATGCAGGTGAACGTCGTCCATCGTCGTCGTCCATGACGTCATTTCATTCCTCCCGAAGGGGAGGCGGGCCATCAGCTGAACAAAGCAGCTCTTCGGCCATGAGAATGAAGGAAATGTAACAGAAAGACATAATGAAGAGAGTATGTATCGTACATACGTGAAGGAGCGGGTTGTAGCTGTGGTGCAGGGGGCCGTGAACCGCAAAGGGGCCCACAGGGCGGACCCACACCACACACACCGGGGCGGACCCCAACTGGATACATGTTTATTGAGGGAGGAGTTGGTATATCTCGGGCGCGCAATAGCAGAAAAGAACAAAATACATAAGAAATCAGAGTACATTAGACGAGAAAATTGTTACATATAGTGAGCAGTGGGAGGGTATGGGTTCGGAAGAAAGGTAGGGAAAGGAGTATAGTGTTGGGACAACAAGTAATAAAGGGTGGTAGAAACATTAATGATAGAGGTGGAGAGAAGACGTAAAAGATCCAATATCGGGAGCGGCGAAAGAGGAAACGAGTGTGTGGGAACGGATGGATAGGCAGCCTGCGGAAGGGGGGTGGGTGGCGGAGCAATTGGCGGACGAGGCGGAGCCTCAGTAGAAGTGGGGTGGACCAAGCGAGGCGGGGAGTGAGAGTGTTCAACCCGATGGTGGCGACGACGAAGCCGAACACCGGAGGAGACCAGGTGATGGACATCCGCATCACAGGGAAGGTGGAGACGCACCATAAACGTTGGACCACGATCATTGTAGATACGATACACTCGGCGGGCAGGAATGCCCGCCATGTGAAGATCTTGCAGGATGTCGCCTTCAGGAATGGCAGGATCAACACCTCTGACGACACAACTCGGCGAGAGAAGAGGACGTTGGGCCGGGGAAGCGGCGGCAGTCTGGTCTTCACGAGGCGTGTCAGTGGCAGCCGTGAAGGTAGAAGAAGATGTCCGGGGACAGGGAGCGGTGGTGATGAAGGTGGAGGAGGTCGTTGACATGAGAGGGGAGGAGTGACTAGCTGTGGAAGTGAGTGTGAGGGAGGTCAAGGAGGTATTGACCGTAGTGGTAGGAGTAGTAACTGTAGAAGTGGTCGTACAGGAGGTAGGAAGGTGTGTGCGGGGCGGAGTAAAATGAGAGCCAAGAGGAAAATCAGGGAGGGAGGCCATTTGTTGCAAAAGATGATCCGGGGTAGGAACCGCCACGTGTGTGACACCGCCGAGAGAGACACCGTTGGCGATAATGCCAGCCGGTGGGCCGGGACAGCGGAAGAAGGCCACCACATCCGGAGAGGGTCGACCGGAGAAGCCATCTTGAAGACGGAGAATCACATCGACGAAGGATCCTTGACTGCGGATTTCGTCGCAAATGGCAGTTGGAGAGTAGGAAGTATCCACGCCCTTGATGAGACAGGTATGCATTGTGGGAAAGACGACAGCCAACGAGGCGTCTGCCAATTTGATTGTTCTTGGGCCGGCTGAGACAGCGTCGAGAAGAGGGCCACCCAGCCGCAAAAATAGTGGGGCGTGATGTAGTGCTGGTGTATGCAGGTGAACTTGCTTGCTTCAATGCTTTCATTCCCCACCCTGAAGGGGTGGGGCTGGCCACCTAGAGGGTGTCGCCCTCTCTCTGGCCAGGAGAGATGACGGGGTTGAGGAGGGGTATTAGAAGAAGGAGATGGGAGTAGGTGAGGTAATTAAAGTGTGGAGGTGGCGAAGTGGGGTAATTATACTGGGTTAGATTGAGATTGGATACAAGACATGAATAGATAGGACAGCGATGCTATGTAGCGAAGGTTTAGACAAGGTGGGAGGGAAATAGGTGAAGTGCAACGCTATGATAGAAGGAGGAGAAGTTAACAAGAGAAGTGAGGAGAAGTCGAATGATGTCAAAGGAAGGTGGTGGTGGTGAAAAATAACCGGGTGGAGGTGGGGGTGGATAAGATCGAAGATATGGACTAGGTGGTTGGGGAGGTGGGGCAGGCCGGGGACGGCTACGAGATGTGGTGGGACGAGGCGAAGTTTGGGGAGGTGAACGAGATGGTTCGATCCGATGGTGACGGCCGTTGAGGTGGATCCCAGTGGCGATGAGTCGTGCGGCGTCGTCAGAAGTTGGAAGGAGAAGTCTGACTAGATATGTTGGACCGTCGGCGTTGTAAATGCGGAAAGCTCTTCGCACGGGTAGTCCTGCCTGGCGGAGTTCCTGGGCGATGATTGCAGATGGTATGCTAGGCTCTACACCGCAAACCACGCAGCTATAGGTGTTAGCATAGGCAGAAGGCGGTGGTATCGGTGGAAGATGTACGATGTTTCCAGGAGCATCTGTAGTAGAATTTCCCTCGGCAGGTGACTGAAGAGATGCGCTCTGCGGATGTGTTAGATCAGGGTTGGGAGGGAAGGGAAGAATAGACGTCATAAGAGGGAAGGAATGAGACATGACAGTAGTAGTAATAGGCAGGTGGGCTGAAGTGGTAATGGTGGTGATAGTAGTGGTAGTAGTGGCAGGAGTGGTGTAAATGGTAGACGAAGGTTGTGGTGATGAGGTGGAGGAAGATAGCGTGGTTACGGCGATCAGAGCGGCTGTTGCAGGCTGAGAGGGTTCGTCGTCCTGTAGCTGGAGCTGGACTTGAATATCCTCTGGAGTGGGTTCTGCTGGATAAAGACGACCACGAATACGGGCTCCAGTCTTGTAGATGGTGGAGACTGTGACTGTGATGGTGACTGCTCAACTTTACTTATCACCCTGCCGAGACAACAAAGCATATAGGCTGGCACCACGTAGGAGGTCGGCCTTCCCACAATGCTCTACACCTGCCTTGCCCGCAACGTTCCTCTCGTCTTCTCAGACCAAGATGTCCTCGCTGCTCTTCGTCCGGCGGGTGCCTATGGTGCCTGCCGGGTAGTCGACGACGAAGCTCAACCACTATCCGATGTACTTCTCTATTTATCCACTCCAGCCGACGTCTCTACCATCATCAAGAATGGCACACGCATCCACAACCATCTCTATACAGTTGAACCTACTCCAGAGGATCTTTTGGCTGAGCTACCGGACACCGACGACCCTCCGCCTGGAACCATCGATCCGCCCGCTACGACCACACCACCTCCCTACTGCTCACCCCCGCCCCCTTTGTCCTTCCCTCCTGTTACCTCTGCCACTACTCTAACCACTGCTACCTCCACCATTACCACCTCAGTTCACACCACCTCTTCCCTTCCTATCACTACTACTGTTACCACTCATCCTTCCCCTCTCATGACATTTCCTTTCCCCTTACCTCCCTCCACTGACCCCACACACCCCCAGCGCTCATCACTTCCGTCATCTGAAGATACTCCTGGCAACTTGGCACAGCCACCATTGGTCCCACCACCTTCCACCAGCACTACCACCTTTAGCTGTGTCGTCTGCGGTGTGGAGCCCAGTCTTCCATCAGCATCTATCATCCAAACACTCCGCCAGACAGGGATACCAGTGCGCCGAGCCTTTCGGATCTATAACTCCGCTGGACCCACCTATCTCGTCCGCCTTCATCTGCCGACTGCTGAAGACGTTGAACGCCTCATCGCCACCGGGATCCACCTCAACGGCCGTCATCATCGCATAGAACCATCTCGCTCACCTCCACCACCTTCATCTCATCCCTCCACACCTCGAAGTAGTCCCCGGCCGGCCCCACCTCCCCAACCACCTCCTCCATCATTTCATCCTTATCTCTTCCCGCCCCCACCTCCTTACTTTCCCCCACCTCCCTCTTTTGATATCCTTCGCCTTCTTCTAACTTCGCTTGTTAGCTTCTCCTCCTTTTATAACACCCTTGCCCTTCATTTATATTCCTCTCACCTTGTATAACCCCTCTCCTCTTTGTTCACAGCTCATTTTGACATAATCACAACTGTATTCTCACTTCAATAAAGAATAAATACTTAGGAATAGACGCAATTCCCCTCCCATCTCCTAACTTTCCACATCCTTTACCCACCTCCTTCTTCCATCACATCTCCCCAACCCGCCCGCATCTCTTGGCCAGAGAGAGGGCGACACCCTCTAGGTGGCCCGCCCCACCCCTTCAGGGTGGGGAATGAAAGCATTTAAGCAGCAGTCACCTGTGTGCAACCCTTCAAAACGACCGTGTGGAAGGTTAGGTGTGGAAGGAGGACGCCGAAGAGCTACTTTGGCAGGAACACCTCATCACAATATCTACTCCCAGAATTTTTTCGGCCGGGCAGCCTTCACCTTTAATCGCAGCTCAGCCGACCGCAACAAAGCATAAACAGGCAGGCGCCTCGTTGGCTGTCGCCTCCCCCATCCACCATGCCCTACGTATTCATCCCAGGAATAGACCTTACAATCTCAGAAAGTGACATTTACCAAGAGCTCAATGCAGCAGACCCTCAGGTGGTTAATGTATTCAGACCAGACGATTACCGCACCAGGATGCCTACAGCGCACATCATAATACAAACCAGCGGAGAAGAAGCAGAGCGCCGCCTGTTCACCTCCGGAGCAACATTCCGAGGCAAGAACTATTCTGTGATACCACCTCCCCAATCAATACTGAACCAGCTACAGAACGATCCTGGCCTCGTACCCCTTCTCCATGAGCCCCCACCCCCGATAACAACAACCACTACCACCACCACAATTACTACCTCTCCCTGCAATCTGGCATCAACCGTGATCACTACCAGCGTAACCTGCCACCCCTCCCCAGTCATGTCATCATCTCTCCCGAATCCCACGTCACGCTCACCCCTGCAACCCCCCATCACTACGCAGGAACTACCTCCGCCATCGCCGTCAGTCAACACTTCGAACATTCCAACATCGATCCAACAGTCACCATCGCCCCAGCCCAGGCCCAGCTGCGTGCTACGTGGAATCTCTCCGAATATCGCCGAGCCGGAAATACTCCACGAACTCCGAACTGCAGGCATCCCCGCACAACGGGCCATAAGGATACGCAACAACCACGGACCCACTTACATGGTCCGACTACAGCTGCCATCCGAACTACACGTCCAGCAACTCATCAGCTCAGGAGCTCAAGTATTTGGCCAACATCATAGAGTGGAACCTTCCTATTCCCCGCCCAACCACCGTACCCCTGACCACACACACCCCCGTACCCGACCACCTCCCACTCCAATCCCAGCATATCCAACAGTCTACCTCACCCCTCCCAACATAGCATACATCACCCCGCGACCTCCCACACCTGACCTTCGCATCCTCATCACCTCTCTCCAACAATGCACAACTACTCTCCACCTCCTAACCTCATACCTAATTCCAGGCATATCAACCCATCTATGCTAGAGTCACTGCACCTACCCTTCCCCGCTCCATTTCAGCAACATATAACCCTCCTAATCTATATGAATGTACAATAGCTTTAAGATAACATCAATGTAAACACTCAAACTATGATATAATAAAGCACCTCGCCATCTCTCCTACACATTCACATCCTTTACCCACCTCCTTCTTCCGTCACATCTCCCCAACCTGCCCGCATCTCTTGGCCAGAGAGAGGGCGACACCCTCTAGGTGGCCCGCCCCACCCCTTCAGGGTGGGGAATGAAAGCATTTGAACAACAACAATTCACCTGTGTACACCCCAGCGTCAGTGGGTAGGGTCTGACACATCCCACTCTGAAGAGTCTAGTGTCAGACCTAAGACGAAACGCTGGTTAATAGAGCAAATGCCGGAAAAGCCATCCATCTAATTTTTGATCTGACTTTTGATATGCTCTATTGGTGGAAAAGAATCTAATTCCCTCCATGGGAACTTAGAATTTCCATTTAGAATTGCTAGGCAGGCATTAATTCCATTGTGGAGTTTTATCTCCCGTATGCAGTTATCAGACTGTGCTTCATAAATAAGCTTCTGATAAGTTCACCTGCTACACCCCAGCGTCAGTGGGTAGGGTCTGACACATCCCACTCTGAAGAGTCTAGTGTCAGACCTAAGACGAAACGCTGGTTAATAGAGCAAATGCCGGAAAAGCCATCCATCTAATTTTTGATCTGATTTTTGATATGCTCTATTGGTGGAAAAGAATCTAATTCCCTCCATGGGAACTTAGAATTTCCATTTTTAATTCTTCTTGCTCGGGAAATGGGTGTTTGTGTCCATCCCAACACTCTCCTGTTCATATTTACACAACATATTACACTACCAACCACCACAGAAACACGCAATGGTGATTACATCTCTCCAGATAGGGTTAGCGTCAGGAAGGGCATCCGGTCATAAAACAGAGCCAAATTCACATGTGCAACGCAGTTCCCACAGGTGTGGGAAAAGCGATAGATTAAGAAGAAGACTGCAACATTGTTAAACCGAATTCATTCTAGCCAGTAACAATGACTGACAAATAATAAAAGAGTATCAGCTGTCCTTTTAAAAGGATGGTAGGCATATCTGGGTTAAGGGCCCTGCAGACTCTTCACAAAAAAAAAAATCTAGTCTAATGTCATTCTGCACAAAGTCGAAAAACTATTTTTTTTTTTTTTTTACAATTTGTACGTAGAAGAACAGCCACTTGATTGCATCGAGCAGCAGTTTCTCTTGTGTTGAATGTGACACACCACAGCTGTAAGCTTGTGTTTCCCTTGCCATCTCTCAACACTGCAAAAGCTTTTCACAAAAGACTTCTAACAAATTATTTTAATATAATCACAGCAATGAAAGTAGATACCAAAATATCATTTTTAGGTACAAAATTATATTCTTGCTGTGTAGTGCATCTGAGTACATTTATTATAATTTAGGTCCACCTTATTCAATACATAAAAATTGTTGCTTAGATGTAATTACAACATATATTTCAATCAGAACTAGCTTTGATGCCCTTCTGCATCATCATCAGCTGATATAAATTTGTGGAAAATTCGACAATCATACAAGTTTATCTACTTCAAATCGATCACATTTTAAAACCGTATTAACAAACTGAAACTGTGTTAAAATTATACTATATTTTCTACAAGTCCAAGACTTGCGAGTCTTAAGCCATAAACTGATAAAATCATATGCAAACTGGTTTGCTCATTTATGAAATAACATGGATTTAAAAGAACAACAACTTAAAAAGAAATAGTCTTGAAGTAACTTTGTGCTTAATTTATCACGCTTGTTAAAACTTGACATAGAATCGTAGAAGAAATGAATCAGTAAAAACTACAGTGTTCCTTTAATGGAGCAATCCTAGTGAGGCGGAAACTAGCCGTAAGTCCTTTGAGATGTTATTAAGGACAATGTTCCCAGTTCAATGCGGACCTCAAAAGATCGCCGTCCACGTGAAGCGCAATGAAGCACAGCAAGCACTGCTTGGGAACGTTACTTCGGGACTACTTCTTTTTAAGTTGTTGTTCTTTTAAATCCATGTTATTTCATAAGTGAGCAAACCGGTTTGCATATGATTTTATCAGTTTATGGCTTAAGACTCGCAAGTCTTATCTTGTAGAAAATATAGTATAATTTTAACACAGTTTCAGTTTGTTAATATGGTTTTAAATTGTGATCAATTTGAAGTAGATAAACTTATATGATTGTCGATTTTTCCACAAACTTATATCAGCTGATGATGGTGCAGAAGGGCATTGAAACTAGTCCTGATTGAAATATATGTTGTAATTACATCTAAGCAACAATTTTTATGTATTGAATAAGGTGGACCCAAATTATAATAAATGTTGTAATCTTGGTTCAATACGGACAAACAATGAAGTTTATTGATTTAACTAGTGCACCTGAGATCATATTACCCACAAATTTTGCAGAACATTTAACTTTTGTCACACATTTATTGGAGAACAATGTATAATGCCAATAAGAAGTTGGTGTAGTAATAATCAGTCAACTCACTTTCGTACAAGCTCTGTCTGCATGATGTTAATAGTAAATTAGGCTTATCAGTTGTGTGGTTTGATATTTTTCAAACTGTATTTGAAGAGGTTTTGTTTCTATTTTGTTATTTTTTTCTGTGTTGTGATCAAATAAATTATTATAACTGAGACTTTGGTATCAGTTAGAGTATAGTTCTGTATACTGAAAAATGAAACCGATTGAAGTTAACTACGAACATCTAAGTGGTGCATGGTTGGTAGTTTCAGCAGCTCAGCCATTAAACCACGCAGGCCATCAAATAATGAAACCTGTTAAACATTACTTTTTAATCATCTTAAGATAACGAATAATCCCTTCGTTTATATTTCTTGACAATACAGGGAGTACAAGTGGTGTCTAACAATCGCCAATGAATGACATGCTCTATTGGTGGAAAAATATCTAATTCCATCCTTGGGAACTTAGAATTTCCACTGAATTTTTCAGCGCTAAGTTCGCTATGGTCTTCATAATAGTGTCCGGGATTTTGTTTATTCTTAAGAAGTTCAGCGTCTCCTTAAGAATTGTCCCTCTAGCGCCAATCATAAGGCCAATGACTTCCCGTTTCGTAATTTCATACTTATTTCCGAGATCCTCAAGGCATGGTTCATATATGACCTTCTCCTCACACACTAATCGATGCTGCTGTTCATTTTCCTCCAATCTTACAGTGGGATCGGTCATCATACACATACCTTTTGCCCGGTCGATGACAACAACATTAGCTTGTTTTGTGGATCCATTTGTGGAAAGACATCCTACTTCTTCATGAGTGGTGGTGTTTACAGAGACTTTCAGCAATCAGTGTGCAAACTGTATTATGCCAATGGATTCTCAGCAGCTCTCCCTTACGACAGAACCCTAATACATGAGGTATTACTCATTGCAATTAAACACATCCAGTTCATGTCACATGGTCATAAAGATGAAGTATTTCCATGAAAACTGAAAAATAATGCAATGAGGGATGCACGGCTCTGTTCACCTCGTGGAGTGGCAGTGACTGCCAACATTGAGAAATTGGTGTGTGAGAGAGTGAAAAAGTGGCAGATGAACTGGCCAACATGGCTGTGCCGCCCTTACTTGCTTGTTAGTATCAAAGGTTGGTCTTTCAACGGTTTTCTGATTTGTCATCCAATAAATATGCCTTTTCTCATCTTTGCTTCACTTAGTTTAGAAAATCTGTGTTTCAGATGACTGAAGGCCTGACCATTCTGCAAGTGTAGTGCTACAGGTTGTGGAGGCAACATGAGGTGTAAACATTTTTTCTTCATCTCCAAGAACACATTCACAATATACAGTAGTTCAGGGGTTTCCAATATGTAAGGGCTCGAAAGCCACATTGGAAACCTTAGGCATGATCGCAAGCCACACTTTAATAATAGGCCAATTTTCGTAAAATTCTGCAAAGAGGACAGAGATACCTCTATGAAACTACAGTAGTTGATACCCAGCGTGTACTGCTACGCCTGAGTAAATAAAAGGTGTTCTTTAATTAATTCTACTTTATGCAGTTTTTTTAACACTTTTCTTAATTATGTTTGGTTGTTTTGTAATTCGTACTTTTCTTACTATGCCAGGACCCTTGGTGGAGCGGTAGCTTGCCTGCTTTTTACCCGGAGGCTGACCACACGACACCTCGTAATCTGCAGGTCTTCGGGCTGAGCAGCAGTCGCTTGGTAGGCCAAGGCCCTTCAGGGGTTGTAGTGCCATGGGCTTGGGGGGTTTCTTACTACATTTACTTGTAATTTCACTTACAAACCAAAGAAATAGTTATTGTAAATATGTTGTACTTTTTAGATTCCTATGCCTATTAATTTGATCAAATTATTTCTATTTGCTTACATAAATGGTGATTTATATGCATGATGTTCATTGCAACACGAGTGGATACATGACAATTTTTTTTTTCCATCTGGTGCGAAAACGAACAGATTCTTCGGCAATGAGTTGCCTAGTTACATGGAAGCACATCTTGAGCACGGCACGTTGGATCGCTATTTCCAAAGAACAGGCAATGAGTTGTCTAGTTACATGAACATCCTAGCAAGAAAGGTACTTAATAAAACATGGCAGCTTGTTCCCATCCTCCTATATACAGAATTACTTACCGAACTATCACAATACAGAGTAAGCCGCTGTCTCCTAGCGACAATCTATCCATCAACGTCGATCCAAATCTTGGTGTGACTGTAATAATTGTTACATTGACTTTTCAAGAAATGCAAGATTTTTCCTGTACTGTTGAGACGATTTGGAAGATTTTGGTACAAACCACAACTTTTAACTCCCTCTGGTTTAAGAGCTCGAGTTTTGTGAAACATACACTTTAGCATTTTATATGTGTTGATAGTTCTACTGAAATGAAGATTTAATCATTTTAATTCCTTAAAGCACTATTTTACAGTTGCATAAAATAGTGGAATTAAAAATAAACACTATTATACCCAGGACATTTGAATTTGAAAGAAGAACACCCAACAATGTCAGTTCTTTTGAATTATTTGACAAATGACAAAAAGTAAAAAAGAAAAACCTAAAAGACAAACTGAAATTAATAATGTAGTCAAAGCAAAACTTAAAGCAGGACAATTTAGTAGAAGTAGTGTTAAGGGAACAATGCCTAAGTGCCTAAAATCCCAATCCCAGCAATGTACTTCCAGGAGTCCTTCCCTGAAAATTTCTTTGAGTGTGCACCTTTGTGTACCAACCAGTACTACCAACGGGAGAAGAATGAAGATTTGAAACAACTCTTTGCACCAATTGCAGTTGAAGTATTTCGTGGTATTGATTGCATGCTACTTTGCATAAAAATGTCCATAGTGAGGTTGATATGGAGTTCAGGAATTGGAATGGATCCCATAGCTATTTTTATAATGATTAAGGCCCAAAGTTTGGACTTTAATTTTTTAAATAAAAAATAATCTATTCAGACCAAGTGAATAATTAAAAAAAGGAAGTAGTATTAAAGAATGAATTAGTTCTGACTTGGGTATATAAAGAGTATAAAAATTAATGCATTTTTGAACAATCTATGAAATATTTTTCATAAATTTTTTTCACATTTCTTAAAATATATTTTTAAAGCCCTCGCAGGGCACATGCAGTCTGCTGGAACCCCCCAATATATTTTATATGACGCGAATATCAGATAAAGTAGGAATTCAAGAGGACAAATTGGGGCAAACATTAGTTTATAGGAAGGGGAGTTAGGGATTGGAATAACTTACCAAGGGAGGTGTTAAATAAATATCCAATTTCTTTGCAATCATTTAAAAAAAGGCTAGGAAAACAACAGATAGGGAATGCCACCTGAGCGACTGCCCTAAATGCAGATCAGTATTGATTGATTGACGTGATATTTTTATTGCAAAAACTGAAGAAATGTGTTGGCAAACCTCAAATAATATCTGCTTACTATGCTTTATTTCACTCACATCTACGATGTTGTTTGACCAACCCCTCTACCACTTCTCTACGGGGTCGGGTATGAGGTGAGATGAATATGTCATGGCAGGTTTTAATGACTGGATTTCCCTTCCTGATGTCAACGTCATCAGAGGAGTTAATGAGATGAAATGAATGACGTGATATATGATAGTAGGAAGGGAGAGGATGAAACCTGCTGCTGGCACACAGTCTACTCCTGTTGAATTGATCATATTTATTTTGTATCCGGTTATTGAGGCCAGGTCTTTTATAAATTTGAAGACTTTTCTTAAGTTAGTATGATCAATCGAATCATCAATAAAGTAAAAGAAAAGTTAGCAACTAATATCACTCCCAAAAAACTAAGAAGTATAAAATCGCAACATTTATATTCACTAATCCAGCCATTTTTCAAATAACTAATCCTATTAAAAAACGAGAAGTTAATATAGCATTCAAAACACAAAATACAAACAGAAACATTTTTTTCAACCACAATAGTATAAATTCCAACAATAACCCTTATATAAATTCTGGCATCTATAGATTAACATGCATAGAGTGTAAATGTTCATATGTTGGACAAACTGGCAGTAGCTTTCTCACAAGATACTTAGAACATGTTAACGCTGCAAAACACAACAAACATTCTGCAATGAGTTCTCACATGAGAGAATCAGGCCACCATTTTACAAATATAGAAAAAGACCTAAATATTATCAAAAAGATAGAAAAAAGAAAATTAATGACAGAATTAGAAAATATATATATCCATTTAGACCAGCATTTCAATAAGAAAAAACTTAAATGACAAAATTGAAATAAGAAATCCTTTACATGAACAATTACCTAAACTTTTACAAACGCTTAATCTAGAAAAAAGCAGTTTTGCCAAAGTCTTTTCCTCAAAACAAATAATAATCATGGAACATTAAAGAGCACAACCCCTCCCTGCGCCGCTACTAGACATTCCCCTTCCAAAACCACACCTACTAACAGATCTCCTCCTACCCCCACTCCCTCCCCTCAACTCCTACCACCTCACTCATACAACACAAGGAGTAGACGCGGAACAGCAAGCAGTCGCCATACAACGTTAGTTAATAACAAACTGACAAACGGCAGTTGGAGGGGTAAGTAAAGTTCAAGAAACACGCAATTAACTAGCAACACAACTTCCGATTACTTACAAGATTCCTTTTCTTGTTACAGAAATACAACAAGATTAACTCCATAACAACTTTTAACCACGATCGTCGATTTACGTCCCTTTCAATCATACATTTTTAAATCTGTAATTTCAATGTATGGTCACCGACGTCAACAGGAGCTATTTATTCAACAGCACTCGCTGAGGTCAAATGACAAGAAGCATTTAAATATCATGAATACCAATATTATCCTGTTACAATTCAATTATCAAATCGACGAGATTTTTGAATCTTTATAGACTCTTATCCTTAAGGGTTATAAAACTTTTTCACCAGACCTCATTGCAAAGAAATTTTCAATTTAGTTCTTAAGATTGAATTTCACGTCTTGCTAAGATGTTAGACGTGCTACTTAGCCCATGTTATTAAGGCATCAAATCAAATCAAAATCTCTTTATTTGCAAATGAGGTGTTTACCTCGGTGGCAAATGGTACACTAAAATACATTATTGTCAAGCACTAAATATTAAATTAACAAGAGAATAAAATTTTCCTATAATACAATATTATATAATTTACGCTAACAATTTTTCTATTAAACACACAGCTCATTATTAATAAATTTACATTGTTTACAAAATTCTACTTATATCTCCTGTACTACTTACAAATATAGTAATCTGATATATAGTATGTGGAATTACTTCAAATGATACTGTACAACTGGTATAAGATTAAAATTTACATTGCATTTATTTACTTTTTCTTTTCTTTACCCATTCTGGAACCTAAGTAGCATAACGACCTGCTGCGTCTTAACCAGAGCCCCTTTTCCACCACTTTTCAGAGTTCCTGAAGGGCCTTCACAGCTACCGTAGCGGTCCCAGGGCCCTCGAAGTCCCCACTGTACTTCACCCCTACAGGCAGTCCCCTACTTTGGCTGTCCAAACTCCTTAGACCAGGGGATGGAATTAATTTATTCACACACATTTTTTATTTACATTAACCTGCACTGGTCGAATGCCCTCTAACATTTCATTTATTTTCTCTGTTGCTGTTTATTCTCTTCTTGAATATCTGTAGAGATTTTGGAAAAGGATCAAACACTACCCCTGGTAAACTGTTCCACTCCTTCACACCCTTCCCAATGAATGAAAATTTTCCCCAATCGCTTCTGCTAAAATTCCTTCTAATTTTATATTTGTGGTCAGTCCTGCCGATATAATTATTTTCCAACTGAAGCCTCTCACGGATATCTCCCCATGCTGCTTCTCCTGTATAGGCTCTATATAAACCTATAAGTCTAGTTTTCTCCCTTCTCTTACTTAAAGTTTCCCACCCTAGTTTCTTTAACATTTCTGACACACTACTCTTTCTCCTGAAATCCCCTGTTACAAATCTTGCTGCTTTCCTCTGCACACTATCTATTTCTTTTATTAGGTATTCTTGGTGAGGATCCCAAACACTGTTTGCATATTCCAATAATGGACGAACCATACTTAAGTAACTTTTCTCTTTTAATTCTTTGTTGTATCCGTTAAGTAGCCTCATTATGACATGTAACGATCTGTATGCTTTCCCAACAATGTCATCCACATGACCCTTTCAGTGCAAATTACTTTCAAATCTTACACCTAAGTATTTGCACTTGTCATCTTTTGGGATAACTACCCCATCCAAAGTATATTCAAATTCAGTTTTAAAACTCCTGTTTGTAAATGTTGTAACAGTTGATTTGCCTCCATTAACCTTCATATTATTCTCTTCAACCCATTGTTGGATACTCTCAAGGTCCCTTTGTAATTCTGAACAATCCTCAATGTTGTTTATTTCCCTATAAACAATTATGTCATCTGCATACGATCTTATTTTTGATGTTATATTGTTCCCTAAATCATTTACGTATATTAAGAAAAGTAACGGACCGATTATACTACCCTGTGCAATTCCCTTCCAAACTATCTCTTCCTGCGATACGTTAATTCCTACTTTGACTTTCTGAACCCTTAAATTTAGAAATGTTTTTACCCAACGTGTAACCCTTACGTCCAATCCTATTCCCTCCAATTTCTTTAATAATATTCCATGTTCCACTCTATCAAAGGCTTTGGAAAGATCTATGGCTATGCAATCTAACTGGCCTCCTGAATCTAACTGATCTGATATGTCCTGCTGAAATCCCACCAGTTGTGCCTCACAAGAAAATTTCTTTCTAAATCCATACTGGCTCCTCATGAACCAATTTTTATCATCACATATCCCTGTGATGTACTTTGATATTAAACTCTCCAGTATTTTACAAACTATACTGGTCAGGCTGATTGGTCTGTAGTTCTCTGGTTTCCTTTTATCACCCTTTCCTTTATAAATTGGTATTATTATAGATTCCTTCCATTCCTTTGGTATTACACTATTATTTATGACATAGTCAAAGAGAAATCTTAAATAAGGCACTATGTACCACCCCATTGTCTTTATCACCTCCCCAGTAATTTGATCACTTCCTGCTGCTTTTCCTTGCTGAAGCAGTTGGATTTCTCTGAAAATATCTTCATTTGTGAATGAGAAGCTTCTTGTTTCCCTCTGTGTCTGTCCCTCTGTAACTTCTGTTTCGGTTTCCAACTCCTGATAATCATCTACTGAATCTCTAAATTCCCTACTAAAGAGGTTTGCTTTCTCAGTATCTGTTAAATAGTGTTCACCCCCTTCTCCCACCATTGTAGGAATTTGGATTCCTTTTCCTTTTTGATTCCTGATATATGAAGACAGCTTTTTCCATTTCCCTTTGTGGTCATTACGCTCTTGAAGAATGCCATTCATATAATTCTCTTTTGCTTCCTTTTTCACTCTATTCAGTTCCCTCATTAGCTGTTTTCTACTTTCTCTACTCTCCCTACCTTCTTTGATTTTCCTGTTTACTATTCTTCATTTTCTTTTTAATTTTCTTATTTCCCTTGTATAATAAACAGGGTCTGAGGTCATTTTACCCTTCTTAACAGGTACAAATCTATTCACTCCTTCCCAAACGATTCCTTTGAATTTAGCCCAAAGTGTATCCACATTACTCCCTTCACTTATCCAACAACTGAATTGTGATTTAAGGTAAGTCCCAAATTCATCAACTTTAGTTTTTCTGTACAATTTCTTGCCTTGTGTGACCCTCTTATTAAGCCTTTTTGGTACCAGTCCTACATTCATTATTACAGCCTTATGGTCACCTATTCCTTCAATTACCTCAGTTTTATCAACAATTTCCCATGGTTTAACCAAGAATACATCTAGTAAGTTATTGAGACGAGTCGGTTCTTGTACTACTTGTGTAAATCCTCCCTCCCAAATTAACTTATTTGCCAGTTTCTGTTCATGGGCTTCACTTGCAGCTCCATTCCATTCAACCTCAGGCAAGTTTAGATCTCCCCCAATTATTACCACATCATTATTATTGTTTTTATGAGTATAATCTATTATTTTCTCAAATATTTCCATGTCTCTTTCCTCTCTTCCAGGCCTGTATATTCCTATAATTCCCACCTCCTTCATATTATCACAAATTAATTTTATCCCTAATATTTCATCCCTTTCATCGGTAAACCATTCATGTGAACAATATGTTTCCTTCACCAGAATAAACACCCCCCTCCCTTTTCATCTCCTCGGTCTCTACGATAGACTGTGTACCCTTCTGGAAATACTTCTCTACTACCCACCCCTTCTCTCAACCACGATTCCACTCCTATCACCACATCAGTCTCATAAGATTCCATCAATGTACTGATTTTAATTGTTTATTTACTACACTCTGACAGTTTACCAAGAGCAATCTCAGACCCCCTTCCTCCCTAAAAATTGACTGTTGCAATTGGGTAACTTGAAATTCCTTATTTCCTGAGTTTCATTTTCTAGTTGGCTGAGCCAGCTTGAAGTACAGCTGGCTCTTTCTACTAATTTTCCTGGTCAGTATTATAACTCAAGGGAGTTGCCTTTTTTACAGTACATATCTTATGATTAATAAAATCTAGAACAATATTTGCTATCTTTCGTTTACCTGAATTGTTTAGATGAAGGCCATGCTTTGTGTAACAGTCTCTCTCAAAACTGCTGCTATCAATTACCTGTGTATTACGAAAATGTTTACAAATTTTAACCATATCTGTATTAACTTTGTCCACTTCAATGTTCACACACGAGTCTCTAATCAAATCATGCCTGTGGGGCACGTTCACTACAAAGATGTTAGTGTGAGTCAGCTTACCTAGTGTACATTTAAGTTCAGAAATAACATTCTTAGCGTTGTTGTGAGCTATGTTGTTCGTCCCGCCGATGATCGCTACTGCATCACGACTTCCGAGATTTCTTGCCGCCTGCTCCGTGTTTTCCAATACCTTCTTCATTGGGGCCCCAGGATAGATGACTGCCGATGCTGCAATATCTTCATTGACCATTTTCTCCGCAATTCCCCTCGCCTGGCTATCACCAAATATCACTTTCGCCGGTGCACTGTGTGGGATTTTAGGCCTAACTTTGCCGCTTCTCGTAACGGATTTTGCGCTATACGTTTGACTGCTTCCTATACGGATACCTTGCGTATCGCTTACTTCCCTCAGGGCTGAAAATCTATTTTTGGTGTCAATTACAAAGTTGTCCTTATTAAACTGTACACTTTTCCTCCTAGAATCTGAAGCAACTTGACACCACGCGCTAGAATTCTCGGAGCCACCTGTGTTCTGAGTGTTTACTGGTACCGGTACTTTCGATTCCAGTAAACGTACCTTTTCCTTTAAAATCTCATTCTCCGCTTTTAATGCTTGTAAATCCTGTTGCAATAAAGAGAGAATTACAAGTACATTATCATTACCTTCATCCTCCAAGTAATGAGACGCCAGCGATTCGTTGACCAATGTAGGCCTAGGTTTGCTACCGCTATTCAAATTGCTCTCGCCACAGCTAACACAAGTCCAAGTATCTTCATTTTTAGCAAAACCAGCACTATATATACACTCAAAATGGTACCAAATTAAACACTTTTCACACTGGATACCATTCTTCACTCGCTTCTTGTTTACACCACATTTATTCCCGATTATTTCGCAAGAGAACCGGGAGCTATCTTCACTTACATCCTTCGCTGACGCCATCTTGTGATCTAACATGTCCCCAAAGATTATGTATTTTAAGATATTCTAATGGAGTAAGTTTAAGTTTGTGAAAAAATGTTTTCAATAGTTCTTGATTCATTGTTTACGAATATAACCATTCTTCGAGATTCAGATTTGGCTGATGATGCTCTGAAAGGGAGCGAAACATGTCCCACAAATAACTTGTCTATTAATGATGATATTTTAAATGTGACAACATTATAATGTATTGAACAGGTGGATTACAATAAAAACTTTGTTATTGCAAATAACAGATTTCAATACAGATTAAAACATGAGATTAGTCACTTGCAACCACCTCCCCTGGTGGCCAACATTCTGATAGTGAATTTCTTTTTGACAAATGGGACTCGAACCGGCTAGCCACAGCGTCAGACAGTTTAGATTTCAACGCCTTAGCGATCATAGCCAACAATAATGTGGGGGAATTCCATGGGATCTCAGGGTGTTTTTATATGGCAAAAGAAAGAAATCAGGTGCATACAGAGAATCTAAGGCAACCAATCAGGTAGGGCCATTTTCCAAGAACTGGGAATAATGACTCTTCCCTCAATGTATACTTTCCAATGCATAATGGATATCAAAGAAACCCAGATTAAACACCCATTAAGGAAGAAGGCACACCAAAATAGTACAAGAAGAAGAAATGATATCTAACAACTGCATCATGTGTCTTTCAACATGTGCTAAGTGAGCGGTTTCCAAGGAAGGGCTTCAAAAAATATTTTAAGAAATGTGAAGAAAATTTACAAAAAATATTTCATAGCTCATTCAAAAATATGTTAATTTATATACCCAAGTCAGAACTAATTCATTCTTTAATATTATTTCCTGTTTTTAAGGGCACCCGGAAGGGGCTATGACTGCCATGTTAAAATGGGCGTTTTTAAGGAACATTTTCTCATGAAGTTATGAACCAAGGAAATTCTTTTTTGTATACATATTTATTAGACCCTCGCACGTAGATAGACGACATAATTTTTTTAATATCTTCTGTTTTTTTTTAAAATATACATTTTTAAGTGAACATCAAAATTTTATATTTTAAAAGGAGACCTTTGGTTAGTTACATACCACCTACAAGTTTGGTTAATGTACGTTCAGTGGTATCCGAATAAATGTTCCTTAGATACACAAAAAACTACTTTTCAGGAAACGAGCCTCAAAGTTCCTTATGCATTCCACATTCGTACAGAGGATCATCTGGGTTCTCTTCCATCTCAACTTGTAATCTTCTATTTACACTTCGTTTCTTCTGTCTTCCAAGCTTCACCAGATCCCTTTCTGCTGCATCTGCTTTCCTTTTTCTTTCCTTATCTATAATTGACATTCGTTTCAGTGTTGTGCCCTAGAGGTACCGTTATACAAAGTCTTTGTAGAACTTCGCTCTTCGAGATATTGCCCCCCATTGTATATTGCCACGGCATCATAAACACCAAAGTGGAGTGTTTTTATACTCACAAATATTCTCTTGGGTATCCGAGTCCAGATCAAACGATTTAAGCATTCGTTAGGGTTTTTGGGTTTTACCGAGAAGGCATTTCCAGAGAAGATTTTCATAGGGTAAGTCTCTGAAGACTGGCCTTATGGTTTCCGCGACTGCATATGGGAGATTGTGCTTGTGGTCGTGGTTGCAGTTTCCTTCATTTTATGGTATTTGCACCACGTGTCCTCCCCTTTTGGAAACAAACCGTGCTGTGGTTGTTCATTCAGCATCTCTTTTGTAGTCAATTGGGGAACACACATTTGCACACTCACTCGTAACGTTCGGAATAACAACAGTGATTTTCCTCTTTCCCACATTCTTACGCATCTTGAAAATCCTATTACTATGTCTACGCATCTTGTTCAATGTATAAAACTAAACGAAAAAAAAAAAACCAGCTGAATACTGTTGTAAAAAAGCCGCCAAAACAAACAATAAACACATGCAGTTATGTTCTCAATCATTCTGCCATCCAGCTTGGCCAACAATTGAAAGTTGCACTTTCCTGCAGCAGAGATATCCTCTCGCAGAAAATGATCACGTTCTGAAACATAAACACCTTCAACAAAGTCTTTGTCACCGCTTACAAATGGAAAGTAATGTTATGTCACATCAGTTCGAGGACATGTCATGCCCGACATCTGCAGCACTCCAGGTAATTTAAAAATTAACACCCTTTCAAACGTCACAGAGGTCTGAAACAAAAAGTATTCGAAGGAAGAAAGTCACAGGTATATAAAACTGCAAAAAAATTAAAAAATAAAATTTTTTCGATTTCACCCCTTCCGGGTGCCCTTAAGTATTTGATTGGGCCAAATAGATTATTTTTTATTTTTTAAAATTAAAAATTCAAACTTCAGCAGATAATGAGCCCTCACAAATGCCAGTGCTAGGTCTTAACCATTATAAAAATAGCTGTGGGATCCTTACCAATTCTTGAACTCTATGCAAACCTCACTGTGGACATTTTATGCAACGTAGCATGCAATGAATACCAAGAAATACATTAATTGCCATTGGTGTAAGAAGTTGTTTCAATTCTTCATTTGTCTCTCATTGATAGTACTGGCTGATACACAATGCTTCACACTTGAAGACATTTTCAGGGAAGTACTCCTGGAAGTACATTGCTGGGATTATAGACACAACTGTATATCATTGTTCCTTTTACACTACTCCCACTGAATTTTGCTTCTTTAAGTTTTGTTTTCACTACATTATTAATTTCAGTTTATCTTTTAGGTTTTTCTTTTTACTTTTTGTCATTTGTCAAATATTAATTCAAATGACCTGACATTGGTGGGTGCACGTCTTCCAAATATGATTGTCCTGAGTATAATTGTGTTTATTAATTTCACTCATGTGTGCAATTAAAAAAAAAAAGTGTTTCAAGCAATTAAAAATATTAAACCTTCATTTCAATTGAACTATGCACATTCATACAGGTACATCTGACCATAACTTGTTGGTCATGAAATGCCATCTGAAGTTGAAGAAATTGAAGAAAGGAAAGAATGCAAAAAGATGGGATCTAGACAAATTGAAAGAAAAGAGTGTGAGGGATTGTTTCAAGGAACATGTTGCACAAGGACTAAATGAAAAGGCTGAAGGAAACACTATAGAGGAAGAGTGGGGAGTCATGAAGAATGAAGTCAGTAGGGCTGCTGAAGAAATGTTAGGAAGGAAGAAAAGATCAACTAAGAATCAGTGGATAACTCGGGAGATACTAGACCTGATTGATGAACAACGAAAATACAAGAATGCTAGAAATGAACAGGGCAGAAAAGAATACAGGCGATTAAAGAATCAAGTGGATAGAAAGTGCAAGGTAGCTAAGGAAGAATGGCTGAAGGAGAAGTGCAAGGATGTCGAAGGCTGTATGGTCCTGGGTAAGGTAGATGCTGCATACAGGAAAATCAAGGAAACCTTTGGAGAAAGGAAATCTAGTTGTATGAATATTAAGAGCTCAGATGGAAAGCCACTTCTAGGGAAAGAAGACAAAGCAGAAAGATGGCAGGAGCATATCCAACAGTTGTATCAAGGTAAAGATGTAAATAATTTGGTTATGGAACATGAAGAGGCTGTTGATGCTGATGAAATGGGAGACCCAATTTTGAGGTCAGAGTTTGACAGAGCTGTGAGTGACCTCAATAGGAACAAGGGACCTGGAATTGATGACATTCCCTCTGAATTACTGACTGCCTTAGGAGAAACCAGCATGGCAAGGTTATTTCATTTAGTGTGCAAGATGTATGAGACAGGAGAAGTCCCATCCGATTTTCGGAAGAATGTTGTTATACCTATTCCCAAGAAAGCCGGTGCTGACAGGTGTGAAAACTACCGCACCATTAGTTTAGTATCTCATGCCTGCAAACTTTTAACACGTATTATTTACTGAAGAATGGAAAAACAAGTAGAAGCTGAGTTGGGAGAAGATCAATTTGGCTTCAGAAGAAATGTAGGCACACGTGAAGCAATACTGACTTTACGTCTGATCTTAGAGGATCGAATCAAGAAGGACAAGCCCACGTACATGGCATTTGTAGATCTAGAAAAGGCATTCGATAATGTTGATTGGACCAAGCTATTTATGATTCTGAAGATGATAGGGATCAGATACCGAGAACGAAGAATTATCTACAATCTGTATAAAAATCAGTCTGCAGTGATAAGAATCGAGGGCTTTGAAAAAGAAGCAGCAATCCAGAAAGGAGTGAGGCAAGGCTGCAGTTTGTCCCCTCTCCTTTTCAATGTTTACATAGAACAGGCAGTAAAGGAAATCAAAGAGAAATTTGGAAATGGAATCACAGTCCAAGGAGAGGAAATCAAAACCTTGAGATTTGCCGATGATATTGTTATTTTATCTGAGACTGCAGAAGATCTCGAAGTTGCTGAATGGTATGGATGAAGTCTTGGGTAAGGAGTACAAGATGAAAATAAATAAGTCCAAAACAAAAGTAATGGAGTGCAGTCGAACGAAGGCAGGTGAGGTAGGAAATATTAGATTAGGAAATGAAGTCTTAAAGGAAGTAGATGAATATTGTTACTTGGGTAGTAAAATAACTAACGATGGCAGAAGTAAGGAGGACATAAAATGCAGACTAGCACAAGCAAGGAAGAGCTTTCTTAAGAAAAGAAATTTGCTCACTTCAAACATTGATATCGGAATTAGAAAGATGTTTTTGAAGACTTTCGTGTGGAGCGTGGCATTGTATGGAAGTGAAACATGGACGATAACTAGCTCAGAAAGAAAGAGAATAGAAGCTTTTGAAATGTGGTGTTACAGAAGAATGCTTAAGGTGAGATGGATAGATCGAATCACGAATGAAGAGATACTGAATCGAATTGGTGAGAGGAGATCGATTTGGCTAAATTTGACGAAAAGAAGAGATAGAATGATAGGACACATCTTAAGACACCCAGGACTTGTTCAGTTGGTTTTTGAAGGAAGTGTAGGTGGTAAGAACGGTAGGGGTAGACCAAGGTATGAATATGACAAGCAGATTAGAGCAGATGTAGGATGCAATAGTTACGTAGAAATGAAAAGGTTAGCACAGGATAGAGTGGAATGGAGAGCTGCATCAAACCAGTCTATGGACTGATGACTCAAACAACAAAAACAACACATCTGTTCTCTTCGCAGAATTTTACAAAAACTGGCCTTTTATTAAAATGTGGCTGCGATCGTGCCTAAGGATTTCAATGTGTCCCTCGAGCACTTACAAACTGGAAACCCCTGTGCTAGACCATGAAGCCTTGTATGGAGAACACCCTGCCATCTAGTGAGGAAAATTTTAAAAATCCTTCCACTCCTCCCACATAGGGATCACTTTTAGAAATTCTACTACTATATTACTCCTGTATTTTATACAAAGAGTAGGAAACAGAAGAACAAAAATACAAATAAAACACACAATTTTTTAAAAATTTATGTCGCACCGACACACATAGGTCTTAGGCGATGATGGGATAGGTAAGGCCTAAGAGTGAGACGAAAGCTGCCGTGGCGTTAATTTAGGTACAGCCCCAGCATTTGCCCCGTGTGAAAATGGGAAACCATGGAAAATCATCTTCAGGGTTACCGACAGTGGGGTTTGAACACATTATCTCCCAGTTGCAAGCTCACAGCTGTGCGCCCCTAACCACGCGGCCAACTCGCCCAGTACTAAAACATGTACAATAAAAGAACAGAGGAGAGCAAAAGACTTCAAATTAAAAATTAAAAAAAAAAAAGCTAAAAATAATTCAAGAACCTTAAGTGCTAGAACATTTGAAATGGCCGAGTTTGATTCTGTCCATAAAATATACCTGCCAACTTTACAAAACCAAAAATCAGGAACAATCATGAAATACAATTGGTCAAAACTGCTTATTCTGCGTGTCTTGCGAAATACAGGAGTACTATGGTATCGTCTCAAAACCCGACTGTTGCTATAGGAGGTTACAAGGCTAAAAATTACACACCTCTATTCCCTCACAGGAAGTATGTGAGAACTCATGCTCCACATATGTGAATCAGTCATGCTCTTAGATGTCATTACTTAGCAAATGTATGGATCCTATTTTTATCAAGTGATAAATTAAATATCGCCAGAATTGTCTCCAAATGACTAAATTGCGTGCCAAAAGCCTGGATTAAATTCCAAACCTCTCCGCAGTGCTCGTATGGAGTGAGGGCATATGACGGTGTCAGTGGTGATTCGTCCATCGGATGGGGACGTTAAGCCTTGAGCAGATCCCTTGGTGCTATTCGACAGGAGTAGGCTATGTGCCAGCAGCAGGTTTCACCCTCTCCCTTCCTACTATCATATATCATGTCATTCATTTCATCTCAACTCCTCTAATGAGGTTGGCGTCAGGAAGGGCAACCAGTTATAAAAAACTGGGACAAGGTTTGGACAAACAACAACACTCCTTTGTCAGAAATCACCGAGAACAAATTGTGCTGCTTTCTTTTGGATCTTTTTCGGTTCTTGTAACAGATAGTCCTGGTGTAGGTCCCGTACACTGGAACCATTTGAACAACCAGTATAAAATGGCTGTAATTAAACGACACTTTTGGCATCCACCCACTGGATGTAAATAAATCACAAAAATTGAAAACACATTTCATCTAGAGTTGTATAACTTTTATTTGACATGAAATCTCTTCATTACAACTATTTTGTATTAATTAGAGGAAAGTAAAATAATTAATTTTAAGTAAGAGCTTGAAAAACAAAACATTTGATTGTATGAGTATCCTGGATTTCTTGACATTTTAGTTGAAAGATTTGATAAACACTGGAGAAAGATAGCAAAGAAGAATGAAAGGTTTATTCGTCAGGGAGGCCATAGAAGGTTTAGTGCTGTTATCAGCACCACCACCACCACCACCACTACCAGCACTACCTCCACCAGGCATTCCCATTTCAGCACTTCCTTGATTACGTACTCGAAGGAAGCTATCTTTCTCATTGCAGTCATCATTATCGCAGGAGAATTCTGCATTTTTCACCGGTTCAGAACCTGGAGGTACTGGAAGTTCTCCAGGAAGCCCGCACCCACGGACTGCCACAGCTTAAACAAATAAGAAAAGAACTTGGTAACCTTGAGAAACAAACAATATATATTAATCCTAGAAAGATGAAGCATGCGTCTGAGAGGCCTGCAACTAAAGTATGCTGTTTCATCAAATATAAACCGGAATTCAGAACTAGCGGCTCTGGTAGTGAACGGAAATGGGAGGGGCCTTGAGAGGATGCTAGTGGGGACGTCTGGAGTAGGGTCTTGATGCATCACACACCACAGAGCGACTGCTTGCTTCAGTACTCCATTAGCGAGAAGGAGGTACACACGTCTATCGTGCGGCGCATCATCAATTTTCTGATGAAAGAAGGCACCAAAGCTTCAAAACTTTTGAGAAGGCTCTATGCACAGTTTTTGGAAGCAACTCTTTCAAAGACCAAGGTGTATGAATGTCACAAACAATTTTTGGTAAGACGGATAGAGGAAAATGAGCCCGACCATTTGCATCTCTGCAAACAACATTCGTACTGTACATGAATTTATTGACTTAGATCAGCACACAAAAGTTTCTGAATTTGCTTTATTCATAGGAATAAGCTTTGGAAGTGTTCAAGCCATCATGAAAGTGAACAAAACCGTTGGAAATTTATTTTGTCAGGTGGGTTCCTCCTCTCCTCGCTCAGGAACAAAAAATTTGCGCCAGGAACTTTGTCGGAGTCATCTGAATCTCTACAAGGACGAAGGATATGATTTAGACCACTGAAAGAAGAACCGGGAGGAATCTGATTTCATGATGATGCCGCAGTAGAGGAGTACGTGTGCAAGCAGTAGCAGTGATTTGAGGGGGGGGGGGGGGGGGGGATGTCACCCCCACACTTTGTGCAGAAAAATCTAGGAATTATTTTTTGAAAAGGAATTTTTAAAACCCTGTTGTCTATTACCTAATTCTTTCCTCTAATTTCTTTAAATATTAAAAAAAAATACTTAGCAGAAATATGCACAAAATGTCATCCGATCCAGCTGACCGATTTTTCAGCGCCATTGTAACTGAGGCGGAAAAGGCATGCTCGTTTCACCCGGTAGGACGTGGCTTTGATTCCCCATCAGGAAGCCAAAAAATTTAAGAAGCGAGATTTCCACTTTTGGATGTGCACATGGCCCTGAGGTTCACTCAGCCTACACCAAAAACGAGTACTTCACCCCACCAAGAGCCAAGATTACGGATAGGGGAAGCCTTTACTTTTCACCACTCGAAGGGCCTTCATGGCCTTTATGGAGATGACTTTGCTTTGCTTTTACAGCAAGTAGTACAGACTAGTGTAAAAGCATGCAGAAGCACGATTGGTATGTGGGCCTAATGGCACAAAATCTTAGTTGCACTCATGTGTAATTGCTCCTTTGGTGAAAATTTTATTGTATAGAGTAGAACTGAAATCCCCCCAGAAATATTATCACTGCAGTTAAGTTGGTAGACTGTTAACTTTTACTTCTCTGTCAAAATTTACTCAGAGAGCATAAAAACTTACCATTTTGTAGCTATTTTGTTTCAGTTTTGTTTTCTATCCCCCACTATACTTCCCAGACCTCCAGTACTTTTTTTGTTTTTTATATATTTTTGTGTCCCCCACTTCTAACTCCCAATTGCAGCTACTGTGTGCAAATGGCTCCACCCATGTTCTCTTTCTTTCTTTGATGACAGCATCAAAAAATTGCCAATTTGATGACAAAAATCCATGTCAGATTTGGGAAACTATGTAAAAAAAAAAAAAAAAGAATGAGGTGCATGTTTTGTATTTGTTGGTGGGGACAGTGGGTCCATTTATTATAAAGAACCACCTCATGCATCTGTTTGCATTTTGAATACTTAAAAGTGACGCTACAGACCAGTGGTGTAATGTTAGGGCAAAGCAGGCAGGCCTAGGCCTTCAAGGGGCCCTGCAGACTACTCGCAAAAAAATAAAAATAATATACGAAGCATGCTTTTTTTAAAGTCATCATTATCATTGCAGAGTTCCAGTTTTGTGGGTACTGTTAAAGAGCCTCTTCCACTTCTTCCTATCCATATACAACTAGGGGCCGATGACCTAGATGTTAGGCAGGCCCCTTTAAACAACAAGCATCTCATATACAACTTGTCATGGAGAACATCATCCAATGTCCATCCTCTGGTAACTAGATCAACCTTGATCATGTCCATCCATCAGGTTTTAGGTCTTCGTGCAGGTCTTTTCCCCTCCACTTATCTTTCCAAATTTATTCTAGCTGTTCTTGTAGGCTCCATCCTCACCACATGCCCATACCACCGTAATCTGGACGTGCCGATTTGGTCTAGTAGGGATGTCTTTATTCCAGCTTCTTTCCTCACCACCTCATTTCTTAACCTGTCCATTTTAGTCTTCTGGATGGTAGATCTAAGAAATTTTGTCTCTGATGCTTGCAGTCTTGATGAATCTCTATTTGTGAGGGTGCACGCTTCAACACCATAAGTTAATATTGGTATGAAACTGTTAAACATCATCAGTTTGGCCGGTTTTGGAATCATGTCAACCCATAAAAGTGTTCTTGATCGTAGAATTCTGATCCCTTTTGCTCTCTGTTTGTAATTTCCTTTCTGAGCAAATTATCACTCGAGATTACACTTCCAAGGTAAGGAAAATTATCCGCACACTCTAGCTGGTAGTCTCCTAGTTTTACACTTGCTGGACGCCCATCTCTGTTGACAGCCATTACCACTGTGTCTTGGTCTTGCTGATGTTGAGGTTATATTCCTGGAACTGGGATTTCCACACGTTAAGTCTGGCCTGTACTTCCTCGTCTGTTTCACCCCAAATCAAGATATCATCAGCAAAGGCCACTACATTCAGTTCACTTAACTTTTCCTTGACATTCTTCATTATATCATCCATATCAGTGATGAACAGTGGTTAGGACAGTGCACTTCCTTGCTGAACTCCACTCTTGGTCTCAAACCATGATGATCAACCTTCCCCAATTAATTACCAGTGGCGAAGCTAGCTATATTACTTGGGGAGTCTAAGAATATTGTTCAAGCTTACCTTAAATTCTTTTATACAGCAAGTGTATGCGGCGCTCCTTTCTCTCTACAAATGCATCAATGACACGGTCCCTGAAGCTCTGATTATTTGACAGTTCGTGCAATAGAGATTTCTCTATCGCAAGTGTACTTAAATTACATAGTCTACTGTTTGTCATTGAATTCCTCAGGAAGGTTTTTATGCGTTTTAGCGCACTCATACTTCTTTCACTCGAACACGTTGTCACTGGAAATGTGAGAACTAAACGAACCAAACGTGTTGTTCGTAAACCTTGTGCAACATATATTTTAGCAGTATTTGTGGAGGTAGATGTTTAGCTTCATCAGAGTACACATTCACAAGTTCATTTGTCAGTTGTTCACTTTCGAAAAAAGGGTACATCTTCAGGAGTTGTTTCATTTTCATTGAGGGAAAACTTGTGTTGTAAGCCTTAAATTGATTCTCATCCAATAATTCTGCAAAATGGAAGTTTTCAAAGTCACAGAACCGTATTTCCATCTGTACCACGGTGGTATCAATTATTTCATATGCTAATGCTTTGAGGGTTGGCACTACAAATGATTCTGTTGCCATTGCGGTATTGAGAGCTTTGCTGGTGTCTATGCATTCATTCACTGTTTCTTCATTTCTCAGATTTTTCAAGTTATTTATGGTTTGCTTTATCTCATGGTTGCAGATATTTACATTAGATGTGCATTTTGCTTGCAGCACCTTGAATAAATGATCCGTGTAGCAAAATATCTTGTTGAAGACGCACAACAGTCCCATAGCACCATTAACAGATTCGCCATCCCATTCTTCATCTTTATCAACAATGTGTGTAAGAGCTTCTTTCAAGTCCTTGAAATGGGATGCTATTGTTAGTGTTGCTCTGGAGTGGAAGTTCCAACGTGTCGTACATGCCGGGGGAAGTTTAAAGCCTTTATCTCTTAGGACTTGAGTTCTCTTTGATGACTTGCTGAAATATGTATGGAAGGCAGTCAAATCATAAGTAAAGAGACGCACTTTCTTTATAGCTTTTGCTCCATACAAGAGTACCAAATTAAGCTTATGTGCATAGCAATGTATAAACATTGCATGTGGGCAAACTTGCTTTACGATAGTTTGAACACCCCCTGTAGAACCCGCCATTACGGCAGCCCCGTCGTAAGTCTGACATATTAACTTCTTTTCTACGCCCCATTTTCGTAAGACATCCAATATTACGGCTGACAGTCCAGTGGCACTTTTATCTTTTGAGACGTCATAGAACCCCACAAACCTCTCGTGAACGTTATAACCAACACAATACCGAAATATAATGTTCATCTGATTCTGACACGATATATCTAATGTTTCATCCACCTGAACTGATACAAATTCACAAATAGAAATTTCTTTCTGAATCTCTTCATTCATCACTTGAGTTACACAGTCAATAAGTTCATTCTGAATGTCACTCGAAGTTCCTTTAAATCCTGAAGTTGCTCCCAGATGCTCTCTCATGAATTGTTCTTCTTGTACTAGCAATTCCAAGGTCTCGAGGTAGTTACCTTTATTTACGGAGTCACTACTTTCGTCATGCCCACGGAATGGAAGTTCTTGTTTTCCGAGAAAACACACCACTTGAACTAACCTGCCAAGAACCCGTCTATTATGATTTACTAACTCATTATGCTTTAGAGCTGCAAGACGAGCCGCTTCTGATATCGCATGATCTATTCTACTCCTGCCGAGAAGAAGAAAACGCTCACTGTTCTGAATATGTCTTTTTGAAAACTGGTGTTTACGTGCTCTTCTATGAAAATTTTTTAGGGTACTGATGCCACCCTCATTCCATTCACTATCACCTCCAAATAATATGCAAATGTAACAATAAAACTTACAATCTGTCACACTTGCTGTAAGCCATGTATAATCCTTATACCATTGGGACTGGAAAGTTCTTATTTGGTTTCCATCCTTTTGCACAATTTTCAATAATGGCTGTGGCCGCTTGTCTTTCAGGGCACATTTTTCTTCGAAAGACAAAGAAGAAAATGGAGTTCGAAGCAAGTATGTAATAAGATCATTACTTTCATTCATTATACACGGATTTAAAAAATACTGGCAACTCTTCACAAAACACAGACCACTAATAATAAGTTGTAAACTTCACAGACCAACAGATCAGAACGCAAACATTAACTCGTAACTCGCGACTTGGAGACTAGACTCCCAGCTAGGTTTCAAAGCGAGCACTTACCGCTGCACGACGTCATACGTTGTCATAGCAACCAGTACAAGCCCCGCCCGCTAGCAGAAAGGTAAGAGTCTGGCTGAAGCCAGACTCAACGGCTAGGCTCAGTGCTCTGCGAGTACGCGGCAGATCGGAGAGCCGTGAAGTCTATTAAGTTTATTAGACATAATTTTCGTGCCTTATATCAATAATTTATTATTCGTATTTCGTCTGGGGAATCTGAGACTCTTAGATTCCCCCCAAGCTTCGCCACTGTTAATTACAGTCTTTCGTAGTCAATCCCAACTGTATTGTGTTATCTTATGGCTCTGTCTCTTCATGAACCAATTGTTTTTCACCACCAACCCATTCCTCATACAGAATGTTCACCTTCTATATTTCTTCCACTATATCCATGAGGTCCCATTACATCCTCATATCCTGTTCTATCTGTCCCAATCTATGCAATCAGATCTCCCATAATGATTACTCTCTCTTTACTAATAACTTTTTCCAAATCATCAAGAAACTGGTTCTTATCCTCTTGACAGCATCCAGTTTGAGGTGCATACACCTGTACCAAAGTTAGTTTTCCTTTCCCTAAATGCACAGTCACCTTTATTATTCTGTTGCTAACATACTACAGCGACTCCTCCTAGATCTTTACTCATGATCAAACCAACACCATTTCTCATCTCTCTGTCATTTCCATGCCAATACAGTGTATACTGTTTTTTTAATTTCTTCATTTCTTTCCCTCTCTATTTGGTTTCACTCAGCCCCATTATCATTAATATTCTCCTTTGCATGAGGTCCACTAGTTCTTCACATTTTCCTGTGAGACTGAGTAAGTTGATGGTCCCAATCGGTGTTAGTCTCCTCCGGAATTTTTGCATTTTTGCAAAATACTGTCTATCATCAGGCCATAAACCATCATCCCTGACATGAGTCTGCTCATGCTGGCACCTTATTTAGTTGTTAAATGCATTCCGAGGCTCTTATGTGTTTTGAAAGCAACTACAAGTAAGCTCTTTTACTGCCTTACTAGGCCAAACATAATTGAGGATTTTCTTTTGGAGTTTACTCCCTTAGCCTTTGAGGATTTCTCCTCATTCCACAAGGCAGTGGGTTCCATCTGTACTACCCCCAGAGGAATGGGTTGCCTCCTCCGCCAGCTCCACCGTACCGAATCATATTCTCCGCCTTTCCTGCTGTTGAGGTCTTCACCCTTTACCCTGAGCTGGGATCCTTTACCAGATGTTACACACAGGGTCAATGTGCTCTGGGACTCACATAGGCATGGGTGCCACTCCCTGGGCAAGGCTGACTCTAAGAGGGTCCCTGCCTGTTAAGTAAGTACACTGCAGTACTTTGGTCATCATTCAGAGCATGCGCACTCAGTACATACATCTATAGGCTCCGTGCGCTGATGGGAGAAATGGACTGCTGCGCTGCGAGTGGCGAACATTGTAAGTTAATGCGTTTCACCGCGCACATATCCGTTGTCGTCTCACCGCGCACTGCCATAACCGACTAAATAATAACAGTGGGGTTTCAGAGTGTTTTATGCAACAACAATTGACCAATTATTCCAAACTTGCAGAAAGTGGGCATGTAATAATTTAACAACAATTAAAACAGTTTGCAGGAAATAGCTACAGAGCAATAACTGCAAATGTGATCAGAAAGAAACATTGGTTCCCTAGATATCCTACCATTTCATGATAGAGGCTATGTAGTCATTTATGTATTAGTAGTGGTGATAACAAGATTAATGTTCATATACACATTCAACAATGCTGTCTTCAGAAAAATATCCTTGGTCTATTTCTAATACGATATAATGTTAATGTAGATTAATGCTGCTAGGGAGGCGTGTAATTTTAAATTTAAATTTTAATTAATTTTAAAAATAAACACGTTTTCTAAGAAAGGCCTTGGTAACAATCATTATTTCATGAAGGAGAATAATAATTGTTCCCATGAATGTAAGCATATTTCAGCTGCTGTTGGGCCGATGACCTTCGATGTTAGGCCCCTTAAAACAACAAGCAAGCAGCATCAGCTGCTGTTTATACAGTTTGCTCAGAACATGTGTCTTCGCGTACTGATCGACCGTGTGAATGGTAAAATATATAGGAAAATATTTAAAATTTATTTCCACCTATTCAATACAATATAAGATGTTAACATTTAAGTCAAAACATTTTTCAAATGTGAGACATGTTTTGCCTCTTACTGAGAGGCATCTTCAGTCACTAATTAAAACCTTATTACTTTGTCAGACAACATTTCAAACATTCTACAGCTATTATAAAAATGTTCATAAAACAACTAAGAATCTAATATAATGATGAACAATGTGTAGTACACTTGATGAATAGGACGAAATTAGATGGTACAGTAGTACGGATGATGGCTTGAAGCCATAGTCAATATTAGGTTTTAAATACATAGTGGAAAGCATATAAAATCATTTCATTGAAGATATACAGTACATTCAAATGATATTAAAATAGTAGGTTCTTAGATGGTACACTTAAAAATGGAGGTATCATAAGTGACAGTTGATGGCTTAAAGCCGTAGTCAGAGTTTGAAGTATAGGTAAAATAACATGTTAATATACACATATGAAAAAGATTACATTAATGAATATAAAATGTAAAATGTAAAGGAAAAACATTCCAAATGTTGGGCAATTATTATTGACGCCAGCGTATATTTGCCCGTAATGTTTAATGGTCAACAGTTCATAAGTTATTTATACATGGGTTCAGCGAGATTGTGCTGACAAGTAGTTTATAGTTGGCTTGAATTAATTTTGATTCATCTGAGTAAGTTTGTAGAGATGATGATGAGCTGTTATTCTCTACGTTGGTAAGATTTTAACACGAAGGTTGAATGGCTGTTGTTTTCTTAACAGATTGACAATATATTTTCAAAATGTTGATATTGGAAATTTTTGGGAGTTTAATGGGGCTGTTGAAATAATGTTGTTGATTGGTTGGTTCTGAAACGAAGAGAAAAATTGTATTAACATGATGAGAATGAAAGAAAAAACTTGGGAAGGTTTTGTTAAAGTGTTTGATGAAGAGAGGATGTTGGTGCTTACCTATGGCGTTGCTGGCCCGTTTGACTTGTTGCGTGAATCACTAACGTTTTTACTCCTTGTGTTGTACGCGTGTCGTCTGTGCGGAGGGGGCGGGGCTGTAGGCTTGTGATTGGCGCACGGAAGCGTGATGTGTATAGTGGGGGAAGCAGAGGGGTGTGAAGCATTTATTGGCTTAAGATTGGCCTGTGGAGGTAAGCTACGTAAGTTGGGAGGGGAAGGGGGGTGTGATATGTTTGTTGACGTGGAAGGAGTGTTTATTGATTCTGTATTGAAAATATTGAAGAAATTTTTGTCCTGAAGGTTTACTTTATTAAACAATGCCACCATTTGATCATATAAAGGGCTTCTATTGCCTATTGGTTCATTTAAATTGTTGTTAGCATTGAATTTTTGGTCTAAAAATATATATAAATTCTCGAATTCGGTCATGAGTCTACCTTTTTTTAATCTTTTTAAAATTTGAAGGTCCTGTGGTAAAATTGTGCCCAGTTTATTTCATGTGATTGCTCATCGTTGAGTGTTAATTATGTTTCTGAGCATTGAAATGCTCGGAGTACCTAGTTATGAAGCTTCTTCCTGTTTGTCTGATGTATGAGCTGAGGCACTCATTACATTTTAATCTATAGATACCGGAGCCTGAGTATTTATTATTTTCAGAATTTATTGTATTGAGGTTGAAGAACATTTTTTGGTTTGAGTTTTGAAAGCTATTTTGATCTCTCGATTTTTTAAGGTATTGGTTATTTGATGTATGATTGGGTTGGTGTATGTAAAGGTTGCGTACTTTGATTTTTCATTTTTTATTGGGGAGAGGTTTGTGGATAGTTTCAATTTAACCTTATTAATTAATTTGTCTGTGATGGAGGGGTTATATCCATTGAAAGAGGCTATTTCCTTTATTGTATTTATTTCTTTTTTTTTTAATTGATGGTTGAAAGGGGAATTTTTAGAGCTCTGTACACCATACTGTAAAAAGAGGACTGTTTGTGTGATTGTGGATGTAGGGAACTTTGTTTAATAGTTGTAGGTGTGAATGAGGGCTTTCTGTAAATTTGAAAATCGAACTTATTGAAAGTTCTTGTTATTGTGATGTCGAGAAAATTAATAGATTTGTGGTCCTCATCCTCTTTAGTGAATTTGATGTTCTTATCTAGATTATTTAAATATGTTAATATATTTTCACTGTTGTTGAGATTTTTGTCAATTGTTACTAGCGTGTCGTCGACATAGCGTAGCCATAGATTTAATCCATTGATGTTTTTTATTATTTTGTTGTTTTCGAGGTTATCCATATACATTTCAGAAAGGATTCCGGATAAAGGGTCTCCCATGGCCAGGCCTTCTTGTTTGTACATTTTATCGTTGAAAGTGAAATAGTTGTTTTGTAAGGTATAAGTTTAGTACTTTTAGGAGTTGTTCTATTTCTATTTTGCTTAAACTGCTGTGTTTGGAAAGATTGTTTTTTATTATTTCTATAGTTTTTTTAGCGGAAATGTTTGAATACATGTTAGTGACGTCGAAAGAGTACATTATGTGATTAGGTTTTAAGTTGAATTTTTTAAGAGTTTCACATAATTCTATTGAATTTTTAGGGTGTTTGTTATGGAATTTAAGATGTTTTTTGAGAAATTTTTGGAGGAATTGTGAGTTTTATATGTCGGGCTATTTTGGCTGTTTATGATCGGTCGAATGGGAACGTCCTTTTTATGTACTTTCGGTGATGATCTGACGGTGGGTAGACTTTGGTATTCATGTTCATTAAATAAAAATGGAGAGTTTTTTAAAAGTGTTTTTAGGTTACGTTGAGTTTTTGTAGTGGGATCCTTTGGGATTATTGAGTAAGTTTCATTAGAGAAGAACTCCTCTGTTTTACGGATGTAATCCTGTTTTTTCATTAAGACTATAGTATTGCCTTTGTCGGCTTTAGTTACTATGATGTTATTAGTGTCAACTTTTTTTCTTAGTTCTAGGATCTGTTTTTGTAAGGTAGAGTTATTTTTGTTAGAAATTTATTTTACAAGAGCAGGCAATTTCTTTTTAATTTCGTATTTTACATCATTCTGTTTGTCTGTTGGAATTTGTTTATTTATGTTTGCTTCAGCTTCGGCTATTGTGGTGATTATATCTTCTGCTTTGTGTGGGTTGTAGTGATGGGTCGAACTAGCTCTTTTGAGGGAGCTAGCTCATTCGCTCCCACTCCTAACTGAGAGTCGTTCAAAAGAGTCGACTCTTGGGAGCGGAAAGGTAGGAGCGAGCCAGGAAGTCAGAGGCCGCTCTCCGCGCCAGGTTCGTTCGTTCATCCGGTTTAGGGCAGACGGCTCTTTATGACTTCCGGTCGCTCTTCATGACTTCCGGTCGCTCTGTATGACTTCCGGGAATGAACGATATAGCGCAAATAGTTTATATTTTCCACAACAGATGGCAGCACAACGTCTAGTTCAGAAAGCTTCTCTTGAAATAAAACAAATAAACAAATGCACTCCTGGCAACATTGGCAAATAATCTAACTATAAAGCTTTATATACAGTAACGAAGAAATGATTAACAAATATGCAGTATTAATGGATAACATCTAATATTACTTTGCCCATGTTCCTTTCTTCTTAAAATGATGCTTTTCAAGACTGAATGCACCGTGACGAGACGTATGTACATGATATTGGCAATACTTACACGTTAATAAATAATTGTTTAAGAATGTAATGGGATGTAAGTTACTATAGTATACACTAAGCCATGAGTTTTTTATTCAGAAACGCCCAAAATAGCGTGATTTTACATCTTCTAGATTAATCATGACTCCCGTTTTTATTTGAAGGAGCGAGATGGTGCGAGATAGTTCACCTTTTACACAACAGATGGCAACACAATGTACAGTTTGGTACGCTACTCTTGGAATAAAACAAATGTACATCGCTGCCAACATTCGCAATTAATCCAATGATAAAGTTTTATACACAGTAACGGAGAAACGTGTCGCAAATATACAGTGTTGATTGATAACATCTAATATTACTTTGCCTAAGTTCCATTCTCCTTAAAATGATGTCTTTCAAGATTGAATGCACCGTACGGGACGTATGTTCGAGATATTGGCAATACTTCCGTTCGACCCCGGCAATCCAGATAAGCATAAGAAGATTATTCCTGTGCACGTAGTTTACATTTCACTCAAAAGATGTCATCAGAATATCCTCTTTCGACTGGAGCTGCAGAAAGTTTCTCACTTAAAACACTCCGCGTTGGGACAACAGATTCTTTCATTCATTAATGCAGCGTAGGAAACATAACTGATTAAACGCGATCTTTAACGAAAATAATGGAAACTACTATCAGCACAAATGTACATATAACCAAGTATACTACAGTACGCATAGCATTTTGCCTATTTTTCGTGTACAGTATGGTCACACTCTCTTCTATTTTTTTTTTTTCCAAGAACGATTAAACCGTATGAGTCGTATATGTTCGATATATTGGCATTCCTTACACTATCTAAACTTACTTCTTCTTCTTCCGCTTCGACCACTTTTCCCACACTTGTGGGTTCGCGGGTGCGAACTGTTCCGCAAATGTGGATTTGGCCCTGTTTTTTAATAAGTAATAATGTTACTGGCTTTACGTCCCACCAACTACATTTACGGTTTTCGGAGACGCCGAGGTGCCAGAATTTAGCCCCGCAGGGGTTCTTTTACGTGACAGTAAATCTACCGACACAAGGCTGACGTATTGGAGCACCTTCAAATACCACCGGACTGAGCCAGGATCGAACCTGCCAAGTTGGTGTCAGTAGGCCAGCGCCTCAACCGTTTGAGTCACTCAGCCCGGCTGGCCCTGTTTTATGACCGGATGTCCTTCCTGACGCTAACCTTATGCGGGGGGATGTATCATGTAATCAATATTGCGTGTTTCTATGGTGGTTGGTATTGTGGTGTGTTGTCTGAATATGAAGAGGAAAGTGTTGGGACAAACACAAACACCCAGTTCCCGAGCCAGAAGAATTACATTCCCGACTTGGCCGAGAATCGAATCCGGGACCCTCTGCAGCGAGGGTCTCAATGCTGACCATCCAGCTAAGGAGTCGGACTTCTTACACGTCAATAAATAATTATTTGAAAATGTACTGCGGTATACACGTTGGTATGAGTTATTTAGCCTATATTTTAAAGCCAAAACTAGTGTTATTTTCTATTTGCCTTAATTCGATTTAAAACTACGGTATATTATTTTATCCACTGTACCGTAAAACCGAAAGATTTTGGCAATATGTTAATTCATAACTACGAACTCATTTAAGAAACAGATGAGGATTTGTCAGAGTCTTTCTTAATTATTTCAGACAGAATAAAACTACGCCGTTTCCACTTGCCGAGTGGTATATTCAGTATTCTGGATAGCGACTGTTTGTTCGTGCTTAGTTGAGGTTAGTTAACCCGAACTTCGTGTCGTTTATTTGCTCCTAACCTACTGGATCTATACTAGGCCCTACATCCTTCATGGATTATGAGTGTATACAGGAAGTGAACAGGTAAGTATTGCTCAATAACATGTTGTTTATTTCATTTCATTGTTTCGTTACGTTGCAAGTTGCCAGAACTATGGCACAAAAACGTACCTAACAAACAGACCAGAACCACTGCACTCAGAGCACTGACTGAATGCGGGAAGTGGCTAGACTGGGCAGCCTATAAAAAAGAAAGCGGCTTCAGTACGTCACGTGATTATCTGAGGCATGGCATTGGCTAGAAATGAACGAGAGTCGATGTGACGAGCTAGCTCTTTCTTGCAGTCGCTGCTGATAAAAGAGTCGGCTCGTGCTAGCTCTCAGGGAGCAAGGAGGGAGCTAGCTCATGCAAGAGCCGACTCGTAATTGAACGACTAGCTGTTGATAAAAGAGTCGGCTCGTGCTAGCTCTCAAGGAGCAAGGAGGGAGCTAGCTCTTACAAGAGTCGACTCTCATTGAAAGAGCTAGCTCTCTCCAATGAGTCGTTCAAAAGAGTCAGTTCGTTCATGAACGACCCATCACTAGTGGGTTGGGTCAATTAAGTTTTAGGCCTTGGTTGAACAATTGTGTTTCTCTGAAAAAGTGATGTCAGATAGATTGATTGTAGTAGGAACATTGTTCCAAGGGGAGGGGCATATTTTTATACTACTGTTCCGATTTTGCGATTTTGCTTTTTCTTTTTCTTCTTTTAAATATGTTAATTTGCGATTTAGGGTTTCTTGTTTTTTTGTTCAAAGTAATCTGTATTTTATATGAAATGTGTTGTTGATAAGAATTCCATTCTAGAGGTGATAACGATTGCGCGATAATCAAATGTTCGCGATAAAGTTGGGTATTAAAAAAAGATTTCTTTTTATACAGTAGTTTTATTTCATTTTTGAGCCAAATGTTGTTGATTTTATTTAGAATGTCTTTAGATTTATGTTTTCGTATCTCAGCGTATGCTTTCTCCCTACAGCAGTCCTGAAAACTCAGCCTAATATGGACCAAAGGGTGCCAGAGTTTGTGAAAATGCCAGGTTATCAGGAAATGGGGTTAAGAAAGAATAAGTACAAATGTCTCCTCACAAAATACAGTACTGTGCTTGTATGTACTGTTTGCTTGAGAATACAACAGAGAATAAACTGCCCAAATACCCTTAAACACAGGAAAAGTACATAATTTATGAAGGCATAAAGCCTTTAGTGCATGAAAATGAAAATTATTGAATACACAGAGTACAGTACCTGATCTGACAGACCTCAGAAAATTAATGAATACACAAAGTACAGTACCTGATAAGACAGACCTCAGAAAAATAATTTATGAAGGCATTAAGCTGTCTATAATGAAAATTAACTATCCGACTTTGCAAAAACCAGCTACTTTTTCAAAGAAATGCATAATGTCCTGTTGTCTTCTGCACTGAACTCTGCGTTTTGTAGCTCCATCACGAAGATGACAAAGGAACAGTAAGTCCATTACCGACGCACCCTGTTGTTCATAATACTGAAAGTCGATTTTGACAGCTTAAAATTTTTTTTTTTCAATTTGCTTTACATCACACCGACATGGATAGGTCTTATGGCGATGATGGAATGGGAAAGGGCAAGGAGTTGGGAAGGAAGCGGCCGTGGCCTTAATTAAGGTACAGCCCCGGCATTTGCCTGGTGTAAAAATGGGAAACCATGGAAAACCATTTTCAGGGCACCCGACAGTGGGGTTCGATCCCACTATCTCCCAAATACTGGATACTGACTGCAGCTATCAAGCTCGGTGACAGGCTTTAATCCCTCACTATGTGATACTTTAGGAGCTTGTACAGTGCAGTCCTCAATGTCAACGTCTCATTAAATACGACAGCAGTAATAATTTCTGCAATGGATATAATGTCTTGCTCGGTATCATTCTGGAACCACTGTTCGACGTCATTTCCATCAGTTTCTGCACATCCAGGAACTCTTTTAAGGAGTCGAGTAAGTTTACATTTTCTGCTTTATCATGTTCAACAAACTCATTTCCCTCATGATCAAGGAGTTTTTGCCAGGAACAAACTGGTCTTAATGACTCTAACTTGTTCCAGGCATCGCTACCCATCCAACAACATCTAATAGGTTAATTTTCTTTAAGTTCTGGATAAGACGTTGACCACCATCGTTTGTGCTTGTATCTTCTCTTGAGACAAAATAAAACTCCATGGTCCATTGGCTGGCGTAAAGCTGTCATTGGGTGGTAAAAACATTGCTCATATGTCCCCATTTTTTAACTCTTCAGTGTCTGGGTGTGGCCGAGTTATCCGGACTGCTGGGTTATCGATGCTGAGTTTTTGGGACACAACTGTATTACCTTTCATCATATTTTCATTTATGTCTTTGCACTTCTTTTTGTACCATTCTTCTCTTATTCTCCTTGCTTCTCTATTTATCTTGTTCCATAGTTTTGCATATTCTTCCTGGTTTCCTCTCACTTTGCACTTCCTACGTTCTTCCATTAACTCCAGTATATCACCAATGAACCAAGTTTTGTAAACTTCCTTTCCCAGTCTTCCAAAGCATGCACATCAGCCATTTGAGTTATTTCCTTTCCCCCCCCCCCCATTTCGCCTGTACATTACTTCCTGACATCTTCTTGAGGTCAATTTTTTCCATTTGTTTTTTTCTCATTTAAAGCTTGCTCGTCACATTTTACCCTAATAATATTCCATCTTTTATATGGTTGTTTTATAACCCTTCTTCCTAAATGCAGTTGGCTCTTCATTAATATCAGATTGTGGTCCATGTCCACTTATGCACCTGGATAGCTCTTACATGATTTGGCGACCTTTTATCATTACATAATCTATCTGGTATCTGTCACATTTCAGATGTATCTTCTTTTGTTTGGTATTCAAGAGGACAGATTGGGGCAAATATTCATTTACAGGACGGAGGAGTAATGGATTGGAATAAATTATCAAGGGGAATGTTCAATAAATTTCCAAGTTCATTGAAAATATTTTAAGAAAAAGCTGGGTAAACAACTGATAGGGAACTGCCACCTGGGTGACCACCCTAAATGCGGTTGGTCGGTCGGTTAGTTGGTTGGTATTGAACATGTGTCAGCTTTCAAATGTCTAGGAAGCATAATAATGGGTCATATGAGGAGCAGTAGGGATGTAAAAACTCACATTGCCATTGCTAAATAAGCCTTCAACAAAAGGAAGAGACTTCTATGTGGACACTTGGACTAAAGTTAAGGAAGAGGATGGCAAAATGCTTTGTTTAGTGTGTGGCGCTATATGGAGCAGAGAGCGGTGGTGATTTTTGTTTTAAGAGGAAGTACAACTATGTAATGAACCTCTCTGAACAATTTAAGTGGAAAAGAAATTTAAAATAAAACTTATTTATTCAATGAAGGAATTTTGAAATGAATTACAAAAATGACTGTATTGAGCCAAAAGGTCACTAACAAATAAAAGGGAATGTAAGTTTCCTGTGTGACAGAACACTTGAAATTTACATACCCTTGATTAATCCACTCTCACACATAAAGCAGATGACAAGATCAGAGGTAGCCACATCATTGGCTGGTATGCATTTGAGTGTCACCTGCAGACCAAGGTTCTGTCTTAGATCAGAAATATCGGCGCACTCTTTTAGGATGTGGGGCATGGTGAAGTCGGAACCACAAGAACACACTGGGTGGGGGTTGGGGGGTCTTCCCTCTTTAGTAGATAAGAATGGGTAGATCATCTGTGACCTATCCTTCCTCAAACTACACAATACTGTGGACGCTAAGGAAGATGGATGAAAAGAGACTAGAAAGCATTTCAGATGTGGTTATGGAGAAGGATGGAAAGGGTATAATGGGTGAAAATGGTATGTAACGGCCAGGAATTGGAAAGAGTTGGAGAAAAGGAGAAGTTATTACAGATCATCCATACAAGGAGGAGGAACTGGCTTGGGCACTGGCTGTGAAGAGAGTGTTTGCTGGTGGAAGCTCTAGAAGGATCAGTAAATGGGTAACAAATGGTGGACGGTGTCGGAAAATTACACAAGAACTAAAAGGACGACTGCAGGCAGGACTGCATGGAGAGTGGCTGTGTGAAGATCTGCCTAAGGGCACTACGCGTTAATGGGCCGATTGCAGAAACGGTATTTAGACGATGTCTACGGTTGAACAGTGCCTAAGCATGGCTGCCGCATTGCAGAGATGTTATTTATCACTTAGACACTGTCTAAAACTGATGTTCAACCGGTTATGTTTAAACACTGCCGAGAGCACTGTTTAACCTCAAATGAGAGGAGTGAATCACAATCAGAGGTTATGTACCATGAAACATGTAATTTGTATTTTCATGTTGAGACGATTCTGGGCAGAAAGGTTAGTCCGACGGCCTCTCTGTGGGTCGCCCGCTGCTAAATGGCAGCAATTCGTTTGACATGCACGGGGAGATAAACTTAAAATAAGGTTTTGCTTTACGAGAGACTTGTTTCTTGAGACTGACGAAGTGACAGTCCGGGAACTGTCAACTTGAATACAATTCTTCGCAACCAATATATTTTATTATGTACATGGGGTAATTTCCATGGAATTATAGGTCATTTCGACTACATACATATCAGAATTACGTGTCCCGATCGTCTGAGGGCTGTCACACACATCAACCGGAAGGGATTCACTTATATTTACTGCCAAGTAAACACACATAATGGTGAAAACTAAACAGTAGGTTGTATGGGATTTTCATATATATAATCGTAAAAGTTTTCAGCAACTATCAGATAGGAAAAGGCTAGTAGTGGTGATTATCGTTCAAAGAGGACTGGGGAAGGAGCCGTGGCCATAATAACAGCCCTAGTATATGCCTGGTGTAAAAATATGGAAACTATGGAAAACAATCTTCACGGCTGCCGATGATGCGTTTCGAACCTACGATCTCCAGAATGCAACCTACATCTATACGGCCCGTACGACACACTCAGTTACACTTTACTATTGCATCATCTTCCCTTCATCGAAGATACCGTAGTTATGAGCAGATTACACTCACTGTAACAACGCTATAATGAAAGCTACACTTTCTCGTACGGTAGCGTGTCGCTTTAGTGTCGATAATATTATGAGATTATAATTTCCACCGAAAGCAATACCCTTTTCTGTGGGCAAGTCATGCTCACCCATATTTGAGTAATGTGTAGGAAGACAAACAGCTAACTGGCATTTGGCGCGCACACCGACGAATTTCATTGGTCGCGACACGCAAAGAGTTGCATGAAAGACACTTCTGTCTCCATTTTCAAACCAAAATTGAAACTTTAAGGGATGTCTAGATAAACATCAACTGAACATTGTTTATGCAATGGAAGATTGTGAACGATTTAGACATTGTTTAGGTAGACGATGTCTAAGGCTTAAAACTAGTCATCGTTTCTGCAATCGGCCCAAATATGTAGCAGGTTATAAGTTATAAGTGACGCCTAAGGACAAGTAGGATTCTTTCGAACTACACAATGTTAATGATAGATAGATAGATAGATAACTCTTTATTGCCACCCTAGTTTGCACCATCGGTTACAGACAATAAAGAGCATAAAATACACATGAACCCAAAAAACCAAACAAAACAATATAAACCAAACAAAACAAAACAATATAGACTAACATACCATTATATATAATATAAGCTCTAACTATCTACACTAAAACTATTAACTAAGAACCCCAAAAAAACCGCACAATATAATATAAACCAAACAATACAATTACTATCTACTCTACTTATTAGTGGTGTCAATGTCGGCGGAATCCGGCCTAACACTGCACCACCTTGTCTAAAACTATTGAGATGCCTCTGGTATGCGAGGAACTCCTCCGCATGTAAGGGCATCCCCAATCTACTCTCTACAGCTAACTAAACATAAAAAAATAAGATAAAATAAAAAAAAAACCTCGGCTGCTGCGGCATTCCCTGTGAGGAGAGATCCAACCCACCCAGGCCGCTTCAGCCACTCCTCCCGGGTTAGATATTACCCCCACCTATAGCTCGTACTTCTCTCCTCATCTTACGTGGCGAATCGTAGAGGCGGTTTCCGGTCCGTCATACGATCCGTCACGCATTTATCTACTGCTCCGCCTATAATCGTGTCGTCTTACCGCCACCATCTTGATTCTGTTGTTATTCTGTGAGCGGACATGTTTCTTCTTTCACCTAGGGATGGGACTGTACCATCCCACCCGTCTGTCTTTTATACCCCTCCCCCCTTCCATCCCCAATCTTCCCCTCTTACTCTTCCTAGCCTCTGTCCATCTCTCTTATAATACTTATTCGCTAACTACAAACTACTTTCCACTTTACCGTATAGTTAATATTTATACACTACATACAAACGCACTTGTTGACAATTTCCAGTTCCTTGCTCATCGCTTTTCTTTCTTATTCTTGCGTCTCTTAGACTAAAACTACTTCCTAATTTCATTTTTTTTTTAAATAGTTTAACTTATTAAACCACGGAATTGCCACAAAACAAATCTGTCTTTTCCTTGTTTCTTCACATCACTTATCAATCCTTTCCATCTCTAAACAGTCCTACAGTTCCTCTTCCTCACGGCCACTCATTACTTATTAAAATTTTTAAGCCAGAGTTTAGAATTATCTACTATTATGTTATCCAAACACCTCTTCTTGTCCACTAACCCTATCATTCATATTCTAACACTGTTTACAAATGTATTTGTTGACAATTCTATAGCTCCTACGAGTCTTAGACTAAAACTAAAAAACTACTCTCTAATTTTTTTTAATTTTTTTAAATTTTTTTTTTGAACTTAAATCTTAAACAATCGAATTGCCAACAATCAAACCTGGCTTTCCCTTCTTCCTTCTCTTTCTTCCGCTTATTTCCATTTCTAAACAGTCCAACAGTTCCTCTTACTCACATCTCTCATTGCTTTATTATTATTATTTTTTTTTTTCTAACATTAACTACCACCTCCGTTTTCTCACACATGCAATCCTCTCCAAATATATACAAATCTTCTTATCATCATACAATCAGATTGTACTTCAAACTCATCTTATTGTCTTCAATTTTTATATAACCTAGCAGTTTCGTCTACCTCCTTCCTCTCCTTCCTCTGTAACCCTCTTTTACCCCTTATTCTCTTAATTTCTTTATAAATCTCATTCTAACCATATTTAAATATTTCGAAATATTTGTTCCTCTTCCCCATTCTCTGGCCAGCCACACCGTCATCTTTTCAATTTTTTCTACGTTTTCTATCTCTTTTTTACTCAACACTTTCTTTTTCAGCTCTTCTAACTCCCTACATTCGATGAATATATGTAGGTCCGACCATTTTTCTCCACACAGAATACATCTACCTGCATTTTCAGTACCTATCCAGCCCCTGTTGGTAGGAGTTCCAAAAATCCACCAGTATAGACCTCTCTTGCCCTTCCGGTCCTCCACTTCGATTTTCGGGTTCATGTTTTCTAACAATTTATTAAATACTGATAGTGAGGCTCTTTCTCTACATTCCATTATTAAACTCTGTCTCTCTATATCGGCAACTCTCCTTATAACCCTTCTCCATACCCATTCTTTCTTTTCTCTCCACCTCTCATATCCTATATCTCCTAACCCCAGTTTTCGTAATTTATTTTTGCACTTATGTACCCAATACCTCTCGTTCTCCATATTTTTCTGGAACCTATATGTGTCTTGTACTAAATCCCCTCCCTTCCCTTCTTCCAATCTCATCCAGTACTTCATCACCCTCTTGGCTATAGTAGTGTCTATCGATTCTTTACATACTAATCTAGCCCCCACATTTGCAGTACAGTTTGGAACTCCCATAATAATCTTACTAAATTTCGCCACCACCTGGTTTAGTTCTTTTCTATTTTCCTCTAATCCCCATATTTCTACCCCATATAACATTTTTCCTATGACCATTGATTGGAACACCAATCTCTGTATTTTGTACTTTATATCCAGAAATTTATTTTCTAATATCCCCACTACTGCCAGTGCTCCCCTTCCTTTATATCTGGCTCTTCTAATCTGATTTTCCCACGTGCCGTTACTACTAATTATAACTCCTAAATACTCCATTTTTTTTTTCTGGTCTGATTTCTTGCTGCTCGACTGTCCAGAATTTCTTTTCTTTTTTGGCTTTCCTCTTCCTACATATCATTATCTGCGTCTTCCGTACATTTATCTTGAGTGCCCATCTTCTAGTATATTCCACTACCTCATTTAGTCCTTCCTGCAACCCCTTTGCTGTTAATGCCAAGATTAATAAATCGTCTGCAAATAGCAGCCCCGGTATCTCCCTCTTCCCAATCCAAGGGCATTGCCATCTCTCGCCTCCATGTCTATCCAATATATTATTTATAAACAGTAGAAATAATATGGGTGATAGCTTACAACCCTGCCTCACACCCCTTTTCGATTCCATACACTTACTCAACCCACCCCCTTTTAGTTTAATCATCACCAATACTTTCTCATATATTCCTTCTATTGCCATCCTCATTTTTACCGATAACCCAACCTCTCTTAATCTAGTAAATAACGCCTCTCTATTCACTGCATCGAAGGCTTTCTCTAAATCTACTGCTGCTACATATAATCTCTTCCCTGCTATTTTCACATACTTCGTAATTAAAGTATCCAAAATCCAAATATTATCCACAGTATTTTTCTCTTTACGAAATCCATTTTGATAGTCCGAAATCCTTCCATATTTCTCTGCCCAATTTATAATCCTATTAGCTAAAATGCCTGTATATACCTTCGACAGCGAGTCCAGGAGTGTTATTCCTCTATAGTTGTTTGGATCACTTCGACTTCCTTTGTTCTTATATATAGGACAAAGTACTCCTTTTCTCCACTCGCTAGGGAATTTATTCGTTTCCCATATCTTGTTAAAAAATTTCACCATCACTTTCAACATTACTTCATTTGCTCCTACTTCTTTCCATATCCTGTTAGTAATACCATTTGCCCCACCCGCTGTTTTGGTTTTTACTTTACTTAACACCCTAACTATTTCCTGACTTGTTATCTCCTCATCTAGTAACTGTACTCCTGTTTGTACTTCCTTTACAATATACGTCTTTTCCATACCCCCGTGGCCTTCTCCCCTCCCACCCAAAAGCTCTGCAAAATATCCTATCCACTCATTTTCTGTTATCATTGTTCCTCCCCCTGTCGATCTAGTTCTCTTAATCTTATTTATAGTTTCCCAAACCCTATCAAATCTTTTCTCTTTGCAATACCTGTTTACTCTCTCAGCTTCCGCTGCTTTCCAGCACTTTTTTTTCTCATTTAGTAACTTCTTGTAATCTCTTCTTACTTTACAATAATCCTCTCTTTTCCCTTGTTCTCCTCCTTTCTTGAAGTCCGCTAGAGCTGTCATTACTACCATTCGTTTCCTCTTACACTCTTCATCAAACCACCCCGCGCCTATGTTTCTGTCTTTCTCATCCCTTATTCTCACTTTCTTACCCACCTTCCATACTGGGCGTTCTATTAGTTTTAAAACTTCATCCACATCCCCTCCTTCCAACATCCTTTCACTTTCATCCCTTATTCTCTCTTCACTCTCTTTTAACTCTGTTCTCAATCTCTCGATCGTGGTATCATTCCAAATGTACTTCCATCCCTCCTTATACCTATCTCTTTTTCCTACCCTTCTCTTCACTCCATCATACTCCCCCCTTAATTTTATCTTGATGGGCATATGTTCTGTTATCACACATTCTGTCACCTCAAAACTTATTATCTTCTTTAGAGCTATTTCCGTGCTAACTCCTATATCTACTACACTCCCGCCCTTCGATGAGATGAATGTCAGCTCACCATTACTATCTCCCTTCATCCATCCATTTAAAATATATAATTTTTCTATAGCACATAACTCTAATAATCTTACCCCATAGCTATTTATATCTTTGTCTTTACTATTTCTTCTGTACTCACTCACTTCCTTATCCTCTCTCCCATAATCGGGTACCCTATTACTCACTCTTGCATTCCAATCCCCTAACAATATCATTCCATCTTCCACATATAATCCTTTCATTTTGTTTATTTCTTCAATCAGTTCTTCAAAAAATGTTTTATTAGCATAAGTTGAGTCTTTAGGGTGGTTGTATAATAGAGCCAGGCAAATTGCCTCCTTCGCATCATTTCCCATTTTAATTCTCAGCCATACCACCCCTTCTACCTCATTCTGTATTCTCTCTACTCTCTCTACTAACTCATTTTTTATTAAAACTGATATCCCGCCCGGATTTCTTCCCATTCTCCCCCTTTTTTCTTTTATCACGTTGACTACTCTATACCCATCCCATTCAATTTCTATCCCTTTTCCTAACCACATCTCTACTAGGGCAATAATCTCATACTCCTTTACTGTTTTCTCCAATTCTTTATTCCCTATTTTCCCCATCAACCCCTCAATATTCCACAACCCTATCGCCATCTCTAGTTATTTATTCCCTCCTACTCTTTGCCCCTGTGCTTCTCCATTTCCACCTCTACTTCTTGTCACTCTTCCCTGTGAGTCCTCTCCAGATCTCTCCTCGTTCTCTTTTCTCCCGTCATCCTTCCCTTTCTCCATACCTACGCCTTTTTTCTTTCCCCAGAGATCTTTCAAACTTAATGATCTTTCCTTATTTAGCGCCTGTCTTTTTTCCATTTTATTTTCAGTGATCCTTTTACTCGGAGAGGATGCATTCTTACCCTGCCTACTGTTACCTTCATTCACAATTTCCACTGTACTCCTCACCAGTTGTGGCACATTACTTGCTTCCTCCATCTCTGTGTTGTGATGACTCTTCAAGGACTCTCCATTTCCGCCCACCTGGTTGCTGGCACTGCTGTTCAGCACATCCCTACTTCCCGCACCTGATGTGATGTGGACTTCGCTCACTTCCGTAATATCACTCCTTTCACTGACCTTCCTTGCTACTTCCACTGTTGCCAAGGACACGTTCTGCTGCTGTTGGTGTTCTTCATCAAGCTTTTTCAGCCTTCCCGCCCCCCACACTCGATTCCACCTTCCGTTTCCAACCACCAGCTGCTGCTCTCTAATATATGCCTTAAGACCTTGTTTTCTTGCCTCTCTTAAATGTTTATTCAGAATTCTGTTCTTCTCTATGGCTTCCCTGTCCATCTCCCGTTTTATCCACACTTTCTCTCCTTTCAGATTACTCGAATTTCTTATTACAATATCCGCCATCAGTGTCGATAGCAATTTCACTCTAATTGGTCTCTTACCTTTCACTCTCCCCACACGCTGTACATCGTCAATATCAACTTCACTGAAGTTGATCTTCATCCTGTTCTGGATAACTTCTACCACTTTGTACACTAGTTCGACTTTAGACTCTCTTTCTTCTTCTTGGACACCGTATATGAAGATATTTTTTCTTACGTTGTCTTGTAGACTCTTCTCGACTGCTCTCTTAGTTTCTCTCAGGTCCCACTCCAGGCTTCTTACCTTCTGCTTCAATAGGTCTAATTCATCTTTATTACACCCTTCCTCTTCCACAAACTTCTTTACATCTTCTTTGATACTCAATTTTAGGTCCATAAATTCCCTGGATAACTCTCGGAACATTTCTTTTATTTGCTCCGTCTGACAAGCCTCTCTAATCATCTCTCTAATCGCCTCGTACTCTTCCCATCCAATGGAACCTACTGGACCTGGGCCGGGATTAATCTCTACTCCTCCTATTATCAGCAACACCATCACCACCGCCGCCACCAGTAACGTAGCCACCATCTTCCTTTTTTCACCCTTTAACTCCATTCTTGTTTCCATTCTTCTTCCCTTTATACAGTTCCATCTGCCGATTGCTATCCTATGTTGTGTCAACGTGATACCCATTGCTCCGCGCTCCACTCAGCACATCCGCTCAGCTCACTGTCTCACAGACGCAATGTTAATGATAAGAAAACAGTTATAGCAAAAACTACTATCTGCATCTGATGAGAAGTCACGGCAGCTTTTATGTATGAAATGAGTAACAGAGACTACACTAAGCTGATCACTCCATGTTAAGAAAACAGTAAGTCAGGATTGCATATCGAACAGCTCTGATCAACAGCATCACGGAAAAATGGCGGCACATAGATTTCAATAATAATCATTAAATTAATGTCGTAATGGCCCACCTTTTTAACCCTAGAATCATAAACTTTCGTCTCCCAGACTACGCACCCCTGTAGTTTCCGCAGGAATTTCCAGACGCTAATGAACTGTGCTTTACCCCTCCATCTAATCTTCCCCAGCTATCAACAATAAGTGCTGACCTTGATTTCAAGCATAAAGGTCCAGTTGTTTGTTCACTGCGACATGACCGTCAGGTGGTGGTGGTGATTATTGTTTTAAGAGGAAGTACAACTAGGCAACCATCCTCTATATAACACTAATCAGAGTGAAAATATGGAAGGGGTCCGACACTTCAAAAAATGAAGATATCGGCCAAAGGAAGACAAGGGCCACGATGGGCATGAAAATGAAAGACTCCCTAGCCCTCGCAAACCTAATAGCGTCGGGGTCTGAAAAGAACAAGAGTTGACCAAGAGAGGTCGGATAGGATAGATGAAAGTGAGGAGCCTGGCACAAGTAAGTGGAAGCAATGCCAGGACTCAGCTAAGGGCGCCGTGGTCGCCAACCCACGCTCCAAAGTTCAGAGCCCCTGGGGCCCCTTTTACTCGCCTCTTACGACAGGCAGGGGATACCGTGGGTGTTATTCTACCGCCCCCACCCACAGGGGGACGACATGACCGTCATCTGAGAGACGAAAGTTTATGATTTGTGAAAGTATTCGTGATTTGTACATAGCTGTAAATAGTGTGAATATTTGGTTTATTACAGTAATGTTTTTTGTACGTAATACGTAAGCTTAATAGGATACTGAAATGGAAAATCTAGCGCACGATGATGAATTGATAGCGGCAGTTCTGAATTAGACAGAGAACCACTCTCTGCAGGAGACATTAGTGGTAATGTATTTCATGAATGAAATTACCCAGGCAATACATGGATCAAACAGAAATATTACGACCGACAATTGGTTCACCTCAATTCGTCTGGCTGATTATCTGCATTGTGACAATAACCTGACAATCATTGGAACAATGAGAAAAGACAAGCCACAGATACCGCCAGAGATGAAAACAGTCAAAGTAAGAAAGCTTGGGTCCTCCATGTTTTGTTATAATGGTATAAAAGCATTGGAATCCTATAAAGGAAAATCAAACAAGAATGTAATCCTCCTTTCTAAATGCCATGAAGTAGGAACAATAGCGGCCAGTGGGAAACCAGATATGACGGAAGACTACAATGGGACTAAAGGTGCCGTGGACACTTTCGATGAAATGTCAACACTGATGTCCTCTTCAAGAAAAACGAGAAGATGGCCAATGTGTATCTTTTATTGTATGATTAATACATCACTTGTCAATGGATACATTATTTATGCGCATAAGATGGTTGAAAAAGGCCAAAAGCCACTTTCAAGGCGAGAGTTTGCAAAGGATATATCCAAAATGCTAATGGCTCCAAAGCTGCAAGAGAGACTTCAAACACCAACTTTGAGGCGCAGCCTGAAGAGGACCATCGCTAAAATTCTTGGAAAAGATGGCATTCCTGAAGAGCCTCAATCAGGTACTGCTAAAAGAATAATAATTTGTGCGTTTTGTCCATCAAATAAATGAAGAATGACCCGATTCTTTTGTAAGACATGGCGAAGGCACTTGTCTTGATCACCAGGCAAAACAGTGCATTGAATGTGCCTATTGAAGAAAAACTGACCAGAGTGTATTGTCATCACTACGTGTGGTAATTTTAAGTATAATATTCTGTATTTTGTGTAAAATGTTAGGTTTATGCATATTAAAGTGCTTTTCTTTTTGGTAGTCTGACAGACGAAAGTTTATGATTCGTGTTACACTGGAGGGACTTTATGATTCTAGGGTTAATACTGTAATATACAATATTATTGAATTACATTAGTAAAATAGGGACTAATTTTGGCCTTGGCTGTACCAACACACAATTGACATTAAAATCTGGGATAAACTATGTGTAAAATTTGAAAAAAAATTAGGCTCTAAATTGTTAGCATATGGAGTATGCACATCATCCAGACTCTTTCTCGCATTAATATTAATAAATTGTTAGTTCCATCACTGCTAATCATTACAATTTCAATTGCAAAACGGGAACTGGTAAATGTTGGTTCTGTAGTCTGATCGTCAATCACCAAATCTATAGGGACCGTGCTCGCACGAGAATTTTAGTAGCTAGCGCCCCTAACGGAAACAGCTGCAGTCGTTTGATGGGGCACTCACGAGACCATTGACAGTGCAGTCCATTACAACCAGGGCAGTAAGCTTTGACTTGTGATTGTAAAATAAAGAGGTAAAGCCGGACAATAATGGCTTCGACTGTAGCAGCGACCGCTATAAATTATGTAGGGTTTCAGACAGTGCAACACTCAGATTATTTCCGGGAACCCACGCTAAAGAAAGGTGAAGATTTAAATAGCAGTAACCATGTCTTTGACGTGAAGGAAAGGTTAGGGCAAGAAATATACGGCAAGTGTCTACGGGAAACGAGTATTAATCAGTCACCATACAACGTTGAAATTAAGGTATTTACTATATTTTATTCCTATTTTGGGAAATTGTTAATTAATTATTTATTCACAATAACTTTAGTTATAAATAATTGAATCATTGAGTGGTGCCATTGCATACACTGAGTCCTATAAGAGTTGTAATCATGAATTTAGAGTCGGATGCCTTTCCTGAAACACAATTCTTTCAACTGAAAATCGCACTTCAGTGACACTCGGGTTCAAACCACGGTCACTAAATTCAGAGGCTAGCAGCTAAGCTAACATAGGAAAAGCAAGCCAATTTTTCTCAATTATTCTACTGTATTATAAAGGGGGTAGCGAGCGGCTTGCTTCAAGTTCCGGCGACTGTGGTTCAAATCCCGACAGATTTTCACTTTACAAATAATGAGTGAGGAAGGACAACCGACCCGCAATTCATGGCGACAACTTCTTCTTGAGTGTACTTCCCCTGCGCAGGCGGGCTAAGCTGTGAATGACGATGAAATGGTTAAAATATTATTAAAAAAATACTTAGTTCCTAAAGGTGATGCGATAAATAATTCCTCATTATAAGTATTTTTATTTATTTTCACATTGACAGTAACAGGAACATTGTTCACGGTGATTGTGGATGCAAATCAGGTCAGTCGAAACGCTGTAAGGACATTGCTGCTTTGTGTTCCTTTATTAACTCCGAGAGGGACTCCTCCAAAACCACCATAGTGCAGCAATGGAAAAAATAAACCTAAATGTGCTCGTAAGGATCTATATTCGAAAGGAGAGAAGATAGCAGAACTGTTGAAACCATACGTCCACGTTGCTGAACAAACAGAATCAACCACTTTCAATAAAACTTGTTTGTACCAACGAGTAAAAACATATTGAGTGTGCCCTCACTGATATGCTTAAAGCCGAATGTTAGAGTGAAAATTACGTGGTGACAAGTTCCATTCTACAAAAAGTTATAGATGATGCTGTAGAACGTAGCGAAATTGAGGATTTGATCTAGTGTCTGAATGAAGTACAAAATCAGAATACCCATGCAGTCCATAGGTGCTATTTTGTTACAAAAATGTCCACTGTTAAATTATGAATCAAACCCGTGAATTATCTCGATTTCTTGCCTCAAGATGTGCAACTATTTTATATCGCAAATGAAACAGTTACAACAGAACAGATGTACAAAATTGCATTTGACACAAGGTTTCAGTATCGCTGTGCTGCGTGGTTCAATTAAAGAAAATTACGCTTATCTGCCAGCCAGCAAGCTGATCAGATTAAGACACTGAGAAGTGGTGATTATGATCAACTTGCAAGGTCATTTCTGATTTCTACATCCCTTAACACACCTGCGATGAGGTAAGGTAGGAACACTGAACAACTTGCGGTGGCTGAGTACTGCAAACTCAGTGACTGTTTTGTAAAACAGGTCAGAGTGTGCATCAAAGTAGAGCACCCATTGCTGTGTTGAAGTCCAGACGGGATAGTATTTCATCCCAATGGCTTTCTCTCCTGGAAATTGTGTCCTTTTTCGTGTAAAGGAAACCCTATTATTCAAGAGAAACGGAGCAATGTACCGCATTTGTATGCGACACAACAAGGTGAAATTAATATTAGAGATAGTCACATCTACTACACCCAAGTGCAGATATCCATGTATGTTTTGAACATCAACTTACGTGAACTGTTTGTATCTTCTCCTAAAGGAAGTATCACTGTGAAAATTTCAAGGCATGAGCAATTCCTGTGTACTGCCATTCCCTTACTGGAAAGGTTTTATTTTCAGTATTATCTGCCATTAATTCGGAATATGTTGTTACGGGTACCGGTAGTGTCACATTGAGGGACACGTGTATGCACTTTTACCTTTTTATCTTGCTCACTGACGCACTTCAAAGTTTTCAATGCAGAAAACTAACAGTAACAAAGATACATTGTATTTGGTCCCAAACGCTATCAGCGGTTGAGGAGACATTGCTTTCTCTTTTTTGGCCAATGTTGAGAGACTTACCATGCTGTAAAACTCACCTTATGTCTCATAATAAAACAGGGTGAACACGAGGCTAGTTCATTTTAATTTGAAGGAGAAGTTCCCTACAATAAATGTTAATGTCAATTCCTTGCTGGGAGATGAGTGAAAGTTTTGTTTACTTTTACTTTTACTCGTTCGACTCTCCATTCTTTCAGTTAACACCGTCATTAACTAACTCGAGCGCTGGCTTTCAGCTTACCCCATCAAACGTTTTCTGAGGTAGTCACAAGAGCGCACCACTCGCCATTCGCACGGTCCCTATACTTGAGTGGTGTTAGCAGTATGCAAGCCACTGGACGCCACTGTAAATAACCATCACCTGACACAGAACTGCTAGATGGCATTTCCACATCAATCAACGTAAATAAAATGTACCAGTAGTGTCTGTTAAAATCATGCTGAAATGCTGTTGGACATTGTCAGGATGGTACATGAAGATATGGTTAAAACTGACACATTCTTAATTTGTGGCTGGTATAAATTCTCAATTCATTGCGGTGTCTATGATGTTAACCTCTCGTTACGGCATGTGGTGCGTGGCCTCATCAATAAAGTAAATAAATCACTGTATTAATGTTAAAGAAAGAAATTGAGCATGGTGCAGGTAGTGGTAATTATTGTTTAAAGATGAAGTTCAACTAGGCAACCATCCTCTATATAACACTAATCAGAGAGGAAAAAAAATGGAAGGGGTCCGACACTTCAAAATAGGGAGATATCAGCGAAAGGAAGACAAGGGCCACGAAGGGCATGCAAATGAAAGACTTCCTAGCCTCCATACGTAATACCATCGGGGTCAGAAAAGAACAAGAGTTGACCGAGAGGGGTCGGATAGGATAGATGAAAGTGAAGAGCCTGGCACAAGAAAGTGGAAGCAATGCCACGACTCAGCTAAGGGCCCCATGGTTGTGAACTCACGCTCCGAAGTTCAGAGCATCTGGGGCCCCTTTTAGTCGCCTCTTACGACAGGCGTGGGATACCGTGGGTGTTATTCTACTGCCTCCACCCACAGGGGGGTGAAAGTGAGGAACCTGGCACAAACAATTGGAAACAATGCTAGGACTCAGCTAAGGGCCCTGTGGTCACCAAACCATGTTCCCAAGTTAAAAACCAATGGAGCCCCTTTTAGTCATCTCGTAGAACAGAAGTTAATTGAAGGAAGTCAACAAAGTGATGGATGTTCCCGCCATTGAACTTCCTCCCTGCAAATGTATTTGTTAAATAGAAAATCTTCAGTAGTTATTTTAATAATGCACAGGCAAAAAATGCCTCATCATTTTTTCTCTCTTTCGTAATACAACATGAAGTAAACTCCATGACACTACAGCCTTGAAGGGCCTTGGTCTACCAAGCGACCGCTGCTCAGCCCAAAGGCCTGCAGATTACGAGGTGTCGTGTGGTCAGCACGACGATTCCTCTCGGCCGTTATTCTTGGCTTTCTAGACTGGGGCCGCCATCTCACCGTCAGATAGCTCCTCAATTCTAATCACATAGGCTGAGTGGACCTCGAACCAGCCCTCAGGTCCAGGTAAAAATCCCTGACCTGGCCGGGAATCAAACCCAGGGCCTCAGGAATGTACCCCTCCACCACGGGGCCGGCATACAACATGAAGTACATTATAATATTCCTTAATCATGAGGAATTATGGGTGTGTATGAGGGGGTCTGTTCAATCCTTGTAGGTCCGTAAAAGCAATACTCTTTTCTTAATGTGGAATGATCTACACAAATATTAGTCCTGATAGACTGTGCAAGCTCTCTGAAACAGATGCATGTTCATTATTAAACTGCCCATTATGCAGTACTTACAGCAATTGTGAAACTAAAGCACAATTGACCTACTACTTTGAAACATCATTAATAGCACCACAGTTTGAGTCACCATGGGTGGAACAGATGTTTATTTTCAGGCCTTGAGATTTAAGATTGATGCTTGTGCAGCAGCCATGCTTACCCTTCTCCCCACATCCACGCGAGTTTTCATCAGACGACCATAGTGAAACAATATATAAAATACAGCGGATATGTACATACCAGTGCTAACTGAATGGGAGCACAAAATATGTTGCTCATAGCAGGTACTGAACTGCGGTGATCAGTAACCCAGTACCGTAGGGAAGTATCTGAGACCATGATGGTGGTGGTGGTGATTATTGTTTTAAGAGGAAGTACAACTAGGCAACCATCCTCTATATAACACTAATTAGAGAGAAAAAATGGAAGGGGTCCGACACTTCGAAACATGAAGATATCGGCCAAAGAAAACAAGGGCCCCGAACGGCGTGAAAATGAAAGACTCCCTAGCCCTCGCAAACCTAATAGCATCAGGGTCGGAAAAGAACAAGAGTTGACCAAGGGAGGTCAGATAGGATAGATAGATGAAAGTGAGGAGCCTGGCACAAGTGGAAGCAATGCCAGGACTCAGCTGAGGGCCCCGTGGTCGCCAACCCATGCTCCAAAGTTCAGAGCCCCTGGGGCTTGTTTTCATCTCTCAAACAAGAAGGTTATAAGAGATGTAACCCTGGAGCATAGATGAAAGTGTAATAGGCTATCTACATTAGAGCATCAGTAAAGTAGGCCTATTCTGTGTTGAGTGGTGGTGGTAATTATTGTTTAAAGAGGAAGTACAACTGGGCAACCATCCCCTATTTGGTGCTAAGCCATGCTGGCTACCATTATAATTATTTCTATGTAACAGTGTTTGAATAATGTTGCATTGTTTAGTCTATATATAAAATAAGAGTTTTGTTTGTACATTGCTCAGAATTTAAAGAGAATGGTATATCTGTATCATTCGTGTCCATAGTAACAAGGAAATGCATTTTTTATATTTCCTTCATTTCTGTCTGTCTGTATGTATCTATGTATGTATTGAACCCATGACCTTTGTGCCCTAAGAATATTTAATAAGAAGTTCGATTCTTGATAGCATGGAATTGACACGTGGCAAGGGGGTGATTACCTTCGGTCCCACGCTCTGGGATACGTGACGTCAGTCGCACGTGTCAACGGCGGAAGAATCTTAAGTCATTTTTGTGAACTATTTCAAAGCGCGTGTATATGGCGTGCCCAAGCCAAGTCGAAAACATAGTGCCTATCAAATGAGGTCATTTATCCCACAAATCGAACACGTATAAATTTTAAATGTCCATGAACACTACCGCCGGAAATGTAGCGAGTATGTTGTCACCTTCAAAACTCTTGTAATTACAGTTTAGTTAAGTCAGAAAATTTATAGAAATTTTCTTGGCGGCAAAGGGAGATGCCCGAAGAGAGGGGGTAACTGCTATAAATATGGAGGGACACCATGACGAAGTCTCCTTCTCCTGCATTTTGTGTTACGAAGCTGATGAAAGAGGGTTGAGCTGCTCTGTGAAATCAAACAACAAAAGTAGACTAAGTTCAACCGCAGATTTTAGCCATTGTGGCTGGGGTCTTGACTCCATGTGGAGATAGTTTTCTTGAGTGGAAATAATTGTACTAGATAGGACGGTCAAAGTACCGAATAAAATTTTATGTGATAAAGAAAGTAATTCGTGTGCGGAAATAAATACAGTCTACCGTGTGCGCTCAACAAAAACAAGTGAAGGGCATTTCTTTTTTTTTAATGCTTTATTTCCAGGAAACCTGAAGAAATATAATGATCTGTAAAGCCAGAAATGTAAAAATGGCTAAATAAAAATACCAGGGTCGCTGGTGAGTCCATGATGACCGATGGCGTAACGTAAGGTATGTGACTTACCATCTTACTACCTATCATATCTTGTTTCATGATCTCTAAATGTGTATTTGAATGGGGTATATATGACGCAGTTGGTCCCCTATTAAGTTTTTGTAAATGTTAGAATACGACCAGAAAAGAGTCATTTGTTTTATTTTCCACTTGGATAAATTTTGAAGTCTTGCAAGTGCTGTATGATGTTGTAAAAAGTTATTGAATAGGGTTTCGAAGTGATATCACGTCCAATGTAGATCGTCATTTCCGTGTGTTATTGACTATATTTTGTGATGTCAAATTAAGATGTTCATTCGACGTAAAATTTTTCTGTCTAAAATTTTGACGTAAATAATATAAGAAATCCATAGTTACCCATTTTCAATCGAGTGGAAGCGCGCTGTCGGGTGAGAGTATAGTGTGATGAATTTGGTCACGGAGTGAAACGTTTTTCTAGGCCCATTTTAAACTGTGTCTGACTGACAATAAAAAGATCTAGTAGAATTTTTCAGTCATTTTCGTGAAAATCCAGTTATAAAAATACGATATCATTTTATGCGAAGTTATTCATTATTAATGCACTGTGCATATTAGACGTCGTGGATTCTAGTAAGGATTTTATTCCAGTTCCTTTGGTCGGTGATAGTCGTGAGTTGGGAAACAGAGGTTAGTTTTTGATCACAAAGTTTATACAAGGAGTAATTTTAATACCACCTATTCAATACAAATTTATTTCACTATAGTGTGGTTAAATACACATGGAAATTATCAGAAATTTGAAGTACATGTTTCGCCCACTATTTATTGGGCATCATCAGCTTCAATCAATCTTAAAACACTCATGGTCTAAGGAGTCATAATAGCTTATGTAAAAAATTTGATGAATATTTACAAGTGTTAATACTGTGGATGTAAATTGTTTACAGTAAAAAATATTAAAACAGAACTTATACTAAAAAAACTTTGAAAAAATAATGTGTTCATCTAAAAGTAAGTCATATATTGTTTTTAAAAAATAGTCCATGTCTGACACTGAAATGGATCTTCTTGATGAGAAGTTTAAGCAATATATATTACACTAGGAAGCAGAATATAAAAAATGAGGCGTCAACAGGATAAGAACAAAACGGTTAAAAGATGCAGTAAAAGTTCATATTTGAGGCCAATATTTAAAATAAGGATGAAAAGATGTAGTTGCATTGAAAGCAGTCTAGTTTATGACGTCTTGGAAAATTGGATTAAAATAGTGGTATGTCGTGAAGTGCTGAAAAACATTGAAGAGTTTGCCGTAAAATGCTGCTAAAATATCGAATAAAAGAAGGTAGGTTGGACGACAAATTCGTGTAACAGAAAATGCCTCTTGTAGACGTGGATGTCTGTAGTAGACAATGTTGTCAATCTGGAATGAAAGAGAAGGCTAACTTGACGACGGGAGATAAGCCAAGAATATATCACTGAAAACGATAAGTAGCCACATTAAAGGATTCATTTTTATAGTTTGAGCAGGCTTATTGGTGAAACGTGAATGTAAATGTTTTTCTCTCATACATTTTTTATGTTTTCCATAAGACTAAGATGTTTGCTTCCTGAGTAACGTCTTTGTTTTGGTTGGCTGACACCTTCATATGATACAAAAATCAGGTAGTACTATGTTACGCTTTTGTGTAATAATGTAATAAAATTCAGGAAGAAGACTCAGTTCGCTGCCAGGGTCCATGTTAAAAATTAGTAGTGCTGAAAGTGTTAATAAGAGTCAAAACTAGTCCCAGTATTAATAAAATATAGTAACATGAAATTAAAGTTATTGAATAGGTGGACCGTCCTCACCATTGGTAGTGATCAACTGTCGATACGGATCCATAATGAAACTTATTACTGCCCATCTCTCTCTCTCTGTGTGTGTGTGTGTGTGTGTGTGCGTGCGTGCGTGTGAGAGAGAGACACACACACGCACACCAGATCACTGTGCATGCATTGCCATCTTCAGTTCAGTATGCGGAACCACTGCAGTGAAACTCGCAGTTTTTAATCACTGTAACAAACTCTGAAATTTCAGAAATGTGGCTGTGATTAACCTCTCCAGGATACTTTAATAATAGCTGTACATGAAAAAAAAAGGAAAATAATACTGTGTGCTCTAAGTTCCAGAGTACAGTATTTACTAGCATCCAAATCTCACTTTTGGTGTTTGGGCCATTTCTGGGAGAAAATAAGTCGGGTCTCCTCTTAAATCAATGACAGTGAAAATGTATAATACTTACTTTTACCACCTTTTTTGAAGAGTTTAGCAGAACATACATTCTTATAACATGCTGTACTAGGTTCAGGTTCCATGTTGAAGGGTACGTTACAACGTGGTTCTTCATCTCCACTGCATACAACACAGTTTATAGCATCGCCTGGAAAAACACAGAGACGTAGTAGTAGTAGTAGTAGTAGTAGTAGTAGTAACAGTAGTAGTAGGTTTTTCTTCTATTTTGCTTAACGTCGCACCGACACAGATATGTCTTATGGCGACGATGGGATCGGAAATGTCTAGGAAGTGGAAGGAAGCGGGAGTGGCCTTATTAAAGTACAGCCCCGGCATTTGCCTGGTGTGAAAATGGAAAACCATCTTCAGGGTTGCCGACAGTGGGGCTCGAACCCACTATTTCCCGATTACTGGATACTGGCCGCACTTAAGCGAATGCAGCTATCGACCTCAGTAGTAGTAGTAGTAGTAGTAGTAACATAAAAAGCTTAACCTCTTCAGATGGTGGTGGTGGTGATTATTGTTTTAAGAGGCAGTACAACTGGGTAACCTCTATTAACACCAATCAGAGGAAAAAAATGGGAGGTGACCAATACTTCGAAGACCAAAGGTATCGGCCATAGAAAGACCAGCACCACGAAGGGCATGAAAATGAAAGGCCCTGGGATTCGCAAACCTAATACCGTCAGGGTTGGAAAAGAACAAGATATGACGAAGGAAGATTAGATAGGGTAGATGAAGGTGAGGAACCTGGCACAATGATTATACCCAGTACCAGGACTCAGCTAAGGGCCCTGTGGTCACCTAAACAAGCTCACAAATTAAAAGCACCTGGAGCACCTTTTAGTCATCTTTTAGATTAGGCAGGGGATACCATGGATCTTATTCTACTGCCCCAACCCACAGGGGATTTGGCTAGAAGATGGTGAGGGTCGGTGAAATGAGACAATCAGTTAGGTGGTGGTGGTGGTGATTATTAATTTTTTTTCTAGTTGCTTTATGTCGCACGGACAGAGATAGGTCTTATGGCGACGATGGGACAGGAAAGGCCTAGGAGTCGGAAGGAAGCGGCCGTGGCCTTAAGGTACAACCCTAGCATCTGCCTGGTGTGAAAATGGGAAACCACGGAAAACTATCTTCAGGGCTGCCAACAGTGGGATTCGAACCCACTATCTCCCGGATGCAAGCTCACAGCCGCGTGCCCCTCACCGCACGGCCAACTCACCCGGTGATTATTGTTTTAAGAGGAAGTGAAATTAGGCAACCATCCTCTATATAACACTAATCAGAGAGAAAACATTAAAGAGATCTGACACTTCAAAAAACGAAGGTATCAGTATCAGCTAAAGAAAGACAAGGGCCACGAAGGGCATGAAAATGAAAGACTCTTTTTTTTATAATCTGTTTTACGTCGCACAGACACAGATCTTATGGTGACGAAGGGATAGGAAAGGCCTAGTAGTGGGAAGTAAGTGGCTGTAGCCATAATTAAGGTACAGCCCCAGCATTTGCCTGGTGTGAAAATGGGAAACCATGGAAAACTATATTCACGGCTGCTGTTAGTGGGGTTTGAACTCACTATCTCCCAGATGCAAGTTCACAGCTGCACGCCCAGTAATGATAGACGCCCTAGGCCTCCATACCTAATACCATCGGGGTTGGAAAAGAACAAGAGTTGACCAAGGCACAGGATAGATGAAAGTTAGAAGCTTGGTACAAGTAAGTGAAAGCAATGCCAGGACTCGGCTAAGAGCCCCGTAGTCGCCAACCCATACTCAAAAGTTGAGAGCCCCTGAAGCCAATTTTAGTCGCCTATTATGGCAGGTAGAGTATACCATGGGTGTTACTCTGCAGCCCTCACCTGCAGGGGTTTTACTCTGTCTGCCATCTAGTGGGGACCTAGAGTAAAACGGAACGTCGAAATTGACAAGCAGACAGCCAGATGGCGTCAAATTGAAATGTCTGCACACGGTAGCTGAGGCCATACGATTATTATTATTATTACCTGCAGGGGGTGACACTCAGTTCCTTCATGAACAAACAACTCTTAATTGTACCTTAATTCACCTAACGAATACTTATCAATTGTTATTCACTAAAAATACTGTAGTGAAAATGAAAATCCTCAGCCTGTTTCCAGTCATTTGACCAGGTGAGGAACGGAATGAAGGAAGCTCTCATCTAGTTGCGAGGATAGGAAAAATGCCGGCAGAGAGCACCTGTCGCACTCCTCTGGGGCAATGATTAATGACTGACAGATGAAATGAAATGGTATTGAATATTGTCACTGGAATGAGAGATGACAGGGAAAACTGGAGTATCTGAAGAAAAACCTATCCCATCTCTGCTTTGTCCAGCACAAATCTCACATGGAGTGACCAGGGTTTGAACCGTGGAACCTAGCAGTGAGAGAGTGAGAGTCCAGTGCACTGCTGCCTGAGCCACAGAAGCTCAATAAAAATACTGTAGTATTTAACAAAATTAAAACAAAATTATTAAGATACCTGGTGGACTCGTGCTGCTCCGCACTGAAAACCTACAACCGGTTTTCCAGTCTTTGACCGGGTCAGGGATGGAATGAATGAAGCAGATATAGCCTATTAGTACGATGGGGTCGCCACTCCCAAAGTGATTTATTAATGACTGATAGATGCTACGAAATGAGAATGGAGAGTGTTGCTGGAATGAAAGATGACAGGGAAAACCGGAGTACCCGGAGAAAACCTGTCCCGCCTCCGCTTTGTCCAGCACAAATCTCACATGGAACGACCGGGATTTGAACCACGGTATCCAGCGGTAGGAGGCCGACGCGCTGCCGTCTGAGCCACGGAGGCTCTGCTCTGCACTATTCATTATAACTAGGCCTTTAGCAATCATATTGTTTTGCCTGCCCTTTTAAATGATTTTATGAACATTTAATAAGAAGCACATTATGGTATGCACAGTTTACAGTCAGAATTCATTCATTCTGACATCATCATGCCATCTGTTTGGAAATATCTATTCATATATTCACTTTTTTATCCTGCAGTTCTTGATGTAAAGCTTGGTATTGTGTTGTAGAATGGTATTTTTAATTGCAGTTCTTCTATATAGAATGGTTGTCGTGAGATCATAGGTTCGTCTCGAAGTAGTGGGTTTTTTTTACCAGGCAGAGAACTTTTTTATGATACATGGCTTTCACCCTTTCTAGTGTAGCTAGGTTATCCTTCGATAGGTGTTCCCAGATAACGGTTAAAGCATATGTCATGATGGGGTCTGTTTGTACGTAGACTTTTTTCTCTTAGGGGAATGTAAGTTATTAGGAACGTTCTGCCATCCGTTTAATATATTTAGGAGCTGGGAAAGATTAGAGAATCAAAGAGTATCTAGTAGAGAATAGTATTATCCCGTGATCAGAGGAAGTGTGTACTCTCTGGCTTGACAGGTAGTAATCAAACATGGCTGCATATAATGACATTACTAACGATTAAAATTGCATATATCAGAATATTAATGAAAGTGTTAGTCGCTCAGCAACCTGCTAAGTACAGAATGTACTGTGGGTAAGAGTAGGCCTTCTCCTGCAATTAATGGAGTGATCATTTAATGATTTGATTTTATGATGACACAAAGTTGGCTGAACTTAAGAGACCTGTCAGTGTCTAATGATTCACTGGTACGTAATTCCGGAGAGAATAAAACAAAAATGAGCAAATGGTCCGGTAGAACGGACGGACGGATTTGGCAAAGCTGCTTTTGGTAAACTCTTAATATATAGATATGAAACTATATTGCATTTAACAAGTAAACCTTCCCTCCTTTGATACCAATTAGTCACACACATACATATTTTCTGAAAGCTTATGTCACAAGTAGAAAAACATGAAATCTTATGGGCAGAAGGACAAGCATTTAAGAGCTATAGGACTCACAAAGTATCAGTAAAGTGTTGGAAACATGACACCAATAGTTTCTAAAATGCTCGTTTCATGTATTTATAGGAACTAATAATGTGGTGAGAAGGTGGAAATCTCAATATAAAGGAAGAAACAACTCATTGAAAAGAAACAAACGTTGGGATGTTGAAAATGTGACTTCAAATGAAATCTACAGTATTATGAGAGACCATCAATGTGAGATTCATCAAATAAATAGTGAGACAGGAAAAAAGAGTTCAGAATGGACACATTTTACAAAAGCACACCCTTACACTTTGCACACCCATCATTTGTCGATTAATTATTACGGGATTATGTCTATCAACACACACTTTAATGATACGTTGTGGGTGGTGATGTGGTGTTGCTGTAAAGTACTAACATACCTTAAGTTTTTTTTTTTTTTGCTAGGGGCTTTACGTCGCACTGACACAGATAGGTCTTATGGCGACGACGGGATAGGAAAGGCCTAGGAGTTGGATGGAAGCGGCCGTGGCCTTAATTAAGGTACAGCCCCAGCATTTGCCTGGTGTGAAAATGGGAAACCACGGAAAACCATTTTCAGGGCTGCCGATAGTGGGATTCGAACCTACTATCTCCCGGATGCAAGCTCACAGCCGCGCGCCTCTACGCGCACGGCCAACTCGCCCGGTCATACCTGAAGTAGTATGGTAATTATGGTTAGGAAGCTTTGTCCTATCTTATCTCTTACACCATGTTAAATTATATACTTACTGTATTTTATTTTGTAATCAGATTGTGAATATAGCTTGCATTGTCATTTATTTGTATTGCACCAAGAAGAGCCTTGGCTCAGGTGCCTATATTGAAATGAAATGAAATGAACATATTGTATGTCTTCTTCTTACAGCGCAGATGCCTTGGTCTCCCAATTTGGAACAAGCAATCGGTCTCCGAACATCCAGGAATCGGAGATGATAAACACATAACTACTCTCCTGGAAAATGATATGGAAATTGTGGAAGAGATCCGGACATTAGGATTTGCTTGAGGAGATGGAGAGGAATGGGATGAGGAAATAGACTTTGGAGATCATATTGTCGATGTGGAACTGCAATGCTTGTTGCAGCAGTCGCTTCCCTCTACTTCGAGTTCGTCATCTGAGTATGTGCCTTCGCCCAAAAAGCGAAAGCATGATGGTCCAGCAAATATGACAGAAGGGAACTGGACTGCTTACAAGCAGCGCGCTGTGAGTGCTGCGCTGTAAAACATGGCACAAATGTTCTGTAAGCTGCGGACCCGCGGTGTAGGTGGTAACGCGTCCGCCTGTCACACGACGGCCCCGGGCTCGATTCCCGGCCGGGTCAGGGTTTATTTATTGTAAATTATTAATATTCCTGGCCTGGGGACTGGTGTTTGTGTCGTCCTTAACGTTCCTTTCCTCACACTCAACACTTTACACTTCTGCCATTTACAAAATACACTCTGGTTTCCTCACATATGGTGCAAGTAGGTCGACGCCACAACAAATAGCATTAAAAAAGTTAAAGGAGGAGCGATAAGTTATAAATTGCTGTGAAAATGCTCGTTCATTCCTCCCGTCTGAAGTTCAAACTACGCGCTTGTCATTCAATGTTTGTACGTAAGAATGCTATCTGTAATATCATCCAATAATAAATGTATAAACTGGGGACTAGTTTCTCACGATAATAGTGACAAGTTACAAATTCCTGTGAAAATGCTCGTTCATTTCTCCCGTACCAAGTTCACACTACGCACTTGAAATTCAATCGGAGGTTCTGATACATAATTACGTTTGCACGTAAGAATGCTACCTGTAATATCGCCAAATAACTAAAGTATTAACGGAGGGGCGTAGTTTCTCACATTAATAGCAACAAGTTATAAATTCCTGTGCAAAAGCTCGTTCATTTCTCCCGTACCAAGTTTAAACTACGCACTTGTAATTCAATCGGAGGTTCTCCGGAGGCACCGATTGAAAGCGCCCGGAGCCTCCGCTCCGTAAACAACCGCTCCGTTAACAGCGCTATTTAATAGCACACTCTGTGCCGTGGTTCTGTATAATGGTTCACTGATAATTACAGTTGGATGGTTCTTCTCTTCGCTGGCTGTAGCGTATGTGCGTTTGGTTCTACATTAGGTTCAATTTTCTTTTAAAGTTTAGCTTACCGAGCTCGATAGCTGCAGTCGCTTAAGTGTGGCCAGTATCCAGTAATCGGGAGATAGTGGGTTCGAGCCCCACTGTCGGCAGCCCTGAAGATGGTTTTCCGTAGTTTCCCATTTTCACACCAGGCAAATGCCGGGGCTGTACCTTAATTAAGGCCACGGCCGCTTCCTTCCAATTCCTAGGCCCTTCCTATCCCATCGTCGCCGTAAGACATATCTGTGTCGGTGCGACGTAAAGCAAATAGCAAAAAAAAAAAAAAAAAAAAAGTTTAGCTTCATGTCCCACTTCTGTAGCCTTTTGTGGTCTTCCTGTATGGAATGTGTTCGTTTGTGTCCGGGAAAAACTTGAAATATGGATTTAATGGCATTCGAAAGTAGAGTTTATAGTGCTGTGTTTACACTCATCTGAGTCCTTAAAATGCCGACTGCAAAAAGTGGGATGGACACAGGTTTCCATAGAAATCCCAGATTATTTTCTTGACGAGAAATTGCCAAACACCATTTAGTTTTAACTTCTTCGTCTTTCGAAAATCTATGAAATAAAATAGCACATCCTTTCAGATCTTTGGTATACAGCCAGGAACACTACAGTACACCATGTTTTTTAAGAATTATCCGATGTTCGCATTACGTAAATACGGTCATTAATTTCAGTCGCAAAATTATAATCACCCGCACTAGTACAAGAAAACTCAAAGTAAAAAAAATACGTCTTGACATGCTCGTGAATGTTTGAATGAGTATACCTCGCCCACGCAATTTTATGGTTAAGAAGAGCGCACCTAGCGGCAAAACGATGCGTTTTACGTGCCCGGGCGTTACCTACGTAATCAGTACTTATCTCGTAGGCAACGGCCCGTGCGGGAACCAGTTTCACGACCAGCGAGCACGGTTGCCAATCTGGTGATTTTGTCACCAGATCTGGTGTTTTCAGGAAGTCATATGGTGACAAAATTTCAATTTTGCGACATGTCGAAAAAATGGCGTTTTTCTTTAAAATCTAGTGACATGTTTGGTGATTTTACAATAAAATGTCAATTTTAAAAAATAACCACGGTCGTAAGACGTATAACTTAGTAAAATATTATGACATTATTTTATATCATATAACGTCATTATGATATTAACATGTTTACGTAAGCGTCATGCATCAGCGCCATTGTCGCGCGTGAGCAAGAGCGTGCCGCGCGGAATTTTTAGCAGCATTAATGATGTATATCCATGCTTTATTGACCTTATTATTAAGGTGAATAATAGCTCGGTCGACATCATTCGGTACTTGTAACTGGAAAAGTTAGAATAAATCATGCGAGGAGCCCAGCTGCTAGTGCCAATGTCGCTGTGTTTATTAAAGATAGTGCGCTGGACTTTTGAGTTGGGGCTGTTTGGTAGTGTCTACTACTTAATTTATGTTAAAATTTTTAATTACAGAGTTAGTATAGTTGTGGACAAAGTATAAACAGCGATTTAGAGACGAATGGCTTAAGGATGAAAGGTATAAGAAGTGGTTACTAAAAGTAGAAGGAAATGCCACCAAAGGCTTTTTGCAAATACTGTAAAACTCAACAAGGTGCTTGTATTAGGAGATACTGAAAAACATAGGAACACTGCTAAACACATCAAGGCAGCCGAACCCTTTAGTTCTAATAGGCAGAAAACTTTAAATTTTAAACCACTTAATCTTGAGACAAATTTAGTGGAAGGAAGAACGGCACTTTTCATAGCAGAACATTGCTCGGTTCAAGTGATTGACCATTTTCGCGAGTTGTAGAAAGTAAATTTTCCCGATAGCAAAGAGATTAATAATTTGAAGTTGCATCGTACAAAATGCACTGCTATCATACAAAACGTATTAGCTCCCCATTTTGAAAAGTACTTGATAGATGATTTACATGAAAGTGAAAACGGGTATAGTTTGTTGTTGGATGAAACGAATGATATTTCAGTTACCAAGTTACTAGGCATTGTTATAAGATACTATTCATAAAGTAAAAGAAAGATTGTCGTGACATATCTGCAGTTAGTAGAATTGTCAGAATGTAGAGCTGATGATATAGTTGAGGCTTTGGAGAAATGTCTGTGTAATAAAGGTTTGGATTTGACTACTGTTATGGTAGGCATAAATCATGGTGTTTATGTAAAGTTAAAGGCTAAAATGCCATATCTACAATTAATCAGATGCGTTTGTCACTCTCTACAATTGACAGTTTCACATGCATCAGGGTGTTTGCCGAGAAACTTAGATTTCCTCATAAGGGAAAGTTACAATTGGTTTTCACAATCATCTCTACGGCAGGTAGTATACAAAGAACTATACGAGACAATAAATGAAACTGATAAATGAAGGCACAATAAATAAAGGCGACTCTCCCTTGAAATTAGTACAGTTAAGCCAAACTCGGTGGCTGCCCATCGAAAGTACAGTGACAAGAATAATGCAACAGTGGACCGAGTTAAAACTCACTTTGAAATCCCTTGTCTTAAAGATAACTTCTTTTTTTGCTAGTTGCTTTACGTCGCACCGACACAGATAGGCCTTACGGCGACGATGGGACAGGAAAGGCCGAGGAATGGGAAGGAAGCGGCCGTGGCCTTAATTAAGGTACAGACCCAGAGTTAAAGATCGCTGTTATACAGCGATATTTTATATTCAATGTATCGCGACCCTCAGAATTATTTGTACTTGTCTTTTCTGAAGCCAATTTTGGGTGAAGTGCAGACCGTAAATAAGAAGTTCGAAAGTCGAAACCAAGATCCTCCAAAATTATTAGGTGACCTAATCCTTCTCCTTAAGTCATTATGCACCAAGGTTTTACTACCCAGTGTAAAAGTAGATGTCCCGAAAATAGAAATTAATAATCATCTGGACCCAAACCCCTACCCAGGTTATGATTTAGCAACTAAAGTATCATCGTCCTCCCTTTCTGAAGACCAACAGAAACAACTACGCGATAGATGCATCTAATTTATTGTTGAACTTATCCAACAACTGAGGCAAAGATTACCTGAAAATATAGGGATCCTTGAAAAAAAGCCTCCCTTTTCACCTAAAAATCGTTTAAGGCCTTTTCAGTTGCAAATTATTGATATAGCACAACTCTTTTATGCTTACAATAATGTTATTGTGGCAGTAGAAAACCAGTGGAGAAATCTGCATCATATCCAGTGGACTGAAGTTAAGGACACTGTGAATTTTGGGGCAGAAGTTGATTTTTACAGTGATTCAACTGGAGAAAACACTTTCAGCGAACTTGCAAATTTAGCTATAACGTCTCTCGTACCGGTACTTCCTCATTCTAATGCGGGGTACGATGCGCATTGGTATCACCCAAATATCACTGTAAAATTTGTCATAAATGGAACATAATAATTGCTTTTACACATATCAAGTGAAAAATCCCTGGCAAATTAAGAAATACCGTCGTTATTTGAGAAATATGAAAACATACTTAAGGCTTGAAGACAGGACTGGTTTATGACGTACTGCGCTGCTGGTGCCGTCTTTTGTTACTTTCTTCAGGTCCAGGGCTAGCACCGTGGATTGGGAGTGCTATGTCTGTAGATTCTCATTATCTTTGTCCATATGACTAGAGCGGCCACTTCAAACAGCAAAATGGAGGTCAACAGAAAAAATAGCATGATCCCTGGACCTATAAATATTTGTATTTCTGTTCGAACGCAAGTAGCTCGATCCCTGGACCAATAAATCACTAGTCCACTGAATTTTTCTTATGTACATTGCCCATACCACTTTGTCGCCTATTAAATATTGCATATCGCGATACAGTTCATGAAATGATGATGAATGAAATGAAAGCAAAGAACTTCAGTGAACACAGATACCACACACGAAATCGTTGAAAGTGTAAGACAAAAGACATACGTGTGTCACTGTGAGCGCAACACCAAATGTAGGCCTACTTGTAAAGTGTATACATAATATTCTCCAAACATCAAATATTTCTTAATTTGCCAGGGATTTTTCTGCGGATGTAGAACGAGTGTTCAGCCAAGTCAATATGACTAAAAATAAACTGAGAAATACAATGACAATTCAAACTCTCCATTCCGTCATGTGTGAAAATTAGGATTGAATACGGCAGGGAACTGCTGTTATACATACGATCTACCGAAAGAAGTACTGCAGAAAATAGGCACATTAGAGTCATACAACTATCCCGGCCAAGTACCCTCAACTTCTAAAGATCAGCCATAAATAAACAAATATAGTACAGTTTTTTTTTAAATTTGCGTACCTATAGAGTTTGCAATTAAATAGACTTATGTTAGGATTACGATAATTGATAAAACGCAGTGAACATTTCATTATTCTAACAGTGCTAGTGTTTTATTGTGACTTGTATTCAATTGATCATATGGCTATAATATAGGCTAGACCTATCTTCGCAAGAGAACACCAGAGGCAGTACAGCACAATTGAAATGAGGTAAGTGTTAATTTAATGCCTTCTCTTACTAAATCTGGATAATTTATAGAGTTTTCAAATCCAGATCTGGTGATTTTCAAATCCATGTCTATTGATAATGAGTATCTAGGAGTTGGCAACCGTGCCAGCGAGCCCTATATTTCCCAGCCTAGTATAATAACGCAAGCAACGCTATGAACTGAGACATATAGACACCCGTTTCGCAGTTTACACGGATTCTACCATAGGCTTTACAAAACTGAAGCGTTCCATTCGCCCATACCTGAATGCATTCGAATACCTTGCGAAAAGGGTACCGGTACCATGCTCTCGTGTGTAGGCCTACTAAAAGGTTATCGAAACTGAACGAATTTCGTCAAGAGTAATTTACTGTCCAATCCACATTATTTTCCCTCGCCATATTACACTACGCAGTACCGTACTGCCGTATGAAAACACACTGTCCACCTAGGGTTGGCATCGTAAAAGGTATCCAGACATAAAACTGTAATAAGTAACATCAATAACCGACCCCAATAAGTTGGAAAAAAGAAAGAAAAGAAAACGTACTTCAAGATGTTATAGTCATAACTTCCACATCTTATCAAATGAAGGGGGGAAATCTTTAACAGTACCAATAATCGAACATAGGACTTTGTTTGGGACGTGGTCTCTTTACTAGTTAAGGCATGGAGGTTTATTCTGTCCCAATTAAAATGTAAAAAGTTTAATCAATGAAAGAGAAATAAATTTCCACAAAATTTTGCATGAAGTGGTAGTATGGATGAACACCGTTAACACGAGGAGTAATATGCCTAACATCTTCTCCATAATCTTATTAGATTATAGTATCTTTTACCGTAAATAGTAAACTTAGAAAACAATAATCACTATACGTCAAGTGGTGGCGAATTTAAAATATTAACTAGTAGAAATAGAAATTCAATTCAGTAAGTACAAAACTGTGCTGCAGTTGGAAGCAACAGTGTGTTGAAAAATGCGTTCAAAGTTAAATCAAGGACAAATGTACAAGTGCTAATTAGCGATAAATTGTAACTCATTGTCTGAATAAATGTTGGAATACTTCAAACAAATATGTAAGAAATATTTAAATTGAGGATAGGGACAATTCATTTCTACACATAAGTTTATCGCAACAATTTCTCGTCAATACTACACTAATGAAAAGCTAGAAGTGCTAAGATTGCTCTTACCGGCACTCGTATGGATGAACACCGTTAACACGAGGAGTAATATGCCTAACATCTTCTCCATAATCTTATTAGATTATAGTATCTTTTACCGTAAATAGTAAAACACGTAAGCTAAAATTAGTTATAGTAGAATATTTCTCTCGCTCCGCACGTTAAGAAAGTTAAGAATGCATTAAAAAACATTTAACTATCATCCAATGTACATTACTGTTTCAGCAGGCCTAGATTACTGTCTCTGAGCAAAGCCTACTAGATACTAGAAGGCCTGGACAGAAAGCCAATTTCTTCCATTAAATTTTCTCTTTTCCACCGCTAGGTTCGCGTTTATGTTCTGTTGTTTGGCGTGAATTCTATAATGATGTGTGTTACTGCAACATGTTTTATGAGAAGAAATAATATATTAAACTTTATTTTATACGGTAAGGTCTTATCTAACGTGAAATATGAAGAGTTTTGTCGTTTTTTAATTTATTTGGTCTCACGATTTGCAATATATGGATGGTTGCTGAGATGCATTTACAGTAACATTTGTTTAGTTATGTCCTTCCAAATTATCGTCAAGGTGATGGTGGTGATTATTGTTTTAAGAAGAAGTACAACTAGGCAACCATCCTCTATATAACACTAATCAGAGAGAAAAACTGGAAGGGGTCCGACAGTTCGAAAAATGAAAGTATGGGCCAAAGGAAGACAAGGGCCACGAAGGGCGTGAAAATAAAAGACTGCCTAGCCCTCGGAAACCTAATAGCGTAGGGGTCGGCAAAGAACTAGAGTTGACCAAGGAAGGTCGGATAGGATAGATGAAAGTCAGGAGCCTGGCACAAGTAAGTGGAAGAAATGCCAGGACTCAGTTAAGGGCCCCGTGGTTGTCAACACACGTTCAAAATTTCAGAGCCCCTGGAGCCAATTACCGTAAGTTTCTCTTTCCATTCTGTAGGTTAAGATGGTTTATTGCCGGGCTGAGTGAGTCAGACGGTTGAGGCGCTGGCCTTCCGACCCCAACTTGGCAGGTTCGATCCTGGCTCAATCCGGTGGTATTTGAAGGTGCTCAAATACGTCAACCTCCTGCCGGTAAATTTACTGGCACGTAAAAGAACTCCTGCGGGACAAAATTCCGGCACCTCGGCGTCTCCGAAAACCGAAAAAGTAGTTAGTGGGACGTAAAGCCAAGAACATTATTTATTATTAACATTATTATGATGGTTAATTTTGCGTGCCTAACTGCACAGCTGACACAGCGAAGAAATATACACAAATATAAATTTGCATCTTTTTCCTAAAGATCCGAGTTTACGGGAGAAATGGAGGCCTGCTATTTCTGAACAGGGCAGCAGAAAAGTATCTCTTCCGGCTCCTAATGATAACTCCAGAACATGTAACTTGCACTTTGTCGAATCAGATTACACTGTAAGTACTGTGAGGGGAATTCTGCCTCCCCGACAAAGTACCGATGCAAATTCTTCTTATTAAAAATGTATGAATATTTACAACGCGGCCGTTAGGATATCTAGGAAAATGTAAACTTGTCCGAAAGCTAAAATTCCTTACCACTCCAAAGTTTAAAGGGACGTTTCAGTGCCGCGACTGTGATCAAGCACACATCACATACGTTATACTTACATTTTTCAGGCCTGTTCTTGATAATAATGCAAAGAAAGTGACTAATGACCGTGATTTATTAAACAAATTCAAGAGCAAGCCTCTGAGCAGAAAAGTGTTGAAATTATAGAATTAGGGAAAAATCGGGTCAGTAGGCCTACTTCTATTTAGGCCTATTTCCCTATTTTTTAATTCCTTTGTGATAAATAGTGCAAAATGAAAGAACTCTATGAAGTGTAGTGTGTTCTAAGTTGTTTTGTATATTTATATCTCATTCACACCGGACATAATGATAATAAAAATGTATTATTTCGCGTTATTGTATGAATCTTCAATATAAAGATATAGACAGAACATGAGAACAACAGAACATAAACGCGATCCAAGCGGCCATTGCCTGAACTACATCGTTCGCCCAGAAATGTGTCAGCTTGTCCAGGCCTTCTATTATAGCGTAGGCAACGCTCTGAGCTACCGCCGTCTCAATCTCTATATACCGATACTGCCTGTTCTGTGCCGCCAGAATTGCGTTTATAGCGACATTGCAGATGGCAGCACTTACCGCACCCACAGCACATGTTAGTTAAATGAGAGATGGTCCGTAACGCCAATATAAAATGAAAAATAATCCTTAACATGTTACTAATTGAGAAGAAAATGCACATACAGAAACTAACATTTGACATTTGAACTTGGCTTAAGATATAGAAGCGTAAAATATATAAAATCTTACCAGTTACAGTAGATATATTAGTATCATCCCACTGTTCAAGTACAAACATTTCAGAATTTTCTCGACACGGAGCACCTTTTCAGTCCTTTTATTATTGTTATTGTTATTTACCATCAGTGGACGCAAATAAAATTTCTATCACTCGCTGATCCTTTGTTCATGACCAGATTTCAGGATACGTTTTATGGTACATACTAGCTGATATACCCGTGCTTCGCTACGGGATTCTCAGAAAGACTGACTTGGTGGTTTTCCTAACTGAATTCAACATAGGTCATTACAAAAACGTCAGTAGGAATGTAGCGATTGAAAGCAATGTTATCATATAAAATACTCGATGAAATGAAAAACCGCACACTTTCTCACTTTCAACGAACAGTACTGCGCTGCCGATCCAACAGTCCAAAGTTCCAGAGCTGGAATAACCAGGTCGCAGACTGCCATGAACACTCCTCTGTCATTATTCCGTTAAATATGCACACTACTCATTCCAATCAGTGCCTCAGAGTAGGCACTGAATAGCTCGAATATTATGATGAACCAGTGCGTTACGTACCAGTAATATCAGAAAATGTATGAACCAGAAGAATGGCATGCTAAAGAAGAAAGTTATCCAACTCCCCAGCTACTTACCCCGCCAATACACAGGCAGGCTGTTACAGTCGGTACGACCAGGCGAGTTGGCCGTGTGGTTAGGGGCGCGCAGCTGTGAGCTTGCATCCGGGAGATAGTGGATTCGAACCCCACTGCCGGCATCCCTGAAGATGGTATTCCGTGGTTTCCCATTTTCACACCAGTCACACCAGAATGTACTTTAATTAAAGCCAAGGCCGCTTCCTTCACACCCCTATTTATTTCCTACCCCATCGTTGCCACAAACCTACCTGTGTCGGTGCGACGTCAAGCAAATTAAAAAACCTCGTTGCGCTGCAGTAATCCTATCTATCGGGGATGAGTGGAAGCAGAAGACAATAAGCGCATCACAACAAACAATGGTCAATGTAATGTTATTTTTGATAGAGTTTTTTTTTTTTTTTGCTAGGGGCTTTACGTCGCACCGACACAGATAGGTCTTATGGCGACGATGGGATAGGAAAGGCCTAGGAGGTGGAAGGAAGCGGCCGTGGCCTTAATTAAGGTACAGCCCCAGCATTTGCCTAGTGTGAAAATGGGAAACCACGGAAAACCATTTTCAGGGCTGCCGATAGTGGGATTCGAACCTACTATCTCCCGGATGCAAGCTCACAGCGCGCCTCTACGCGCACGGCCAACTCGCCCGGTACACTGTGATATTAGAGCGTCATACACAATTATTTATATTGTAGACTGTAGTTCCTTATTCTCATACTTTACATACCGATTTTCACTAAATTCTGTTTACCCATTTTCTCGTGACTCGGCGCTGATATGGACTTAGTAACAAAAATCCAAATTCATGAATATCTCTGTGATTATATGCGGTACGGTAACAATGTATAAGACATAAGTGATCGGTAATTTAATAACTTCTTACATAACTACTACAACTTACGACATAACTAAAGATATGTTAGTTATGTAGTATTTATCGATACAACCACTAATAACAAATAACTTATTTGAGAATTACATTTCAGGCCTTCCCCTAAACTACCATTTCACTCAGCGTGAATAAAATAATTTGTAGCATAGATTGCAGTGGTTCATCACCTGACTTTACATACCGATTTACATTAAATTCTCTTCAGCCGTTTTATCGTGATGCGTGTACATACATACAGACAGACAGAAATTACGGAAAAGTAAAAAATGCATTTCCTTGTTACTGTGGACATGACAGATATAGAAATACCATTCATTTCAAATTCTGAGCCATGTACAGGCAAAACAATTATTTTATGTATAGATTAAATTTCAGGCCTTCCCCTAAAGTGCCATTTCACTCAGTGTGAATAACATGATTGATGGCCTAGATTATAGCGACTTATTCCTCGACTTTGCATACCAATTTTGGTTAAGATACGACCACTAATATAATAAATATTTGAAAATTAAATTTTAGGCCTTCCCCTAAACTACCATTTTTCTCAGCGTGTATAGCCTATATTGTAGCGACTTATTTCCCATCTCTGTCTACCGATTTTCATTAAGACACGACCACTAATAACATAAATATTTGAGATTCAAATTTCAGGCCTTCCCCTAAACTACCATTTCACTCAGCGTGATTAAAATAATTTATAGCCTAGATTGTAGCGGTTCATCACCCGACTTTACATTCCGATTTTCATTAAATTCTCTTCATCCGTTTTCTCGTGATGCGTGTACAGACAGACAGACAGACAGACAGACAGACAGACAGACAGACAGACAGACAGACAGACAGACAGACAGACAGACAGACAGACAGAAATTACCGAATAGTAAAAAATGCATTTTCTTGTTACTGTGGACATGACCGATACAGAAATACCATTCTTTTCAAATTCTGAGCAATGTACAGACAAAACTCATTTTATATATAAAGATTGCAGCCCGTGCGCCAGACATGTCATTACATCCACCACCCAATCTCACTGCGCTAAGAGTTTCTACTGCGTCTCCAGAATATCATCTAGTGAGACCATATATTAACCCATTTTGTAACAGATAAGACACACATTCCACTATAGATTTCACAGTTAGCGAGACAGCATCTGCCGTCTCATTAGTCATACACTTCAGTTTTCTACGTTTTGATTCGAACTGAACTATTTCATCGTACTCATTGAAATCATCATTCAACCATTGTAAATATTTTATCTGCCGGTGAATAGAAATGCACACAACCCGGATTGTTTTGCGAATGTGCTAAGTTCTGGCAATGGCGTAGTGGAATGTGAAAAAGTTGTTAAGCGATTCCATGAAGCGCACCGTCGATTCCGCGTATGAAAAGTCTAAAACATGTGTTTATAAACGAGCATGGTTTTCTTTCATGAAGCGAATAGCAACAGCGACTGTTGGGGAAATATTTATACAGCAGAACAGTAATCTTTACCAAATTCCTGTTTATTCATAATACCGAACAGGCTTCGATGTCAAGTCTCTCTGCAGGTGATAAACTTCTCTCACATATTTGGAGGTGATGATGCCATTGCTGTCATTTCACTGTCTAGGAAATGGGACTCACATTTGTCAAATGGTAATAGTGAAATCTGAAAAGAAGTTTATGACTAGGATAACATGGATGAGTCACACAGGAAGTAGGTATCAGGAATAGAGAACTTCTTTTGAAAGTCCGTTTAGAACAAAACACAACAGTTTATTCGCGAGAGCAGGAGATTTTTAAATATCAATGCCGCATACACCTTTAACATTGACCACGCAAACAAACTTGTCACTGGTTCGGTCGTAGAGGAGCCGTACCTAATTAGGCATTGAATCGGCAATCTCTGTTGGTCTAAGTGTTTAACATTAAGTTCTAAGTATTTTCTTCAGTAACTGGGAAATCCCGACAAACGATATCAAGATTTTCCATTTAGGCTACCTGTCCAGAGTACTTTGTGACGGAGCTGACACTAGACCAGGAGTTCTGCCATATTCGTAACCGTTTGGGATACTATTCCCCACACAACATAGTACCGTGCGATTTATTCTGACCACGCGGATTTTGTCTTGCGAAAATTATGGGTTTGACTTTAAAGATAAACGATCTTTTGTTAATTATATTTAGCTGCTTCCTTTACTTTATTCAGACGATCAATTTCTGAGTTGTCTCAGGATTTCCTCTGTAGTCTTTTAACTTCATTATGGTTAGTCATCAGCTGTTATCTCAGACTCAGAATTCTCAATTGGAGCCTCTAATGTCTGATTTTCTGATAACTGCTGTCATTCTTACTCGTTGGAATAATGACTTGGATTGAGACATCGTTGTTCAGATGAATTTCGTACTCGTCATCCAATGTATTTCCTGCGGCTGAAGAGCTTTTTTCATCATAGATTTCTTCCTAAGAATTATCTTGTTGCTGTCTAGTCTCTCGTGGAGCTACTTTTCTGGCTAGGAGGTAATGGAGATAATTCGAAGACGCTCTCTGGCTTCAATATATTTTTCTTTTAGTTTTATCTTGTATCTCATCTCTAAAATAATTCAGGCTACAAACACGAGAATAATCGGATAGAATCCATTGACTACTCTTGGTTGATCCTTGCCTTGATAGCGTTAAGCCAGTTTTCCCAAAGTTCTTTATTGTGGGGATTTCAGGAATCCTCATACCTGCAGAATTTGGATTTGTTGCTATGATATCCAAAGGGGAACACAACAATTCATTATTTTACGACCAGAGACACACACATAAATGATCGATGCAAACGCACTGGAACACAACAAAGTGGGTACGGAGATAAGTTGGGTGCGTTAACTGGCACCCCTAGTGGAGGTTTGTAACACTAAGAGCTCACGCTGAGGCTGAGAAGCATGTTAACCTCATAGCATACAGCAAGCAGTATGTAGCCTTGAGACGGCGGTGCTCTGAGCAAATTTCGACCTCACTTATTTAATTGCACCGAGAAGTTATATTTTACATTTAGGAACCATACTTATGGACCTAAAAACACTGTTCCTAAATGGTAAGTAAAATGCGTATCAACGAATACGCACTCGAGATTCCTGTACGAGTTCTCTAAATAGCCACTGTATTGTATATTGAGGAGCTGAATCCGTCAACCACTTTTATTCACAAGGCAGAGTGATAAACTTCTCGAAGAAAGGAATATGAACGGGATATAGGGCCTACAAGTTACGACTAAAATTTTAAGCCACATCTGATAGAGCGAAATGGACTAAAGCATGTGATCACAAAAATAACAGTCTGCGGATTCCATCATAAATTATTATGTGCGACACAGTGATTTCACGAAGCGAATGGCAACTGTGTGTACATTTTGAGAAGTAGGCATCTCTCTGAGGAGAGTAACAAATGCCTAAAAAACCTGCACATTCAGTTACAGAAATGGTCGTATGGATTCCACAAAAATAAGACAATTAGTGAGAGATCAGGACTTCCAAAAACGGTGTCAGCTTTCTCAAAAGGGAAAAGGTGTTATTTAAAGAACCTTTCACCGAACAGTTGGATAACACACCATGATGGTCTTGTCTTGCAGTAACCATCGTGATGCTCTAAATAACAATGTATTGTAGCCGAACGGCCAAAGAAAGATAATAACATCTTTGTTTGTCCCGTTTCTCTACGGGGTCGGGTATGAGGAGAGATGAATCTGTCGTGGCGGGTTTTTATGACCGGATGCCCTTCCTGGCGTCAACCGCATCAGAAGAGTTAATGAGATGAAATGAATGACGTGATACATATATGATAGTAGGGAGAGCCTACTCCTGTCGAATAGCACCAAGAGGTCTGCTCAAGGCTTAACGTCTCCATGCGACGGAAGAATCACCATCAACAGCGTCATATGCCCTCAATCCCTATGAGCACTGCGGAGAGGTTTGGAATTTAATCCAGGCTTTTGGCATGCAATCTTATGATTAGAAATTGTATACCACCAACTCTCCTACACAGCCGGCCAACATACGGATGGTGAATTCTTTTTTTTTTTTTTTTTCCACCAAAGGGACTCGAACCAGCTAACCACGGTGTTGGACCCCGTTTAGAGTTCAGCATTTTAACGATCATGGCCACCAAGAGGGCTTAAAGAAAGATAATAACATCTGCAGAACACTTATTACATCTTACTATAATGTGTTAATGACGTTGTTCTTTTTGTGCCTCCACTGCGAACCATGTGACCTTGCCGCGGTGGGGAGGCTTGCGTGTCCCAATGAAGCAGATAGCTGAGCCGCAGGTGCAACCATATCGGATGGGTATCTGTTGAGAGACCAGACTAAGGAATGGTTCATCGAAAGGGGGGTAGCAGCCTTTCGGAAGTTGCAAGGGTGGCAGTCTAGATGGTTGACTGATATGACCTTGTAATAATACTCAACATGGCTTAGCTGTGTTGATACTGCTACACGGCTACAAGCAACCGGAAATTACAGCCGTAACTAACTCCCAAGGACATGCAGCTCTCTCTGTATGAATGATGTATTGATGATGGCTTCCTCCCGGGTAAAATATTCCGGAGGTAAACTAGTCCCCCATTCGGATCTCCGTGTGGGGACTACACGAGAGGGGGCGATCATCAGGAAGATGGATACTGACATTCTGCTAGTCGGAGCGTGGAATGTTACAAGTTTGAATCGTTGTGGTAGATTAGAGAATCAGAAAAGGGAGATGGATAGACTAAAGTTAGATGTAGTTAGTATAAGTGAAGTACGTTGGCAGGAAGAACAGGATTTTTGGTCAGGTGACTACCGAATTATCAACTCAAAATCAAACAGGGGAAATGCAGGAGTTGGTTTAATAATGAATAAGAAAATAGGACAGCAGGTAAGCTACTACGACCAGCATAGTGAAAGAATTATTGTCGTCAGGATAGACACCAAACCAACGCCTACCACAATAGTGCAGGTCTATATGCCTACTAGCTCAGCGGATGATGAGGAAGTCGAAAGAATATATGAAGAGATTGAAGATTTAATACAATATGTAAAAAGTGACGAGAATCTAATCGTGATGGGAGACTGGAATGCAGTCGTAGGCCAAAGAAGAGAAGGTAATACAGTAGGAGAATTCGGATTGGGAAAAAGGAACGAAAGAGGAAGTCGGCTGGTTGAATTCTGCACTTATCATAATTTAGTCCTTGCCAATACTTGGTCCAAACACCACAAACGACGGTTGTATACATGGACGAGACCTGGAGACACTGGAAGGTATCAAATAGACTTCATTATGATTAGGCAGAGATTCAGAAACCAGGTATTGGATTGCAAAACTTTCCCGGGAGCAGACGTGGACTCTGACCACAACTTGTTGGTCATGAAATGCCATCTGAAGCTGAAGAAATGTTAGGAGGAAGAAAAGATCAACTAAGAATCAGTGGATAACTCAGGAGATACTAGACCTGATTGATGAACGACGAAAATACAAGAATGCTAGAAATGAACAGGGCAGAAAAGAATACAGGCGATTAAAGAATCAAGTAGATAGAAAGTGCAAGGTAGCTAAGGAAGAATGGCTGAAGAAGAAGTGCAAGGATGTCGAAGGTTGTATGGTCCTAGGAAAGATACACTGACTGACAGAGCAAATGCAACACCAAGAAGGAGTGGTCAGAACTTTATGCCAATTGCAGGGTAGACTGACGTCACTGAGGTATGCTCATGATGTGAAATGCGCCGCTGTGCTGCGCACGTAGCGAACGATAAATGGGACACGGCGTTGGCGAATGGCCCACTTCGTACCGTGATTTCTCAGCCGACAGTCATTGTAGAACGTGTTGTCTTGTGCCACAGGATACGTGTATAGCTAAGAATGCCAGGCCGCCGTCAACGGAGGCATTTCCAGCAGACAGACGACTTTACGAGGGGTATGGTGATCGGGCTGAGAAGGGCAGGTTGGTCGCTTCGTCAAATCGCAGCCGATACCCATAGGGATGTGTCCACGGTGCAGCGCCTGTGGCGAAGATGGTTGGCGCAGGGACATGTGGCACGTGCGAGGGGACCAGACGCAGCCCGAGTGACGTCAGCACGCGAGGATCGGCGCATCCGCCGCCAAGCGGTGGCAGCCCCGCACGCCACGTCAACCGCCATTCTTCAGCATGTGCAAGACACCCTGGCTGTTCCAATATCGACCAGAACAATTTCCCGTCGATTGGTTGAAGGAGGCCTGCACTCCCGGCGTCCGCTCAAAAGACTACCATTGACTCCACAGCATAGACGTGCACGCCTGGCATGGTGCCGGGCTAGAGCGACTTGGATGAGGGAATGGCGGAACGTCGTGTTCTCCGATGAGTCACGCTTCTGTTCTGTCAGTAATAGTCACCGCAGACGAGTGTGGCGTCGGCGTGGAGAAAGGTCAAATCCGGCAGTAACTGTGGAGCGCCCTACCGCTAGAAAACACGGCATCATGGTTTGGGGCGCTATTGCGTATGATTTCACGTCACCTCTAGTGCGTATTCAAGGCACGTTAAATGCCCACCGCTACGTGCAGCATGTGCTGCGGCCGGTGGCACTCCCGTACCTTCAGGGGCTTCCCAATGCTCTGTTTCAGCAGGATAATGCCCGCCCACACACTGCTCGCATCTCCCAACAGGCTCTACGAGGTGTACAGATGCTTCCGTGGCCAGCGTACTCTCCGGATCTCTCTCCAATCGAACACGTGTGGGATCTCATTGGACGCCGTTTGCAAACTCTGCCCCAGCCTCGTACGGACGACCAACTGTGGCAAATGGTTGACAGAGAATGGAGAACCATCCCTCAGGACACCATCCGCACTCTTATTGACTCTGTACCTCGACGTGTTTCTGCGTGCATCGCCGCTCGCGGTGGTCCTACATCCTACTGAGTCGATGTCGTGCGCATTGTGTAACCTGCATATCGGTTTGAAATAAACATCAATTATTCATCCGTGCCGTCTCTGTTTTTTCCCCAACTTTCATCTCTTTCGAACCACTCCTCCTTGGTGTTGCATTGTCACTGTCAGTCAGTGTAGATGCTCCATACAGGAAAATCAAGGAAACCTTTGGAGAAAGGAAATCTAAGTGTATGAATATTAAGATTTCAGATAGAAAGCCACTTCTAGGGAAAGAAGACAAAGCAGAAAAATCGCAGGAGCATATCCAACAGTTGTATCAAGGTAAAGATGTAGAGAATTTGGTTATGGAACAAGAAGAGGCTGTTAATTATGATGAAATGGGAGACCCAATTTTGAGGTCAGAGTTTGACAGAGCTGTGAGTGACCTAAATAGGAACAAGGCACCTGGAATTGATGATGATGACATACCCTCTGAATTACTGACTGCGTTAGGAGAAACCAGCATGGCAAGGTTATTCCATTTAGTGTGTAAGATGTATGAGACAGGAGAAGTCCCATCCGATTTTCGTCAGAATGTTGTTATACCTATTCCCAAGAAAGCCGGTGCTGACAGGTGTGAAAACTACCGCACCATTAGTTTAGTATCTCATGCCTGCAAAATTTTAACACGTATTATTTACAGAAGAATGGAAAAACAAGTTGAAGCTGAGTTGGGAGAAGATCAGTTTGGTTTCAGAAGGAATGTAGGAACACGTGAAGCAATCCTGACTTTACGTCTGATCTTCGAGGATCGAATCAAGAAAGACAAGCCCACGTATATGGCATTCGTAGATCTCGAAAAGGCATTCGATAATGTTGATTGGACCAAGCTATTTACGATTCTGAACGTGATTGGGATCAGATACCGAAAACGAAGAATTATCTACAATCTGTATAAAAATCAGTCTGCAGTAACAAGAATCGAGGGCTCTGAAAAAGAAGCAGCAATCCAGAAAGGAGTGAGGCAAGGCTGCAGTTTGTTCCTCCTCCTTTTCAATGTTTACATAGAACAGGCAGTAAAGGAAATCAAAGAGGAATTTGGAAAGGGGATCACAATCCAAGGAGAGGAAATCAAAACCTTGAGATTTGTCGATGATATTCTTATTTTACCTGAGACTGCAGAAGATCTCGAGAAGTTGCTGAATGGTATGGACGAATCTTGGAAAGGAGTACAAGATGAAAATAAATAAGTCGAAAATAAAAGTAATGGAGTGTAGTCGAACAAAGCCAGGTGATGCAGTAAATATTAAATTAGGAAATTAAGTCTTAAAGGAAGTGGATGAATATTGTTACTTGGGTAGTAAAATAACTAACGATGGCATAAGTAAGGAGGACATAAAATGCAGATTAGCACAAGCAAGGAAGAGCTTTTTTAAGAAAAGAAATTTACTCAATTCAAACATTAAGTACTCATCCCGAGGTGGTGCAGCTCTTTTCAAGCACACCCCCATTGGAGGTGAGCTGCGTGTACCATTTGAACCACATACCAGCCCTCCCGCCATTCTTAAATTTCTGGCAGTACCGGGAATCGAACCCGGGCCCCCGAGGACGGCAGCTAATAACACTAACCGTTACGCTATGGAGGCGGACAATTCAAACATTGATATTGGAATTAAAAAGATTATTTTGAAGACTTTTGTGTGGAGCGTGCCATTGTATGGAAGTGAAGCATGGACGATAACTAGCTCAGAAAGAAAGAGAATAGAAGCTTTTGAAATGTGGTGTTACGGAAGGATGCTGAAGGTGAGATGGGTAGATCGGATCACGAATGAAGAGATACTGAATCGAATTGGCGAGAGGAGATCGATTTGGCTAAAATTGACGAGAAGAAGACATAGAATGATAGGACACATCTTAAGACACCCAGGACTTGTTCAGCTAGTTTTTGAAGGAAGTGTTGGTGGTAAGAATTGTAGGGGTAGACCAAGGTATGAATATGACAAGGAGATTAGAGCAGATTAGGATGCAATAGTTACGTAGAAATGAAAAGGTTAGCACAGGATAGAGTGGCATGGAGAGCTGCATCAAACCAGTCTATGGACTGATGTCTCAAACAACAACAACAACAACAACAACAACAACTTTTTGTGCACATTGTTAGGTGATATCCGTGATGCTCTAAAAGATGACCTCACCAGGCGAGCTGGCCGAGTGGTTAGGGGCGCACATCTGTGAGCTCGCATCCGAGAGATAATGGGTTCGAATCCCACTGTCGGCAGCCCTGAGGATGGTTTTCCGTGCTTTCCCATGTTCACACCAGGCAAATGCTGCGGCTGTATATTAATTAAGGCCACGGCCGTTCCCTTCCTATTTTCTAGGCCTTTCCTGTCCCATCCTCGCCATAAGAGGTAAAGAAAATTGAAAAAAAAAATGACCACTAACGTCGCAGCCGTGACACTTCATAGGGAGCGTCCCAAGCAGTTCCGAGATGGGTCCCTCGATCTCCGCCAACTAGTGAAATCTAAAATTCCCTTTTGGAGGGTTAATTTAGAAGGCAGTGGTTGGCATTACACATGCTGTTGCAGGGAGTAAAGAATACAGGGAGATGCCTTGGAGCTCTGAGAGTGAAGCCCAATGACAGTGGTCTACATAGGGGGCGTGGTCGTAAATAGGCGCGAGAACGCATGCTGTTTTTTGATAGTCAAATCTATCACAGCTCATTGACGTGAATACGGTGAACACAAATTGTAATTGTGGGAATTTTCAGATGCAAACACTGTACGACACGCTAAAAAGTAAAAGAGATAGGCCTACTAATATTTAGTTGATGTTTTAGCTCCTACAATGTCGTGTTGTGCATACGGTCGTGCGAATCGGAAATCAAAAAATATTCCTGGAATAACATTTCATAGGTAAGATTCTAAGTATGGCTTGTGATATGTAGAGCAGTATATTATATTACCTCCATTGTTATTGTGCTAGTATTACGGAGTCTCAGAAGAATGTTTAGGTTAGACTTGTTGTTAATCGTCAATTTTTCCTGAGCTTTCCTGTTCATGAAAAAAGGAGAGCAGAGTGGATTAAGGCCATTAGAATGGAAAATTGGACACGCTCTCCTTACACCAGAATATGTTCAGCACATTTCGAACCGGAATTGTTTGATCGGTACATGAATAAATTTATTTTGAAGGAGAATGCAGTACCTACGGTACTATTTTTGAAGCATTCCCCCCCCCCCCGTTTTTTTGTGGGCGAAGAAATGGAGAGTCCCAGGGCGAAAACTATGCCCTTTTACTCACCTGTTTCTTAGGAATAGCCGATGAGCCGGAAAGTCTCAATTCATTGCACTGCCGGGGGAAAAACGATCTGTCTTGTAGGTGGAGTGCCTACAAATCTTCGCTACAATAATTTGGAAAAATATACTTCTAATATTTAGTGGCGATGAAGGGGAAGGAGCCTTCTTAACAAACGGTGCTTTTCAGGGTATAATTTAGAGGTATTTAATGGATGGTAGGTTTAAAATTTGGAAAAGGCCGAAAATATTTTCAGGGCGGGTCGTATAAGAGCCAAGGGCCCCGGTACTTATATCGAGTATTAGGCTTCTTGGTTCTTATGACCCGCTTTAGTAACGAGATGCCCTGATCGGTGGACTGGGCTTGGAGTATTCTAGCCTTGGTCATCTTGGTTAGCTTGTTTATCTGAGTCCTAATAGTCGGAATACGGACTTCTGTGCGTATCTTCCTATTAGATCTCAGAATGGGGGCTCTTGTCATTTTTCTCAGTATTTTGTTTTGGAAAATTTCTAATTTGGAAAGTGGAGTCTTGGGAATATAGCCCCAGACCTCGCACGCATAGAGCAGTATGGGCCTGCTTTCTCTTGATGGAGTTAGAGATGTATCTATTATAAAGCAGAGGTTTCAGGTTGGCCACACGTGCCCAGGCTCGTTGCGGGGCCTGTTTTATGTTCCCTCTCCAGATAAGACTTCTGTCCATTGTTAGGCCGAGATACTTGATTTTATTGGTCCAGGACAGGGGGGTATCGTTTAAAAGAAGATGATCAAGGCTAGGCCTTCGTCTAGAAAAAATAATTGTTGGGTCTTGCCAGCATTTATTTTAATTCTGTTCCAAGTTTGCAGAGCGGAGATGGTATCTCTGTTTCTCCTTCTAGAGGCATAAACAGCTGTATCATCAGCGTACTGCTGGATTTCTACTCCTTGCCACTGGGGTAAATCATTCACATATAGGGCGTAGAGTATTGGAGAGATTTTTCCACTCTGAGGGACTCCGGCTCGGAGCCTCCGAGGGGCGAAATTTTCTCCGTCTACTGTAACGTAGAATTTCCTATGGGTGAGATAGGAAGTAATAATTTTGAATAAATAATTTGGAATTACATTGAGGTCCAGAAGTTTGGATTTTCGTGCCAGACGGTGTCAAAGGCCTTCTCTATGTCGAAAAATACCGCTGGCACGCTACGCCGTAAATTGAATGATCTACAGACATACTGCACGAGGCGTAGCGTCGCTAGGGGGGGCACTGCGCTTCGACCGGAAACCAAATTGCTCCGGACGCAGTATGTTGTGGGCGTTCAGGGAAGCAGTGACGCGATTGAGAACAAGTCTCTCGAATATCTTTGAGATATGGGATAATTGGCTTATTGGTCTGTAATTTTGAGGGAACAATCTATCCTTCCCCGGTTTAGGAATGACGACCACACGGCCCGTCTTCCAAACCTTAGGGAAGTATCCCTGTTTAAAGCAAGCCGAGAAAACGGTAGCCAAAGAGATGACTGCTCTATAGGGCAGTGATTTAATTTCTTTATTACTAACCCTATCATCCCCGGGAGACTTCTTCTCATTTAAGTTTTTTATAACCCTGCGGATCTCTGCAGGCGTGACGTCAGATATGTCATTGTCAGGCGTCCATTGTTGTATAAAAGATGAGACCTTTCTGTGTACCTCACGGGTCCGTAGTTCGTTATCGTCGTCGTCATCGTCAGAGAGGTCGTGTGGTACACTTTGACTTTCTATAGTGTCTGCGAAGGCCTCAGCTTTATCGTAAGGGGAGAATGCTAGTCCGTGGCGGCCATGAATTGCACACCTGGGGGGTGGGTGGGGCGATTCAGAGAACGAGTAACCCGCCAGAACTCGTGATCTGATTCGTTTTCAGTGAGGGTACGGCAGAATTCCTCCCATCTTTCCACCTTACGTTCTATCATTCACTTGCGGATTTCTTGAGCGAGTTCGCGGTATTCCGCTCTATCCGCTGGGTCCCGAAATCTTTGCCATCTTTTACGATATGCATTTTTAATTTTGATTAGGTCTTTAATAATTTCAGGAGTAGAATCTCCTTGGCTGTCCGCGCAATCTCCCGCATTATATTATTAGTATTATTAATTTGGGAGTTATGACTTATCGTATTCCCGCCATGTTGTGTGGGTGTACGATTGCCATTGTTACAGAATTTCTAGCAGCATTCAGGATGTATTTACGGGCGTTTCGCATCTTATTAGTAAGATGTTCCACGGCCCGGTCAATATCATCCCGGCTGTTGATATCGAAAGGTTTTAAGTTTTTATTGACATGCCAAGTAAACTTATTGTAGTCCAAAGATAAGTTTGACAATGGAGAAGATGGCTCAGATATCCTAACCCATGTAAGGTTGAAAAGAATAGGGTCATGGTCCGAATTTAATTCCCTAGGTACAGTAAACTCAATAGGGTAATTATAAACTTTTGTCACTGCGACATGAATGACATCGGGGCGCGAACCATTACTGGGATAAATAGTAGATTATGGGAGCAAAGTCCCCGATGGTATTGTTGTAGCGTTCTTCCCTTAGGATTAGTCACTCGTGAATTCCAATCTGGATGCTTGGCGTTTAAGTCACCAACGATGAAAGAAGAGACTTTGGACGGGTTGTTTAATAAAGTATCTAATTCCGCAGTATGTAGCGGAGCCTTGGGGGGTAAATAGGCCGCAAAAATACGATAGTGATAGTTATGTCTAATCTCGATGCCGCGAGACTCAATAACACCATGAGGAAGGGGGTCAATAACGTTGTGCGTAAGTTTAGACTTAATCAGCACCGCTACGCCCCCGTGCTCATCGTGAAGTCTGTCTTTACGATAGACAGTAACATTTTTTATTTTAAAGGGCATATGTGGTTTTAGCCAAGTCTCTCCTAACAGCATTATATCAATATTGTGGTCAGAAATAAAAGCTTCAAGCTCATATTTCTCACCAACAGCACTCTGACAGTTCCAAGCACAGATTGTTAAGTCCATGTCAGAACAGAATGAACCATAAAATTAGGGTTCAGAGAAATACTGCATAGCAGCATTTATCAGGACCATAATCTTGTCCATTGTTATCGGACGTGATCTTAATTTCGTCGCTGTGTCTTTTACAATTGGTATCATCTTTGGGAAATTTGTCTGCAGAGGTCCACGATATATTTCAGTCCAGAGAGGTCGGACATGAAAGATGCCGCCGACTGGGGGGCAGGGTTTGCTGTAGGTGCCTGAGATGTGGATTGGGAGGGGGCGGGGGCTCCTCCAGACGCTTGGGCGTAAGAGAAGCTGGGGTCCACTTCTCTCGTAAGAGGGAGGGACCGACCTTTCTGGGTTTTTCGGACCTCTCGAGCCACTTTTTGCTCCATGATGGAGCGGTAAGTGGGGCATCCTCTCAAGGAGGCAAGGTGGCTATCCCCGCAGTTCACACATTTGGCTCCTGGGTCCCTCACAGCCATTGAACGCCTCGATCTTAACCTTTGACCCACAAAGGTAGTGGACGGAGTAAATGGTCTTGGAATACTCCGTGTTCGGGAGGGTGAGGCTCATAACATTTAGTGGGATCATCTTTTTAGTCGTGGCGTCACGACGGGAGTACTGGTGGATGCCTTGGGGTTCATATCCCATTTCTATGAGCTCTTTCCGAGCCCAGTCCACCCCAACAGAAGAGATTATATTCCTAATAATTACTTTGAGGAGTTTATTACCAGGAATTTGATGGGTGTAAAATTTAGCGTTAGCCTCCTCAAAATATTGTTTAATTCGGTTGTAGTCCTCTACATTTTCTGCGTGGTATTTCAGGGCATCTCGGGTATAGATGACCCTGATTTCGCCAGTGCATTTTGATTTTAAATATTTGTAGTGTCGCTGATAAACAATGGGCGGAATTGAGACTTTCTTTACGGGGGGGGGGTCGCCATTTCGACGTCCTGGCTACCAGGGGGAGCTGAGCTGGACCCAGACTGTTCAGCTACAGTTTGGGAGGAGCGCGTTGCCGTTTGAGCCACATTTCTGGGCTGTGCCGCAGCCGTATTACTTATTACTGGCTGTGCAGGAACAGGCAATGGGGGAGACTCCCCGATGGAAGGGAGGTTTGCCAGCGTATTAAAGCGGTTTTCAGTTTTAACAGGCTTATAGGCACCTTCCTGAGACGCATTTTGGGAGATTTTCTCTTCCCTCTCACCATGGTATGCCATGGCGGGATAGAATGGAGAATATGTTACCAGTATTTACCAGGTCTACAAAGGTCTTGGGGTCAATATCTGGCAGCAAGTTAATACTACTTTCAGGGGGAGTGTTAAGACAAGCGGAAGGCCCACGAGAACCCAGGGAGGTAGCATCAGCGCATGCAGGGATGTCCCCACCTCCCGGCGGGGCACAAGCCATCACCACAGAAAATCTACTAGGTACTCAAATAGTAACAAATCCCACAACAAAACAAACAACACAGAAACAGCACAAGCACAAGCACTAGGGCCTAACGCCGCACACCAAGCAAGGATACAGGTTACCCACTACGTAGTGTTAGTTCCCGCTCTCATGCAACAATAGACACTGTCAACAATGCACAAAGATAAGATAGCCAGAGTATACACGTCCGTTCTCTGCCAAGTACAGATAAGGAATGTGAAGCATTCCCTTCTTACCTACAGAATTAGAGCACTCGAGGCCTAGGGAGTTTTTCATTTTTACGCCATTCGTGGCCCTTGCCTTTCTTTGACCGATACCATCATTTTTCAAAATGCCGGATCCGTTCACAGGTAAACCAGCCGACGAGAAGAATACACGGAAGATCTCCGGTCGTTTGACTCACTAGCCTCTTCCAGGAAGTACCGAAATGGCCTACACAGGGCTACGACGAATAAAAGGCAGTCACAAAGCTGTTGACAAGAGTTCGAAACACGTCCTGAACATATTCTAAATTTACGGGGACGAAGTCAACCTGTCCTCCCAATTACTGTTAATAGAGGATGGTTACCTAGTTGTATTCCCTCTTAAAACAATCACCACCACGTGTCGTACAAGGCGATTAAGGGCCTAAGGGGCTCAACTTCGGAGTGTGGGTTGGCATCCAAGGGGCCCTTAGCTGAGTCCTGCATTGTTTCCACTTGTTTCAGAGGATGATTTTACTTCCTATTAAAACAATAATCAACACCACCACCACTCCAAAATATGTAGTAAGTAATCTTGCTAAGCCCAATTTGTTGATCTATTGCGCATTCCCCTAAAGCATTCATATTGTGGTATGCCGTTATTAATAGCCTACTCCTTATCTTTACTGATATCTGGTGAAGATTTGCATCTCCTGTTTTTATATATTGGATAATAGTACCGAGAGTCAACAAGCGAGAGAGGAGATTTAAGGCTGCGGGTCATGAGAAACGCTTCTTTAGAGCTTAGTAAAAAGGCATTAATAGGTCTGTTTGCCATTAAATTTTGTTACAGTCAATCGCCGTGTTATTTCGAAAACGATTGTACTTAATTGAGCTATTCGAAGTTTCCCTACTCCCAAGAAAATGTCTTAGTTTGTATGTATCCACAACGTAAGAATTGCCATGTTTTGGTAACCATGGGGGGCGTGGCCGTTGGCTTCAAGCGATAGCCACATAGTAGTGTAGCGGGCAGGCAGCTCCCTGTATACTTTACTCCCTGTGCTGCTGCGTAGTACAGCAAATTCATAACACAACACCGTTATCGTTGCGCGCGAAGGGAACTCGGTCGTACGGTAAGTAGTAGTGCTTGTTAGACGAAAATTTGTTGAAATTCTTTCGCATTGAACGAGATTTTTGATCCGGTTTCGTGAGAGCGTTCTTAATGTGAAGTAATAGTATTATGATCATAAACTTACTTCACAAGGAACAACCTAGCTGTTGCGAGTAAACGTGTGTGTGTTTATGCTGCTTACCTGTTGTTTGGAATAAATAATTTCAAAATATAAACTGTGTGCATTATGCTGTGTCTTACTTCTTCCTTTCCGTCTCCTGTTTTCCATTCCCATACATAAAAATCGTGGGAAGGGTTCAATGAACGAGCGAAAGAATGAGGTTATGTTAGGTCGCGATTTATAGGTAAGTATGGGCGTTTTGGGGTTTTATATGAATTGCATTAACATTTTCAGTAATCAATGTTAAATTTATTATTTAATAGATGTAAATTTACATTAAAATGCAAACGGTGAAACAACGATACAAGCTAACATAATAATAGGATTGCCAACATACAAATACGGTACCGTAATTGCAATTTACTTTTCAAGTAAAAGACACGAGAGAAGCTTGTGATACAACCTTCCTACCGAAATGCAGTAATTATCTCTATCACAATTAAAACTTTAATAAAATAACTGCCATTATCAAGTTTATTACGAGGTACTATCAAATACAGTAGAGACAATACACGACACTTACGGATTTCGCCTTGCTAAAATGGGAGACAATTCGACGGTGGCGCTCCTAGTGACTTGACCTGAACAAATCGCGCTAAATTCAAATATCAATGGAAATGTATATACGGAAATGGATAAATAAATTACGTCTAGAAAGACAGTGGTATTGAGATATTAACTTCGAAGTTGCTAAAGCAATTCTGGATAAATGAATGAAGAATTATTTAAAAGGTTATTATTCAAAGACTGAAATTAGACATATAAACAGGGTGTGAAATGGACTGCTGTGAAATGGCTTGATCTTTCATTTATGCATTACTTTTTTAGCTTTAGCATTCCTGCCTGAAATCTTACGGTTGGATTTGTCTTTTTTCCTCATTTAAAAACAAGATATCATCACATTAAGACATTTGTCAATAAAAATATCGGCACATTCCATACACGTATGATGCAATGAATTAACATTTAATAGCTGGACAATTTTCCTCTTAACATGAAGCCTACTAACAGAAAGAAAATCTATAAAATCCCGGCTTTAATCTGAGAAGAGGGATAAAAGAAAGAAAAGTTGGAAAATGTTGTCGATAGTGATGCTTTGAGGAATATTTACGTACAATTAGAGTAAAAATGTAACATACCCTTGGCTGTATAGTCGAGGATTTTTAAAGTCGCTGGCCTGGAAATGATCTGAACAGATCTTATAATTCTTATACAAGCGTAACGTCCCTTCTTTCTTGTACACTTTATCCAAATCGCTTCTGTGACATTTCAAAACCCACAGATCACACCTACAACAACACATCGGTATTGAAGGTTAACTGCGGCACTATACAATAAAATATGCGTATTATATTTTAAGCCCGTTAAAACATGGGTCGAGCAGGTCAGGAGATTATGAAGTACTATAAAAATCTCTGTCACTGGAAGAATATATATGCAAACACAATATTACTTACATGTTCTGTCACGAGGGAACCTGAAGAACGAGCGCGCACTTTTCTCTACTTCGTAATTACTGCAGCCAAACACAGCACATAACTTTCCCCTCATGTTGAGAGGAGATATCAAGGAATGACACACGCTACTATTTAATTATGTCAACTCACTGAAAACGCATAAATAACACCAAAAACTTCACACAAAAACACAAGTGCTCTTATGACATAATCAGTACCGTTCAGGTCTATCCGCTAGAGTGAGCTCCAATAGCTGTCCCTCGATATCTCGCTCAGTGTCGTGTATTGTCTCTACTGTATTTGGTACTATCGTGGTATTTATTTCGTTATGTTGGTAGAGAAAAAGAGGCCACTATAGCGCCCATGACCTGTTTTCTCAGTGAACTTTATTATACAGGATTTTTTTTTTTTTTGCTAGGGGCTTTACGTCGCACCGACACCGATAGGTCTGATGGCGACGATGGGATGGGCAAGGCCTAGGAGTTGGAAGGAAGCGGCCGTGGCCTTAATTAAGGTACAGCCCCAGCATTTCCCTGGTATGAAAATGGGAAACCACGGAAAACCATTTTCAGGGCTGCCGATAGTGGGATTCGAACCTACTATCTCCCGGATGCAAGCTCACAGCCGCGCGCCCCTACGCGCACGGCCAACTCGCCCGGTTATTATACAGGATTGACGGATCTATTTTTCTTATATGATCCTTGGGGCAGGTCCCAGGACAATAACCGATGTCGGCATTGCCACAACGAGATAGAAACTCTTTCTCATGTCCTGGGATACTGTCCCTACGGGGAAACCCTGTGACTTACTAGACACCATGCTCAGTCATTGTGAGACGTTACTTGCACAGTGCACGAAGAGGTCCGTGGATTATTGGAGAACGGCAGTACCCGTAGGGTTGATATGATAGCCTTAAAAAATAACAACAATGGATTATATTATTGAACCTACGGTTCGGTTTGAATCGCACGTTAAACAGCCCAATGAAGTACTCGAGGGAAAGAAGAGCATCTATGCACCAACTATCCCCTTCTACGGACGTAAATACGGACTGGATAACATCGAGGCGTCATGATCGGTGCAAGAGGAACAATCCCTAAGTTCTTCGAAGAATTCCGCTCAGGATTCAAACTGTCACAGTCGTTGACGAAAAATATGGTCCTCATAGCCTTGAAAGGTTCACTATCCATACCTAGAAAACATTTATATAGTAATAAATGCATTTAGCATAGGTACTTTGCCCTCATGGGCAACCTCCTTATGGGAGAAGTGTTTATTTTCTGAATAAATATATATACATACATTGGCTTTACGTCCCACGAACTACTTTTAAGGTTTTCGAAGATACCCGTGTACTCTCTGTGTGAGGGAAAGTGCGATCGATACTACATCGTAAAGTGCAAAATAGAAATTAATTAGTACGGTATAGAGATAGAGATCTGTAAGTTTTAATCTTATACTTTAAATAGTTTACACGTTGTGAGTGATATTTTATTTAATTGCATATCTCTTACAGTCTTCGCGTAATTATTGGTGGGGGGGGGGCAATCATTAACATGAACACAGGCATCTGAAATGATGAACAACTACAAATGCAAACATTCCTATATATTAATAATATTCACAAACGAAAAGGAAAGAAACAACAACAATACAGCTTGATTCTCAAATACATTTTTGAACGAGTCCTATGTATGGAGTTTTCAATAATATTCACAAGTACACTCAACTCTCGATTAACCGGGATAATGTAGGGTTAAGGCTTCCCGGATAAGTAAAATTGCGATTAACCTGCAAAAAGTTTAAAACAGAAAAGGCGTACTGAAAGTACAGTTTAAAATATTAATAAATGATACTACTGTATTATTTTTTATTAACTTACCCAATACGTAGCAGTAAAAGTAGCACTTAGCACGATTAATAAATAGAAAAATAAATAGCACTATCCGCTGAAACTAATAAGGCAAAGAAAAGATAGTATTCAGAGTGCCTAACTTTACTGTTTCTGAAAATAATCAGTCATTGTTTTCTGCTTTTGTACCGAGAAACACTTTTTCGTTATTTTGCTTCTCAAGTTTCTCGAAACAAGTTTTTCGATATTTTCCCGACTCTTTGTAATTCTGTATTACTGTAACTCCTAAAACTCGTGCATTTTTAGTGTTTTTGATATCGCGGTTAAGCCGCAACTCGGTTAATCCGATTACGGTAAATCAAGAGCTGAGTGTAAACAGAAAAATAAAACTTGGTTTATAAATATTTTGAAGGAATGTACGAAGCTATCAAAAATGATCACAAGTAAAAAATCTAGAACTTGCTTCATAGATACAAATTGTTCATTTCATGATACGTAATGTGAAAAGCTCTACCGCCTGAACTGACTACATTGGGAAATGTAGTTCTCTGAAGGAATGCCCGATTTCTCAATGCATTTCTTGGTATAAAATCACCGCCACCTTCTCCAGATTTAACGCTTTAGTAGCCTCCTTGTGCAGAAGGTACAATGAATTTAATCTCTCCCGTGCTGTAGTGGTACGGAAATAAGCCATAAGTCTTTTAATGCCTAAGAGAAACCTCTCAACTGTTCAAGTTGTCATGGGAATTGGCATCACGATTTTTAAAAAACTGAATAGTTCTGAGAGCAAATACGTAAGATAACAATGGCGTATGGCCTCCGGGGAGGCCTATTTCTAGTAGACGACGTATAGGCGACCTGCATGTCTGTGAGGATGGGGCCCTGCCTAATATTATCTCTGTCCCCGAGACAGATGAATTAACAAATCAAGGTTAAAATCCCCGACCTGGCCGAGAATCGAACCCAGGACTCTTTGGACCAAAGGCCATGGTGCTAACCATTTAGCCATTGAGCCGGACATCCGTAAGATGAACGTTCTTGAAGTGACTGGTATGTCCTCTAAGTTATCAATTTTTTTCATTCACTCATTCATTCATGTTTGTCCAACCCTTGTCCCGTTTCCCTACGGGGTCGGGTATGAGGTGAGATGAATTTGTCGTGGCGGTTTTTTTATGACCGGATGCCCTTCCTGACGTCAACCTCATCAGAGGAGTTAATGAGAGATGAAATGAATGACGTGATATTTGATAGTGGGAAGGAAGAGGGTGAAACCCGATGCCGGCACATAGCCTACTCCTGTCGAATAGCACCAAGGGGTCTGCTCAAGGCTTAACGTCCCCATCCGACGGACGAATCACCATCAACAGCGTCATATGCCCTCACTCCATATGAGCACTGCGGAGAGGTTTGGAATTTAATCCAGGCTTTTGGCATGCAATCTAGTGATTAGAAATTGTATACCACCACCTCCCCTCATTCATTCATATATTCATTTATTTCAATTAATTCCTACGAGCCTGCAGGCTTATAAATAGGAATTGTACAGGACATTACATACTGACGAGCACTTACATATCTAAATATAGTTTATATATGTAAAATTATTAATAAATGGTCGGGCATATAAACACATACAATATAATATATGAACTATACACATCATGACTGTATTTACAGAGTATTTATATTTACATTACATAAGAGTTGCAGAGTTGCAAGAATAGATCCGGACACCTTGCAAGATTGTTTGGGAGAATAACCTGAAACTAGAGCGAGGATCAGCCGTTGTTTTACGCACGGTACGAACAATTAAAAAACGTACGCCAAAATGTTAAGTTAACGTAGCGACAAGAATCTACTAGCAGTGCTCAATGGGGCCATACACAATTCTCCATATTTGTACTGCTTGAATGAAAGGAAGACACTTAAGATTGTGATGCGCGGGGATATTTCCCTGTAGATGCCTCAGTATTGGGAATGTCACCATGTGTTGACAAAAGTCAAGACATGAAGAAAGGGGCAATTAGCAAGGGATTACTCAGTAGGGGGCCGGAACGTGAACACCGAGATAACGGGGGCACGTCCAGAAACAGTTACAAGCTTACAACATCGTGTCAGCTTTTGCATATCGGTTCCAGGAAACAACAACGTCCTATGGATCCTCGGGTTGTACCGTGGTTGAGAGATGTGCTGTGTTTATGTTGCAGCGTTGGGAAGACTGTGGCAGGATTGTGAGCTGCACGTTAGTTCCTCATTTTGTGCCATATAAGTAACTTTTTTGAAGAGGGGCCGTTTTGTCACTGAGAAGCCAACACTATGTGCATCCTCGGTAAGTTATGAAAAAGGTTTTTTATTCTTACAGTAGCAAGACAATCGCGGATGGGTGTCTAAGTTCGATATTTTGTCAAATACCCGGAGACTGATTGGAACCTCAAATGGCACCATCAAAAGTGCGGGTAACTATTTTGTGTTTGGCGGGCGTGATAACTCAGTTCCAATGGTTCTATCTTCTCATCAGGACGGCCCAGGCTTGAATCGCAGTCGATACATGAAACATTTTTAAAATGGGAAGTCACGTTCTATTGATACGGATTCTATTTAAAAACTAGATCCCGTCCCTTACCTTTCCTTATACTTTTGAACCAGAACCGCATCATTTATGGTGAGTCTTTTGAGTATCCAACCATTCTTCCGACTTACCTTGTACCTAAAATGGTGAGTGGATGCAGTGGCGTACCCACAAAATAATTTCAGTGGGTGGGGTGTAAGTCCAGGCCAATAGTGTGGATACAACGTTTCCTTGGAAGGGGTTGTGAAAAGATTTTTTACTTGCTTAACGTCGCAGTAAGTCTTATGGCGACGATGGGAAAGGAAAGGGCTGAGAATGGGAAGAAGCGGCCGTGGCCTTAATTAAGGTACAGCCCCGGCATTTGCCGGGTGTGAAAATGGGAAACCACAGAAAACCATCTTTAGGACTGCCGACAGTGGTGTTTGAACCCACTATCACCCGGATGCAAGCAAACAGCTGTGCGCCCCTAACCGCACGGCCATCTCGCCCGGTGGATATGAAAAGAAAGCCTGTCCTACCGAGTGCGGTGACGGATCTTCAGTTGATATTGTTGGTTTTGATTGTTACCATGTACAATCATAGCTTCTGTACTCTTAACATAAACGGGCTGCATTATTTAAACTGTTCGTAAAATTGATAATATCGTTCTTCGTTTGTGAGGAAGTAGAATCTTCATTTAATTTGTCTTCTAAAAGAAGGAACCACTTTGGTACTACAACCCATGAAGGTGACTACCTTCCAGGCCGTAGATATTTCGATTACGGGAGACTCAAGGAAAACTCTACTGCACCCAAAAACAAGGCTGTATCCTCCCCACCCCATGCTTTTCTTGACTCTGTCAGTGACGGGAATGGAATGCAGGATGCCTTAAGTCAAATTCGATAATAAGGAGACCTAAAAGTCACCAGCCGGGCCCACGGTGTAGGGGTAGCGTGCCTGCATCTTACCGGAGGCCAAAGGTTCGATTCCCGGCCAGGTCAGGGACTTTTCCTGGATCTGAGGGCTGGTTCGAGGTACACTCAGCCCACGTGTTTATAATTGAGGAGCTATCTGACGGTGAGATGGTGCCCCCGGTCTAGAAAGCCAGGAATAACGGCGGAGAGGATTCGTCGTGCTGACCACACGACACCTCGTAATTTGCAGGCCTCCGGGCTGAACGTCATGGAGTTTGGTTTGGAAAAGTGAACAGCGAAGGAAGCGCCACCCCAGCAAGACTCCTTAGCTTCCAGCTAGTTCTTCTGTCCGGCCTCGTGCATTTAGGACAGTAAGAAAACGTACGACTGAGCTCGATAGCTGCAGTCGCTTAAGTGCGGCCAGTATCCAGTAATCGGGAGATAGTGGGTTCGAACCCCACTGTCGTCAGCCCTGTAGATGGTTTTCCGTGGTTTCCCATATTTACACCAGGCAAATGCTGGGGCTGTACCTTAATTAAGGCCACGGCCGCTTCCTTCCCATTCCTAGGCCTTTTCCATCCCATCGTCGCCATAAGACATATCTGTGTCGGTGCGACGTAAAGGAACTAGCAAAAAAAAAAAAAAAAGAGAAAAGAAAACGTACGACTTAATAAATGCTCCTCATAAAACCTTTGTAAAAAGACTAACTGCATCTATTTATAACAATAATCACAAACGCCTACTTTTCATGTGGCTCAGTTGGTTGAGTCGCTGTCCTTCTGAGTCTGAGTTCGCAGGTTCAAATCCCGGGTTGGATCGGTAACCCTTAAAACGGTGTTGAAATGGCAACAGCTCAGTGTCGTTGGTTTCTGGCACGTTAATAAAAATTATACATACGAATATTAGCGTCACAACACTCTAACTTTATAATACTATATTCTGTATCCCAGGTTTGCGTGGAAAAGTAATTAACAATTTACTTTACGTCGCACCGACACAGATAGGTCTTATGGCGTCTGCATAATTTAATAGAATTGAAAATAAATTTAAATAAATTACTTACTAAATTAATATTAGAACTAATTAATATTAAAAATCTGAAAAATAGCTAATCCTCAGGAACGCAAACATTCATACTTCAACCATTCAGTCAGCTGTCCTCAGCAGGTAGTCTCGGCAGGTGACCTTAAATCGTGATTTTAAAAAAGCTAGTTTCTCTGACCTGAACTGGCAGGGAATTCCATAATCTGGCGACAGTCACCACAAATTATCTATTAATTTTATATGTGCGGTGCAGTAGAATAGAAAGAATGAATCTAGAACGTGTATTTAAGTTGTGAAGTGATGATAAAAAGATGAATTTAGAAGAAATATACATTGGCTTGGCTGACTTACAGCTACCACTCTGATCACCATCGTTAAAGTGTGTAGCTGCCGACGTTTATCAGACATCAGCCATGAGACAACCTTATAATATGGGGTGATACGAACATCGTACCCGATATTATAAATAAATCGCAAGCAGGAATTCAATGCTCGTTGATGTTTAAGTGTTTCTTTTCTCGTCATGTCAACTAAAACAACGTCACAATAATCAAGAATAGGGAGAATGAGTGTCTGTGTTAGTTTGGAATGTAGCTCAAATGGAAATACATCCCTCTGCCGTTTAAGAGGGCGAAGAACTCCAAAAATCTTTTTACGTATTTCTTTCGTGTGATCACACCAATCAACTGTTTCATTCATCATTACGCCGGGATTTTTAACCGTTTTACTGTAGGGAATAGTGTTACCATTCAGTAGGATAGGCGGGATTACGACATTGTTTGAGCAGCTCAGTAATTTTCGTGATCCAATTATAATTGTCGTTTTTTGCAGCTGAGTATGAGAGAGCTTCGTTGTGCATATACACTGAGTCGTTGGAGGTCCCTGTTAATATCTTGTCTTGCAGTGTCGATATATTTGAAGATCGTCAGCACAGAGGTCATGTGTGTTATTTCCTGTCACAGATGGTATGCCATTGAAATAAATACAGAAACTTAGGGGCCGTAGAATACTGCTCTGTGGGGCAACACTAAGTTTCATTTTCCATTTAGAGGCCTTGTCGTTTACTGTTACACGCTGTTGACGGTTACTCAAATAAGAACTAAAAACCTCAAGCGCAGCTAGGTCGAAATTTAGCAGTTCCATTTTCTTTATCATAGTCGGAATTACTATGGTGTCAACGGGGCTACTGAAGTCAAGAAGGATACGTATAGTGAGCAGTCGTTTGTCCATAACGTTTCTAATGTCTTCAGTAACCTTCAAAAGTGCTGTTGTGGTACTGTGACCCTCCTTAAATCCAGATTGCAAAGGGTCCAAAAGAGCATTTTTATGTAGGTATTCCAGAACTTCCTCGTATACTAAACGTCCAAAGTCTTTAGAAACTGCAGGGAATACTGACATAGGACGATAGTCAGAGGGTGATTGTGGGTCTAAACTCTTAGGTATCGAAATAATATTGGCTGTTTTCCAGACAGTAGGGAAAGTTCCGTTTAGTAAACAGTTGTTCAGTATGTGCGTCAGTAAAGGCGAGATAGCACCCATAAGGTTATGTATAAAATTAATAGGAATATCATCTACACCTGTAGTATTTCATTTAATCGAACACAAAGCCTTTTTAACCCGATTTTCTGTGACACTGTGAAATGTGAATAGTGGATTGGCTGGAGGGGAGGGCGGTGAGTCGGTGCAGTTAATTTGGATAGGTTGAATATTTATTCTAGTAAAGTAATCGTTCAGTTCGTCAAGTGGAATGTCAGGAGTTGCCTGTCTCTGTTGATGTTTTCCTATTCCCAGAGCTCTAAGTTGGTCCCATGCGCGATTAGAATGTAAGTTGTTAGCTAAATTCCGAAAATATATACATTTTTTATATTTCTGATTAACTGCTTTGTGCGATTTCTTAAGATGCGGTTAGATTCGAAGTCTGTGTCATCTAGGGTTTGTTTATAATGTCGAAATAACGAGTCACGGTAGGCCATCATTCTCTTGCCTTCATCATCTAGCCATGGATAAGAAGGACGAGAAACCTGTATTCGACGCGTGCGTGTGTGTGTCTGTGTGTATTTCTTTGCCGCATTATTTGTATAAAATGTCACTTCTTAATTCCTTATCGCATGACCATTACTATAATAACATTACCGTATTAATTCTAAACCAGAATATTGCATCCTTACTCAAACTGTTTATTCTGGCATTCATTTCACTTGTACTCGGAATATATGAAATGCTGCAGTTATGTTGGGTTGGGGGTAACAGAGGTAGCCGGAGAACGAGGGATTGTCGTCCAAGGAGTCCAGACACCCCAGGAGTTTTAACGAATGTACTTTTATTTAGCATTTTATACATAATGTACATTAATATTATCTTCCGGAGTCCGACTCATTGGCTGAATGATCAGTGTTGAGGCCTTCGTTTCAGACGGTCCCGGGCTCGATTCCCGGCTGGGTCAGGGATTTTAATCGCGTCTGATTAATTCTTCTGGTTGGGGACTGGGTGTTTGTCCCAACATATTCATATTCAGAGAACATACTACACTACCAACCACCAAAGAAGCACACAACACTGATTACATCCCTCTATATAGGGTTGGCGTCGGGAAGGACATCCGGCCGTAAAACAGGGCCAAATCCACATGTGCGACACAGTTCGCACCCGCGACCCCACAGATGTGGGAAAAGAGGTGGAAGAATAAGAAGAATAAAATTAATATTAGCTTCCGTAATACGCACGAATCCACCACTCTTACTTGGATCCAAGGACACTCATCTCCTTTTTCGGTATTCCACACCACCTAAACTATGGAAGTTTGGACACCAAACAAAATAAAATTCTGGATGAATGCCCCCCCCCCCAAACTGAAATCTTGGCTACGCTACTGACTTAAATGACAACCGGTATTTTGTTTTAAACATCATTGTGTATTTCCCACCGGCGAGGGGTGTAGAAGCAAAACTAACATTCTCCATTTTTTTCAATATTGAGTTCTGTGTGAAGGCGTGTTCTCTACCTTAACGGGCATCGTTTCCAATGAAAAACTTGTAGCGAAAGTAACATTTTACTTGTATAAAATCATTCTGAAATTCAGGGTTTGTTGCAAAACTCACATTATCCACTTCCCAGCACGAAGCAAAAGTCACACTCTCCGGTTACACCAATCGTGTGGCTGCACTTGTTTCTGAGTGCATTGTGGGTATCCCATGTTTACATTAGGTTACAGTTTATGTCATATTGTTAGGTGAAGGCTTCGGCAGTACATCAGTTGTTAAGTTAGGATAAATAGTTCCCCAAAATAAGGGTTACAAATGGAAGAAAGTGTGAAACCATGTTCTCCAGAGGAAAGAGGTCGGAAGAGGAGTAGAGATCAATCTAACTGGAAAAGAAACAAGGCTAAACAAATGAGGTGAGTTGGATGTGCACTTTCTTGCTTTGGAGGTGGATTATTAAGAGAAGGTTTCACAATACTATGTTTTCGTATTTACATGTTTTGAATTTATTTTCTTTCAGATATTCTTCGAAGAGGTTACCCAAGTTTCCAGAATGCAATCACAGTCAGGGAGCCTTCTTATGTCGTACAATTGGAGCTCAAGACCTTCGCAGGTTTCATGAGAGATTCTATTCTCATAAGGACAAAGTTTACCAAGACAACTTTGTTTTGAAATTTACGGAGTCCGTAGGCACGAAGAGAAAGAGGCCCACCACAGGAAGATACAATGTTCAGTCTTGCAGGACAAAATATTTCATTCCAAACCATAAGGGAGACAGAATTCCTGTATGTTTGAAGACATTTATGGGTGTGATTAACATTTCAAGATTTCGCATTAACACAGTGTTAAAACATTTTAGAAATACTGGCGGCTTGGCTAAAGAAAATCGAGGAGGTGACCGCGTAAGTTTTAAGTATACAGCAAAAAGAAATAATGTTATGAAGTTTCTGAATTCATTGACATGTTCAGAGCCTCATTACTGTTCTGGGCGTTACCTCTCATCCGAGCTCAGTATCATGAAATTGTGGCGGATGTACAACAACTGTGCTGCGTACCAACTGAAAGTGAAACAGTGGCTTTTTAGAGACTTTTCAATAAGAAGTACAATCTTGGGTTTGGAACTCCACGGGTCGATGTATGTTCAACTTGTTTACAGTTAAATGGGAAAATTAAAACTGTTACCGATCCTGCACAAAAGCAAACATTGATGGCTGAGGAAACCGTCCATAAGAGAAGATCTGAGGCTTTCTATAGACTTCTTCAAGAAAAAGATGATCCAAGCCTTCTGATATTAAGTTTTGATTGTCAACGAAACCTACCCCTTCCGAAATTACCTGACCAATCAACGTACTATAGCAGGCAGATCTATTTGTACAATTTTACAGTTGTAAAAGGTCACTCTAAAAGCAAGTTGACCAGAGAAAAGGTTACATCTTATATTTGGCTTGAAAATGAATTCCGAAAAGGGGCGAATGAAGTAACATCATGTTTATTTCATGCTTTACGCAACACAGACATGTCAGAAACTTTAACAACTGTGCGCTTGGTGTGTGACGGTTGTGGGGGACAAAATAAGAATGCCATTGTAGTATCAATGGTCAGCTACTGGCTCGTAAATTTCTCCCCCAAACATATCAAAGAAGTCCAACTAGTATTCCCTGTTACCGGACACAGCTTCATCCCCCCTGACCGTGTCTTTGGTAATATTGAAAAGGAGGTACGCAAGCACAAAAACATAATCAGTCCACAGGAATACATGGACATGATAGGAAATTATGCAACAGTGGTAAGACTTGGAGAAGAAGGCTGTCCAAATTGTGACTGGAAAAGTGAAAAGGACCACTTCACAAAACCTCCAAATAAATGGCAATTTCGTTTACAAGCAAGTAAGCGCATCTTCGTCAAAAAGCGTGGCACAAAAGCTGTAGTACGGGGTGAGAGCTGTTACAATTTACGACTACAGGGATATTCTTCCATAATGAAACCAACTAAGGCTATTGTCAATATGAATCCACCAGAAATTCGGAAATCCAACAGTCTAAGTATGGAAAAGAAACATGATGTCAACGCTCTTCTGGGAAAGCACTATGGTGAAGAATGGCGGAGTATTCCAACTTTGACCTTTTACAAAGACATTGTAGATGGAAATACAGATGTCAATGAGGATGAACAAGAAGACAATGTTCTTCATCGCCAGCCACAGGAAGAAGCTCCGCATCTGTTCATTTAAATAGTTTAAGAACTGTCAGTGTATCTTTTCCGCTAGGAAATGAAGTGATTCAGAACTGATTTGCTTTGTGGGAATGTAGGTCATTCATGTTAACATCTTGAGGTACAGTACTATTATTCCTTGTCAATAAACATGTATTTTCCCTATGCATTACTGTTTAATATACTGTATTTTTATTATTATCCTCCAAGTGTCCGTTTTTCTTTTATTTATTTTCTTCTGTTCACTGTTTGAATCCTGTTTCTTAGCTTCATATAGCATACTAAATGTTAAAATATTTGTACCAAAACTTACATTATCCACAGCCTAGTGATGCATAACTCACATTATCCCAAAACGTGGAGCAAAACTCACATTCTCCACACTTAAAATGTAATTTTCCGCCTTCACGTTTACTTTCCACAAGAAAAGATGCTCTCCAGCACTTATCACATTCAAGATGTAAATAGAAACGTACATAGCAAAATTCGTCCAGGTGTGTACATCTGAGAGTTTTTTCAGCTTTACTGTAAATCATGAAAAGTGGAGATTGTGAGTTTTGCATCTACACCCCTCAGAATCTTTGCTTGAATGTTGCCGACGCTGATGCTGATTTTACCCCCACAGGGATGCTAGTAAATATTTGGATTGCAGAGAACTAACGACTTATAAAGCATTCCTCTGTGACGCAAAAAACGATCAGTCTGCATCATCTTCATGGAGTTGTAAAATTTTGTCTTTGTTGACCTCACTCCCAAGCAGAAACTGTCGATTTCAAGTAAGAATTTGTAATATGGTGTGTCAAGACGAGGAGCCAAACGATTAACATTGGTTAATAGTCCGCCTCTGTGGTGATTAGCTGCCCGGTTCTGCCACGAAATTTGAAAAGTGGCACGAGGACTGGAAGAGGGTCAATTCGGCCTCGAGAGGTCATCTGAGCAGAGGGGGTTTGATTTTCAGCTCAGCTATTCTCGAAGTGGCTTTCCATCTTTTCCCACTTATTCTCCAAGCAAATGCCTGGATGGTATCTAATTTAAGGCCCCTCTTCCTTGCCTATCCCTCCCAATATTCCCATCCCCCACAAGGTCTCTGTTCATCCCCTGGCGAGGTACTGGTCCTCCTTCCCAGCGGTAACCCCGACCAAATGTCTTACGCTCCAGGGCACTGCCCTAGTGGCGGAAACGGTGGGGTCCCTTGCTGAGTCCGGGAAAAAAACCAACCTTGGAGGGTAAACGGATTAAATAAATAATCTATGATTGCAAAGAATGGACATCTGTACACACATGCACAGAAATGGTGTCCGATATTAAACAAAGCATGGCGTCATCCCCCAACTCCTCGCTTAACGCATTTCTACAGGTACAAGACTTGTGTTTGAAATGGACATGGTAGTGGATGTATAGCAATACACTCACTGTGCCTTTAGCAAACTCCCTTCACCTATTTTGTGGTACTGGAGTGGCCTTCAACACTACCCCTTCACTCCCTCCCGTCCATTGAAGTACTGGAGTGGGGCAGTGTTGATTGTTTATGTCGGGACACCTCGCCGGTGCACGCGCGTACCTTTCTTCAACAGAATCAAACCTGTTCTTTTTACTTACTTTTTACACGGTTCGAAATGAATTCTCGATTGATCGTACGACATGGTTGGTGATTGTGAGTAGGAGCGCTGACTCCGGGGAGCTACGGTACTCGAGCACCCGCCCCCTCCCCCGCCCCCCCCCCCGAAATTGTATGGGATGTATTTAGTACCCACCCATATATAGGGAGAAGAAAGATTGAATATTAAAAACAGAAAGATAATAACAGAAGATAAAGAAGGAAAGAAAGAGGAAGAGGGGAAACCAATTTTTTTGTCGTACGAGGGTGAATCTAAAAGTTACACCAGCTCGCCGCGAGAGCACGCCGTGTGTCGTGACCGTGGCCATTGCGGAGCAAGCTACAGTAAATGCTGACACGTTCGATAGGAAGGTTAGTGTGGCATCCATCCCCCCGTGTTGTATGTGCAGAGAGGCTAGGCTCAATGGCGCGTCAACTGGATGTTCATTCCAAATTGGAGGTGCGTGCAATGATCAGATTTCTATGGGCTCAAAGGCTCAGTTGTACGGACATTCATCGTTAAATCACTGCTGTATATGGTGAGCGTGCAATTTCTCGCCCAGGTATTTTAAATTGGTGCTTAGTCCACCTTTCCGAGCTGTCAGCGGAGAGATGGCGTGGAATGACATTAGTAGACGAATAAGTTTGAGTGGCGTTTATAAAAGTAGGAAAGATATGAAGATAAAGTTGGAATTCAAGAGGACAAACTGGGGCAAATATTCATTTATAGGAAGGGGAGTTAGGGATTGGAATAACTTACCAAGGGAGACGTTCACTAAATATCCAATTTCTTTGAAATCATTTAGGAAAAGGCTAGGAAAACAATAGGTAGGGAATCTGCCAGCTGGGCGACTGCTGAGTCCAAGATGTGGGCTACCACTAGACCCCTTGACGATGGTTGGTTTAGTGAATGCCAAGACTGCGTTTTGAGCTGCAACGAAGAACAGTTACCTTATGGATAATACAGGATAAACAGGGGCATTATTATCCGTACTACATGGCCTGAAGAGAAAAGAGAAAAGAGAAAAGGTTGCAGATAACCGGCCATTAACAAGAGGCAAAGGGGCGAAATCCAACACTCCTTATAGAAATTAATAGAAACCTAAGTGGGTTTATGGCCCAAAGATACAGAGGTTATTCCCATACTACACGAGGATGACTAAAGGAGGAGCCTTTAGAACCAAGACGGGATTTACAAAATTTACAGTTTGAAAACTTTCGTCACCTAATGGCAAGGTTGAATGGGAGTCGGCAGAGGGTCATCACTCTTCTTTCCATTACATTACATATTTCCCGGTAGGGAATAGGAACAGAGTCCTCAAACTTCGCCGAAAATCCTACATTTAAACCACCAGTTCACAACATTACATTAAAAGAAAACGGCTAAAACCTTCCCCTCAAACTAAACCGCAGGGGCTATCAAATGTTTAGGAAAAATCCTTCATTACCTTGTATCGCTGGATATTCTTCAAGCAGGCCGCGCCCCTGCCTCCTAGACCTCCGTCAAGTCACACTCCCAGGCACTGGAGCAATTCAGACAAGACGGCCCTAACGTGCCCTCCTTAGGTAGTTCCGTAAGGGGAAGCTTCCCGATTCAATTGAACCACACTTTGCTGATAGGCTGGATTCCTGTACACAACCCCGGTTTTGATTGGCTAGAGAACATATTTACAAGTATCTGATAGATTACATTAGAGGAGGAACCAGCTGAAGTGTCGACAACTTCGGTACATTAAAAAAGTAGTCTTCAGAAAAAGGTTTACTAATAACAAAAATTAAATTTCCTAAGATCTAGGTCCGTTTTTAGTGCGCGAGGGTGAGCTAGCAAATCGATGTTAGAGCCATCTGACTGTAGAAGACGAAATTCTTTGAGAGTTTAAATGTTCAAGTCCGTTGGCATAGATGGTCGTAGACAAGGCGCGCAATTTAAATAGCCTGGAATCCCTGATACTATTATTATTATTATTATTACTATTATTATTATTATTATTATTATTATTATCTTCATATACACAAAACACATCACACTACCATCCACCAGAGAAACATGTACCGTAATACTAACGATGTCCCACCACACAGCGTTGGCGTCAGGAAGGATATTCAGCCGTAAAACTAGACCTAACTACGGTACGGGCTGACTACTGAATTTAGTAATAGGACAGGAATAGTAATGTTACTTCCCCGCCGTGGGTGGGACCGGTAGAGTACACTCACTGTATCTCTAGCCTGTCGTAAAAGGCGACTGAAAGGGGTCCCAGAGGCATCCATTTTTGTAGCATTTTTGAGCCTGACATTGCTTCCAGTTATTTGTGTCAGGCTACTCGCTTCCATATTTCTTATCCGACCTCCCTTGGTCAACTGTTCTTTTTCTGTCCCGACGGTGTTAGGTTTCCGAGGCCTGGGGAGTCTTTCATTTTCAAGCCTTTTATGGTGCTTGTATTTCCTTGGCCAATACATTCATTCTAAGCATTGCTGGAACTTTTCATATTTTGCTTAGGATGGTTGCCCAGTTATACTTCCCCTTGAGTCAATAGAAACTTAATAAACTGCATTCCTTCAGACCATTTACAAACGAAACTGACCAATTAAAAGATGATGTACCGGTACATGAAATGCAGGCATTAGCGTAAGTAACCATCAAACACACACTTTCCACTACTACTACTACTACTACTACTAAAATTGTTTCATTCCTCCCCAGAAGGCGGAAGCGAGCCTCTTAGACGGTGACGCCGTCTCTCAGGCCGTGAGATTTGTGACGGTGAAGGAGGAGATGCTCGGAGAAGCTGAGGGGTTTGGCGGCCATTGCCTTTACTACGAAATGTCCCGGCATTCACCTTAGTGCAGGAGAATGGAAAACCACTGAAAACCATTCTCAGGACAGCCGACAGTTGGGGCCAACCGTGAGATCCAGCCCTGTCCCGTCTTCCGAATGCAGAGGCGTAGAGCCACAGGAAAGCCGTGGCCACCCCTCCTCTGCTCGGTTGGGCGGTCAAAGTGCAGAGCTGTTAGACCACGGACCAGCCGTGGCCACTTGAGGGCCGAGACCCACTTTACTTGAAATACGGTATTTTGGTGATTCAAATTTTGCACAATGAATAATAATAATAATAATAATAATAATAATAATAATAATAATAATAATAATAATAGTAATAATTTCGTGTGGCTATTTCTAGCCGAGTGCATCCCTTGTAAGGAAGACCCTCCGATGAGGGTGGGTGGCATCTGCCATAGGTAGGTAACTGCGTGTTATTGCGGTGGAGGATAGTGTTGGTTGTGGTGTGTGAGTTGCAGAGATGTTGGGGACAGCACAAACACCCAGCCCCATTGGAATTAACCAAGGAAGGTTAAAATCCCCGACCCGGCCGGGAATCGAACCCAAGACGCTCACCATTCTGCCAACGAGTCGGACACAATGAATGATGATAAAATTACATAGATACTAATAGTTTGTGTGTAGATACGTTAATAAGCTTTTCGGTTTTTCTTTTTTTTCACAGAGAACTTTGCTCTGCGTCTTCCAAATATAAGCTCGTCTGTTCACGTGTAAGACTTCTCTAAAAATGAATGGAGGTTTGAATCGCTTGAAAGTAAGAATGCTTTTCTGTTGTCTATATTAAGTGGGACTCTCGTTCTCCACTAGGTATTCAAAAAAATAGCTCCCTGTGTGCGGCGTGAACCATCTCGTGATGAGGAGGATACGAATTTGGAAAAATCGGAAAGAAATGATAATAGTGAAAGGACGAGGAAGAGAACTACCTATATAAATTCTTAATGGCTAGCAACTACGTATTACGTAGGTGACAGACAAATACGTATTTCCACAGCTTCCCGTATAATCTCAGACCTCTAGTGTTTAGCGTGGGTAAGACCTCGAACATCTGATCGGCGGATGCAGGATGAGTTGCCCACAAGTGGCCACGGTTGGTCCGTGGTCCGGCAGCTCTGCATTCTGACCGGCCAACTGAGCAGAGGAGGGGTGCCCACGGATCTACCGTGGCTCTACGCCTCTGAATTCGGGAGACGGAGAAGGGTTGGTATCCACCTTCGGCTGACTTGAACGTTGTTTTCCGTGGTTTTCCATTCTCCTCCACTAAGGTGAATGCCGACACATTTCCTAGTATAGGCAACGAAAGCTTACCCCCTCACTTTCTCCAAGCATCTGCTGGTCTGAGAGACGGCGTGACCGTCTAAAAGGCTCACATTCTTCTTCAAGGGAGGAATAGAAACATGTTAGTAGTAGTGGAATATCTCGGAACGCGACATCATGATCCGTTGATAGGGCGTGCTCAGCTGTTGCTGGTTGAGACGGATATTACCTTGGTGTTCCTTGATACGAGTACCAATGGAACCGCAATGTTTGGCCAATGTATACCTTGCCGCAAGTACAGGGAATTTTGTACACCCCAGGGTGTATTTTGTATGGCTTATTACTAAGATTGGTGGAGCCTGACGGGTACCATGTGTTATAAGTACGATGTACCTTTTAAAAATAAGGAAACGAGATCTCGTAAGGAGAAACTTCATTTTACAGGCAGATATATGAATACATGGCAGTACACATTGCTATTCAACATACTCACTACTTTTATCCAAGCTCTTGTTCCTCTACATCAAGACATCGATGTTGGCAAGACAGAAATCTGCTTCCAGTTTCTGAAGCCACGTCATGACGTTCATCCCCATGCTTTATCAAAGACCCAAGAGATGGAAGTCACTGGAGGCCTTGTCGGACGGTCATCGCTCAGCCGATCTCGACAATGTTTGCCCATGGTTTGCCTTTTTCTAGGCGAGATAATAGGGAGCAAGGGCTGATGATGCGTAATACATAGCCTCTCTCAGCCAAATGTCAAACCCAACCTTCTCGTGCTGCTCCCTGTTATCACAGACTGTGTAAATGGCGACCGAGTACCGGCGGTATAACTGAAGTATACACTGTTAAGAAGAGGAGAGGAAATGCTCTTTCTTCAGTATATACACCAATATCCGTGTAAGGGCCAGTGCCTTGGCCTTAAGGTGGCAGCACCACCAAGGCACTCGGAGTTTATGGGCCAATAACTCGTAAGCTCTTAAATAAATTTTTTAAAGAAACAAAGATGAAAAATAGCCGGACGGACAAAAAGCTGACAACCTTTAGCGCGAAACAGGTAACACGATTTGGATGTTGGAATGTTCGTACAATGAGAGAACCTGGGAAGCTGAAACAGATCATAAGAGAAATGGAGAATTACCGACTGGATTTTCTTGATTTAAGTGAAGTGAGGATGACTTTGGAGAAATGAAGTGCCGGAATGGAATGACCCTCTTGTACTCAGGGCGAGAACATGGAGAGATTGCAGGGGACGGTGTTGGACTGTTACTGAGCAAGAGAGCAAAGCAGGGACTTCTGGAATGGCACCCTATATCAGAGAGAATTATCACAGCTCGTTTTCAGAATAACATACGCAATATCTGCGTAGTGTAGTGAAGAGACAGTGAAGCAGGAATTCTATGCAGCATTTTCAGGCGTTTTAAAGAAAATAAAACGGAAAGAAGTTGTCCTGCTCATGGGAGACTTTAACGCAAAAGTGGGAAAAGATAATGAAGGAGTGGAACACATTATGGAAAAGCATGGGCTTGGTGAGCGGAACGAGAACGGTGAATTATTCCTTAAATTGTGTACAGAACATGATCTGGTTATTGGAGGGACGCTTTTCCCACATAAAGTCACATGGGTGTCGCCCGACCAACGCACAGAGAATCAAATTGATCATGTGGCAGTAAGTCGTAAATGGAGGTGCTCGCTTCACGATGTGAGAAATAAGAGAGGAGCGGATGTTGGATCTGATCATCACTTGGTGATGGCTTGGTTTAAGTTTAAGATATCAGCAAAGACAAGAATTTTCCAGAGGCGAAGTAGACTTTATGACATTGGCAAGCTGAAGAAGGAACCGATAGTAGACAACTTTAAGTTACAGTTGAAAAACCGGTCTGAAGTCCTAGATCTAGAAGCAATGGAAGGAGTAGAGGAAACATGGGAAGCCATTAAAAAGACTTTAACAGAGACCTGCGAAGAGGCATTAGGTCAAAGAGAGTTGCTGAAGAAAGACTGGATGTCAGAAAAGACATGGGAGAAGATTAAACAGTGGAGGGAAACGAAGCAACTTATCCTCACCTCTAGGACACGGCACATTAAAAGAGAACTTGAGAAGAAATACAGTGAGTTAGACAGACAAGTAAAGAGGAGTGCTCGCAATGACCGACGTAGGCAGGTCGAAGACTACGCAAGTCAAGCCGAAATAGCCCCAAATAAAGGTGATGTGAAGGAACTGTATCAGATAACGAGGACATTATCCAAGAGGAGTTATAGGCAGAAGCGTCCCATTCGTAGTAAAGGAGGGACTATGCTCACTGGAGAACATGAACAATTAGCTAGATGGAAAGAGCATTTTGAGTAAATACTCAACCGAGGAATTGATCAGGTAGATGAAGTCGAAGAAGAGGAATGGGACAGTGATGCTCGCATCCGTGTTGATGAGCCTTCGATAGAAAAGATTAGAAAAGCACTTAAACAGATTAAAAGCGGGAAGTCTCCTGGGCTAGACAACATTCCACCTGAAGCCTTAAATGTTGAAATAGATGTACCAGCTGCAGCATTACATATCTTATTGAAGAAAATTTGGCAAGAGGAAAAGATGCCAAAGGAATGGAAGAACGGGCTCATAGTTAAGCTGCCTAAAAAGGGAGACATAAGTAACTGCAAAAACTGGAGAGGAATTACATTACTATCTATTCCCAGTAAGGTAATCACCCGTATTAAAACAACAACTGAGCAGAAGCTAAGGAAGGAGCAGGCTGGCTTTCGAGAGAGTCGTAGTTGTGTAGACTTGATCAACACTCTCCGGATCATCATTGAGCAGAGTTGTGAATGGAACTCTAATACGTATATGCTCTTTGTTGACTTTGAGAAGGCTTTCGACTCAGTCGACAGGGACGTCATGTGGCGCCTGTTACTGAAGTATGGAATTCCACGGAAGATAGTCAACCTGATTAAGGAGACATACAATGACTATGAGTGCCGGGTGGTTCATGAAGGCAAGCTAACAGAAGCATTTGGAGTGACCTCCGGAGTTAGGCAAGGGTGTGTCCTGTCGCCTATCATCTTTCTTCTGGTGATAGATGATATCATGAGGAAGTGTACGCAGAAAAGAAGGGGTTTACAGTGAGGGCTGCTAGAGAGACTGGAAGATCTGGACTACGCAGACGATATTTGCTTGCTGACACACACCTTTCAGCATATGAAAGAGAAACTCAAAGAACGAGAAACTGAGGTACGATGAGAGTTATTATGTGTGGTGATGGTTCAAATAACAAAACGGAAATACTTCTTGGCAGAGGTGCGTGTAGACTCCAGCAGAGTTAGTGATGCAGGTAAACAGTAACTTCAATTCATAATCTCCTCCCAAAATCAGCGATGAACCTGAACCGCTTCCGGAAAATGAACAAGTTGACGTTAGACTTAGTCAAAAATTGTATTAACGGGACAGCTAAATCTTACTCATTCAATTGGGAAATAGTTAATATGATATTCCCACCCTCTTCTTCGCCCAATGTTCGTCATCCAGGTAAAAGAAATTTTACGATCCGATCAGATTCTTGGGTGCATTTCTCGAAGCAGATACATTTCTTCATATATTGAAATAGACCGTTGGTTATGCCTCTTTCCTTGGCATACTTTTTCTGAGTGGATATGTACCCCTACCACGAATAAGAATGTCTCAGTTCCACTGTCAGTTATAGAATCTGAAATTACGTGTTTTGGCTACTAAACATAATTATAATTAAACAGAACAATGACAATTATTGCTTTTTGTGTCATTATAAATCTCATTTCTAAAAGGTACAGTACGTAAACTATAAGTCTGTAGAAATAAATTGTTGCTAAGGTTGATGTTCAGAATATCGTCTCTCCCTGTTTCCCGAGCAAGTGCGTAGCGGGTCGTTAACGACCCATGTGTTTATATGGGCTCTAAACAAGTAAATATGGTTTTGTTCATTTCTACATGTATAATGGGTCATACTAAGTGTTTATATATACAAGTTATCAATATCGCAAGAAGAAAATAATTTGGGCATAAATGGGTTCCTTTCCTCACATTCAACACTTTACACTTCTGCCATTTACATAATACACGCTGGTTTCCTCACATACGGTGCAAGGAGGGGCAAAAGATCTTCATAGGTCGACGCCCCGAACAAATAGCCTTTAAAAAAGTTAAAGGAGGAGCGTAGTTTCGCGCAATAATAGCGACAAGTTATGAATTCCTGTGAAAATGCCGTTCTTTCCTCCCGTCTGAAGTTCACACTACGCGCTTGTCATTCAATGTTTGTACGTAAGAATGCTATCGCTGTATCACTCAATAATAAAGGTATAAACTGGGGCCTAGTTTCTCACATTAATAGCGACAAGTTATAAATTCCTGTACAAATGCTCGTACATTTCTCCCGTACCAACTTCACACTACGCGCTTGTAATTCAATCGGAAATTCTGTTACATAATTATTATGTTTGTCCGTAAGAATGCTATCTGTAATATCGCCAAATAACTAAAGTATTAACGGAGGGGCGTAGTTTCTCACATTAATAGCGACAAGTTATAAATTCCTGTGCAAATGCTCGTTCATTTCTCCCGTACCAAGTTTAAACTACGCGCTTGTAATTCAATCGGAGGTTCTCCGGAGGCACCGATTGAAAGCGCCCGGAGCCCCCGCTCCGTAAACAACCGCTCCGTTAACAGCGCTATTTAATAGCACATTCTGTGCCGTGGTTCTATATAATGGTTCACTGATAATTACAGTTGGATGGTTCTTCTCTTCGCTGGCTGTAGCTTATGTGCGTTTGGTTCTACATTAGGTTCAATTTTCTTTTACAGTTTAGCTTCATTTCCCACTTCTGTAGCCTTATGTGGTCTTCCTGTATGGAATGTGTTTGTTTGTGTCCGGGAAAAGTTTGAAATATGGATTTAATGGCATTCGAAAGTAGGATTTATAGTGCTGTGTTTACACTCATCTGACTCCTTAAAATGCCGACTGAAAAAAGTGGAATGAACACAGGTTTCCACAGAAATCCCAGACTATTTTCTTGACGAGAAATTGCCAAACACCATTTAGTTTAACTTCCTCGTCTTTCGGAAATCTGTGAAATAAGATAGCACGTCCTTTCAGATCTTTGGTACACAGCCAGGAACATTAGAGTACAGCATGTTTTTTTTTTAAAGAATTATCCGATGTTCGCATTACTTAAATACGGTCATTAATTTCATTCGCTAAATTATAATCACCCGCACTTGCACAAGAAAACTCAAAGTACAAAAATACGTCTTGATATGCTAGTGAATGTTTGAATGAGTATACTTCGCCCACGCAATTTTATGGCTAAGAAGAGCGCAAATAGCGGCGAAACAATGCGTTTTACGAGCTCGTGCGGGAACCAGTTTTACCACCAGCGAGCACGGTTGCCAATCTGGTGATTTTGTCACCAGATCTGGTGTTTTCAGGAAGTCATATGGTGACAAATTTTGAATTTTGCGACTTGTCGAAAATATGGTGTTTTTCTTTAAAATCTAGTGACATATTTGGTGATTTTATAATAAAATGTCAATTTTAAAAAATAACATGTTTACGTAAGCGACTCGCTTGAAAATGAAACCAGCGCCATTGAGCAAGAGCGCGCCGCGCGGGATTTTTAGCAGCATGAATGATGTATCTCCATGCATTATTGCCCTTATTATTAAGGTGAATAATAGCTCGGTTGACATCATTCCATACTTGTAACTGGAAAGGTTAGAATAAATCATGCGAGGAGCCCAGCTGCCAGTGCCAATGTCGCTGTGTTGATTAAAGATAGTGCGCTGGACTTTTGAGTTGGGACTGTTTGGTAGTGTCTACTTCTTAATTTATGTTAACATTTTTAATTACAGAGTTAGTATAGTTGTGAACAAAGTATAAACAGAGATTTAGAGACGAATGGCTTAAGGATGATAGGTATAAGAAGTGGTTACTAAAAGTAGAAGGAATTGCCACCAAAGGCTTTTTGCAAATACTGTAAAACTCAACTAGGTGCTATATTAGGAGATATCGAAAAACATAGGAACACTGCTAAACACATCAAGGCAGCCGAACCCTTTAGTTCGAATAGGCAGAAAACTTTAAATTTTAAACCACTTCATCTTGAGACAAATTTAGTGGAAGGTAGAACGGCACTTTTCATAGCAGAACATTGCTCGGTTCAAGTGGTTGACCATTTTCGCGAGTTGTATAAAGTAAATTTTCCCGATAGCAAAGAGATTAATAAGTTGAAGTTGCATCGTAGAAAATGCACTGTTATCATACAAAACGTGTTAGCTCCTCATTTTGAAAAAGATTTGATAGATGATTTACATGAAAGTGAAAACGGGTATAGTTTGTTGTTGGATGAAACGAATGATATTTCAGTTACCAAGTTACCAGGCATTGTTATAAGATATTATTCAAAAAGTAAAAGAGAGATTGTCGTGACATATCTACAGTTAGTAGAATTGTCAGAATGTAGAGCTGAAGATATAGTTGAGGCTTTGGAGAAATGTCTGTGTAATAAAGGTTTGGATTTGACCACATTACAAGCAATAGGAAGAGACAATGAGTCTGTTATGGTAGGCATAAATCATGGTGTTTATATAAAGTTAACTTAAAGGCTAAAATGCCAAATCTACAATTAATCAGATGCGTTTGTCACTCTCTACAATTGACAGTTTCACATGCATCAGGGTGTTTGCCGAGAAACTTAGATTTCCTCATAAGGGAAAGTTACAATTGGTTTTCACAATCATCTCTACGGCAGGTAGTATACAAAGAACTATACGAGACAATAAATGAAACTGATAAATCAAGACACAATAAATGAAGGCGACTCTCCCTTGAAATTAGTACAGTTAAGCCAAACTCGGTGGCTGCCCATCGAAAGTACAGTGACAAGAATAATGCAACAGTGGACCGAGTTAAAAACTCACTTTGAAATCCCTTGTCTTAAAGATAACTTTTTTTTTTTGCTAGTTGCTTTACGTCGCACCGACACAGATAGGTCTTATGGCGACGATGGGACAGGAAAGGCCGTGGAATGGGAAGGAAGCGGCCGTTTCCTTAATTAAGGTACAGCCCCAGAGTTAAAGATCGCTGTTATATAGCCGATATTTTATATTCAATGTATCGCGACCCTCAGAATTATTTGTACTTGTCTTTTCTGAAGCCAATTTTGGGTGAAGTGCAGACCGTAAATAAGAAGTTCGAAAGTCGAAACCAAGATGCTACAAAATTATTAGGTGACCTAATCCTTCTCTTTAAGTCATTATACACCAAGGTTCTACTACCCAGTGTCAAAGTAGATGTCCCGAAAACAGAAATTAATAATCATCTGGGCCCAAAGCCCTACCCAGGTTATGATTTAGAAACTAAAGTATCATCGTCCTCCCTTTCTGAAGACCAACAGAAACAACTACGCGATAGATGCATGCAATTCATTGTTGAACTTATCCAACAACTGAGGCAAAGATTACCTGAAAATATAGGGATCCTTGAAAAAATTCCTCTCTTTTCACATAAAAATTGTTTAAGGCCTTTTAAGTTGAAAATTATTGATATAGCACAACTCTTTTATGCTTACAATAATGTTATTGTGGCAGTAGAAAACCAGTGGAGAAATCTGCATCATATCCAGTGGACTGAAGTTAAGGACACTGTGAATTTTTGGGCAGAAGTTGATTTTTACAGTGATTCAACTGGAGAAAACACTTTCAGCGAACTTGCAAATTTAGCTATAACGTCTCTCGTACCGGTACTTCCTCATTCTAATGCGGGGTACGATGCGCATTGGTATCACCCAAATATCACTGTAAAATTTGTCATAAATGGAACATAATAATTGCTTTTACACATATCAAGTGAAAAATCCCTGGCAAATTAAGAAATACCGTCGTTATTTGAGAAATATGAAAACATACTTAAGGCTTGAAGACAGGACTGGTTTATGACGTACTGCGCTGCTGGTGCCGTCTTTTGTTACTTTCTTCAGGTCCAGGGCTAGCACCGTGGAATGGAGTGCTATGTCTGTAGATTCTCATTATCTTTGTCCATATGACTAGAGCGGCCACTTCAAACAGCAAAATGGAGGTCAACAGAAAAAATAGCATGATCCCTGGACCTATAAATATTTTTATTTCTGTTCGAAAGCAAGTAGCTCGATCCCTGGACCAATAAATCACTAATCCACTGAATTTTTCTTATGTACATTGCCCATACCACTTTGTCGCCTATTAAATATTGCATATCGCGATACAATTCATGAAATGATGATGAATGAAATGAAAGCAAAGAACTTCAGTGAACACAGATACCACACACGAAATCGTTGAAAGTGTAAGACAAAAGACATACGTGTGTCACTGTGAGCGCAACACCAAATGTAGGCCTACTTGTAAAGTGTATACATAATATTCTCCAAACATCAAATATTTCTTAATTTGCCAGGGATTTTTCTGCGGATGTAGAACGAGTGTTCAGCCAAGTCAATATGACTAAAAATAAACTGAGAAATACAATGACAATTCAAACTCTCCATTCCGTCATGTGTGAAAATTAGGATTGAATACGGCAGGGAACTGCTGTTATACATACGATCTACCGAAAGAAGTACTGCAGAAAATAGGCACATTAGAGTCATACAACTATCCCGGCCAAGTACCCTCAACTTCTAAAGATCAGCCATAAATAAACAAATATAGTACAGTTTTTTTTTTAATTTGCGTACCTATAGAGTTTGCAATTAAATAGACTTATGTTAGGATTACGATAATTGATAAAACGCAGTGAGCATTTCATTATTCTAACAGTGCTAGTGTTTTATTGTGACTTGTATTCAATTGATCATATGGCTATAATATAGGCTAGACCTATCTTCGCAAGAGAACACCAGAGGCAGTACAGCACAATTGAAATGAGGTGTTAATTTAATGCCTTCTCTTACTAAATCTGGATAATTTATAGAGTTTTCAAATCCAGATCTGGTGATTTTCAAATCCATGTCTATTGATAATGAGTATCTAGGAGTTGGCAACCGTGCCAGCGAGCCCTATATTTCCCAGCCTAGTATAATAACGTAAGCAACGCTATGAACTGAGACATATAGACACCCGTTTCGCAGTTTACACGGATTCTACCATAGGCTTTACAAAACTGAAGCGTTCCATTCGCCCATACCTGAATGCATTCGAATACCTTGCGAAAAGGGTACCGGTACCATGCTCTCGTGTGTAGGCCTACTAAAAGGTTATCGAAACTGAACGAATTTCGTCAAGAGTAATTTACTGTCCAATCCACATTATTTTCCCTCGCCATATTACACTACGCAGTACCGTACTGCCGTATGAAAACACACTGTCCACCTAGGGTTGGCATCGTAAAAGGTATCCAGACATAAAACTGTAACAAGTAACATCAAGTACCGACCCCAATAAGTTGGAAAAAAGAAAGAAAAGAAAACGTACTTCAAGATGTTATAGTCATAACTTCCACATCTTATCAAATGAAGGGGGGAAATCTTTAACAGTACCAATAATCGAACATAGGACTTTGTTTGGGACGTGGTCTCTTTACTAGTTAAGGCATGGAGGTTTATTCTGTCCCAATTAAAATGTAAAAAGTTTAATCAATGAAAGAGAAATAAATTTCCACAAAATTTTGCATGAAGTGGTAGTATGGATGAACACCGTTAACACGAGGAGTAATATGCCTAACATCTTCTCCATAATCTTATTAGATTATAGTATCTTTTACCGTAAATAGTAAAGTTAGAAAACAATAATCACTATACGTCAAGTGGTGGCGAATTTAAAATATTAACTAGTAGAAATAGAAATTCAATTCAGTAAGTACAAAACTGTGCTGCAGTTGGAAGCAACAGTGTGTTGAAAAATGCGTTCAAAGTTAAATCAAGGACAAATGTACAAGTGCTAATTAGCGATAAATTGTAACTCATTGTCTGAATAAATGTTGGAATACTTCAAACAAATATGTAAGAAATATTTAAATTGAGGATAGGGACAATTCATTTCTACACATAAGTTTATCGCAACAATTTCTCGTCAATACTACACTAATGAAAAGCTAGAAGTGCTAAGATTGCTCTTACCGGCACTCGTATGGATGAACACCGTTAACACGAGGAGTAGGCCTAATATGCCTAACATCTTCTCCATAATCTTATTAGATTATAGTATCTTTTACCGTAAATAGTAAAACACGTAAGCTAAAATTAGTTATAGTAGAATATTTCTCTCGCTCCGCACGTTAAGAAAGTTAAGAATGCATTAAAAAACATTTAACTATCATCCAATGTACATTACTGTTTCAGCAGGCCTAGATTACTGTCTCTGAGCAAAGCCTACTAGATACTAGAAGGCCTGGACAGAAAGCCAATTTCTTGCATTAAATTTTCTCTTTTCCACCGCTAGGTTCGCGTTTATGTTCTGTTGTTTGGCGTGAATTCTATGATGATGTGTGTTACTGCAACATGTTTTATGAGAAGAAATAATATATTAAACTTTATTTTATACGGTAAGGTCTTATCTAACGTGAAATATGAAGAGTTTTGTCGTTTTTTAATTTATTTGGTCTCACGATTTGCAATATATGGATGGTTGCTGAGATGCATTTACAGTAACATTTGTTTAGTTATGTCCTTCCAAATTATCGTCAAGGTGATGGTGGTGATTATTGTTTTAAGAAGAAGTACAACTAGGCAACCATCCTCTATATAACACTAATCAGAGAGAAAAACTGGAAGGGGTCCGACAGTTCGAAAAATGAAAGTATGGGCCAAAGGAAGACAAGGGCCACGAAGGGCGTGAAAATAAAAGACTGCCTAGCCCTCGGAAACCTAATAGCGTAGGGGTCGGCAAAGAACTAGAGTTGACCAAGGAAGGTCGGATAGGATAGATGAAAGTCAGGAGCCTGGCACAAGTAAGTGGAAGAAATGCCAGGACTCAGTTAAGGGCCCCGTGGTTGTCAACACACGTTCAAAATTTCAGAGCCCCTGGAGCCAATTACCGTAAGTTTCTCTTTCCATTCTGTAGGTTAAGATGGTTTATTGCCGGGCTGAGTGAGTCAGACGGTTGAGGCGCTGGCCTTCCGACCCCAACTTGGCAGGTTCGATCCTGGCTCAATCCGGTGGTATTTGAAGGTGCTCAAATACGTCAACCTCCTGCCGGTAAATTTACTGGCACGTAAAAGAACTCCTGCGGGACAAAATTCCGGCACCTCGGCGTCTCCGAAAACCGAAAAAGTAGTTAGTGGGACGTAAAGCCAATAACATTATTTATTATTAACATTATTATGATGGTTAATTTTGCGTGCCTAACTGCACAGCTGACACAGCGAAGAAATATACACAAATATAAATTTGCATCTTTTTCCTAAAGATCCGAGTTTACGGGAGAAATGGAGGCCTGCTATTTCTGAACAGGGCAGCAGAAAAGTATCTCTTCCGGCTCCTAATGATAACTCCAGAACATGTAACTTGCACTTTGTCGAATCAGATTACACTGTAAGTACTGTGAGGGGAATTCTGCCTCCTCGACAAAGTACCGATGCAAATTCTTCTTATTAAAAATGTATGAATATTTACAACGCGGCCGTTAGGATATCTAGGAAAATGTAAACTTGTCCGAAAGCAAAAATTCCTTACCGCTCCAAAGTTTAAAGGGACGTTTCAGTGCCGCGACTGTGATCAAGCACACATCACATACGTTATACTTACATTTTTCAGGCCTGTTCTTGATAATAATGCAAAGAAAGTGACTAATGACTGTGATTTATTAAACAAATTCAAGAGCAAGCCTCTGAGCAGAAAAGTGTTGAAATTATAGAATTAGGGAAAAATCGGGTCAGTAGGCCTACTTCTATTTAGGCCTATTTCCCTATTTTTTATTCCTTTGTGATAAATAGTGCAAAATGAAAGAACTCTATGAAGTGTAGTGTGTTCTAAGTTGTTTTGTATATTTATATCTCATTCACACCGGACATAATGATAATAAAAATGTATTATTTCGCGTTATTGTATGAATCTTCAATATAAAGATATAGACAGAACATGAGAACAACAGAACATAAACGCGATCCAAGCGGCCATTGCCTGAACTACATCGTTCGCCCAGAAATGTGTCGGCTTGTCCAGGCCTTCTATTATAGCGTAGGCAACGCTCTGAGCTACCGCCGTCTCAATCTCTATATACCGATACTGCCTGTTCTGTGCCGCCAGAATTGCGTTTATAGCGACATTGCAGATGGCAGCACTTACCGCACCCACAGCACATGTTGGTTAAATGAGAGATGGTCCGTAACGCCAATATAAAATGAAAAATAATCCTTAACATGTTACTAATTGAGAAGAAAATGCACATACAGAAACTAACATTTGACATTTGAACTTGGCTTAAGATATAGAAGCGTAAAATATATAAAATCTTACCAGTTACAGTAGATATATTAGTATCATCCCACTGTTCAAGTACAAACATTTCAGAATTTTCTCGACACGGAGCACCTTTTCAGTCCTTTTATTATTGTTATTGTTATTTACCATCAGTGGACGCAAATAAAATTTCTATCACTCGCTGATCCTTTGTTCATGACCAGATTTCAGGATACGTTTTATAGTACATACTAGCTGATATACCCGTGCTTCGCTACGGGATTCTCAGAAATACTGACTTGGTGGTTTTCCTAACTGAATTCAACATAGGTCATTACAAAATCGTCAGTAGGAATGTAGCGATTGAAAGCAATGTTATCATATAAAATACTCGATGAAATGAAAAACCGCACACTTTCTCACTTTCAACGAACAGTACTGCGCTGCCGATCCAACAGTCCAAAGTTCCAGAGCTGGAATAACCAGGTCGCAGACTGCCATGAACACTCCTCTGTCATTATTCCGTTAAATATGCACACTACTCATTCCAATCAGTGCCTCAGAGTAGGCACTGAATAGCTCGAATATTATGATGAACCAGTGCGTTACGTACCAGTAATATCAGAAAATGTATGAACCAGAAGAATGGCATGCTAAAGAAGAAAGTTATCCAACTCCCCAGCTACTTACCCCGCCAATACACAGGCAGGCTGTTACAGTCGGTACGACCAGGCGAGTTGGCCGTGTGGTTAGGGGCGCGCAGCTGTGAGCTTGCATCCGGGAGATAGTGGATTCGAACCCCACTGCCGGCATCCCTGAAGATGGTATTCCGTGGTTTCCCATTTTCACACCAGTCACACCAGAATGTACTTTAATTAAAGCCAAGGCCACTTCCTTCACACCCCTATTTATTTCCTACCCCATCGTTGCCACAAGACCTACCTGTGTCGGTGCGACGTCAAGCAAATTAAAAAACCTCGTTGCGCTGCAGTAATCCTATCTATCGGGGATGAGTGGAAGCAGAAGACAATAAGCGCATCACAACAAACAATGGTCAATGTAATGTTATTTTTGATAGAGTTTTTTTTTTTTTGCTAGGGGCTTTACGTCGCACCGACACAGATAGGTCTTATGGCGACGATGGGATAGGAAAGGCCTAGGAGTTGGAAGGAAGCGGCCGTGGCCTTAATTAAGGTACAGCCCCAGCATTTGCCTAGTGTGAAAATGGGAAACCACGGAAAACCATTTTCAGGGCTGCCGATAGTGGGATTCGAACCTACTATCTCCCGGATGCAAGCTCACAGCGCGCCTCTACGCGCACGGCCAACTCGCCCGGTACTCTGTGATATTAGAGCGTCATACACAATTATTTATATTGTAGACTGTAGTTCCTTATTCTCATACTTTACATACCGATTTTCACTAAATTCTGTTTACCCATTTTCTCGTGACTCGGCGCTGATATGGACTTAGTAACAAAAATCCAAATTCATGAATATCTCTGTGATTATATGCGGTACGGTAACAATGTATAAGACATAAGTGATCGGTAATTTAATAACTTCTTACATAACTACTACAACTTACGACATAACTAAAGATATGTTAGTTATGTAGTATTTATCGATACAACCACTAATAACAAATAACTTATTTGAGAATTACATTTCAGGCCTTCCCCTAAACTACCATTTCACTCAGCGTGAATAAAATAATTTGTAGCATAGATTGCAGTGGTTCATCACCTGACTTTACATACCGATTTACATTAAATTCTCTTCAGCCGTTTTATCGTGATGCGTGTACATACATACAGACAGACAGAAATTACGGAAAAGTAAAAATGCATTTCCTTGTTACTGTGGAGATGACAGATATAGAAATACCATTCATTTCAAATTCTGAGCCATGTACAGGCAAAACAATTATTTTATGTATAGATTAAATTTCAGGCCTTCCCCTAAAGTGCCATTTCACTCAGTGTGAATAACATGATTGATGGCCTAGATTATAGCGACTTATTCCTCGACTTTGCATACCAATTTTGGTTAAGATACGACCACTAATATAATAAATATTTGAAAATTAAATTTTAGGCCTTCCCCTAAACTACCATTTTTCTCAGCGTGTATAGCCTATATTGTAGCGACTTATTTCCCATCTCTGTCTACCGATTTTCATTAAGACACGACCACTAATAACATAAATATTTGAGATTCAAATTTCAGGCCTTCCCCTAAACTACCATTTCACTCAGCGTGATTAAAATAATTTATAGCCTAGATTGTAGCGGTTCATCACCCGACTTTACATTCCGATTTTCATTAAATTCTCTTCATCCGTTTTCTCGTGATGCGTGTACAGACAGACAGACAGACAGACAGACAGACAGACAGACAGACAGACAGACAGAAATTACCGAATAGTAAAAAATGCATTTTCTTGTTACTGTGGACATGACCGATACAGAAATACCATTCTTTTCAAATTCTGAGCAATGTACAGACAAAACTCATTTTATATATAAAGATTGCAGCCCGTGCGCCAGACATGTCATTACATCCACCACCCAATCTCACTGCGCTAAGAGTTTCTACTGCGTCTCCAGAATATCATCTAGTGAGACCATATATTAACCCATTTTGTAACAGATAAGACACACATTCCACTATAGATTTCACAGTTAGCGAGACAGCATCTGCCGTCTCATTAGTCATACACTTCAGTTTTCTACGTTTTGATTCGAACTGAACTATTTCATCGTACTCATTGAAATCATCATTCAACCATTGTAAATATTTTATCTGCCGGTGAATAGAAATGCACACAACCCGGATTGTTTTGCGAATGTGCTAAGTTCTGGCAATGGCGTAGTGGAATGTGAAAAAGTTGTTAAGCGATTCCATGAAGCGCACCGTCGATTCCGCGTATGAAAAGTCTAAAACATGTGTTTATAAACGAGCATGGTTTTCTTTCATGAAGCGAATAGCAACAGCGACTGTTGGGGAAATATTTATACAGCAGAACAGTAATCTTTACCAAATTCCTCTGTTTATTCATAATACCGAACAGGCTTCGATGTCAAGTCTCTCTGCAGGTGATAAACTTCTCTCACATATTTGGAGGTGATGATGCCATTGCTGTCATTTCACTGTCTAGGAAATGGGACTTCACATTTGTCAAATGGTAATAGTGAAATCTGAAAAGAAGTTTATGACTAGGATAACATGGATGAGTCACACAGGAAGTAGGTATCAGGAATAGAGAACTTCTTTTGAAAGTCCGTTTAGAACAAAACACAACAGTTTATTCGCGAGAGCAGGAGATTTTTAAATATCAATGCCGCATACACCTTTAACATTGACCACGCAAACAAACTTGTCACTGGTTCGGTCGTAGAGGAGCCGTACCTAATTAGGCATTGAATCGGCAATCTCTGTTGGTCTAAGTGTTTAACATTAAGTTCTAAGTATTTTCTTCAGTAACTGGGAAATCCCGACAAACGATATCAAGATTTTCCATTTAGGCTACCTGTCCAGAGTACTTTGTGACGGAGCTGACACTAGACCAGGAGTTCTGCCATATTCGTAACCGTTTGGGATACTATTCCCCACACAACATAGTACCGTGCGATTTATTCTGACCACGCGGATTTTGTCTTGCGAAAATTATGGGTTTGACTTTAAAGATAAACGATCTTTTGTTAATTATATTTAGCTGCTTCCTTTACTTTATTCAGACGATCAATTTCTGAGTTGTCTCAGGATTTCCTCTGTAGTCTTTTAACTTCATTATGGTTAGTCATCAGCTGTTATCTCAGACTCAGAATTCTCAATTGGAGCCTCTAATGTCTGATTTTCTGATAACTGCTGTCATTCTTACTCGTTGGAATAATGACTTGGATTGAGACATCGTTGTTCAGATGAATTTCGTACTCGTCATCCAATGTATTTCCTGCGGCTGAAGAGCTTTTTTCATCATAGATTTCTTCCTAAGAATTATCTTGTTGCTGTCTAGTCTCTCGTGGAGCTACTTTTCTGGCTAGGAGGTAATGGAGATAATTCGAAGACGCTCTCTGGCTTCAATATATTTTTCTTTTAGTTTTATCTTGTATCTCATCTCTAAAATAATTCAGGCTACAAACACGAGAATAATCGGATAGAATCCATTGACTACTCTTGGTTGATCCTTGCCTTGATAGCGTTAAGCCAGTTTTCCCAAAGTTCTTTATTGTGGGGATTTCAGGAATCCTCATACCTGCAGAATTTGGATTTGTTGCTATGATATCCAAAGGGGAACACAACAATTCATTATTTTACGACCAGAGACACACACATAAATGATCGATGCAAACGCACTGGAACACAACAAAGTGGGTACGGAGATAAGTTGGGTGCGTTAACTGGCACCCCTAGTGGAGGTTTGTAACACTAAGAGCTCACGCTGAGGCTGAGAAGCATGTTAACCTCATAGCATACAGCAAGCAGTATGTAGCCTTGAGACGGCGGTGCTCTGAGCAAATTTCGACCTCACTTATTTAATTGCACCGAGAAGTTATATTTTACATTTAGGAACCATACTTATGGACCTAAAAACACTGTTCCTAAATGGTAAGTAAAATGCGTATCAACGAATACGCACTCGAGATTCCTGTACGAGTTCTCTAAATAGCCACTGTATTGTATATTGAGGAGCTGAATCCGTCAACCACTTTTATTCACAAGGCAGAGTGATAAACTTCTCGAAGAAAGGAATATGAACGGGATATAGGGCCTACAAGTTACGACTAAAATTTTAAGCCACATCTGATAGAGCGAAATGGACTAAAGCATGTGATCACAAAAATAACAGTCTGCGGATTCCATCATAAATTATTATGTGCGACACAGTGATTTCACGAAGCGAATGGCAACTGTGTGTACATTTTGAGAAGTAGGCATCTCTCTGAGGAGAGTAACAAATGCCTAAAAAACCTGCACATTCAGTTACAGAAATGGTCGTATGGATTCCACAAAAATAAGACAATTAGTGAGAGATCAGGACTTCCAAAAACGGTGTCAGCTTTCTCAAAAGGGAAAAGGTGTTATTTAAAGAACCTTTCACCGAACAGTTGGATAACACACCATGATGGTCTTGTCTTGCAGTAACCATCGTGATGCTCTAAATAACAATGTATTGTAGCCGAACGGCCAAAGAAAGATAATAACATCTTTGTTTGTCCCGTTTCTCTACGGGGTCGGGTATGAGGAGAGATGAATCTGTCGTGGCGGGTTTTTATGACCGGATGCCCTTCCTGGCGTCAACCGCATCAGAAGAGTTAATGAGATGAAATGAATGACGTGATACATATATGATAGTAGGGAGAGCCTACTCCTGTCGAATAGCACCAAGAGGTCTGCTCAAGGCTTAACGTCTCCATGCGACGGAAGAATCACCATCAACAGCGTCATATGCCCTCAATCCCTATGAGCACTGCGGAGAGGTTTGGAATTTAATCCAGGCTTTTGGCATGCAATCTTATGATTAGAAATTGTATACCACCAACTCTCCTACACAGCCGGCCAACATACGGATGGTGAATTCTTTTTTTTTTTCCCACCAAAGGGACTCGAACCAGCTAACCACGGTGTTGGACCCCGTTTAGAGTTCAGCATTTTAACGATCATGGCCACCAAGAGGGCTTAAAGAAAGATAATAACATCTGCAGAACACTTATTACATCTTACTATAATGTGTTAATGACGTTGTTCTTTTTGTGCCTCCACTGCGAACCATGTGACCTTGCCGCGGTGGGGAGGCTTGCGTGTCCCAATGAAGCAGATAGCTGAGCCGCAGGTGCAACCATATCGGATGGGTATCTGTTGAGAGACCAGACTAAGGAATGGTTCATCGAAAGGGGGGTAGCAGCCTTTCGGAAGTTGCAAGGGTGGCAGTCTAGATGGTTGACTGATATGACCTTGTAATAATACTCAACATGGCTTAGCTGTGTTGATACTGCTACACGGCTAGAAGCAATCGGAAACTACAGCCGTAACTAACTCCCAAGGACATGCAGCTCTCTCTGTATGAATGATGTATTGATGGTGGCTTCCTCCCGGGTAAAATATTCCGGAGGTAAACTAGTCCCCCCTTCGGATCTCCGTGTGGGGACTACACGAGCGGGGCGATCATCAGGAAGATGGATACTGACATTCTGCTAGTCGGAGCGTGGAATGTTACAAGTTTGAATCGTTGTGGTAGATTAGAGAATCAGAAAAGGGAGATGGATAGACTAAAGTTAGATGTAGTTAGTATAAGTGAAGTACGTTGGCAGGAAGAACAGGATTTTTGGTCAGGTGACTACCGAATTATCAACTCAAAATCAAACAGGGGAAATGCAGGAGTTGGTTTAATAATGAATAAGAAAATAGGACAGCAGGTAAGCTACTACGACCAGCATAGTGAAAGAATTATTGTCGTCAGGATAGACACCAAACCAACGCCCACCACAATAGTGCAGGTCTATATGCCTACTAGCTCAGCGGATGATGAGGAAGTCGAAAGAATATATGAAGAGATTGAAGATTTAATACAATATGTAAAAAGTGACGAGAATCTAATTGTGATGGGAGACTGGAATGCAGTCGTAGGCCAAAGAAGAGAAGGTAATACAGTAGGAGAATTCGGATTGGGAAAAAGGAACGAAAGAGGAAGTCGGCTGGTTGAATTCTGCACTTATCATAATTTAGTCCTTGCCAATACTTGGTCCAAACACCACAAACGACGGTTGTATACATGGACGAGACCTGGAGACACTGGAAGGTATCAAATAGACTTCATTATGATTAGGCAGAGATTCAGAAACCAGGTATTGGATTGCAAAACTTTCCCGGGAGCAGACGTGGACTCTGACCACAACTTGTTGGTCATGAAATGCCATCTGAAGCTGAAGAAATTGAAGAAAGAAAAGATGGGATCTAGACAAGCTGAAAGAAAAGAGTGTAAGGGATTGTTTCAAGGAACATGTTGCAACTGGACTAAATGAAAAGGCTGAAGGAAACACAATAGAGGGTAGAGTGGATAGTCATGAAAAATGAAATCAGAAGTGCTGCTGAAGAAATGTTAGGAGGAAGAAAAGATCAACTAAGAATCAGTGGATAACTCAGGAGATACTAGACCTGATTGATGAACGACGAAAATACAAGAATGCTAGAAATGAACAGGGCAGAAAAGAATACAGGCGATTAAAGAATCAAGTAGATAGAAAGTGCAAGGTAGCTAAGGAAGAATGGCTGAAGAAGAAGTGCAAGGATGTCGAAGGTTGTATGGTCCTAGGAAAGATACACTGACTGACAGAGCAAATGCAACACCAAGAAGGAGTGGTCACAATTTTATGCCAATTGCAGGGTAGACTGACGTCACTGAGGTATGCTCATGATGTGAAATGCGCCGCTGTGCTGCGCACGTAGCGAACGATAAATGGGACACGGCGTTGACGAATGGCCCACTTCGTACCGTGATTTCTCAGCCGACAGTCATTGTAGAACGTGTTGTCTTGTGCCACAGGATACGTGTATAGCTAAGAATGCCAGGCCGCCGTCAACGGAGGCATTTCCAGCAGACAGACGACTTTACGAGGGGTATGGTGATCGGGCTGAGAAGGGCAGGTTGGTCGCTTCGTCAAATCGCAGCCGATACCCATAGGGATGTGTCCACGGTGCAGCGCCTGTGGCGAAGATGGTTGGCGCAGGGACATGTGGCACGTGCGAGGGGACCAGACGCAGCCCGAGTGACGTCAGCACGCGAGGATCGGCGCATCCGCCGCCAAGCGGTGGCAGCCCCGCACGCCACGTCAACCGCCATTCTTCAGCATGTGCAAGACACCCTGGCTGTTCCAATATCGACCAGAACAATTTCCCGTCGATTGGTTGAAGGAGGCCTGCACTCCAGGCGTCCGCTCAAAAGACTACCATTGACTCCACAGCATAGACGTGCACGCCTGGCATGGTGCCGGGCTAGAGCGACTTGGATGAGGGAATGGCGGAACGTCGTGTTCTCCGATGAGTCACGCTTCTGTTCTGTCAGTAATAGTCACCGCAGACGAGTGTGGCGTCGGCGTGGAGAAAGGTCAAATCCGGCAGTAACTGTGGAGCGCCCTACCGCTAGAAAACACGGCATCATGGTTTGGGGCGCTATTGCGTATGATTTCACGTCACCTCTAGTGCGTATTCAAGGCACGTTAAATGCCCACCGCTACGTGCAGCATGTGCTGCGGCCGGTGGCACTCCCGTACCTTCAGGGGCTGCCCAATGCTCTGTTTCAGCAGGATAATGCCCGCCCACACACTGCTCGCATCTCCCAACAGGCTCTACGAGGTGTACAGATGCTTCCGTGCCCAGCGTACTCTCCGGATCTCTCTCCAATCGAACACGTGTGGGATCTCATTGGACGCCGTTTGCAAACTCTGCCCCAGCCTCGTACGGACGACCAACTGTGGCAAATGGTTGACAGAGAATGGAGAACCATCCCTCAGGACACCATCCGCACTCTTATTGACTCTGTACCTCGACGTGTTTCTGCGTGCATCGCCGCTCGCGGTGGTCCTACATCCTACTGAGTCGATGTCGTGCGCATTGTGTAACCTGCATATCGGTTTGAAATAAACATCAATTATTCATCCGTGCCGTCTCTGTTTTTTCCCCAACTTTCATCTCTTTCGAACCACTCCTCCTTGGTGTTGCATTGTCACTGTCAGTCAGTGTAGATGCTCCATACAGGAAAATCAAGGAAACCTTTGGAGAAAGGAAATCTAAGTGTATGAATATTAAGATTTCAGATGGAAAGCCACTTCTAGGGAAAGAAGACAAAGCAGAAAAATCGCAGGAGCATATCCAACAGTTGTATCAAGGTAAAGATGTAGAGAATTTGGTTATGGAACAAGAAGAGGCTGTTAATTATGATGAAATGGGAGACCCAATTTTGAGGTCAGAGTTTGACAGAGCTGTGAGTGACCTAAATAGGAACAAGGCACCTGGAATTGATGATGATGACATACCCTCTGAATTACTGACTGCGTTAGGAGAAACCAGCATGGCAAGGTTATTCCATTTAGTGTGTAAGATGTATGAGACAGGAGAAGTCCCATCCGATTTTCGTCAGAATGTTGTTATACCTATTCCCAAGAAAGCCGGTGCTGACAGGTGTGAAAACTACCGCACCATTAGTTTAGTATCTCATGCCTGCAAAATTTTAACACGTATTATTTACAGAAGAATGGAAAAACAAGTTGAAGCTGAGTTGGGAGAAGATCAGTTTGGTTTCAGAAGGAATGTAGGAACACGTGAAGCAATCCTGACTTTACGTCTGATCTTCGAGGATCGAATCAAGAAAGACAAGCCCACGTATATGGCATTCGTAGATCTCGAAAAGGCATTCGATAATGTTGATTGGACCAAGCTATTTACGATTCTGAACGTGATTGGGATCAGATACTGAAAACGAAGAATTATCTACAATCTGTATAAAAATCAGTCTGCAGTAACAAGAATCGAGGGCTCTGAAAAAGAAGCAGCAATCCAGAAAGGAGTGAGGCAAGGCTGCAGTTTGTTCCTCCTCCTTTTCAATGTTTACATAGAACAGGCAGTAAAGGAAATCAAAGAGGAATTTGGAAAGGGGATCACAATCCAAGGAGAGGAAATCAAAACCTTGAGATTTGTCGATGATATTCTTATTTTACCTGAGACTGCAGAAGATCTCGAGAAGTTGCTGAATGGTATGGACGAATCTTGGAAAGGAGTACAAGATGAAAATAAATAAGTCGAAAATAAAAGTAATGGAGTGTAGTCGAACAAAGCCAGGTGATGCAGTAAATATTAAATTAGGAAATTAAGTCTTAAAGGAAGTGGATGAATATTGTTACTTGGGTAGTAAAATAACTAACGATGGCATAAGTAAGGAGGACATAAAATGCAGATTAGCACAAGCAAGGAAGAGCTTTTTTAAGAAAAGAAATTTACTCAATTCAAACATTAAGTACTCATCCCGAGGTGGTGCAGCTCTTTTCAAGCACACCCCCATTGGAGGTGAGCTGCGTGTACCATTTGAACCACATACCAGCCCTCCCGCCATTCTTAAATTTCTGGCAGTACCGGGAATCGAACCCGGGCCCCCGAGGACGGCAGCTAATAACACTAACCGTTACGCTATGGAGGCAGACAATTCAAACATTGATATTGGAATTAAAAAGATTATTTTGAAGACTTTTGTGTGGAACGTGCCATTGTATGGAAGTGAAGCATGCACGATAACTAGCTCAGAAAGAAAGAGAATAGAAGCTTTTGAAATGTGGTGTTACAGAAGGATGCTGAAGGTGAGATGGGTAGATCGGATCACGAATGAAGAGATACTGAATCGAATTGGCGAGAGGAGATCGATTTGGCTAAAATTGACGAGAAGAAGACATAGAATGATAGGACACATCTTAAGACACCCAGGACTTGTTCAGCTAGTTTTTGAAGGAAGTGTTGGTGGTAAGAATTGTAGGGGTAGACCAAGGTATGAATATGACAAGGAGATTAGAGCAGATTAGGATGCAATAGTTACGTAGAAATGAAAAGGTTAGCACAGGATAGAGTGGCATGGAGAGCTGCATCAAACCAGTCTATGGACTGATGTCTCAAACAACAACAACAACAACAACAACTTTTTGTGCACATTGTTAGGTGATATCCGTGATGCTCTAAAAGATGACCTCACCAGGCGAGCTGGCCGAGTGGTTAGGGGCGCACATCTGTGAGCTCGCATCCGGGAGATAGTGGGTTCGAATCCCACTGTCGGCAGCCCTGAGGATGGTTTTCCGTGCTTTCCCATGTTCACACCAGGCAAATGCTGCGGCTGTATATTAATTAAGGCCACGGCCGTTCCCTTCCTATTTTCTAGGCCTTTCCTGTCCCATCCTCGCCATAAGAGGTAAAGAAAATTGAAAAAAAAAATGACCACTAACGTCGCAGCCGTGACACTTCATAGGGAGCGTCCCAAGCAGTTCCGAGATGGGTCCCTCGATCTCCGCCAACTAGTGAAATCTAAAATTCCCTTTTGGAGGGTTAATTTAGAAGGCAGTGGTTGGCATTACACATGCTGTTGCAGGGAGTAAAGAATACAGGGAGATGCCTTGGAGCTCTGAGAGTGAAGCCCAATGACAGTGGTCTACATAGGGGGCGTGGTCGTAAATAGGCGCGAGAACGCATGCTGTTTTTTGATAGTCAAATCTATCACAGCTCATTGACGTGAATACGGTGAACACAAATTGTAATTGTGGGAATTTTCAGATGCAAACACTGTACGACACGCTAAAAAGTAAAAGAGATAGGCCTACTAATATTTAGTTGATGTTTTAGCTCCTACAATGTCGTGTTGTGCATACGGTCGTGCGAATCGGAAATCAAAAAATATTCCTGGAATAACATTTCATAGGTAAGATTCTAAGTATGGCTTGTGATATGTAGAGCAGTATATTATATTACCTCCATTGTTATTGTGCTAGTATTACGGAGTCTCAGAAGAATGTTTAGGTTAGACTTGTTGTTAATCGTCAATTTTTCCTGAGCTTTCCTGTTCATGAAAAAAGGAGAGCAGAGTGGATTAAGGCCATTAGAATGGAAAATTGGACACGCTCTCCTTACACCAGAATATGTTCAGCACATTTCGAACCGGAATTGTTTGATCGGTACATGAATAAATTTATTTTGAAGGAGAATGCAGTACCTACGGTACTATTTTTGAAGCATTCCCCCCCCCCGTTTTTTTTGTGGGCGAAGAAATGGAGAGTCCCAGGGCGAAAACTATGCCCTTTTACTCATCTGTTTCTTAGGAATAGCCGATGAGCCGGAAAGTCTCAATTCATTGCACTGCCGGGGGAAAAACGATCTGTCTTGTAGGTGGAGTGCCTACAAATCTTCGCTACAATAATTTGGAAAAATATACTTCTAATATTTAGTGGCGATGAAGGGGAAGGAGCCTTCTTAACAAACGGTGCTTTTCAGGGTATAATTTAGAGGTATTTAATGGATGGTAGGTTTAAAATTTGGAAAAGGCCGAAAATATTTTCAGGGCGGGTCGTATAAGAGCCAAGGGCCCCGGTACTTATATCGAGTATTAGGCTTCTTGGTTCTTATGACCCGCTTTAGTAACGAGATGCCCTGATCGGTGGACTGGGCTTGGAGTATTCTAGCCTTGGTCATCTTGGTTAGCTTGTTTATCTGAGTCCTAATAGTCGGAATACGGACTTCTGTGCGTATCTTCCTATTAGATCTCAGAATGGGGGCTCTTGTCATTTTTCTCAGTATTTTGTTTTGGAAAATTTCTAATTTGGAAAGTGGAGTCTTGGGAATATAGCCCCAGACCTCGCACCCATAGAGCAGTATGGGCCTGCTTTCTCTTGATGGAGTTAGAGATGTATCTATTATAAAGCAGAGGTTTCAGGTTGGCCACACGTGCCCAGGCTCGTTGCGGGGCCTGTTTTATGTTCCCTCTCCAGATAAGACTTCTGTCCATTGTTAGGCCGAGATACTTGATTTTATTGGTCCAGGACAGGGGGGTATCGTTTAAAAGAAGATGATCAAGGCTAGGCCTTCGTCTAGAAAAAATAATTGTTGGGTCTTGCCAGCATTTATTTTAATTCTGTTCCAAGTTTGCAGAGCGGAGATGGTATCTCTGTTTCTCCTTCTAGAGGCATAAACAGCTGTATCATCAGCGTACTGCTGGATTTCTACTCCTTGCCACTGGGGTAGATCATTCACATATAGGGCGTAGAGTATTGGAGAGATTTTTCCACTCTGAGGGACTCCGGCTCGGAGCCTCCGAGGGGCGAAATTTTCTCCGTCTACTGTAACGTAGAATTTCCTATGGGTGAGATAGGAAGTAATAATTTTGAATAAATAATTTGGAATTACATTGAGGTCCAGAAGTTTGGCTATTAGATTTTCGTGCCAGACGGTGTCAAAGGCCTTCTCTATGTCGAAAAATACCGCTGGCACGCTACGCCGTAAATTGAATGATCTACAGACATACTGCACGAGGCGTAGCGTCGCTAGGGGGGGCACTGCGCTTCGACCGGAAACCAAATTGCTCCGGACGCAGTATGTTGTGGGCGTTCAGGGAAGCAGTGACGCGATTGAGAACAAGTCTCTCGAATATCTTTGAGATATGGGATAATTGGCTTATTGGTCTGTAATTTTGAGGGAACAATCTATCCTTCCCCGGTTTAGGAATGACGACCACACGGCCCGTCTTCCAAACCTTAGGGAAGTATCCCTGTTTAAAGCAAGCCGAGAAAACGGTAGCCAAAGAGATGACTGCTCTATAGGGCAGTGATTTAATTTCTTTATTACTAACCCTATCATCCCCGGGAGACTTCTTCTCATTTAAGTTTTTTATAACCCTGCGGATCTCTGCAGGCGTGACGTCAGATATGTCATTGTCAGGCGTCCATTGTTGTATAAAAGATGAGACCTTTCTGTGTACCTCACGGGTCCGTAGTTCGTTATCGTCGTCGTCATCGTCAGAGAGGTCGTGTGGTACACTTTGACTTTCTATAGTGTCTGCGAAGGCCTCAGCTTTATCGTAAGGGGAGAATGCTAGTCCGTGGCGGCCATGAATTGCACACCTGGGGGGTGGGTGGGGCGATTCAGAGAACGAGTAACCCGCCAGAACTCGTGATCTGATTCGTTTTCAGTGAGGGTACGGCAGAATTCCTCCCATCTTTCCACCTTACGTTCTATCATTCACTTGCGGATTTCTTGAGCGAGTTCGCGGTATTCCGCTCTATCCGCTGGGTCCCGAAATCTTTGCCATCTTTTACGATATGCATTTTTAATTTTGATTAGGTCTTTAATAATTTCAGGAGTAGAATCTCCTTGGCTGTCCGCGCAATCTCCCGCATTATATTATTAGTATTATTAATTTGGGAGTTATGACTTATCGTATTCCCGCCATGTTGTGTGGGTGTACGATTGCCATTGTTACAGAATTTCTAGCAGCATTCAGGATGTATTTACGGGCGTTTCGCATCTTATTAGTAAGATGTTCCACGGCCCGGTCAATATCATCCCGGCTGTTGATATCGAAAGGTTTTAAGTTTTTATTGACATGCCAAGTAAACTTATTGTAGTCCAAAGATAAGTTTGACAATGGAGAAGATGGCTCAGATATCCTAACCCATGTAAGGTTGAAAAGAATAGGGTCATGGTCCGAATTTAATTCCCTAGGTACAGTAAACTCAATAGGGTAATTATAAACTTTTGTCACTGCGACATGAATGACATCGGGGCGCGAACCATTACTGGGATAAATAGTAGATTATGGGAGCAAAGTCCCCGATGGTATTGTTGTAGCGTTCTTCCCTTAGGATTAGTCACTCGTGAATTCCAATCTGGATGCTTGGCGTTTAAGTCACCAACGATGAAAGAAGAGACTTTGGACGGGTTGTTTAATAAAGTATCTAATTCCGCAGTATGTAGCGGAGCCTTGGGGGGTAAATAGGCCGCAAAAATACGATAGTGATAGTTATGTCTAATCTCGATGCCGCGAGACTCAATAACACCATGAGGAAGGGGGTCAATAACGTTGTGCGTAAGTTTAGACTTAATCAGCACCGCTACGCCCCCGTGCTCATCGTGAAGTCTGTCTTTACGATAGACAGTAACATTTTTTATTTTAAAGGGCATATGTGGTTTTAGCCAAGTCTCTCCTAACAGCATTATATCAATATTGTGGTCAGAAATAAAAGCTTCAAGCTCATATTTCTCACCAACAGCACTCTGACAGTTCCAAGCACAGATTGTTAAGTCCATGTCAGAACAGAATGAACCATAAAATTAGGGTTCAGAGAAATACTGCATAGCAGCATTTATCAGGACCATAATCTTGTCCATTGTTATCGGACGTGATCTTAATTTCGTCGCTGTGTCTTTTACAATTGGTATCATCTTTGGGAAATTTGTCTGCAGAGGTCCACGATATATTTCAGTCCAGAGAGGTCGGACATGAAAGATGCCGCCGACTGGGGGGCAGGGTTTGCTGTAGGTGCCTGAGATGTGGATTGGGAGGGGGCGGGGGCTCCTCCAGACGCTTGGGCGTAAGAGAAGCTGGGGTCCACTTCTCTCGTAAGAGGGAGGGACCGACCTTTCTGGGTTTTTCGGACCTCTCGAGCCACTTTTTGCTCCATGATGGAGCGGTAAGTGGGGCATCCTCTCAAGGAGGCAAGGTGGCTATCCCCGCAGTTCACACATTTGGCTCCTGGGTCCCTCACAGCCATTGAACGCCTCGATCTTAACCTTTGACCCACAAAGGTAGTGGACGGAGTAAATGGTCTTGGAATACTCCGTGTTCGGGAGGGTGAGGCTCATAACATTTAGTGGGATCATCTTTTTAGTCGTGGCGTCACGACGGGAGTACTGGTGGATGCCTTGGGGTTCATATCCCATTTCTATGAGCTCTTTCCGAGCCCAGTCCACCCCAACAGAAGAGATTATATTCCTAATAATTACTTTGAGGAGTTTATTACCAGGAATTTGATGGGTGTAAAATTTAGCGTTAGCCTCCTCAAAATATTGTTTAATTCGGTTGTAGTCCTCTACATTTTCTGCGTGGTATTTCAGGGCATCTCGGGTATAGATGACCCTGATTTCGCCAGTGCATTTTGATTTTAAATATTTGTAGTGTCGCTGATAAACAATGGGCGGAATTGAGACTTTCTTTACGGGGGGGGGGGTCGCCATTTCGACGTCCTGGCTACCAGGGGGAGCTGAGCTGGACCCAGACTGTTCAGCTACAGTTTGGGAGGAGCGCGTTGCCGTTTGAGCCACATTTCTGGGCTGTGCCGCAGCCGTATTACTTATTACTGGCTGTGCAGGAACAGGCAATGGGGGAGACTCCCCGATGGAAGGGAGGTTTGCCAGCGTATTAAAGCGGTTTTCAGTTTTAACAGGCTTATAGGCACCTTCCTGAGACGCATTTTGGGAGATTTTCTCTTCCCTCTCACCATGGTATGCCATGGCGGGATAGAATGGAGAATATGTTACCAGTATTTACCAGGTCTACAAAGGTCTTGGGGTCAATATCTGGCAGCAAGTTAATACTACTTTCAGGGGGAGTGTTAAGACAAGCGGAAGGCCCACGAGAACCCAGGGAGGTAGCATCAGCGCATGCAGGGATGTCCCCACCTCCCGGCGGGGCACAAGCCATCACCACAGAAAATCTACTAGGTACTCAAATAGTAACAAATCCCACAACAAAACAAACAACACAGAAACAGCACAAGCACAAGCACTAGGGCCTAACGCCGCACACCAAGCAAGGATACAGGTTACCCACTACGTAGTGTTAGTTCCCGCTCTCATGCAACAATAGACACTGTCAACAATGCACAAAGATAAGATAGCCAGAGTATACACGTCCGTTCTCTGCCAAGTACAGATAAGGAATGTGAAGCATTCCCTTCTTACCTACAGAATTAGAGCACTCGAGGCCTAGGGAGTTTTTCATTTTTACGCCATTCGTGGCCCTTGCCTTTCTTTGACCGATACCATCATTTTTCAAAATGCCGGATCCGTTCACAGGTAAACCAGCCGACGAGAAGAATACACGGAAGATCTCCGGTCGTTTGACTCACTAGCCTCTTCCAGGAAGTACCGAAATGGCCTACACAGGGCTACGACGAATAAAAGGCAGTCACAAAGCTGTTGACAAGAGTTCGAAACACGTCCTGAACATATTCTAAATTTACGGGGACGAAGTCAACCTGTCCTCCCAATTACTGTTAATAGAGGATGGTTACCTAGTTGTATTCCCTCTTAAAACAATCACCACCACGTGTCGTACAAGGCGATTAAGGGCCTAAGGGGCTCAACTTCGGAGTGTGGGTTGGCATCCAAGGGGCCCTTAGCTGAGTCCTGCATTGTTTCCACTTGTTTCAGAGGATGATTTTACTTCCTATTAAAACAATAATCAACACCACCACCACTCCAAAATATGTAGTAAGTAATCTTGCTAAGCCCAATTTGTTGATCTATTGCGCATTCCCCTAAAGCATTCATATTGTGGTATGCCGTTATTAATAGCCTACTCCTTATCTTTACTGATATCTGGTGAAGATTTGCATCTCCTGTTTTTATATATTGGATAATAGTACCGAGAGTCAACAAGCGAGAGAGGAGATTTAAGGCTGCGGGTCATGAGAAACGCTTCTTGAGAGCTTAGTAAAAAGGCATTAATAGGTCTGTTTGCCATTAAATTTTGTTACAGTCAATCGCCGTGTTATTTCGAAAACGATTGTACTTAATTGAGCTATTCGAAGTTTCCCTACTCCCAAGAAAATGTCTTAGTTTGTATGTATCCACAACGTAAGAATTGCCATGTTTTGGTAACCATGGGGGGCGTGGCCGTTGGCTTCAAGCGATAGCCACATAGTAGTGTAGCGGGCAGGCAGCTCCCTGTATACTTTACTCCCTGTGCTGTTGCGTAGTACAGCAAATTCATAACACAACACCGTTATCGTTGCGCGCGAAGGGAACTCGGTCGTACGGTAAGTAGTAGTGCTTGTTAGACGAAAATTTGTTGAAATTCTTTCGCATTGAACGAGATTTTTGATCCGGTTTCGTGAGAGCGTTCTTAATGTGAAGTAATAGTATTATGATCATAAACTTACTTCACAAGGAACAACCTAGCTGTTGCGAGTAAACGTGTGTGTGTTTATGCTGCTTACCTGTTGTTTGGAATAAATAAATTCAAAATATAAACTGTGTGCATTATGCTGTGTCTTACTTCTTCCTTTCCGTCTCCTGTTTTCCATTCCCATACATAAAAATCGTGGGAAGGGTTCAATGAACGAGCGAAAGAATGAGGTTATGTTAGGTCGCGATTTATAGGTAAGTATGGGCGTTTTGGGGTTTTATATGAATTGCATTAACATTTTCAGTAATCAATGTTAAATTTATTATTTAATAGATGTAAATTTACATTAAAATGCAAACGGTGAAACAACGATACAAGCTAACATAATAATAGGATTGCCAACATACAAATACGGTACCGTAATTGCAATTTACTTTTCAAGTAAAAGACACGAGAGAAGCTTGTGATACAACCTTCCTACCGAAATGCAGTAATTATCTCTATCACAATTAAAACTTTAATAAAATAACTGCCATTATCAAGTTTATTACGAGGTACTATCAAATACAGTAGAGACAATACACGACACTTACGGATTTCGCCTTGCTAAAATGGGAGACAATTCGACGGTGGCGCTCCTAGTGACTTGACCTGAACAAATCGCGCTAAATTCAAATATCAATGGAAATGTGTATACGGAAATGGATAAATAAATTACGTCTAGAAAGACAGTGGTATTGAGATATTAACTTCGAAGTTGCTAAAGCAATTCTGGATAAATGAATGAAGAATTATTTAAAAGGTTATTATTCAAAGACTGAAATTAGACATATAAACAGGGTGTGAAATGGACTGCTGTGAAATGGCTTGATCTTTCATTTATGCATTACTTTTTTAGCTTTAGCATTCCTGCCTGAAATCTTACGGTTGGATTTGTCTTTTTTCCTCATTTAAAAACAATATATCATCACATTAAGACATTTGTCAATAAAAATATCGGCACATTCCATACACGTATGATGCAATGAATTAACATTTAATAGCTGGACAATTTTCCTCTTAACATGAAGCCTACTAACAGAAAGAAAATCTATAAAATCCCGGCTTTAATCTGAGAAGAGGGATAAAAGAAAGAAAAGTTTGAAAATGTTGTCGATAGTGATGCTTTGAGGAATATTTACGTACAATTAGAGTAAAAATGTAACATACCCTTGGCTGTATAGTCGAGGATTTTTAAAGTCGCTGGCCTGGAAATGATCTGAACAGATCTTATAATTCTTATAAAAGCGTAACGTCCCTTCTTTCTTGTACACTTTATCCAAATCGCTTCTGTGACATTTCAAAACCCACAGATCACACCTACAACAACACATCGGTATTGAAGGTTAACTGCGGCACTATACAATAAAATATGCGTATTATATTTTAAGCCCGTTAAAACATGGGTCGAGCAGGTCAGGAGATTATGAAGTACTATAAAAATCTCTGTCACTGGAAGAATATATATGCAAACACAATATTACTTACATGTTCTGTCACGAGGGAACCTGAAGAACGAGCGCGCACTTTTCTCTGCTTCGTAATTACTGCAGCCAAACACAGCACATACCTTTCCCCTCATGTTGAGAGGAGATATCAAGGAATGACACACGCTACTATTTAATTATGTCAACTCACTGAAAACGCATAAATAACACCAAAAACTTCACACAAAAACACAAGTGCTCTTATGACATAATCAGTACCGTTCAGGTCTATCCGCTAGAGTGAGCTCCAATAGCTGTCCCTCGATATCTCGCTCAGTGTCGTGTATTGTCTCTACTGTATTTGGTACTATCGTGGTATTTATTTCGTTATGTTGGTAGAGAAAAAGAGGCCACTATAGCGCCCATGACCTGTTTTCTCAGTGAACTTTATTATACAGGATTTTTTTTTTTTTGCTAGGGGCTTTACGTCGCACCGACACCGATAGGTCTGATGGCGACGATGGGATGGGCAAGGCCTAGGAGTTGGAAGGAAGCGGCCGTGGCCTTAATTAAGGTACAGCCCCAGCATTTCCCTGGTATGAAAATGGGAAACCACGGAAAACCATTTTCAGGGCTGCCGATAGTGGGCAAGGTTAATAGAGAACAGTAAGGTTAGTCATTCCGCGTTACGGGCTGCCATTGGCTGTCGCTGTGACGTCACCATGGAACATCGCTGGTAGCCGCTGGCGGCAGACTGTATTAGCGCGCGGGTAATGTTTCACATTTTAATAATATACCGAAGTGATATTTTAGAATTTTTGAACGTCATACAATGTATTCTATAGAAACATACATTCTGTACAAGATAAAAGTACGTAAACATCGTAGCGCTACAAAATAAGAGGTACTTAGAAGTGCGCGATATGTTAGGTTTAAATCAACAGATTCGGGACAAATAAGACTATTTTTATTTACTGTTATTCACTCTTACCTCAGTGAAGATGATGTTGACGAAATGCATGGAATCTGCACCTCACTCTGATTGACAGATGGGTTTTGTTTTATATCACAAACACTGTTAATTTGTTCATCACTTCACGGTGAAAACTTACAGGATAAGTTTACATTGCGATATGTAATAACTTCAAGTCTTGGAACACTAGCACCAAATAAACGGTTTGTCTTTCTTTCCGTTAACATAAGTCTAGAAGAGTATCACAGTCAAGTATATTCACTATCTATCCGATTTTCATCAAAAGGGCTACAGTTCGAATCGTAGTCAATGGAAGCGAGACAGGGTATGAAATAAGTTCTTCTCCGAGTTCTGCGCAGAAGGCAAAGGTCCCGTGGCTTTGCACACGAAGTTTAAAACAACAAATACAATGGTAACGAACATTCTTAACATTTACTTTGTTGATAAATGCCACATTCTCGTTTTTCGCTTACGGGCAGCCTCTTTGCCGGCTGAGTGGCTCAGACGGTTGAGGCGCTGGCCTTCTGACCCCAACTTGGCAGGTTCGATCCTGGCTCAGTCCGGTGGTATTTGAAGGTGTTCGAATACGTCAGCCTCGTGTCGGCAGATTTACTGGCACGTAAAAGAACTCCTGCGGGACAAAATTCCGGCACGTCGGCGTCTCCGAAAACCATAAAAGTAGTTAGTGGGACGTAAAGCAAATAACATTAATTAATTAATTATTACGGGAAGCCTCTATTTTTTATTTCTGTTTTGCAGCCAACCAACGCAAACGGAGTAAGGTTCGGATCCTAGCACATGATTTCAAGACTTGTGGATGGACGTCAGGAAAACGGCTTTTCAACTTCACAAACATATTTTTCACAACTTCTGGTTCCCTGTTCAAATATGTTCGTCCGTGAACTTCAGCAAATATCAGTTCGAATTTAGTGATAATTTCCATAAAACTATCGGAAGGGACGAGCAAACCTCCCCGAAACAGCACGTGTACTCACCCCAGACTTGGGTCATCAGGTGGTATCAACAAATCTCCTGTAGGCGTGCCCAGGGACCTGTCAAAAATTCGGCAGCGATATGCGATGAACCCTGCAACGAATTTGAATCCCTCCAGACTACAGTCAGTATTTTCCTGTACGGATAGATCATCACTATCAACAGCTGGCAATTCAATGTCATTAATATCCTTGTCACCCTCAGTCATCGCCAGAGCTTGTCATATCCGGGAGGATGTTGCCAAACATAGCCGATGTAACAAATTCTCCTCCTTCGGCAGGAGCTACAGGTGACTCATGGGAATGAGGAATATCGCTGGAATTGGCTCCTAACAACAACAGTCTGATGCTATTTTTCACATCAGGTGGAGATGGATGATCGTAAAAATGCCCAAGACCTCTTAGGCGCGAAAAGAAATTTTCGAGGCAATCTTGATTCAAACTTGCTGTGAGAATGTATTTAATAATAATTAATGTTATTTGTTTTACGTCCCACTAACTACACTTTTACGGTTTTCGGAGACGCCGAGGTGCCGGAATTTAGTCCCGCAGGAATTCTTTTACGTGCCAGTAAATCTACCGACACGAGGCTGACGTATTTGAGCACCTTCAAATACCACCGGACTGAGCCAGGATCGAACCTGCCAAGTTGGGGGAGAATGTATTTAACGCCGAAAGATTCCATGTATTTGAACAGCACAAACGAAAAAAGAAACTAGGTCCTCTGACACTCTTTTAAACACCCACGCACTTTAAAGGTAAACAAATACATCCGATACATGTGATAACTGAAGAATTTGCCTCGATCTACCCTGGTCCCGCGTGGCTAGCTGTTCCACCGTGACGTCATGCGCTAAGCGAGGAAAATGCAACACCTTCTGCGCACGGCTGAGTGCACCCCCCTGGATAGTGGGATTCGAACCTACTATCTCCCGGATGCAAGCTCACAGCCGCGCGCCCCTACGCGCACGGCCAACTCGCCCGGTTATTATACAGGATTGACGGATCTATTTTTCTTATATGATCCTTGGGGCAGGTCCCAGGACAATAACCGATGTCGGCATTGCCACAACGAGATAGAAACTCTTTCTCATGTCCTGGGATACTGTCCCTACGGGGAAACCCTGTGACTTACTAGACACCATGCTCAGTCATTGTGAGACGTTACTTGCACAGTGCACGAAGAGGTCCGTGGATTATTGGAGAACGGCAGTACCCGTAGGGTTGATATGATAGCCTTAAAAAATAACAACAATGGATTATATTATTGAACCTACGGTTCGGTTTGAATCGCACGTTAAACAGCCCAATGAAGTACTCGAGGGAAAGAAGAGCATCTATGCACCAACTATCCCCTTCTACGGACGTAAATACGGACTGGATAACATCGAGGCGTCATGATCGGTGCAAGAGGAACAATCCCTAAGTTCTTCGAAGAATTCCGCTCAGGATTCAAACTGTCACAGTCGTTGACGAAAAATATGGTCCTCATAGCCTTGAAAGGTTCACTATACATACCTAGAAAACATTTATATAGTAATAAATGCATTTAGCATAGGTACTTTGCCCTCATGGGCAACCTCCTTATGGGAGAAGTGTTTATTTTCTGAATAAATATATATACATACATTGGCTTTACGTCCCACGAACTACTTTTAAGGTTTTCGAAGATACCCGTGTACTCTCTGTGTGAGGGAAAGTGCGATCGATACTACATCGTAAAGTGCAAAATAGAAATTAATTAGTACGGTATAGAGATAGAGATCTGTAAGTTTTAATCTTATAGTTTAAATAGTTTACACGTTGTGAGTGATATTTTATTTAATTGCATATCTCTTACAGTCTTCGCGTAATTATTGGTGGGGGGGGGGGCAATGATTAACATGAACACAGGCATCTGAAATGATGAACAACTACAAATGTAAACATTCCTATATATTAATAATATTCACAAACGAAAAGGAAAGAAACAACAACAATACAGCTTGATTCTCAAATACATTTTTGAACGAGTCCTATGTATGGAGTTTTCAATAATATTCACAAGTACACTCAACTCTCGATTAACCGGGATAATGTAGGGTTAAGGCTTCCCGGATAAGTAAAATTGCGATTAACCTGCAAAAAGTTTAAAACAGAAAAGGCGTACTGAAAGTACAGTTTAAAATATTAATAAATGATACTACTGTATTATTTTTTATTAACTTACCCAATACGTAGCAGTAAAAGTAGCACTTAGCACGATTAATAAATAGAAAAATAAATAGCACTATCCGCTGAAACTAATAAGGCAAAGAAAAGATAGTATTCAGAGTGCCTAACTTTACTGTTTCTGAAAATAATCAGTCATTGTTTTCTGCTTTTGTACCGAGAAACACTTTTTCGTTATTTTGCTTCTCAAGTTTCTCGAAACAAGTTTTTCGATATTTTCCCGACTCTTTGTAATTCTGTATTACTGTAACTCCTAAAACTCGTGCATTTTTAGTGTTTTTGATATCGCGGTTAAGCCGCAACTCGGTTAATCCGATTACGGTAAATCAAGAGCTGAGTGTAAACAGAAAAATAAAACTTGGTTTATAAATATTTTGAAGGAATGTACGAAGCTATCAAAAATGATCACAAGTAAAAAATCTAGAACTTGCTTCATAGATACAAATTGTTCATTTCATGATACGTAATGTGAAAAGCTCTACCGCCTGAACTGACTACATTGGGAAATGTAGTTCTCTGAAGGAATGCCCGATTTCTCAATGCATTTCTTGGTATAAAATCACCGCCACCTTCTCCAGATTTAACGCTTTAGTAGCCTCCTTGTGCAGAAGGTACAATGAATTTAATCTCTCCCGTGCTGTAGTGGTACGGAAATAAGCCATAAGTCTTTTAATGCCTAAGAGAAACCTCTCAACTGTTCAAGTTGTCATGGGAATTGGCATCACGATTTTTAAAAAACTGAATAGTTCTGAGAGCAAATACGTAAGATAACAATGGCGTATGGCCTCCGGGGAGGCCTATTTCTAGTAGACGACGTATAGGCGACCTGCATGTCTGTGAGGATGGGGCCCTGCCTAATATTATCTCTGTCCCCGAGACAGATGAATTAACAAATCAAGGTTAAAATCCCCGACCTGGCCGAGAATCGAACCCAGGACTCTTTGGACCAAAGGCCATGGTGCTAACCATTTAGCCATTGAGCCGGACATCCGTAAGATGAACGTTCTTGAAGTGACTGGTATGTCCTCTTAAGTTATCAATTTTTTTCATTCACTCATTCATTCATGTTTGTCCAACCCTTGTCCCGTTTCCCTACGGGGTCGGGTATGAGGTGAGATGAATTTGTCGTGGCGGTTTTTTTATGACCAGATGCCCTTCCTGACGTTAACCTCATCAGAGGAGTTAATGAGAGATGAAATGAATGACGTGATATTTGATAGTGGGAAGGAAGAGGGTGAAACCCGATGCCGGCACATAGCCTACTCCTGTCGAATAGCACCAAGGGGTCTGCTCAAGGCTTAACGTCCCCATCCGACGGACGAATCACCATCAACAGCGTCATATGCCCTCACTCCATATGAGCACTGCGGAGAGGTTTGGTATTTAATCCAGGCTTTTGGCATGCAATCTAGTGATTAGAAATTGTATACCACCACCTCCCCTCATTCATTCATATATTCATTTATTTCAATTAATTCCTACGAGCCTGCAGGCTTATAAATAGGAATTGTACAGGACATTACATACTGACGAGCACTTACATATCTAAATATAGTTTATATATGTAAAATTATTAATAAATGGTCGGGCATATAAACACATACAATATAATATATGAACTATACACATCATGACTGTATTTACAGAGTATTTATATTTACATTACATAAGAGTTGCAGAGTTGCAAGAATAGATCCGGACACCTTGCAAGATTGTTTGGGAGAATAACCTGAAACTAGAGCGAGGATCAGCCGTTGTTTTACGCACGGTACGAACAATTAAAAAACGTACGCCAAAATGTTAAGTTAACGTAGCGACAAGAATCTACTAGCAGTGCTCAATGGGGCCATACACAATTCTCCATATTTGTACTGCTTGAATGAAAGGAAGACACTTAAGATTGTGATGCGCGGGGATATTTCCCTGTAGATGCCTCAGTATTGGGAATGTCACCATGTGTTGACAAAAGTCAAGACATGAAGAAAGGGGCAATTAGCAAGGGATTACTCAGTAGGGGGCCGGAACGTGAACACCGAGATAACGGCGGCACGTCCAGAAACAGTTACAAGCTTACAACATCGTGTCAGCTTTTGCATATCGGTTCCAGGAAACAACAACGTCCTATGGATCCTCGGGTTGTACCGTGGTTGAGAGATGTGCTGTGTTTAAGTTGCAGCGTTGGGAAGACTGTGGCAGGATTGTGAGCTGCACGTTAGTTCCTCATTTTGTGCCTTATAAGTAACTTTTTTGAAGAGGGGCCGTTTTGTCACTGAGAAGCCAACACTATGTGCATCCTCGGTAAGTTATGAAAAAGGTTTTTTATTCTTACAGTAGCAAGACAATCGCGGATGGGTGTCTAAGTTCGATATTTTGTCAAATGCCCGGAGACTGATTGGAACCTCAAATGGCACCATCAAAAGTGCGGGTAACTATTTTGTGTTTGGCGGGCGTGATAACTCAGTTCCAATGGTTCTATCTTCTCATCAGGACGGCCCAGGCTTGAATCGCAGTCGATACATGAAACATTTTTAAAATGGGAAGTCACGTTCTATTGATACGGATTCTATTTAAAAACTAGATCCCGTCCCTTACCTTTCCTTATACTTTTGAACCAGAACCGCATCATTTATGGTGAGTCTTTTGAGTATCCAACCATTCTTCCGACTTACCTTGTACCTAAAATGGTGAGTGGATGCAGTGGCGTACCCACAAAATAATTTCAGTGGGTGGGGTGTAAGTCCAGGCCAATAGTGTGGATACAACGTTTCCTTGGAAGGGGTTGTGAAAAGATTTTTTACTTGCTTAACGTCGCAGTAAGTCTTATGGCGACGATGGGAAAGGAAAGGGCTGAGAATGGGAAGAAGCGGCCGTGGCCTTAATTAAGGTACAGCCCCGGCATTTGCCGGGTGTGAAAATGGGAAACCACAGAAAACCATCTTTAGGACTGCCGACAGTGGTGTTTGAACCCACTATCACCCGGATGCAAGCAAACAGCTGTGCGCCCCTAACCGCACGGCCATCTCGCCCGGTGGATATGAAAAGAAAGCCTGTCCTACCGAGTGCGGTGACGGATCTTCAGTTGATATTGTTGGTTTTGATTGTTACCATGTACAATCATAGCTTCTGTACTCTTAACATAAACGGGCTGCATTATTTAAACTGTTCGTAAAATTGATAATATCGTTCTTCGTTTGTGAGGAAGTAGAATCTTCATTTAATTTGTCTTCTAAAAGAAGGAACCACTTTGGTACTACAACCCATGAAGGTGACTACCTTCCAGGCCGTAGATATTTCGATTACGGGAGACTCAAGGAAAACTCTACTGCACCCAAAAACAAGGCTGTATCCTCCCCACCCCATGCTTTTCTTGACTCTGTCAGTGACGGGAATGGAATGCAGGATGCCTTAAGTCAAATTCGATAATAAGGAGACCTAAAAGTCACCAGCCGGGCCCACGGTGTAGGGGTAGCGTGCCTGCATCTTACCGGAGGCCAAAGGTTCGATTCCCGGCCAGGTCAGGGACTTTTCCTGGATCTGAGGGCTGGTTCGAGGTACACTCAGCCCACGTGTTTATAATTGAGGAGCTATCTGACGGTGAGATGGTGCCCCCGGTCTAGAAAGCCAGGAATAACGGCGGAGAGGATTCGTCGTGCTGACCACACGACACCTCGTAATTTGCAGGCCTCCGGGCTGAACGTCATGGAGTTTGGTTTGGAAAAGTGAACAGCGAAGGAAGCGCCACCCCAGCAAGACTCCTTAGCTTCCAGCTAGTTCTTCTGTCCGGCCTCGTGCATTTAGGACAGTAAGAAAACGTACGACTGAGCTCGATAGCTGCAGTCGCTTAAGTGCGGCCAGTATCCAGTAATCGGGAGATAGTGGGTTCGAACCCCAGTGTCGTCAGCCCTGTAGATGGTTTTCCGTGGTTTCCCATATTTACACCAGGCAAATGCTGGGGCTGTACCTTAATTAAGGCCACGGCCGCTTCCTTCCCATTCCTAGGCCTTTTCCATCCCATCGTCGCCATAAGACATATCTGTGTCGGTGCGACGTAAAGGAACTAGCAAAAAAAAAAAAAAAAGAGAAAAGAAAACGTACGACTTAATAAATGCTCCTCATAAAACCTTTGTAAAAAGACTAACTGCATCTATTTATAACAATAATCACAAACGCCTACTTTTCATGTGGCTCAGTTGGTTGAGTCGCTGTCCTTCTGAGTCTGAGTTCGCAGGTTCAAATCCCGGGTTGGATCGGTAACCCTTAAAACGGTGTTGAAATGGCAACAGCTCAGTGTCGTTGGTTTCTGGCACGTTAATAAAAATTATACATACGAATATTAGCGTCACAACACTCTAACTTTATAATACTATATTCTGTATCCCAGGTTTGCGTGGAAAAGTAATTAACAATTTACTTTACGTCGCACCGACACAGATAGGTCTTATGGCGTCTGCATAATTTAATAGAATTGAAAATAAATTTAAATAAATTACTTACTAAATTAATATTAGAACTAATTAATATTAAAAATCTGAAAAATAGCTAATCCTCAGGAACGCAAACATTCATACTTCAACCATTCAGTCAGCTGTCCTCAGCAGGTAGTCTCGGCAGGTGACCTTAAATCGTGATTTTAAAAAAGCTAGTTTCTCTGACCTGAACTGGCAGGGAATTCCATAATCTGGCGACAGTCACCACAAATTATCTATTAATTTTATATGTGCGGTGCAGTAGAATAGAAAGAATGAATCTAGAACGTGTATTTAAGTTGTGAAGTGATGATAAAAAGATGAATTTAGAAGAAATATACATTGGCTTGGCTGACTTACAGCTACCACTCTGATCACCATCGTTAAAGTGTGTAGCTGCCGACGTTTATCAGACATCAGCCATGAGACAACCTTATAATATGGGGTGATACGAACATCGTACCCGATATTATAAATAAATCGCAAGCAGGAATTCAATGCTCGTTGATGTTTAAGTGTTTCTTTTCTCGTCATGTCAACTAAAACAACGTCACAATAATCAAGAATAGGGAGAATGAGTGTCTGTGTTAGTTTGGAATGTAGCTCAAATGGAAATACATCCCTCTGCCGTTTAAGAGGGCGAAGAACTCCAAAAATCTTTTTACGTATTTCTTTCGTGTGATCACACCAATCAACTGTTTCATTCATCATTACGCCGGGATTTTTTAACCGTTTTACTGTAGGGAATAGTGTTACCATTCAGTAGGATAGGCGGGATTACGACATTGTTTGAGCAGCTCAGTAATTTTCGTGATCCAATTATAATTGTCGTTTTTTGCAGCTGAGTATGAGAGAGCTTCGTTGTGCATATACACTGAGTCGTTGGAGGTCCCTGTTAATATCTTGTCTTGCAGTGTCGATATATTTGAAGATCGTCAGCACAGAGGTCATGTGTGTTATTTCTTGTCACAGATGGTATGCCATTGAAATAAATACAGAAACTTAGGGGCCGTAGAATACTGCTCTGTGGGGCAACACTAAGTTTCATTTTCCATTTAGAGGCCTTGTCGTTTACTGTTACACGCTGTTGACGGTTACTCAAATAAGAACTAAAAACCTCAAGCGCAGCTAGGTCGAAATTTAGCAGTTCCATTTTCTTTATCATAGTCGGAATTACTATGGTGTCAACGGGGCTACTGAAGTCAAGAAGGATACGTATAGTGAGCAGTCGTTTGTCCATAACGTTTCTAATGTCTTCAGTAACCTTCAAAAGTGCTGTTGTGGTACTGTGACCCTCCTTAAATCCAGATTGCAAAGGGTCCAAAAGAGCATTTTTATGTAGGTATTCCAGAACTTCCTCGTATACTAAACGTCCAAAGTCTTTAGAAACTGCAGGGAATACTGACATAGGACGATAGTCAGAGGGTGATTGTGGGTCTAAACTCTTAGGTACCGAAATAATATTGGCTGTTTTCCAGACAGTAGGGAAAGTTCCGTTTAGTAAACAGTTGTTCAGTATGTGCGTCAGTAAAGGCGAGATAGCACCCATAAGGTTATGTATAAAATTAATAGGAATATCATCTACACCTGTAGTATTTCATTTAATCGAACACAAAGCCTTTTTAACCCGATTTTCTGTGACACTGTGAAATGTGAATAGTGGATTGGCTGGAGGGGAGGGCGGTGAGTCGGTGCAGTTAATTTGGATAGGTTGAATATTTATTCTAGTAAAGTAATCGTTCAGTTCGTCAAGTGGAATGTCAGGAGTTGCCTGTCTCTGTTGATGTTTTCCTATTCCCAGAGCTCTAAGTTGGTCCCATGCGCGATTAGAATGTAAGTTGTTAGCTAAATTCCGAAAATATATACATTTTTTATATTTCTGATTAACTGCTTTGTGCGATTTCTTAAGATGCGGTTAGATTCGAAGTCTGTGTCATCTAGGGTTTGTTTATAATGTCGAAATAACGAGTCACGGTAGGCCATCATTCTCTTGCCTTCATCATCTAGCCATGGATAAGAAGGACGAGAAACCTGTATTCGACGCGTGCGTGTGTGTGTCTGTGTGTATTTCTTTGCCGCATTATTTGTATAAAATGTCACTTCTTAATTCCTTATCGCATGACCATTACTATAATAACATTACCGTATTAATTCTAAACCAGAATATTGCATCCTTACTCAAACTGTTTATTCTGGCATTCATTTCACTTGTACTCGGAATATATGAAATGCTGCAGTTATGTTGGGTTGGGGGTAACAGAGGTAGCCGGAGAACGAGGGATTGTCGTCCAAGGAGTCCAGACACCCCAGGAGTTTTAACGAATGTACTTTTATTTAGCATTTTATACATAATGTACATTAATATTATCTTCCGGAGTCCGACTCATTGGCTGAATGATCAGTGTTGAGGCCTTCGTTTCAGACGGTCCCGGGCTCGATTCCCGGCTGGGTCAGGGATTTTAATCGCGTCTGATTAATTCTTCTGGTTGGGGACTGGGTGTTTGTCCCAACATATTCATATTCAGAGAACATACTACACTACCAACCACCAAAGAAGCACACAACACTGATTACATCCCTCTATATAGGGTTGGCGTCGGGAAGGACATCCGGCCGTAAAACAGGGCCAAATCCACATGTGCGACACAGTTCGCACCCGCGACCCCACAGATGTGGGAAAAGAGGTGGAAGAATAAGAAGAATAAAATTAATATTAGCTTCCGTAATACGCACGAATCCACCACTCTTACTTGGATCCAAGGACACTCATCTCCTTTTTCGGTATTCCACACCACCTAAACTATGGAAGTTTGGACACCAAACAAAATAAAATTCTGGATGAATGCCCCCCCCCCCAAACTGAAATCTTGGCTACGCTACTGACTTAAATGACAACCGGTATTTTGTTTTAAACATCATTGTGTATTTCCCACCGGCGAGGGGTGTAGAAGCAAAACTAACATTCTCCATTTTTTTCAATATTGAGTTCTGTGTGAAGGCGTGTTCTCTACCTTAACGGGCATCGTTTCCAATGAAAAACTTGTAGCGAAAGTAACATTTTACTTGTATAAAATCATTCTGAAATTCAGGGTTTGTTGCAAAACTCACATTATCCACTTCCCAGCACGAAGCAAAAGTCACACTCTCCGGTTACACCAATCGTGTGGCTGCACTTGTTTCTGAGTGCATTGTGGGTATCCCATGTTTACATTAGGTTACAGTTTATGTCATATTGTTAGGTGAAGGCTTCGGCAGTACATCAGTTGTTAAGTTAGGATAAATAGTTCCCCAAAATAAGGGTTACAAATGGAAGAAAGTGTGAAACCATGTTCTCCAGAGGAAAGAGGTCGGAAGAGGAGTAGAGATCAATCTAACTGGAAAAGAAACAAGGCTAAACAAATGAGGTGAGTTGGATGTGCACTTTCTTGCTTTGGAGGTGGATTATTAAGAGAAGGTTTCACAATACTATGTTTTCGTATTTACATGTTTTGAATTTATTTTCTTTCAGATATTCTTCGAAGAGGTTACCCAAGTTTCCAGAATGCAATCACAGTCAGGGAGCCTTCTTATGTCGTACAATTGGAGCTCAAGACCTTCGCAGGTTTCATGAGAGATTCTATTCTCATAAGGACAAAGTTTACCAAGACAACTTTGTTTTGAAATTTACGGAGTCCGTAGGCACGAAGAGAAAGAGGCCCACCACAGGAAGATACAATGTTCAGTCTTGCAGGACAAAATATTTCATTCCAAACCATAAGGGAGACAGAATTCCTGTATGTTTGAAGACATTTATGGGTGTGATTAACATTTCAAGATTTCGCATTAACACAGTGTTAAAACATTTTAGAAATACTGGCGGCTTGGCTAAAGAAAATCGAGGAGGTGACCGCGTAAGTTTTAAGTATACAGCAAAAAGAAATAATGTTATGAAGTTTCTGAATTCATTGACATGTTCAGAGCCTCATTACTGTTCTGGGCGTTACCTCTCATCCGAGCTCAGTATCATGAAATTGTGGCGGATGTACAACAACTGTGCTGCGTACCAACTGAAAGTGAAACAGTGGCTTTTTAGAGACTTTTCAATAAGAAGTACAATCTTGGGTTTGGAACTCCACGGGTCGATGTATGTTCAACTTGTTTACAGTTAAATGGGAAAATTAAAACTGTTACCGATCCTGCACAAAAGCAAACATTGATGGCTGAGGAAACCGTCCATAAGAGAAGATCTGAGGCTTTCTATAGACTTCTTCAAGAAAAAGATGATCCAAGCCTTCTGATATTAAGTTTTGATTGTCAACGAAACCTACCCCTTCCGAAATTACCTGACCAATCAACGTACTATAGCAGGCAGATCTATTTGTACAATTTTACAGTTGTAAAAGGTCACTCTAAAAGCAAGTTGACCAGAGAAAAGGTTACATCTTATATTTGGCTTGAAAATGAATTCCGAAAAGGGGCGAATGAAGTAACATCATGTTTATTTCATGCTTTACGCAACACAGACATGTCAGAAACTTTAACAACTGTGCGCTTGGTGTGTGACGGTTGTGGGGGACAAAATAAGAATGCCATTGTAGTATCAATGGTCAGCTACTGGCTCGTAAATTTCTCCCCCAAACATATCAAAGAAGTCCAACTAGTATTCCCTGTTACCGGACACAGCTTCATCCCCCCTGACCGTGTCTTTGGTAATATTGAAAAGGAGGTACGCAAGCACAAAAACATAATCAGTCCACAGGAATACATGGACATGATAGGAAATTATGCAACAGTGGTAAGACTTGGAGAAGAAGGCTGTCCAAATTGTGACTGGAAAAGTGAAAAGGACCACTTCACAAAACCTCCAAATAAATGGCAATTTCGTTTACAAGCAAGTAAGCGCATCTTCGTCAAAAAGCGTGGCACAAAAGCTGTAGTACGGGGTGAGAGCTGTTACAATTTACGACTACAGGGATATTCTTCCATAATGAAACCAACTAAGGCTATTGTCAATATGAATCCACCAGAAATTCGGAAATCCAACAGTCTAAGTATGGAAAAGAAACATGATGTCAACGCTCTTCTGGGAAAGCACTATGGTGAAGAATGGCGGAGTATTCCAACTTTGACCTTTTACAAAGACATTGTAGATGGAAATACAGATGTCAATGAGGATGAACAAGAAGACAATGTTCTTCATTGCCAGCCACAGGAAGAAGCTCCGCATCTGTTCATTTAAATAGTTTAAGAACTGTCAGTGTATCTTTTCCGCTAGGAAATGAAGTGATTCAGAACTGATTTGCTTTGTGGGAATGTAGGTCATTCATGTTAACATCTTGAGGTACAGTACTATTATTCCTTGTCAATAAACATGTATTTTCCCTATGCATTACTGTTTAATATACTGTATTTTTATTATTATCCTCCAAGTGTCCGTTTTTCTTTTATTTATTTTCTTCTGTTCACTGTTTGAATCCTGTTTCTTAGCTTCATATAGCATACTAAATGTTAAAATATTTGTACCAAAACTTACATTATCCACAGCCTAGTGATGCATAACTCACATTATCCCAAAACGTGGAGCAAAACTCACATTCTCCACACTTAAAATGTAATTTTCCGCCTTCACGTTTACTTTCCACAAGAAAAGATGCTCTCCAGCACTTATCACATTCAAGATGTAAATAGAAACGTACATAGCAAAATTCGTCCAGGTGTGTACATCTGAGAGTTTTTTCAGCTTTACTGTAAATCATGAAAAGTGGAGATTGTGAGTTTTGCATCTACACCCCTCAGAATCTTTGCTTGAATGTTGCCGACGCTGATGCTGATTTTACCCCCACAGGGATGCTAGTAAATATTTGGATTGCAGAGAACTAACGACTTATAAAGCATTCCTCTGTGACGCAAAAAACGATCAGTCTGCATCATCTTCATGGAGTTGTAAAATTTTGTCTTTGTTGACCTCACTCCCAAGCAGAAACTGTCGATTTCAAGTAAGAATTTGTAATATGGTGTGTCAAGACGAGGAGCCAAACGATTAACATTGGTTAATAGTCCGCCTCTGTGGTGATTAGCTGCCCGGTTCTGCCACGAAATTTGAAAAGTGGCACGAGGACTGGAAGAGGGTCAATTCGGCCTCGAGAGGTCATCTGAGCAGAGGGGGTTTGATTTTCAGCTCAGCTATTCTCGAAGTGGCTTTCCATCTTTTCCCACTTATTCTCCAAGCAAATGCCTGGATGGTATCTAATTTAAGGCCCCTCTTCCTTGCCTATCCCTCCCAATATTCCCATCCCCCACAAGGTCTCTGTTCATCCCCTGGCGAGGTACTGGTCCTCCTTCCCAGCGGTAACCCCGACCAAATGTCTTACGCTCCAGGGCACTGCCCTAGTGGCGGAAACGGTGGGGTCCCTTGCTGAGTCCGGGAAAAAAACCAACCTTGGAGGGTAAACGGATTAAATAAATAATCTATGATTGCAAAGAATGGACATCTGTACACACATGCACAGAAATGGTGTCCGATATTAAACAAAGCATGGCGTCATCCCCCAACTCCTCGCTTAACGCATTTCTACAGGTACAAGACTTGTGTTTGAAATGGACATGGTAGTGGATGTATAGCAATACACTCACTGTGCCTTTAGCAAACTCCCTTCACCTATTTTGTGGTACTGGAGTGGCCTTCAACACTACCCCTTCACTCCCTCCCGTCCATTGAAGTACTGGAGTGGGGCAGTGTTGATTGTTTATGTCGGGACACCTCGCCGGTGCACGCGCGTACCTTTCTTCAACAGAATCAAACCTGTTCTTTTTACTTACTTTTTACACGGTTCGAAATGAATTCTCGATTGATCGTACGACATGGTTGGTGATTGTGAGTAGGAGCGCTGACTCCGGGGAGCTACGGTACTCGAGCACCCGCCCCCTGCCCCCCCCCGAAATTGTATGGGATGTATTTAGTACCCACCCATATATAGGGAGAAGAAAGATTAAATATTAAAAACAGAAAGATAATAACAGAAGATAAAGAAGGAAAGAAAGAGGAAGAGGGGAAACCAATTTTTTTGTCGTACGAGGGTGAATCTAAAAGTTACACCAGCTCGCCGCGAGAGCACGCCGTGTGTCGTGACCGTGGCCATTGCGGAGCAAGCTACAGTAAATGCTGACACGTTCGATAGGAAGGTTAATGTGGCATCCATCCCCCCGTGTTGTATGTGCAGAGAGGCTAGGCTCAATGGCGCGTCAACTGGATGTTCATTCCAAATTGGAGGTGCGTGCAATGATCAGATTTCTATGGGCTCAAAGGCTCAGTTGTACGGACATTCATCGTTAAATCACTGCTGTATATGGTGAGCGTGCAATTTCTCGCCCAGGTATTTTAAATTGGTGCTTAGTCCACCTTTCCGAGCTGTCAGCGGAGAGATGGCGTGGAATGACATTAGTAGACGAATAAGTTTGAGTGGCGTTTATAAAAGTAGGAAAGATATGAAGATAAAGTTGGAATACAAGAGGACAAACTGGGGCAAATATTCATTTATAGGAAGGGGAGTTAGGGATTGGAATAACTTACCAAAGGAGACGTTCACTAAATATCCAATTTCTTTGAAATCATTTAGGAAAAGGCTAGGAAAACAATAGGTAGGGAATCTGCCAGCTGGGCGACTGCTGAGTCCAAGATGTGGGCTACCACTAGACCCCTTGACGATGGTTGGTTTAGTGAATGCCAAGACTGCGTTTTGAGCTGCAACGAAGAACAGTTACCTTATGGATAATACAGGATAAACAGGGGCATTATTATCCGTACTACATGGCCTGAAGAGAAAAGAGAAAAGAGAAAAGGTTGCAGATAACCGGCCATTAACAAGAGGCAAAGGGGCGAAATCCAACACTCCTTATAGAAATTAATAGAAACCTAAGTGGGTTTATGGCCCAAAGATACAGAGGTTATTCCCATACTACACGAGGATGACTAAAGGAGGAGCCTTTAGAACCAAGACGGGATTTACAAAATTTACAGTTTGAAAACTTTCGTCACCTAATGGCAAGGTTGAATGGGAGTCGGCAGAGGGTCATCACTCTTCTTTCCATTACATTACATATTTCCCGGTAGGGAATAGGAACAGAGTCCTCAAACTTCGCCGAAAATCCTACATTTAAACCACCAGTTCACAACATTACATTAAAAGAAAACGGCTAAAACCTTCCCCTCAAACTAAACCGCAGGGGCTATCAAATGTTTAGGAAAAATCCTTCATTACCTTGTATCGCTGGATATTCTTCAAGCAGGCCGCGCCCCTGCCTCCTAGACCTCCGTCAAGTCACACTCCCAGGCACTGGAGCAATTCAGACAAGACGGCCCTAACGTGCCCTCCTTAGGTAGTTCCGTAAGGGGAAGCTTCCCGATTCAATTGAACCACACTTTGCTGATAGGCTGGATTCCTGTACACAACCCCGGTTTTGATTGGCTAGAGAACATATTTACAAGTATCTGATAGATTACATTAGAGGAGGAACCAGCTGAAGTGTCGACAACTTCGGTACATTAAAAAAGTAGTCTTCAGAAAAAGGTTTACTAATAACAAAAATTAAATTTCCTAAGATCTAGGTCCGTTTTTAGTGCGCGAGGGTGAGCTAGCAAATCGATGTTAGAGCCATCTGACTGTAGAAGACGAAATTCTTTGAGAGTTTAAATGTTCAAGTCCGTTGGCATAGATGGTCGTAGACAAGGCGCGCAATTTAAATAGCCTGGAATCCCTGATACTATTATTATTATTACTACTACTATTATTATTATTATTATTATTATTATTATTATTATTATTATTATTATTATTATCTTCATATACACAAAACACATCACACTACCATCCACCAGAGAAACATGTACCGTAATACTAACGATGTCCCACCACACAGCGTTGGCGTCAGGAAGGATATTCAGCCGTAAAACTAGACCTAACTACGGTACGGGCTGACTACTGAATTTAGTAATAGGACAGGAATAGTAATGTTACTTCCCCGCCGTGGGTGGGACCGGTAGAGTACACTCACTGTATCTCTAGCCTGTCGTAAAAGGCGACTGAAAGGGGTCCCAGAGGCATCCATTTTTGTAGCATTTTTGAGCCTGACATTGCTTCCAGTTATTTGTGTCAGGCTACTCGCTTCCATATTTCTTATCCGACCTCCCTTGGTCAACTGTTCTTTTTCTGTCCCGACGGTGTTAGGTTTCCGAGGCCTGGGGAGTCTTTCATTTTCAAGCCTTTTATGGTGCTTGTATTTCCTTGGCCAATACATTCATTCTAAGCATTGCTGGAACTTTTCATATTTTGCTTAGGATGGTTGCCCAGTTATACTTCCCCTTGAGTCAATAGAAACTTAATAAACTGCATTCCTTCAGACCATTTACAAACGAAACTGACCAATTAAAAGATGATGTACCGGTACATGAAATGCAGGCATTAGTGTAAGTAACCATCAAACACACACTTTCCACTACTACTACTACTACTACTACTAAAATTGTTTCATTCCTCCCCAGAAGGGGGAAGCGAGCCTCTTAGACGGTGACGCCGTCTCTCAGGCCGTGAGATTTGTGACGGTGAAGGAGGAGATGCTCGGAGAAGCTGAGGGGTTTGGCGGCCATTGCCTTTACTACGAAATGTCCCGGCATTCACCTTAGTGCAGGAGAATGGAAAACCACTGAAAACCATTCTCAGGACAGCCGACAGTTGGGGCCAACCGTGAGATCCAGCCCTGTCCCGTCTTCCGAATGCAGAGGCGTAGAGCCACAGGAAAGCCGTGGCCACCCCTCCTCTGCTCGGTTGGGCGGTCAAAGTGCAGAGCTGTTAGACCACGGACCAGCCGTGGCCACTTGACGGCCGAGACCCACTTTACTTGAAATACGGTATTTTGGTGATTCAAATTTTGCACAATGAATAATAATAATAATAATAATAATAATAATAATAATAATAATAATAATAATAATAATAATAATAATAATTTCGTGTGGCTATTTCTAGCCGAGTGCATCCCTTGTAAGGAAGACCCTCCGATGAGGGTGGGTGGCATCTGCCATAGGTAGGTAACTGCGTGTTATTGCGGTGGAGGATAGTGTTGGTTGTGGTGTGTGAGTTGCAGAGATGTTGGGGACAGCACAAACACCCAGCCCCATTGGAATTAACCAAGGAAGGTTAAATTCCCCGACCCGGCCGGGAATCGAACCCAAGACGCTCACCATTCTGCCAACGAGTCGGACACAATGAATGATGATAAAATTACATAGATACTAATAGTTTGTGTGTAGATACGTTAATAAGCTTTTCGGTTTTTCTTTTTTTTTCACAGAGAACTTTGCTCTGCGTCTTCCAAATATAAGCTCGTCTGTTCACGTGTAAGACTTCTCTAAAAATGAATGGAGGTTTGAATCGCTTGAAAGTAAGAATGCTTTTCTGTTGTCTATATTAAGTGGGACTCTCGTTCTCCACTAGGTATTCAAAAAAATAGCTCCCTGTGTGCGGCGTGAACCATCTCGTGATGAGGATACGAATTTGGAAAAATCGGAAAGAAATGATAATAGTGAAAGGACGAGGAAGAGAACTACCTATATAAATTCTTAATGGCTAGCAACTACGTATTACGTAGGTGACAGACAAATACGTATTTCCACAGCTTCCCGTATAATCTCAGACCTCTAGTGTTTAGCGTGGGTAAGACCTCGAACATCTGATCGGCGGATGCAGGATGAGTTGCCCACAAGTGGCCACGGTTGGTCCGTGGTCCGGCAGCTCTGCATTCTGACCGGCCAACTGAGCAGAGGAGGGGTGCCCACGGCTCTACCGTGGCTCTACGCCTCTGAATTCGGGAGACGGAGAAGGGTTGGTATCCACCTTCGGCTGACTTGAACGTTGTTTTCCGTGGTTTTCCATTCTCCTCCACTAAGGTGAATGCCGACACATTTCCTAGTATAGGCAACGAAAGCTTACCCCCTCACTTTCTCCAAGCATCTGCTGGTCTGAGAGACGGCGTGACCGTCTAAAAGGCTCACATTCTTCTTCAAGGGAGGAATGGAAACATGTTAGTAGTAGTGGAATATCTCGGAACGCGACATCATGATCCGTTGATAGGGCGTGCTCAGCTGTTGCTGATTTGTCTGGCTGGTTGAGACGGATATTACCTTGGTGTTCCTTGATACGAGTACCAATGGAACCGCAATGTTTGGCCAATGTATACCTTGCCGCAAGTACAGGGAATTTTGTACACCCCAGGGTGTATTTTGTATGGCTTATTACTAAGATTGGTGGAGCCTGACGGGTACCATGTGTTATAAGTACGATGTACCTTTTAAAAATAAGGAAACGAGATCTCGTAAGGAGAAACTTCATTTTACAGGCAGATATATGAATACATGGCAGTACACATTGCTATTCAACATACTCACTATTTTTATCCAAGCTCTTGTTCCTCTACATCAAGACATCGATGTTGGCAAGACAGAAATCTGCTTCCAGTTTCTGAAGCCACGTCATGACGTTCATCCCCATGCTTTATCAAAGACCCAAGAGATGGAAGTCACTGGAGGCCTTGTCGGACGGTCATCGCTCAGCCGATCTCGACAATGTTTGCCCATGGTTTGCCTTTTCTAGATGAGATAATAGGGAGCAAGGGCTGATGATGCGTAATACATAGCCTCTCTCAGCCAAATGTCAAACCCAACCTTCTCGTGCTGCTCCCTGTTATCACAGACTGTGTAAATGGCGACCGAGTACCGGCGGTATAACTGAAGTATACACTGTTAAGAAGAGGAGAGGAAATGCTCTTTCTTCAGTATATACACCAATATCCGTGTAAGGGCCAGTGCCTTGGCCTTAAGGTGGCAGCCCCACCAAGGCACTCGGAGTTTATGGGCCAATAACTCGTAAGCTCTTAAATAAATTTTTTAAAGAAACAAAGATGAAAAATAGCCGGACGGACAAAAAGGTGACGACCTTTAGCGCGAAACAGGTAACACGATTTGGATGTTGGAATGTTCGTACAATGAGAGAACCTGGGAAGCTGAAACAGATCATAAGAGAAATGGAGAATTACCGACTGGATTTTCTTGATTTAAGTGAAGTGAGGATGACTTTGGAGAAATGAAGTGCCGGAATGGAATGACCCTCTTGTACTCAGGGCGAAAACATGGAGAGATTGCAGGGGACGGTGTTGGACTGTTACTGAGCAAGAGAGCAAAGCAGGGACTTCTGGAATGGCACCCTATATTAGAGCGAATTATCACAGCTCGTTTTCAGAATAACATACGCAATATCTGCGTAGTGCAGTGAAGAGACAGTGAAGCAGGAATTCTATGCAGCATTTTCAGGCGTTTTAAAGAAAATAAAACGGAAAGAAGTTGTCCTGCTCATGGGAGACTTTAACGCAAAAGTGGGAAAAGATAATGAAGGAGTGGAACACATTATGGAAAAGCATGGGCTTGGTGAGCGGAACGAGAACGGTGAATTATTCCTTAAATTGTGTACAGAACATGATCTGGTTATTGGAGGGACGCTTTTCCCACATAAAGTCACATGGGTGTCGCCCGACCAACGCACAGAGAATCAAATTGATCATGTGGCAGTAAGTCGTAAATGGAGGTGCTCGCTTCACGATGTGAGAAATAAGAGAGGAGCGGATGTTGGATCTGATCATCACTTGGTGATGGCTTGGTTTAAGTTTAAGATATCAGCAAAGACAAGAATTTTCCAGAGGCGAAGTAGACTTTATGACATTGGCAAGCTGAAGAAGGAACCGATAGTAGAAAACTGATTTAAGTGAAGTGAGGATGACTTTGGAGAAATGAAGTGCCGGAATGGAATGACCCTCTTGTACTCAGGGCGAGAACATGGAGAGATTGCAGGGGACGGTGTTGGACTGTTACTGAGCAAGAGAGCAAAGCAGGGACTTCTGGAATGGCACCCTATATCAGAGCGAATTATCAAACCGGTCTGAAGTCCTAGATCTAGAAGCAATGGAAGGAGTAGAGGAAACATGGGAAGCCATTAAAAAGACTTTAACAGAGACCTGCGAAGAGGCATTAAGTCATAGAGAGTTGCTGAAGAAAGACTGGATGTCAGAAAAGACATGGGAGAAGATTAAACAGCGGAGGGAAACGAAGCAACTTATCCTCACCTCTAGGACACGGCACATTAAAAGAGAACTTGAGAAGAAATACAGTGAGTTAGACAGGCAAGTAAAGAGGAGTGCTCGCAATGACCGACGTAGGCAGGTCGAAGAATACGCAAGTCAAGCCGAAATAGCCGCAAATAAAGGTGATGTGAAGGAACTGTATCAGATAACGAGGACATTATCCAAGAGGAGGGACTATGCTCACTGGAGAACATGAACAATTAGCTAGATGGAAAGAGCATTTTGAGTAAATACTCAACCGAGGAATTGATCAGGTAGATGAAGTCGAAGAAGAGGAATGGGACAGTGATGCTCGCATCCGTGTTGATGAGCCTTCGATAGAAAAGATTAGAAAAGCACTTAAACAGGTTAAAAGCGGGAAGTCTCCTGGGCTAGACAACATTCCACCTGAAGCCTTAACTGTTGAAATAGATGTACCAGCTGCAGCATTACATATCTTATTGAAGAAAATTTGGCAAGAGGAAAAGATGCCAAAGGAATGGAAGAACGGGCTCATAGTTAAGCTGCCTAAAAAGGGAGACATAAGTAACTGCAAAAACTGGAGAGGAATTACATTACTATCTATTCCCAGTAAGGTAATCACCCGTATTAAAACAACAACTGAGCAGAGGCTAAGGGAGGAGCAGGCTAGCTTTCGAGAGAGTCGTAGTTGTGTAGACTTGATCAACACTCGCCGGATCATCATTGAGCAGAGTTGTGAATGGAACTCTAATACGTATATGCTCTTTGTTGACTTTGAGAAGGCTTTCGACTCAGTCGACAGGGACGTCATGTGGCGCCTGTTACTGAAGTATGGAATTCCACGGAAGATAGTCAACCTGATTAAGGAGACATACAATGACTATGAGTGCCGGGTGGTTCATGAAGGCAAGCTAACAGAAGCATTTGGAGTGACCTCCGGAGTTAGGCAAGGGTGTGTCCTGTCGCCTATCATCTTTCTTCTGGTGATAGATGATATCATGAGGAAGTGTACGCAGAAAAGAAGGGGTTTACAGTGAGGGCTGCTAGAGAGACTGGAAGATCTGGACTACGCAGACGATATTTGCTTGCTGACACACACCTTTCAGCATATGAAAGAGAAACTCAAAGAACGAGAAACTGAGGTACGATGAGAGTTATTATGTGTGGTGATGGTTCAAATAACAAAACGGAAATACTTCTTGGCAGAGGTACGTGTAGACTCCAGCAGAGTTAGTGATGCAGGTAAACAGTAACTTCAATTCATAATCTCCTCCCGAAATCAGCGATGAACCTGAACCGCTTCCGGAAAATGAACAAGTTGACGTTAGACTTAGTCGAAAATTGTATTAACGGGACAGCTAAATCTTACTCATTCAATTGGGAAATAGTTAATATGATATTCCCACCCTCTTCTTCGCCCAATGTTCGTCATCCAGGTAAAAGAAATTTTACGATCCGATCATACCCTATAGATTCTTGGGTGCATTTCTCGAAGCAGATACATTTCTTCATATATTGAAATAGACCGTTGGTTATGCCTCTTTCCTTGGCATACTTTTTCTGAGTGGATATGTACCCCTACCACGAATAAGAATGTCTCAGTTCCACTGTCAGTTATAGAATCTGAAATTACGTGTTTTGGCTACTAAACATAATTATAATTAAACAGAACAATGACAATTATTGCTTTTTGTGTCATTATAAATCTCATTTCTAAAAGGTACAGTACGTAAACTATAAGTCTGTAGAAATAAATTGTTGCTAAGGTTGATGTTCAGAATATCGTCTCTCCCTGTTTCCCGAGCAAGTGCGTAGCGGGTCGTTAACGACCCATGTGTTTATATGGGCTCTAAACAAGTAAATATGGTTTTGTTCATTTCTACATGTATAATGGGTCATACTAAGTGTTTATATATACAAGTTATCAGTATCGCAAGAAGAAAATAATTTGGGCATAAATGGGTTCCTTTCCTCACATTCAACACTTTACACTTCTGCCATTTACATAATACACGCTGGTTTCCTCACATACGGTGCAAGGAGGGGCAAAAGATCTTCATAGGTCGACGCCCCGAACAAATAGCCTTTAAAAAAAGTTAAAGGAGGAGCGTAGTTTCGCGCAATAATAGCGACAAGTTATGAATTCCTGTGAAAATGCCGTTCTTTCCTCCCGTCTGAAGTTCACACTACGCGCTTGTCATTCAATGTTTGTACGTAAGAATGCTATCGCTATATCATTCAATAATAAAGGTATAAACTGGGGCCTAGTTTCTCACATTAATAGCGACAAGTTATAAATTCCTGTACAAATGCTCGTACATTTCTCCCGTACCAACTTCACACTACGCGCTTGTAATTCAATCGGAAATTCTGTTACATAATTATTATGTTTGTCCGTAAGAATGCTATCTGTAATATCGCCAAATAACTAAAGTATTAACGGAGGGGCGTAGTTTCTCACATTAATAGCGACAAGTTATAAATTCCTGTGCAAATGCTCGTTCATTTCTCCCGTACCAAGTTTAAACTACGCGCTTGTAATTCAATCGGAGGTTCTCCGGAGGCACCGATTGAAAGCGCCCGGAGCCCCCGCTCCGTAAACAACCGCTCCGTTAACAGCGCTATTTAATAGCACATTCTGTGCCGTGGTTCTATATAATGGTTCACTGATAATTACAGTTGGATGGTTCTTCTCTTCGCTGGCTGTAGCTTATGTGCGTTTGGTTCTATATTAGGTTCAATTTTCTTTTACAGTTTAGCTTCATTTCCCACTTCTGTAGCCTTATGTGGTCTTCCTGTATGGAATGTGTTTGTTTGTGTCCGGGAAAAGTTTGAAATATGGATTTAATGGCATTCGAAAGTAGGATTTATAGTGCTGTGTTTACACTCATCTGAGTCCTTAAAATGCCGACTGAAAAAAGTGGAATGAACACAGGTTTCCACAGAAATCCCAGACTATTTTCTTGACGAGAAATTGCCAAACACCATTTAGTTTAACTTCCTCGTCTTTCGGAAATCTGTGAAATAAGATAGCACGTCCTTTCAGATCTTTGGTACACAGCCAGGAACATTAGAGTACAGCATGTTTTTTTTTTTTTTTTAAGAATTATCCGATGTTCGCATTACTTAAATACGGTCATTAATTTCATTCGCTAAATTATAATCACCCGCACTTGCACAAGAAAACTCAAAGTACAAAAATACGTCTTGATATGCTAGTGAATGTTTGAATGAGTATACTTCGCCCACGCAATTTTATGGCTAAGAAGAGCGCAAATAGCGGCGAAACAATGCGTTTTACGAGCTCGTGCGGGAACCAGTTTTACCACCAGCGAGCACGGTTGCCAATCTGGTGATTTTGTCACCAGATCTGGTGTTTTCAGGAAGTCATATGGTGACAAATTTTGAATTTTGCGACTTGTCGAAAATATGGTGTTTTTCTTTAAAATCTAGTGACATATTTGGTGATTTTATAATAAAATGTCAATTTTAAAAAATAACATGTTTACGTAAGCGACTCGCTTGAAAATGAAACCAGCGCCATTGAGCAAGAGCGCGCCGCGCGGGATTTTTAGCAGCATGAATGATGTATCTCCATGCATTATTGCCCTTATTATTAAGGTGAATAATAGCTCGGTCGACATCATTCGATACTTGTAACTGGAAAGGTTAGAATAAATCATGCGAGGAGCCCAGCTGCCAGTGCCAATGTCGCTGTGTTGATTAAAGATAGTGCGCTGGACTTTTGAGTTGGGACTGTTTGGTAGTGTCTACTTCTTAATTTATGTTAACATTTTTAATTACAGAGTTAGTATAGTTGTGAACAAAGTATAAACAGAGATTTAGAGACGAATGGCTTAAGGATGATAGGTATAAGAAGTGGTTACTAAAAGTAGAAGGAATTGCCACCAAAGGCTTTTTGCAAATACTGTAAAACTCAACTAGGTGCTATATTAGGAGATATCGAAAAACATAGGAACACTGCTAAACACATCAAGGCAGCCGAACCCTTTAGTTCTAATAGGCAGAAAACTTTAAATTTTAAACCACTTAATCTTGAGACAAATTTAGTGGAAGGAAGAACGGCACTTTTCATAGCAGAACATTGCTCGGTTCAAGTGATTGACCATTTTCGCGAGTTGTATAAAGTAAATTTTCCCGGTAGCAAAGAGATTAATAAGTTGAAGTTGCATCGTAGAAAATGCACTGCTATCATACAAAACGTGTTAGCTCCTCATTTTGAAAAAGATTTGATAGATGATTTACATGAAAGTGAAAACGGGTATAGTTTGTTGTTGGATGAAACGAATGATATTTCAGTTACCAAGTTACCAGGCATTGTTATAAGATATTATTCAAAAAGTAAAAGAGAGATTGTCGTGACATATCTACAGTTAGTAGAATTGTCAGAATGTAGAGCTGAAGATATAGTTGAGGCTTTGGAGAAATGTCTGTGTAATAAAGGTTTGGATTTGACCACATTACAAGCAATAGGAAGAGACAATGAGTCTGTTATGGTAGGCATAAATCATGGACTTTATATAAAGTTAACTTAAAGGCTAAAATGCCAAATCTACAATTAATCAGATGCGTTTGTCACTCTCTACAATTGACAGTTTCACATGCATCAGGGTGTTTGCCGAGAAACTTAGATTTCCTCATAAGGGAAAGTTACAATTGGTTTTCACAATCATCTCTACGGCAGGTAGTATACAAAGAACTATACAAGACAATAAATGAAACTGATAAATCAAGACACAATAAATGAAGGCGACTCTCCCTTGAAATTAGTACAGTTAAGCCAAACTCGGTGGCTGCCCATCGAAAGTACAGTGACAAGAATAATGCAACAGTGGACCGAGTTAAAAACTCACTTTGAAATCCCTTGTCTTAAAGATAACATTTTTTTGCTAGTTGCTTTACGTCGCACCGACACAGATAGGTCTTATGGCGACGATGGGACAGGAAAGGCCGAGGAATGGGAAGGAAGCGGCCGTTTCCTTAATTAAGGTACAGCCCCAGAGTTAAAGATCGCTGTTATATAGCCGATATTTTATATTCAATGTATCGCGACCCTCAGAATTATTTGTACTTGTCTTTTCTGAAGCCAATTTTTGGTGAAGTGCAGTGAAAGTTCGAAACCAAGATGCTACAAAATTATTAGGTGACCTAATCCTTCTCTTTAAGTCATTATACACCAAGGTTCTACTACCCAGTGTCAAAGTAGATGTCCCGAAAACAGAAATTAATAATCATCTGGGCCCAAAGCCCTACCCAGGTTATGATTTAGAAACTAAAGTATCATCGTCCTCCCTTTCTGAAGACCAACAGAAACAACTACGCGATAGATGCATGCAATTCATTGTTGAACTTATCCAACAACTGAGGCAAAGATTACCTGAAAATATAGGGATCCTTGAAAAAATTCCTCTCTTTTCACATAAAAATTGTTTAAGGCCTTTTAAGTTGCAAATTATTGATATAGCACAACTCTTTTATGCTTACAATAATGTTATTGTGGCAGTAGAAAACCAGTGGAGAAATCTGCATCATATCCAGTGGACTGAAGTTAAGGACACTGAATTTTTGGGCAGAAGTTGATTTGTACAGTGATTCAACTGGAGAAAACCCTTTCAGCGGACTTGCAAATTTAGCTATTTCGTCTCTCGTACCGGTACTTCCTCATTCTAATGCGGATGTAGAACGAGTGTTCAGCCAAGTCAATATGACTAAAAGTAAACTGAGAAATACAGTGTCAATTCAAACTCTCCATTCGGTCAGGTGTGTAAAATTAGGATTGAATAGGGCAGGGAAATGCTGTTATACACGCGATCTACCGAAAGAAGTACTGCAGAAAATAGGCACATTAGAGTCATACAACTATCCCGGCTAAGTACCTTCAACTTCTACAGATCAGCCATAAATAAACAAATATAGTACAGTTTTTTTAATTTGTGTATAGAGTTTGCAATTAAATAGACTTATGTTAGGATTACGATAATTGATAAAACGCAGTGAACATTTTATTATTCTAACAGTGCTAGTGTTTTATTGTGACTTGTATTCAATTGATCATATGGCTATAATATAGGCTAGACCTATCTTCGCAAGAGGACACCAGAGGCAGAACAGCACAATTGAAAGGAGGTAAGTGTAATTTTAATGCCTTCTCTTACTAAATCTGGATAATTTATAGAGTTTTCAAATCCAGATCTGGTGATTTTTAAATCCATATCTAGTGATAATGAGTATCTAGGAGTTGGCAACCGTGCCAGCGAGCCCTATAATTCCCAGCCTTATATAATAACGTAAGCAACGCTATGAACTGAGACATATAGACACCCGTTTCGCAGTTTACACGGATTCTACCATAGGCTTTACAAAACTGAAGCGTTCCATTCGCCCATACCTGAATGCATTTGAATACCTTGCGAAAAGGGTACCGGTACCATGCTCTCGTGTGTAGGCCTACTAAAAGGTTATCGAAACTGAACGAATTTCGTCAAGAGTAATTAACTGTCCAATCTACATTATTTTCCCTCGCCATATTACACTACGCAGTACCGTACTACCGTATGAAAACACACTGTCCACCTAGGGTTGGCATCGTAAAAGGTATCCAGACATAAAACTGTAACAAGTAACATCAAGTACCGACCCCAATAAGTTGGAGAAAAGAAAGAAAGAAAGAAAGAAAACGTACTTCAAGATGTTTTAGTCATAACTTTCACATCTTATCAAATGAAGGGGGAAAATCTTTAACAGTACCAATAATCGAACATAGGACTTTGTTTGGGACGTGGTCTCTTTACTAGTTAAAGCAATTCTGTCCCAATTAAAATGTAAAAAGTTTAATCAATGAAAGAGAAATAAATTTCCACAAAATTTTGCATGAAGTGGTTGTATCGGTGGGCGAATGGACTCTGCCATTGGCTGAAGATTAGAGCAATGAAATGTCGTTCCCATAATTCAAGACAGCGAGAAGTTATAGCCAACTTACGCGCGATGAAAAGACCTAAGAAAATGAGGCAATGGCAAAGAGTAACGAAATGAAATAAATAAACATAACAATATGTCGCTGTCTTGAATTATGGGAGTGACGTTTCATGGGGCAAATCTTCAGGCAATGGCAGAGTCTATTCGTTCCACCGCCAGCCATGATTATATAGAAACACCGAAGATTTATAACATAATGTTGAAATACTTCAGACGTAGGTAAGCAGTAATTACGATTCGAAACACTAGAAATCATAGACAGCGCCACTTACGATTTAATATTAATAATAAATAGAGGCCTAAAGCCGCGAGAAGAAATGGAGGTTAGAAGCCGCGATTTTTGTAGGTAAGCACTAATTACGATTCCGAACACTACAAATCACAGACAGCGCCACTTACGATTTAATATTAATAAGAAATAGAGGCCTAAAGCCGCGAAAGTAATAATAAGAAGAAATGGAGGTTAGAAGCCGCGCCACTTACGATTTAATATTATTGTAGGTGAGCAGTAATTACGATTCCAAACACTACAAATCATAGACAGCGCCACTTACGATTTAATATTATTGTGGGTGAGCAGTAATTACGATTCCAAACACTGCAATAGTGGAACTCGTGATTCATTATCAATAAGAAACACAAATAATGGCATGTTTAAATGCTTCAGAGATAGCGGTACACTGTGGTCCAGGGAAAAATACACACACATAAAGAAGGACATAGAAAAAGAAACATTTATGGTGACATTGAACGTACCTTAATGGAGAGGAGGGTAGAGATCAGCAGCTGCCAGGAAGAAATTATGTACTCTGTTCTCTATCGGAAAGGCACTTTTGAACAGGAATTCACAAAGATAGCCGACAAAATGATATTTCCTCCTGCCAAATGTCGGAATGGAACAACTGCCGTGTTTTAAATGTCGCCATCTATTTTCAATATTCTGTGTATGTACAGAAGGCCTGTTATCAGGCATCACTCTCCTGTTACTCCTGTTAACGGGTCCGCTTCTGCTGCTGTCAATAAATTGTATGGAGTGATTGACCCTGAGATGAATGTAGCCCTCCTCCTCCAAGCAATCGTAAGCTTTCCAACAGTCAGAAATCAAAATTGATCCCGGCAATACCCACTCTTTAATGACTTCTAGCAGCGTATCCTTGTTTCTTCTTTCTACAGGAACAACAAACAACTTTGTGTGATCGTCCCTTTCAACACCCCCGAATAGCCACTGCCCTGTAATATATCTGCCGCAGTGGTATTTAGACTTGCCGAATTTGCTCTCATCTATTTCCACAACGACATTCGGTCCACCTATTTTTTTTCTGTTGCGATCTACCCATGCTACACAAACTTCACGGCAAAAGCTACTCCAATCTACCAAAGTTGTGTGACCGAAACCAAGTTCTGTCTTTAGAACAGCGTATCTCGGCTTAGGTAAAGTGCACCAAAGCACAACGAAATATCCTATGTCGAAAAGGGAAAGCTTTGATTTCTCAAAAAACGTATTTCTGTTTCCACTAACCCACCATCCACATTTCACACCGTTGTATCTACGAGAGCACCTAAAAAATATATCGCTGCCTCGCCGAACACTGAGTTTGGTGCTTTCTCCACATTTTTCACATTTTCGCTCCCTCGTGATGAGTCCGTGATTAACGTAAAACGATAATAAGTCTTCTAATTTAGACCTAAATTGGGCAAAATCTATTTTCACACAGCAGTTTCCACAACCAGCGACATCCATTTTAAATAGTAAATTGTTGATTACCACACCAACGAAAAACTATAATTAAACATCGCGCGCATTCGGAGCCGGAAATCAGTGTCCAAGGAAAATAAAGAAAAAAAGAATAATTAAACCTCGTGCGCAATGAGTCCCCAAGAAGAAGAAAGGAAGTTGGTACTTCGTCCTACCGTAGTACTAGGAACTAAGAACTTAGAGAACTTAGTTGTTGGTACGTCATACTAGAAACTAATTCAAGTTGGTACCACGAACTATTGAAGTGACCTACATCCCCAATGACAAACAATGACAAATGAACATTAAACAGCGGTTCTGCGCTGGTCAACCTTTACGGGAGTTGTACCCACATAAGTTTATAGCAACAATTTCTCGTCAATACTACACTAATGGAAAGCTAGAAGTGCTAAGATTGCTCTTACCGGTAATCGTATGGATGAACACCGTGAACACGAGGAGTAATATGCCTAATATCTTCTCCATAATCTTATTAGATTATAGTATCTTTTACCGTAAATAGTAAAACACGTAAGCTAAAATTAGTTATAGTTTCACTTTCGTAGGCTAAAATCAGCAATACAGTGTAATATTTCCTTGAAATGATGAGCAGAATATTTCTCTCGCTCCGCACGTTAAGAAAATTAAGAATGCATTAAAAACATTTAACTATCATCCAATGTACATTACTGTTTCAGCAGGCCTAGATTACTGTCTCTGAGCCACCGCCGTCTCAATCTCTTATACTGCCTGTTCTGTGCCGCCAGAATTGCGTTTACAGCGACATTGCAGATGGCAGCACTTACCGCACCCACAGCACATGTTGCTTAAATGAGAGATGGTCCGTAACGCCAATATAAAATGAAAAATAATCCTTAACGTGTTACTAATTGAGAAGAAAATGCACATACAGAAACTAACATTTAACATTTGAACTTGGCTTAAGATATAGAAACGTAAAATATATAAAATCTTACCAGTTACAGTAGATATATTAGTATCATCCCACTGTTGCATGGTACAAACATGTCAGAATTTTCTCGACACGGAGCACCTTTTCAGTCCTTTTATTATTGTTATTGTTATTTACCAGCAGTGGGCGCAAAGAAAATTTCTATCACTCGTTGATCCTTTGTTCATGACCAGATTTCAGGATATGTATTATAGTACATATTGCAGCGCGTGCGCCAGACATGTCATTACATCCACTACCCAATCTCACCGCGCTAAATAGCTTCTACTGCGTCTCCAGAATATCATCTAGTGAGAACATAAATTAACCCATTTTGTAACAGATAAGACACACATTCCACTATAGATTTCACAGTTAGCGAGACAGCATCTGCCGTCTCATTAGTCATACACTTCAGTTTTCTACATTTTGATTCGAACTGAACTATTTCATCGTACTCATTGAAATCATCATTCAACCATTGTAAATATTTTATCTGCCGGTGAATAGAAATGCACACAACCTGTACTGTTTTGCCGAATGTGCTAAGTTCTGGCAATGACGTAGTGCCCCATATGTGCTCAACATATACCTTCATGAATGTTTATAATTTTCATTTAATTCATCAATAGACGTTTGCATCTTGGAGTGTACTTTTGCCTTATGTGCAATTAATGTGTTTTATATGGTTTATATTTAATATGTCAATCAACACTTTTTTTAAGTTACCTATTGTACTACTGTTATGAACGTGATACTTTTCATTAAGTATATGTCAACCTAACTTCCGTCACTTGACAAGGTATAAAGCCTAGCACAACACTATAAGAGCTTATAAAGCTGTATTCAAGCATATTACCTTTTTATACCTGACGAATTGATTCCAAGAACTTGTTTTATTTGCAAAAATGAAAGGTGACAGTACAAATGTACATAGCAATGTGTTTTACCATGTATTGTAATTTTTTTTAATGTGTTTCAAATAGTTATCGTTTTAATATTATTCTTCAAACAAACTTAAATATTCAAACAGGATAACCACTCGTAGACATGTCTACTTAATGTCATTCAATACAAAATTGTTTAAAATTTGGCAAGGTATTACTATTGAGAATGTGCAGTCTAATGTAAATGTATGACAGCTGAAGATGACTCTGTGATGAATCGAATCCGGTTCTGTTTTTAAGAAAAAACTCTTAATAAATAAGTATTGAGCAGGTGGATCTCTCTTTCTTTCTATGATATATGATAGATATCAATACGGAACATAATGAAATTAATTAATCAAACATTTCCTACATACATTGTCTCTTATTACTCCATTTCTGTGTAGGTGCTTTCAAAGATGGCAGTGTCCAGTCAGCAGTCCTACTACCCATCTTATATATTCTTTACCGATTTCCAGCAGTTCCTTAGTATGCTTCTTGTTTGGGCTCTTTATTAGTTCTTTTGCAGGCATGCATCCTGGAGCAATTTTCCAGTTTTCCATTTGTTTCTTTTGTACCCATTTACCTATGTATAGGCGGGCTTGTCTATAGGAGATCCCACATGTTGATTCTGGGCCCACAAAAGGTTTTTCTGTCCCTTTTCTTGCCAGTTTATCTGCTTTTTCATTATCTTCTATGCCTGCATGCCCAGGTATCCATATTATTTTAACAACATTGTACTCTGAGAGCTTGAGAAGTGTATGACAATACCAAACAATTTTGGATGTAACCCAGACAACTTCAAGTGTCTTAATGGCTGTAAATATGAAAATGTTCTTATCTCTGTCGTTCATTTTCAGATTTTCCTTGAGGCATGACTTGTTGGCTGATGATGGCACAAGTTTAGTACCAAAACTAGTACCTCATGTGAACGATATGTGATTCATTGGAAATTCTAAGTTCCCATGGAGCATATCAAAAATCAGATCAAAAATTAGATGTATGGCTTTTCAGGCATTTGCTCTATTAACCAGCGTTTCGTCTTAGGTCTGACACTAGACTCATCAGAGTGGGATGTGTCAGACCCTACCCACTGACGCTAGGGTGTATGCAGGTGAACTTCTCAGAAGCCTATTTAAGAGGTCCAGTCTGATTGTGGAGTTTTATCTCCCGTATGCAGTTATCAGACTGTGCCTCTTAAATAGGCTTCTGATAAGTTCACCTGTATACACCCCAGCGTCAGTGGGTAGGGTCTGACACATCCCACTCTGATGAGTCCAGTGTCAGACTTAAGACGAAACGCTGGTTAATAGAGCAAACGCCTGAAAAGCCATACATCTAATTTTTGATCTGATATGTGATTCATTCACGTTAATAAATGTTTTTGTATTGAATAGGAGGAACCCTCTTAATTTCAATTATTGGCATGTAATGCTGGCTATCATTGCAGCTTGGAAAAACTGTAGCGCGTCTGCCTAGGCTCATTTGGTTTGATCTCTCAGGTCTTCCCTGTTAATCCCTCCTCCTGTTCCCTACTCAGTCCTCAGATGAGTCTCAAATGGTTTCTCAAATACATACTTGGAATCATATAATCAGCTGGCATGTGTAAAACTTACCCTGTTATTACTCTATTAATTTTACAGTGATCAAGATTGGGCCTTTGAGCCTTCCAGCATTCATTTTGCTCCAATCAATGCGAGCTCATTCTAGCCTGTCTCTCTATAAAGTTACTTAATGGAGGGAGATCTAGTCACAGTCTAATATATACAGTCGCGAAGCTCTGATGATATTTTTCATCCGATGCTACTACAGCTCTCCAAGCGGCGAGGTAGAGGCAACGTGCTAGCAGACAACAGGGAACGAATTACCACTACAGTCTAAAATGGTTATAACTTTTGAAGCATTCATGCAAATAATGTCCTGACAAGGTTACTGTAATCCTTATGAAATGGTGGAGGAGGTCAAACAATTTATTTGGACGAGGAGTTCGAGCAGTAGCGTAGCCAGGATTTCAGTTTGGGGGGGGGGGGGGCATTTATTTTGATAGGTGACCAAACTTCCAGAGTTTAGGTGGTATAGAAACCTAAAAAGGAAATTAGTGTTCTTGGATCCAAGTAAGAGTGGTGGATTCGTGCGGATTCCGGAAGCTAATAGTAATCATCATCATCATCATCATCATCATCATCTTCTTCTTCTTCTTCTTCTTCTTCTTCTTCCGTTTTCCTACATCTGTGGGGTCACGGGTGCGAACTGTGTCGCACATGTGAATTTGGCCCTGTTTTACGGCCGGATGCTCTTCCCGACGCCAACCCTATATGGAGGGATGTAATCACTGTTGTGTGTTTCTTTGGTGCCTGGTAGTGTAGTATGTTGTCTGAATATGAAGAGAAAAATGTTGGGACAAACACCAAGTCCCCAAGCCAGAATATAAATACGGTAATTTTATTATAATAGTGGTCATGTGATAAGCTATAAAGAAGTGACATTTTATACGATTAATGCGGCAAAGAAACACACACATACACGTCGAATAAAGGTTTCTCGCCCTTCTCCATAGCTAGATGTTGAAATCAAGAGAATGATGGCCCACCGTGACTCGTTATTTCGACATTATAAACAAACCTTAGATGACACAGACTTCGAATCTTACCGCATCTTAAGAAATCGCACAAAACAGTTAATCAGAAATAAAAAATGTGCATATTTCCGGAATTTAGCTAACAACTTTAATTCCAATTGCGCATGGGACCAATTTAGAGCTCTGGGAATAGGAAAACATCAACAGAGCCAGACAACTCCTGACATTCTACTTGACGAACTGAACGATTACTCTAGTAGAATAAATATTCAACCTACCCCAATTAACTGCACCGAATCACCGCCCTCCCCTCCAGCCAATCCACCATTCACATTTCACAGTGTCACAGAAAATCAGGTTAAAAAGGCTTTGTACTCGATTAAATCAAAGGCCACGCGTGTAGATGATAATCCTATTACTTTTATACATAACATTATTGGTGCTCTCCTGCCTATACTGACGCACATACTGTACTACTGTTTACTAAACGGAATTTTCCCTACTGTCTGGAAAACAGACAATATTGAATATTATACTGGTACCTAAGAGTTTAGACCCACAATCTCTCTCTGACATTCGTCCTGTGTTCATACTCCCTGCGCTTTCTAAAGCCTTTGAACGTTTAGTATATGAGCAAGTTCTGGAATACCTAAATAAAAATGCTCCTTTGGACCCTTTGCAATCTGGATTTAAGAAGGGTCACAGTACCGCGACAGCACTTTTGAAGGTAAGAAGAAACGCTATAGACAAACGACTGCTCACTAAACTTATCATTCTTGACTTCAGTAGCACCTTTGACACTATAGAAATTCCGACTATGATAAAGTAAATGGAACTGCTAAATTTCGACCTGGCTGCGCTTAAGTTTCTTAGTTATTATTTGAGTAACCATCAACAGCGTGTAACAGTAAACGACAAGGCCTCTAAATGGAAAATGAAACTTAGTGGTGCCCCGCAGGGCAGTATTCTAGGGTCCTTACTTTTCTGCATTTATATCAATGACGTACCGGTACCATCCGTGACAGGAAATAACATATCGACACTGCAAGACAAGATATTAACAATGACCTCTGACGACTCAGTATATATGCACAACGAAATTCTCTTATACTAAACTCCACAAAATCTCAGGCAATCATAATTGGACCACGAAAATTACTGAGCTGCTCAAACAATGTCGCAATCCCGCCTATCCTACTGAATGGGAACATTATTCCCCACAGTAAACCGGTTAAAAATCTTGGCTTAATTATGAATGAAACACTTGATTGTTCTGGTCACACGAAAGAAATACGTAAAAAAGACTTTTGGAGTGCTTCACCCTCTTAAACGGCAGAGGGATATATTTCCATTTGAGCTAAAGGCAAAACTAATACAGACACTCATTCTCCCTATTCTTGATTACTGTTACGTTGTATTAGTTGATATAACGAGAGAAGAAACACTTAAACTTCAACGAGCACTGAATTCCTGCCTGCGATTTATTTACAACATCGGGTACGATGTTCATACCACAACATACTATCAGGCTGTCTCATGGCTGAAGCCTGATAGACGTCGGCAGCTATACACACTTTAACGATGGTGTTTAGGAGTGTTAGCTGAAAGTCAGCCACTGTATATTTCTTCTAAATTCACCTTTTTATCATCATTTCACAACTTAAATACACGTTCTAGATCCTATCTTTCTATTCCACTGCACCGCACAAATACAATTAATAGATTATTTGTGGTGATCGGCGTCACATTATGGAATTCCTTGTCAGCTCAGGTCAGAGAAACTAGCTCTTTATTAAGATTTAAGGACACCTGCCAGGGCTACCTGCTGAGGACAGCTGACTGAATGGTCAGCGTACTGGCCTTCGGTTCAGAGGGTCCCGGGTTCGATTCCCGGCCGGGTCGGGATTTTAACCTTCATTGGTTAATTCCAATGGCTCGGGGGCTGGGTGTTTGTGCTGTCCCCAACATCCCTGCAACTCACACACCACACATAACACTATCCTCCACCACAATAACACGCAGTTACCTACACATGGCAGATGCCGCCCACCCTCATCGGAGGGTCTGCCTTACAAGGGCTGCACTCGGCTAGAAATAGCCACACGAAATTAAATTAAACCTGCCGAGACTACCTGCTGAGGACAGCTGACTGAATATCTGAAGTGTGAATGTGTGCGTGCCTGAGGATGTCGTTTTTAAGAGTTTTTAATATCGAAATGAAATGGCGTATGGCTTTTAGTGCCAGGAGTGTCCGAGGACATGTTAGGCTCGCCAGGTGCAGGTATTTTTATTAGACACCTGTAGGCGACCTGCGCGTCGGGATGAGAATGTAATGATGATGAAGACGACACATACACCCAGCCCCCGTGCCAGGGAAATTAACCAATGATGGTTAAAATTCCCGACCCTGCTGGGAATCGAATCCAGGACCCCTGTGACCAAAGGCCAACTCGCTAACCATTTAGCCATGCAGCCGCACTTTTCAATATTAATTAGTTTTAATATGAATTTAGTTAATAATGTATTTAAATTTATTTTTAAAACTATTAATTTATGTAGTTTTAACTGTTTTACGTATCTGTATTTTATTTAAAATTTTGATTAGTCTGTGGTTAAGTATACGAAAGGGCCTCGAGCCCTAACTTCGCCACTGTAAAAAAAGCACTAATAAATAAATAAGTATATATAGAATGTAAGGGGTATGGGTATAGGCTAGATATTTTGTTAGTTGGTAAAGAAAAATATATGTCACAACATATGCTAGGGAGTGTTTACCTTGTCCTATTAGTTTCCCTAGCGGTTAGGGCAGCGCAGTTGTTAGCTTTCATCCGGGAGCCAGTGGATTCGAACCCTTCTGTCAGCAGCCCTGAAAATGTTTTCCTGTGGTTTCCCATTTTCACACCAGGCAAATGCTGGGGCTGTACTTAATTAAGGCCACGGCCGCTTCCTTCCCACTCCTACGCCTTTCCTATCCCACCGTCACCATAAGGCCTATCAGTGTCGTTGCGACGTAAAGCAAATTGTTAATTCGTTTCCCTCGCAAGCCTGGGATACAGAATGTCTGTCTGTTAGGTCATCAGCCCAGAGGCTGGTTGGATCCTCAAATAGCACCACCAAAGGTTATGCGGTTATAAGGAAACCGCAAAAACCAATGGCAGCACCAAAATGAGGCGTACTAGGCAAGACGAGGAGTGAGGTAGTTTGCCATCGCTTTCCTCACTGGGTCAGAAAGTGCTATTGCAGCACGACTGACGCTATGAGCAACACCTTTCATAACACTCAGATGCACTAGTCGTGCTCTGAATGTCATTAATCAGCACTACCCATACCCCAGCAGCTTCCATATTGTCACAGCCATGGATGAGACTGGGACTTCGGTGGAAGCTACACTTTACTCTGGCCTGTGCTAAGAGATGGATACAAAAGTACTGTATCCATCAAGAAATGGCAGCAGGCAAGGGATACAGAATATAGAAGCATAAATTTACAGTTTTATGACGCTAATATTCGTATGTATAATTTTTATTAACGTGCCAGAAACCAACGACATGGAGCTGTTGCCATTTCAACACCGTCTTGAGGGCCACCGACCAAAGTCGGGATTTGAACCTGCGAACTCGGACTCAGAAGGACAGCGACTCAACCAACTGAACCACATGAAAAGGAGGCGTTTGTGATTATTGGTATAAATAGATTCAGTTAGTATGTTTACACAGGTTTTATGAAGAGCATTTATTAAGGCGTACGTTTTCCAACTGTCCTAAATGCACGAGACCGGACGGAAGAACTAGCTGGGGTGTCGCTTCCTTCTCTGTACACTTTTCCAAACCAAACTCCATGACGTAACAGCTCCGAAGGGCCATCGCCTACCAAGCGACCGCTGTTCAGCCCGAAGTCCTGCAAATTATGAGGTGTCCTGTGGTCAGCACAACGAATCCTCTCCGCCGTTATTCTAGGCTTTCTAGACCGGGGCCGTTATCTCACGTCAGATAGCTCCTCAATTATAAGCTCGTGGGCTGAGTGTACCTCGAACCAGTCCTCCGGGGCCTCCGGTAAGAGGCAGGCAAGCTACCCCTACACCGCGGGGTCGGCTTGTTACTTTCAGGTCACCTTATTTTAGAATTAGACTTCAGGCATCCTGCATTCGATGCCCGCCACTGACAAAGTTAAGAACGGCATGGGATCGGGAAGATACAGCCTCGTTTTGGGTGCAATAGAGTTGGCCATGAGTCTCCCGTGATCGAAATATCTACGACCTGGCAGGTAGTCACCTTCACGGGGAGTCGTACCAAAGTGGTTCTTTTTTTTTTTTTTTTTTAGAAAACAAATTAAATGAAGATTCGACTTCCTCACAAACGAAGAACGATATTATCAATTTTACGAACAGTTTCAATAATGCAACCGGTTTAGAGTACAGAAGCTACGATTTCCATTGTTGGATATAATTACATGGCAACAATCAAAACCATCAATATCTACAGAAGATCCGTCACCGCACTCGGTAGGACAGGCTTTCTTTTCATATCCACCGGGCGAGTTGGCCGTGCGGTTAAGGGCGCACAGCTGTGTGCTTGCATCCGCTTCGAACCCCACTGTCAGCAGCCCTAAAGATATTTTTCCGTGGTTTCCCATTTTCACACCTTAATGACAGCTGATGGCGGAGCTGTTGAGGATCCAACCAGCCTTAGGGCTGAAGACTGAACATACAACATACAATTAAGGCTACGGCCGCTTCCTTCCCACTCCTAACCCTTTACTTTCCCATCGTTGCTATAAGACCTACGGTGCGACGTAAAGCAAATTCTAAATCTATATATATAAAATAAGAGTTTTGTCTGTACATTGCTCAGAATTTGAAAATAATGGTATTTCTGTATCGGTCATGTCCATAGTAACAAGAAAATGCACTTTTTACATTTCCATAATTTCTGTCTGTCTGTCTGTACACGCATCACGAGAAAACGGTTGAAGAGAATTTAATGAAAATCGGTATGTGAAGTCAGGGTATGAGCCTCTACAATCTAGGCTATAAATCATTTTACTCACGCTGAGTGAAATGGTAGTTTAGGGGAAGACCTAAAATTGAATTCTCAACTATTTATGTTATTAGTGGTCTAATGAAAATCGGTATGTGAAGTTGGGGGATGAGCCTCTATAATTTAGGCTATAAATCATTTTACTCACGCTGAGTGAAATGGTAGCTTAGGGGAAGGCCTAAAATTGAATTCTAAACTATTTATATTATTAGTGGTCGTATTTTAAAGAAAATGGGTATGCAAAGTTGGGAAATAAGTTGCTACAATTTCGGCTATCAATAATTGTATTCACGCTGCGAAAAATCGTAGTTTAGGGGAAGGTCTAAAATTTAATTCTCAAATATTGTTATTAGTAGTCCTATCTTGATGAAAATCGGTATGCAAAGTCAGGAAATAAGGCGCTATAGTCTAGGCTGTAAATTATTTTATTCACACTGAGTGAAATGGTAGTTTAGGGGAAGGCCTAAAATTTTATTCTCAAATATTTCTTATTAGAGGTGTAATTGATGAATGCTACATAACTAAGGTTATATAGTATTAAATTTCCTATTATTCATGTCTTATACATTGTTGCCGTACTGGCTATGATCACAAAGATATTCATGAATTTGGAGTTTTGTTACTAGAGTAAGTCCATATCAGCGCCGAGTAACGAGAAAATGGGTAAACAGTATTTAATGAAAATCGGTATGTAAAGTCGGAGAATAAGAAACTACAGTTTACGGTATAAAATATTTTACAAATCACAGAGTCGAAAGAAAACTAAATGTGAAGGCCTACAATATATAAATCTCATAACATTGATCAACAATAACAGTACATTGACCATTGTTTGTCGTGATGTGCTTTGTGGCTTCTGTTGGCCCTCATCTCCGGTAGATAGGATTACTGCTGCGTACAGAGTATTTTTTATTTGATTTACGTCGCACCGACATAAGTTTTATGGCGAGGATGGGATAAGAAAGGGCTGGGAGTGCCTTAGGCCTTAATTAAGGTTCAGGCCCAGCATTTGACTGGTGTGAAAGTGGGAAACAACGGAATACCATCTTCAGCGCTGCCGACAATGGGGTTCGAATCCACTATCTCTCGGATGCAAGCTCACACCTGCGCACCTCTAACCACACGGTCAACTCGCCCAGTCGTACAGAGTGTAACAGCCTGCCTGAATATTGATGGGAAGTAGCTGGGGAGTTAGATAACTTTCTTCTTTAGCATGCCATTCCCCTGGTTTTTAAATTTTCTGATACTACTGGTACGTAACACACTGGATCATCATAGCATTCGGGCTATTCAACCCCTCTTTTGAGGCACTGATTGGAATGAACAGTGTGCATATTTAGCAGAATAATGGCAGATGAGTGTTCATGGCAATCTGCGGCCTGGTCATCTCAGCTCTGGAACTTTGGAGTATTAGATTGGCACCGCAATCTAACCGCAGCACTGTTCGTTAAAAGTAATAAAACATGTGGCTTTCCATTTGATCGAGTATTTTATATGATAGCATTGCTTTTAATCGCTACATTCATACTCACGTTTTTGTAATGACCTATGTTGATTTCAGTTAGGAAAACCACAAAGTCAGTCTTTCTGAGAATCCCGTAGCGAAGCACGGGTACATCAGCTAGTACAAAATAAAACATCTTTTCACAACCCCTTCCATGGAAAAGTTGTATCCACGCTACTGGCCTAGACTTGGCCACTGAAATTATTTCATTTCATGTTTATGTTTATTACCCAAATATTCCCACAAAACGAACGACAGAAATCATTGAATCTAACCTAAAAAGTCATAGCAATCTAAGCACTTTGGAAATAGAAGAGTTCATTAAATTACTTAATTTTGCCATTAGTAACAACTACTTTAAATTCCATGATACTATCTATCAGCAACAGGGTTTACCAATGGGATCTCCCGCTTCTGGTATAATTGCCGAAATTTACATAGACTATTTAGAGCACACATTCATCAACAAAATAGACCATATATTTTTTTGGTGTAGATTTGTTGATGATATCTTTATCATCCTCGACAATAGGTCCACAAATGAAACTGATATATTAGATAAACTCAATACAATAGATACCCATATAAAATTTACCATGGAATCCGAAAACAATCACAAACTGAACTACCTGGACATAACGACAACTAGACATGATGACCACCTTTCTTACAGAATATACAGAAAACCCACGCATACCTCAAATACAATTAAAATGGATTCCGTTCACCCCAACATACACAAAAGAGCAGCCTACTATAGCATGATACACAGAGCATTCAATATACCGTTAACAAAAGAAGATCTAAACAAAGAATTACAATTAGAGATGGGCACTATCGACTGAAAACCGCTATCGACTAGTCGGGCGATAGTCCCTTCGAACTATCGACTAAATAGTCGAATGTTTTCAGTCGTACAAAAGTATTCATTACTTCCTGTCGAGAAGACTGAACAGTCGAATGAAAGTATTCATATAACGCAACTAGTGTAGTCAGTCCATGAAAAACATTCGAATGTTTCCAGTCGAAACTCTCCGTATCAAAAGTGGAGAGTCGTACTTTTACGAATTCGGCTCATTTTAACGCAATTTACCAATAATTAGAAATCACTTGTATAGACACGCATTAAAATCCGATTTATGCATTCGTTCGTACACGGGGCTAATAGATAGAGAGATGCCCTTAATACGAACCAACATCATACGAATGGCCTTTCTTGGTGCTAAATGGACAGTGAAACGTAGAAAGACGACAATGAGGCTCCTTTCCCGAACAATGTTAACAATAATAATATGTAAAACGCGTTGCTGTAGTACACAATCAAGATATACTGTAGATGAGAACAGCCAAACACAATACTACCGTATTTTCTAGATTATTATTATAGTTATTCAAATTATAATAATTATTATAGTTATACCATGGCGATACGCTATGGTTATACCTTATGTATGAATAGGGCTTAACGTAATTAACATAAACAAATATGCAACGAAATAAAGAGCATATAAACGACAAGAGAAAATCGCCATATATCGTAGGTACATATGAAGTTAACATAATTATATATTACATATCCGAAGTGACCATAAACCGATAGTTCCATTCGCTTCCATGTCGCTGTGACTTGAGTGCGATTGAATTCAGTCGACTTGTTTTGTGCTGACTGGACAGTGAAACGTGGAGAGATGCGTGGCGTTGGCGTGAATGCGACTGAATTCAGTCGACTTGTTTTTTAAAGTCGTCGACTGTTACGATAGTTTCAACTATCGACTAGTTCGATAGTTATCAGTCGATAGTGCCCATCTCTAATTACAATTAATTCATGACATAGCTAAAAACAATGGATTCAAGAAAGATATGGTTAACAAAATCATTCACAAAATAAAATCCCAACCCAAAACCAAACTAACAAAAGTAAACGAACCCAAGAAAGACTATGCACTATTCACTTTCAACAATGTACACATATACCCCATAACTAACATTTTTAAAAAACATAACCTAAGAATAGCATTCAGAACTACACACAATAGTACCAACATCATGCACAATGTCAGGACAATCAACAGCAACAACAAATACAACCACTCAGGGGTATACCGCATCAAATGTAATAACTGCGAGACCAGCTATATCGGACGTACCGGTAGAAACTTCCTAACCCGATATAACGAACACATAAATGCAGTGAAACACAATCATTTTTCCTCAATAGGACAACATGTCGCAGACTATAAACACAGTTTCACAAACATCGATAACGATATGCAAATCCTAAACATAAACCCCAAAGGCCCCCTGCTCAACATAACAGAAGAATTCTACATCACTTTGGATCAGTACACCAATCCAAATTACAACATAAATGAAATCACAGAAAAAACTAATATCATCTTCAATACAGTTATCCCCGCCTTAAAAAACCCTTACCTTAAGTTAATCGATAAACAGAATGCAACAAGCAACAGAAAAACACCAAACAACACACCCAGCTCCATCCCTACCCCTACAACAACAACTCTCCCTACCCCTCCTTTCCTTCCCCTCACAGCAGCTAGCATAAGCCCAAGAAGAACACGAAGTAGTACATTACAAGCTCGCATGTCAAACACAACTCAGCTACACCAACAACAGTAAGTACATATTCCAATTCACACACATAACCCTTAGACATTCCTCCGCACAATATCACTTATAACTCAATCTTATCTTCCACAGATTAACATAACATCATTGCACAGCTACAAATGGGAAAGGAGCCACTACCTTGAAACCAATGTCACCCAAATTTACGGACGCCAATAAGAAAACATGAATTGGTTCTTATAAAAGGGCAACACACACAGCAGAGCTGAACATATTTTACTTGAATTTCATCCATACATTTGGCACCCTTTTTAAATTGAAAGTGTTTTATCTCACATACGCACAGGAAGACAAAAACTTTTATCCATGCAATTTTACAAACTCTAAGAATAGCAGCTGAAGTGTACAACTGTGAATAAGACTTAAATACGGAAGTTAGTCGATGTATTGACCACCAAGCAAGAATGAATGTTCATGTACATGAAGTGTTTTTATGTATTGTTTTTATCTTGTACATATATATAAGTTAGTTTAGGAAAAGACGTGTTTTATACACTAGTTTTAAGACCTTCAACATTTTAGACATACAGTTGCAATATTGCACAGAATGACATATACGCCAGCTCACGCTAAGACGTGCCCCATTTGTATGTAACTAAATGTACATCATCATCATATGGCATTCCTTCAACACCACAATCTTAATCAAAGCTTCATTATATTAATATGTATATATGGTTCAGCTGAAGATGACCTTGAATATGAGGTCGAAACCGGTCCTGTAGTTTAATGTATGCAATAAATAAGTATTGATTGGTGGAAATCCTCTCCTATTTTTAATTGTGCAATTGTCAATACGGAAATGAAGATTATAGATTACGATACAATAAGTACTCAGCGATGAGCCAACAAATGAGAGAAACGGGCCATCACTTTACATCCATAGAGAAAGATCTTACCATCATTAGAAGCATAGGTAAAGGGAAATTAATGAATGAACTGGAAAACCTACACATCTTTTTAGACCAAACCTACAATAAAAATAAAAATCACAACGACGTCAATGAAATTAAAAATCCTTTGTACGAATTAACACCTAGATTAATTAATATCGTGAATTCAGATCAAAACAAAATCGCTCAATTATTTAAATCTCCACACTCAAATGCTTCATCCATCATGCCAAAAGTTAAACCCGCCCACATTGCTTCTAGAAACTCCCCTCCAGCAACAGCACACACGCCCATAGACCAGCCTACCCCCACTCTCCCTCCATGCCCCGCCCCTCCATTACCGCACCAGTATAACACCAGGAGTAGAAATGGTGATAAGACAGGCGCTGCCGGAACAGACAGGTCCATCTAGTATTAACTGAACAAGTCAGTCATTTTACAGTTAAGAGGTGTTAATTTAATACATTTTATCACAACGCGTGCTCTAAATTTTTAATTCAAATTATTTTTCTACTTCATTACAGATATTCTTAAGATCCCTCCCAAAGACCAAGCAACACATCAACGGGAACAATTTTCACACAAGACTGTATCAAGTGTCTAGGATGTTTCTTCCCAATTAAGCAGCAGCCTAAAACTATGAAACAGCTAAATATTGTACTTTTGTCAATTCCTTGACGTTACATGAGACCCAAAGTCAAGACGCTAACAGTTTCACTCACGTTTTTGACCAGTCTACCTACAACAATCGGCTTTTAAATCTCCACTTGTGCATGACAACACATTTAAATATTAGTTACGTCAAGAACATGAAAATGAAAATCGTGGGTCAAACAAGCTCCAGTTTTAAGATCCGTTTCATTTTATTTTTGAACATTTTAAGTTAACCAGAATAGAACTGCCAAGTTAAAACACATTTAATTTAAATTTATATTTTCAATCTTGACCAACCTACAAGCAACAATCAGTTAAAATCTCCACTTATTTTTGACGACACATCCTGTCACCAGACACGGTATGTCAAGAACTTAATATGATATAGGGGTCACATAAACCCCGATATGCAATCCTCTTCACCGAAAAGAAGATCCATCTTAGTTTTGGACATTTTTCATATTAGATAGATTAGGATCAAAAAACTTAACTGTATTAATTCATGTTTGTATATATTGTATATAATTTACATGTATATAGTGTATATATTGGTATGTTTATATTGGTTAAAAAGGTCCCAAACCTTGACCTAAAGGTTGTTTACAGGCTGAAGATGCCCAAAATAATGGGTGAAACATGTACCTGACCAAATAAGTCTACATAAAATCATGTAGATAATAACCACATTAAACGTGGAAAGTATTGAATAGGTGTTTTTTTATTAAATTATCCTTGATATCTATGCCTAATACAGAATAGTCGGGTAATATGGAATAGTAGGGTAAATAATATGTAAAATATAATACAACTTCAAGAACTTCTTTCAGTTATATTTAACTAACATTCGTACAGGTGGATGTACATAAATTTTTAAAAAATCAAAAGACTAACTGAAATGATAGTCTATATACACTAATTATTCAAATGAGTTAACTTTTTACAATCACTTCTTCATTCAGCGACAAAAGTCACAGATGTAATCACACGTTTCGGCCCCTGCACAGTCATTATGGGCCCATAAATGACACATAACACATCGAACCCACAGCTCTCCTCTAGTGTCTTCCAAAAACTTGGCGCAACAAAATAAACATTCAGCATCATCTTGGGCAGCTGGTGTGGTGTTTGGCACGAAATCCAGTTCCGATGAAACGTCTGAATGAAATGGTTCAGCAGACGCATCATCGCTGGTTGTTTCATTTTTGAAAAGCTTTTTATGTGATTTTAGGTTCTTTTTCTATGTTTGCCTCTTTCCTGGAACAGACTGAGTTTCAACCTCCTTCAAACCGACTTGCTTGAATTTTTCTTTAGGTCGACTTTCTAGTCTAATTTTCTTAGCTGAAAGCTGATTCTCCAGTTCATTTTTGTATGGAGAAGATGTTAAGAGTGCAGACGTTCCAGGCTTTCTACCTCTTCTTGATGCCTTCCTTTTGGTTGGTGGAGGAGAGACGTTATGAGGTAAGATTAGACCTACCTTCGATTCATGGGATCCAGGGATGATTAGATTTGCACTTTGTTGGTCAGGAGTTTTAGAGGTACCTGGTACAGGAACAGGGGTTGTAGAAGAGCAAGGAAGAGGATCGGATGAGCATGCTGAACTTTCCTGAGGATTTGATGAGTTTTTATCTGAGATTTGGCCTTCGTCGATGGACTTACATGAAGTTAAGTGCTCTTCTACAAGCTGTGAGTCTACAAGTGAAGCTGGTAAGAAATCTGTTTCAGGGATGATATTCCTATTTAGAGAGTAAATTCCAGTAGCTTTGAACCCATTAACTGCAATGTCACCTCTTTGTACTTTTAAGTAAGAATGACCGAACAGTTCCATTACATCAAATAACTCAAATTACGTGAACTGTGTCTCAAAAACATGCGAACGTCTTCACTGTAGTAAGATTTTAGAGCTCCCATAAAAGACTTGTCCAAGGGTTGCAACGTGCGAACTATGAGGGGGTATGCACAGGATACTGACATGATTTTCTCTTGCTATCTTCATAACATCTGTGTTTCGGTTATGAGTGGAGTATCCATCAAGTATCAAGAGTACAGGAGAATCCTTAGTTGATTTAGTGGTCTCTACAAAACGATGAAACTATCTAGTGAAAATGTTGGTTTGTATCCATCCTGACAGACGGCACGCTGCGATAGATCCGGGTGGTGCACCACTCATCAATTGGTCATTCATATTTGTGCGTGGGAAAATGATTAATGGAGGAACAAAATCGCCCGCTGCACTCATGCAGGTGATTATGGTAACTAAAGACCCCTTCTCAGCAGCTGTAGCTCACCTATTTGCTTTTTCACTTTGAGACCAACAACGCAAGGGATTTTGCTTTATACCACTGACAATCCTGACTCGTCCACGTTATATACATGTTTGGCCGGGTATTTGTGCTTATCATAAAGACTTTCTAAGAGGTCAAAAATCATGTTTACTTCCTCCTTGTTAAAACCTTTCGTTCGTGAGAAAGAGGTCCCTGTTGGTTTTCGCAGTGATAATATGCCCTTGTGTCTACCCATAAATGAGTAGAACTAATCTTTTCCAGCCCTATCATCTTTCCCAAAGGGGTGAGCAATATTATTCTGAACAGCACGTTGGAATGCTAAAATACAAACGTCTCTTCGAGTCAGTCCGAAGAACATTGCCTCCATGTCCAATAAATAATTAACTAATTCTTCTTCTAGTTCCTTAGTAGATACTGGCTTGCGCCCAAGAGTAGTTGAGGCAGCTTTCCTCTCGTCGTGCACTTCGCTGCTTGCTAAATGAAAAAGTGTCGTTCGTGGAACCCCAAATTCTTTTGAAGCTTTCAGGAAGCCCATTTTCTTCTCCCGAGCCGCGTGTATGGCTTTCTCCATCTGCTCCGAGCTCCATCGCTTCCTTTTCTTCTCAATAACTTCCCTTTTCTTAGGCATGGGCAATCTGGAAAAGGAAGAAACCCTATTAGTATTGAAATATAGAGCGTCCAAAGTAATAGACTATGTTTACCGAGCGAATTGGCCGTACGGTTAGGGTTGCGTAGTTGTGAGCTTGCATTCCAGATATCATGATTTCGAATCCCACCGTTAGCAGCCCTGGAGACAGCTTTCCATCGTTTCCCATTTTCACACGAGGCAAATTCTAGCCCTTTCCCATCCTTGTATCACCTCAATGTAATTAATTTTAATTAATTTTAAATCTCATTTCACTTTGAAAATAAAACAACATTTCCTACTGAAACAAAATCACCATACACGTAACACCTGCCATTTAAAAAAAAAAAATGCTTACCAGTTTCTAATGTATATTAACCCTATTATAAATTCTAATTTTAATTTGATTTACAAATCCAAAATTATGTCGGGGAATATGGAATACTTAGTATTCCCTATATCCCAACACGTCATGTTTGAATTCAAGGATTCGTTATGCCATCAACTTGAATAATAATAATAATAATGTTATTTGCTTTACGTCCCACTAACTACTTTTACGGTCTTCGGAGGCGCCATCAACTTTGCACAACAAGGAAGTTACACTAGTATGGCAATAAAAGTAACTCTTGTACAATATGTAACATTGGATTTCTAAAGGCTAAACTTGGTTATGGTAATTAATCCAAGCTTTAAAAGACTTACCTGCAAAAACTCTTCAAAGATGAAAAACAAATATTCTTACATCACGCACTAACCTCACTCACACCCATGTCCAAAATCAATACATTAGACCATGTGTTAATAAAGGGTACAGGAGAAGAGGAGAAGAGAGAGAGAGAGAGAGCGAAAGAGAAAGAGAAGGAGTTGAAAACTTTTGGGAGGAACTTGATTACATATTATCAAAGATCCCTGATGAGCATATAAAAATCTTACTTGGAGATTTCAATGCTAAAATAGGCAGAGAAAAGAAGTATCGCACAGTTGCAGAAAAATGGCCAGCTCATAAATTAACGAATAAAAATGGCCAAACATTAATTGAACTTTGTGCAGATCATGGACTCATTTTGGAAACCACCAGATTCATGAGGCGACCACATAAACTTATGACATGGAAATGCCCTAATGTATAATTGGGAGTGTTTCAGATTGATCATGTTGCTATGGATAAAGATTATCATAAAGAAATGTATAACGTCAGAGTCCTCTGTGGGGTAGACACTGACTCGGATCATTATATCTCAAAAATCAAAATCAAGTTAACACCAAAAAGGAAACACAAACGTAATCATCTCAAAGCAAGGAGAAATTATGATCCCAGTTACTTAATAAATAATAAAATATATTTAGAGAGATCCAAAACACCTTTAAATGACAAATTAGAGACGATGATCAACAAACTTAAAACCATAGCTGAAGAAATCGCTCCAATTAAAAGGAGAAAGAAACATGCGTGGTGGAACTGGGAATGTGACAAAGCAATTCAAGCATGGCACAAGGCATGGTTAAATGATCAACAGAGGAAAACAGAAAAATCTTGAGAAGAACTAATTAATGCCAGAAGACAAACAGCTAAAGAAATCAGGACAATTAAAAGAAATTATCAAAAGGAAATGCTTAACACTATAGAGGAAGCATTCAATCAGCATAAAACAAGAGACTATTACAAAATATTCAAGCAATATCAATCTAAGTTTACCCCTCCCACACTTATGTTAAGAAATAAAAATGGAAAAATGGCACACAATAATCAGAATAATGCTAACATCCTTGCAGAATACTTTAAAGAGTTACTTAATTGTGAGGATCCTGTGGAACATTTAGAATTTGACCCTAACCTAAAAAATAAAACTCCATTACAAAAGATCATACCACCAGTTTACAATGAAGTGAACACAGCAATTAATGTACTTGAAATCTACAAAGCAGCAAGAGAGAATCAAATAGTAGCAGAAATATGGAAGAATGCTAATGATCAGACTATTTAAAACCTACATAAATACGTCATTGATATTTGGAACACGGAGAAGCTTCCCGGGGAATGGAATACAGCGATAATCCACCTGCTGCATAAGAAATGTGATCGATCCGATCCAAATAATTATTGGTATTGGCTTGATATTACATACAAGATTTTATCCAAGATTATATACACAAGAATCCAAGAACAACTCGACCAAGAACTTGGAGAATATCAGGTAGGATTTTGACCAGGTAGAAGCTGTCCAGATCAAATCATTAGTTTAAAATGGATAATGAAGCACCAAAGAGTTCAAAGTAAGGGTCTAGCCATCACGTTTGTAGATGTAGTTCTATAGAAGCTTTTAAACTCTTCTTTCAAGGCATCAATTCCTATCTTGTTCAGACATTTACATGAACAAATGTATTCTCTAAATTCTTTGGGTTCTTTAAGATATCCCCCTGTGTGATGTAGGTTTCATTTTGAACACATTTCATCTTCCTAATTCTTCGATTCTGAAACGGAGATTTTTTTGGCCGACCTTTTCTTGGTCTCCCTTCTCCCAGAGAATCATTGTTTTGAGCTTCCAATATCTGAGATGCTGCATTCATCGGCTGAGGAGTTGAACAACGGGTCTGCCTAGCTGCATAATTAGAGATCGTAGAGCCTAAAACATCATGTTCATTAGTAGCATTACTATCATCGGAACTAACGTCTGTATGGGAATGAGAGAAGTGATGTTCGTCCAGTAATACAGGAACGGACTGCTGCTGATCATCAGACTGTGAATTTTCCTGTAAAACAGAAATACTATATTGTGGAGTAAAAATGTATTTCTTCCTAGAAAAACCTTACCCGACTCTGATCTATCTGTCTGGCAATGCTATAGGATATGATGGTGTTTCCTATAAATGAATATTTGCCCCAGTTTGTCCTCTTGAATTCCAACTTTATCTTCATATTGTGATCTTTCCTACTTTTGTAAACGCCACTCAAACTTATTTGTCTACTAATGTTATTCCACGCAATCTCTCCGCTGACAGCTCGGAACATACCACTTATCTCGTGTTAAAGCTCCGGCCAGTCTGTCCGATATAAGAATTCTTTCTCTCAGTTCTTCCCAGCCCAAACTTTGCAACATTTTTGTAACGCTACTCTTTTGTCGGAAATCACCCAGAACAAATCAAGCTGCTTTTATTTGGATTTTTTTCCAGTTCCTGAATCAGGTAATCCTGGCGAGGGTCCCATACACTGGAACCATACTCTAGTTGGGGTCTTACCAGAGATTTATATGCCCTTTCCTTTACATCCTTACTAAAACCCCTAAACACCCTCATAAGCATGTGCAGAGATCTGTACCCTTTATTTACAATCCCATTTATGTGATTACCCCAATGAAGATCTTTCCTTATATTAACCCCTAGATACTTACAATGATCCCGAAAAGGAACTTTCACCCCATCAACGCATTAATTAAAACTGAGAGGACTTTTCCTAATTGTGAAACTCACAACCTGACTTTTAACCCCGTTTATCAACATACCATTGCCTGCCGACCATCTCACAACATTTTCGAGGTCACGTTGCAGTTGCTCACAGTCTTGTAACTTATTTATTACTCTACAGAGAATAACATCATCCGCAAAAAGCCTTACCTCTGATTCCACTCCTTTACTCATATCATACATAAAGGTCCGATAATACTGTCTTAAGGAATTCCCCCCTTAATTATTACAGGGTCAGATAAAGCTTCACCTATTCTAATTCTCTGAGATCTATTTTCTAGAAATATAGCAACCCATTCAGTCACTCTTCTGTTGAGTCCAACTGCACTCATCTTTGCCAGTAGTCTCCCATGATCCACCCTATCAAATGCTTTAGACAGGTCAATCGCGATACAGACCATTTGACCTCCTGAATCAAAGAATCTTGCTGGAATCCTACAAGTTGAGCTTCAGTGGAATAAACTTTCTTAAAACTGAACTGCCTTCTATCGAACCAGTTATTAATTTCACAAACATGTCTAATATAATCAGAAAGAATGTCTTCCCAAAGCTTATGTACAATGCATGTCAAACTTACTGGCCTGTAATTTTCAGCTTTATGTCTATCACCTTTTCCTTTATACACAAGGGCTACTATAGCAACTTTCCATTCATCTGGTATAGCACATCCGACCAAACAATAATCAAATAAGTACTTCAGATATGGTACTATATCCCAACCCATTGTCTTTAGTATATCCCCAGAAATCTTATCAATTCCAGCCGCTTTTGTAGTTTTCAACTTTTGTATCAAATGTCATTGTGATCATATGTAAATTTTAATACTTCTTTAGCCTTAGTCTTCTCCTCTATCTGGACATTATCTTTGTAACCAACAATCTTTACATACTGCTGACTGAATACTTCTGCCTTTTGAAAATCTTCACATTCACACTCCCCTTGTTCATTAATTATTCCTGGAATGTCCTTCTTGGCACCTGTTTCTGCCTTAAAATACCTATACATACCCTTCCATTTTTCACTAAAATTTGTATGACTGCCAATTTATTATGCTTGCCATCATGTTATCCATAGCTGCCTTCTTTGCTAGATTCAATTTTCTAGTAAGTTCCTTCAATTTCTCCTTACTTCCACAGCCATTTCTAACTCTATTTCTTTCCAGTCTGCACCTCCTTCTTAGTCTCTTTATTTCTCTGTTATAATAAGGTGGGTCTTTACCATTCCTTACCTCCCTTACAGGTACAAACCTCAACAATTTCTTTAAACCCATCCCAGAGTCTGTTTACATATTTACTTACCGTTTTCCACCGATCATAGTTACTTTTTAGAAACTGCCTCATGCCTGCTTTATCAGCCATATGTACTGCCTAATAGTCCTACTTTTAAGACCTTCCTTTCTATCACATTTATTTTTAACTATGACAAAAACAGCTTCATGATCACTAATACCATCTATTACTTCAGTTTCTCTATAGAGCTCATCTGGTTTTATCAGCACCACATCCAGGATATTTTTCCCTCTGGTTGGATCCATCACTTTCTGAATCAACTGTACATCACATATTAACTTATTTGCCATTTGTTGGTTATGCTTCCTGTCGTTCACATTTCCTTCCCAACTGACATCTGGTAAATTCAGATCTCCCGCTACAATCACATTTCTTTCCATGCCGTTTCCTACATAGCTGATTATCTTATCAAATAATTCTGAATCCTCGTCAGTGCTACCCTTTTCCGGTCTGTACACTCCAAATATATCAAGTTGCCTATTATCTTTAGAAATGAGCCTTACAACTAGAATTTCATGTGTCTCATTTTTAACTTTTTCGTAGCTTACAAATCCTTCTTTCACCAGAATGAATACTCCCCCTCCCACCATTCCTATCCTATCTCTACGATACACACTCCAGTGCTGTGAGAAAATTTCTCAGCCATGATTCAACTCCTATTATAATATCTGGTAAATATACCAGGTGGCTCACGGACGCCGTACTTTCTATTTATAAATGTTCCGCATGCATAAGTGATGTCTGGGGTGTCTACCAACTGATTTTAACAGGGGAACTACTGCCAGCGGGCAGGTTACATCAGAATATGAAGAGATAAGAAACAGAGTCACACTCGTAGCATGTTACTGAGCGTTGCCGGTCGAATGCACCCCTTGCATTAGTAAACATCGTTTTCGACCGCATAGCTCTTGGCCGGTGTATGCTACAGCCGCACTGTATTTGCTGTCTGCATATCAGCAGTAGCTAGTGTGAACAGCAGCGGTGAATACACAGACATTATTTAAATCTGGACAATCTGGTCGGAATGCAACAGAAGCTCCAAACAGACGTATGCCTTCTACATACGTACTTTACCGAACAGTATTAGTTTTTGTTTCATACATGCAACTCTTCCATCGAGTGGAATGTCTACACTTGTATAAATAAATAAGTTATTAGATTTCCTTTTCTACACCTTTGGCGTGTCTACAAACAGTAGCGGCGATTAGGAGGTGCGGTGAGGAGGGACAGTTGCTCCCCCCTCCCCCCTCCACTTTGTGGATTACACATTACATTTTCATTCCACTTTAGCCAGCTGGAACGAGGAATTATTTTAAAAAGATGTTTGTACAAACCTTGTTATCTTATCTGCTAATTCCTTCGTTTATTTTCTTTATTTATTAACATAATATTGACGGAAATACGCACAAAATGCTGTTCGTCGCCACTAAGCCATTTGTATAGCACTACGGCAAGTATGATTAGCTGCCACCCCCGGAGGTCCGGGTTCGATTCCCGGCTCTGCCACGAAATTTGAAAAGTGGTACGAGGGCTGGAACAGGGTCCACTCAGCCTCGGGAGGTCAACTGAGTAGAGGTGGGTTCAGTTCCCACCTCAGCCATCCTAGAAGTGGTTTTCCGTGGTTTCCCACTTCTCCTTCAGGCGAATGCCGGGATGGTACTTAACTTAAGGCCACGGCCGCTTCCTTCCCCTCTTCCTTGCCTATCCCTTCCAATCCCCATCCCTCCACAAGGCCCCTGTTCAGCATAGCAGGTGAGGCGGCCTGGGCGAGGTACTGGTCATTCTCCCCAGTTGTATCCCCGACCAAGAGTCGAAGCTCCAGGACACTGCCCTTGAGGCGCTAGAGGTGGGATCCCTCGCTGAGTCCGAGGGAAAAGCCGAACCTGGAGGGTAAACAGATAATGATGATGATGATGATGATGATGATGATGATGATGATGATGAAGACTACGGCAAGTAATGGAGACTTTGCCTGTGCTGTGAGGAAGGGTAGTAGGGGTATATATTGTTTGCCGAGGTCGTGGCCACTGAGTTATAATTCACCCACTTGTCGCGCGCATTCATCAGTCTGGCAGTCTCTTTAGTGTCTGTTAGTTTCTTAGTGAGTATTCAAATACTAAATTATTTTTAATTGCATAATCATGCCGTACTTCTATGTAATTGTACCGGGCGAGGTGGCGGTGGGGTTACGGGCATGCAGCTCTGAGTTTGCACTCGGGAGATAGTAGTTTCGAATCCCACTGTCAGCAGCCCTGAAGATGGTTGTCCGTGGTTTCCCATTTTCACACCAGGCAAGTGCTGGGGCTATACCTTATTTAAGGCCACGGTCGCTTCCTTTCCACGCGTAGCCCTTTTCTGTCTCATCGTCGCCATAAATCCTATCTATGTCGGTGCGACATGAAGCCAATTGTAAAAAAAAAAAAGAATACTCAGTTGTAATCGTATTTCAACAGGAGCTAATACCAACGTTCCTAAGTTATTTCTTTGTGTTATGTTATTTATTAAGTAAGTGCCCCGTAGTATCTTTGTGAGACCTGGTGAAAATGTTATTATACAGCATTGAATCAAAATCTAAAAAAAAAAACTATTATTACGAATAGGCCTAATCCACAGGGCTGATTAATTACATATAAAAAAGCACAATACAAATGAAATAATTTAGTCCGGTGAATGTTCGTTCGTAATCTGTTTACCCTCCAGGGTCGGTTTATCCCTCGGACTCAGCAAGGGATCCTACCTCTACCGCCTCAAGGGGAGTGTGTTGGAGATGCAGACTTCGGGTCAGGGATACAACTGGGGATAATGACCAGTACCTCACCCAGGCGGCCTCGCCAGTTATGCTGAACATGGACCTTGTAGAGGGATGGGAAGTTTGGATGGGACAGGAAAGGAAGAGGGAAGGAAGCGGCCGTAGCCTTAAGTTAGGTACCATCCCGGCATTTACCTGGAGGAGAAGTGGGAAACCATGGAAAACCACTTCCAGGATGGCTGAGGTGGGAATCGAACCCACCTCTACTCAGCTGACCTCCCGAGGCTGAGTGGACCCCGTTCCAGCCCTCATACCACTTTTCAAATTTCGTGGCAATGCCGGGAATCGAACCCGGATCTCCGGGGGTGGCAGCTCATCACGCTAACCACTACACCACAGAGGCGGACCCGGTGAATGTAAAGTTGGCATTCTCTCGCGTTGAAATTACAATTACAATTATATAGGCCTATATCTGTTTTTACAATTGACTTTATGTCGCACCGACACAGATAGAACTTACGGGAAGGAAGCAACCGTGGCCTTAATTAAGGTACAGCCTCAGCGTTTGCCTGGTATGAAAATGGGATACCACGGAAAACCATCTTCAGTGTTGTCGACAATGGGATTCGAAACCACTATCTCCCGAGTGCAAGATCACAACTGCGCGCCAGTAACCCCACGGCCAGATCGCCCTGTACAATTACATAGATGTACGGCATGATTATGCAATTAATAATCATTTAGTATTTCAATACACACCAAGAAACTAACAGACAATAAAGAGACTGCCAGACTGACGAAAGAGCGCGGCAAGCGGGTGAATTATAACTCAGTGGCCACGACCTCGGCAAAATATTTGTACCGAGCTCGATAGGTGAAGTTGCTTAAGTGCGGTCAGTATCCAGTATTCGGGAGATAGTAGGTTCGAACCCCACTGTTGGCAGCCCTGAAAATGGTTTTCCGTGGTTTTCCATTTTCCCACCAGGCAAATGCTGGGGCTGTACCTTCGGCCACGGCCGCTTCCTGCCCACTCCTAGCCCTTTCCCGTCCCATCGTCGCCATAAGACCTATCTGTGTCGGTGCGACGTAAAGCAAAAAAAAAGAATATATTTGTACCCTTACTACCCTTCCTCACAGCACATGCAACGTCTCCACTACTTCCCGTAGCGCTATACAATAAAGGAAAGATTTAGCATATAAGACAACAAGGCTTGTACAAATAGCCTTTTTAAAATAATCCCTAGTTCCAGCCGGCTAAAATGGAATAAATGTCATATTTACTCTACAAAGTGCGGGTGGGAGGGACTGTCCCTCCTCACCCCACCCCTAAACGTCGCTACTGTTTGTAGACACGCCGAAGATGCAGTAAATGAAAACTAATAAATTAATTTATACACGTGTAGACATTCAACTCGATAAAAGAGATGATTGCATGGAAAAAAAAAACGAATACTGTTCGGCGAAATATGTGTATAGAAGGCGTACGTCTGTTTGGAGCTTCTGTTGCATTCCGACCAGGTTGTCCAGATTAAAATTGTCTATGTATTCACCGCTGCTGATCACACTAGCCACTGCTGATATGCAGACAGCAAATACAGTGCGGCTGTAGCCTACACCAGCCTAGAGCTATGCGGTCGAAAACGATGTTTACTAATGCACGGGGTGCATTCGCCCGCAACACTGAGTAACATGCTGCGAGTGTGACTCTGTTTCTTATCTATTCATATTCTGACGTAACATGCCCGCTGGCAGTAGTTCCCCTGTTAAAATCAGTTGGTAGACACCCCACACATCACTTATGCATGCAGGACATTTATAAGTAGAAAGTACGGCGTCCGTGAGCCACCTGGTATATATTTATTAAATTACTCAATTCTATTCCTTTCTTTACAATACTTCTACAGTTCAACACTAACAATTTTATGTCATCCCTACTTGATTTCCAGCTCCCTGTTCCCTTATCACTAGTGATGGGCAATCTGAAACTAGATCTCGAGATTTCTCGGGATTTCTCGAGACTAGCGCAGGCACTATTTCTCGCGAGAAATTTCGAGAGATCTCGAGACCGTTGTCCGCTCATTGTGCGGCGAGCAGCGTCGTAGGCCTACAGGTAGTCGGAGCTGGTTTGTACCGAGTATGTGAATAGCCAACCACGGGCCTTCTCCATTTCGTAAATTCGTGCCAACAAGAGACTAGGACGTTCATGGTATGTAACGGCCAGGAATTGGAAAGAGTTGGAGAAAAGGAGAAGTTATTACAGATCATCCATACAAGGAGGAGGAACTGGCTTGGGCACTGGCTGTGAAAAGAGTGTTTGCTGGTGGAAGCTCTAGAAGGATCAGTAAATGGGTAACAAATGGTGGACGGTGTCGGAAAATTACACAAGAACTAAAAGGACGACTGCAGGCAGGACTGCATGGAGAGTGGCTGTGTGAAGATCTGCCTAAGGGCACTACGCGTTAATGGGCCGATTGCAGAAACGGTATTTAGACGATGTCTACGGTTAAACAGTGCCTAAGCATGGCTGCCGCATTGCAGAGATGTTATTTATCACTTAGACACTGTCTAAAACCGATGTTCAACCGGTTATGTTTAAACTCTGCCGAGAGCACTGTTTAACCTCAAATGAGAGGAGTGAATCACAATCAGAGGTTATGTACCATGAAACATGTAATTTGTATTTTCATGTTGAGACGATTCCGGGCAGAAAGGTTAGTCCGACGGCCTCTCTGTGGGTCGCCCGCTGCTAAATCGCAGCAATTCGTTTGACATGCACGGGGAGATAAACTTAAAATAAGGTTTTGCTTTATGAGAGACTTGTTTCTTGAGACTGACGAAGTGACAGTCCGGGAACTGTCAACTTGAATACAATTCTTCGCAACCAATATATTTTATTATGTACATGGGGTAATTTCCATGGAATTATAGGTCATTTCGACTACATACATATCAGAATTACGTGTCCCGATCGTCTGAGGGCTGTCACACACATCAACCGGAAGGGATTCACTTATATTTACTGCCAAGTAAACACACATAATGGTGAAAACTAAACAGTAGGTTGTATGGGATTTTCAAATATATAATCGTAAAAGTTTTCAGCAACTATCAGATAGGAAAAGGCTAGTAGTGGTGATTATCGTTCAAAGAGGACTGGGGAAGAAGAGCTGTGGTCATAATAACAGCCCTAGTATTTGCTTGGTGTAAAAATAGGGAAACTACGGAAAACAATCTTCATGGCTGCCGATGATGCGTTTCGAACCTACGATCTCCAGAATGCAACCTACATCTATATGGCCCGTACGACACACTCAGTTACACTTTACTATTGTGTCATCTTCCCTTCGTCGAAGCTACCGTAGTTATGAGCAGATTACACTCACTGTAACAACGCTATAATGAAAGCTACACTTTCTCGTACGGTAGCGTGTCGCTTTAGTGTCGATAATATTATGAGATTATAATTTCCACTGAAAGCGATACCCTTTTCTGTGGGCAAGTCATGCTCACCCATATTTGAGTAATGTGTAGGAAGACAAACAGCTAACTGGCATTCGGTGCGCACACCGACGAATTTCATTGGTCGCGACAAGCAAAGAGTTGCATGAAAGATACTTCTGTCTCCATTTTCAAACCAAAATTGAAACTTTAAGGGATGTCTAGATAAACATCAACTGAACATTGTTTATGCAATGGAAGATTGTGAACGATTTAGACGTTGTTTAGGTAAACGATGTCTAAGGCTTAAAACTAGTCATCGTTTCTGCAATCGGCCAAAATATGTATATCTTAATGTAGCAGGTTATAAGTGACGCCTAAAAACAAGTAGGATTCTTTCGAACTACACAATGTTAACGATAAGAAAAGTTATAGCAAAAACTACTATCTGCATCTGATGAGAAGTCGCGGCAGCTTTTATGTATGAAATGAGTAACAGAGACTACACTAAGCTGATCACTCCATGTTAAGAAAACAGTAAGCCAGGATTGCCATATCGAACAGCTCTGATCAACAGCATCACGGAAAAATGGCGGCACTTAGATTTCAATAATAATCATTAAATTTATGTCGTAATGGCCCACCTTTTTAACCCTAGAATCATAAACTTTAGTCTCCCAGACTACGCACCCCTGTAGTTTCCGCAGGAATTTCCAGACGCTAATGAACTTTGCTTTCCCCCTCCATCTAATCTTCCCCAGCTATCAACAATAAGTGCTGACCTTGATTTCAAGCATAAAGGTCCAGTTGTTTGTTCACTGCGACATGACCGTCAGGTGGTGGTGGTGATTATTGTTTTAAGAGGAAGTACAACTAGGCAACCATCCTCTATATAACACTAATCAGAGTGAATATATGGAAGGGGTCCGACACTTCGAAAAATGAAGATATCGGCCAAAGGAAAACAAGGGCCACGAAGGGCATGAAAATGAAAGACTCCCTAGCCCTCGCAAACCTAATAGCGTCGGGGTCTGAAAAGAACAAGAGTTGACCAAGAGAGGTCGGATAGGATAGATGAAAGTGAGGAGCCTGGCACAAGCAAGTGGAAGAAATGCCAGGACTCAGCTAAGGGCCCCGTGGTCGCCGACCCACGCTCCAAAGTTCAGAGCCCCTGGGGCCCCTTTTAGTCGGCTCTTACGACAGGCAGGGGATACCGTGGGTGTTATTCTACCGCCCCCACCCACAGGGGGACGACATGACCGTCATCTGAGAGACGAAAGTTTATGATTTGTGAAAGTATTCGTGATTTGTACATAGCTGTAAATAGTGTGAATATTTGGTTTATTACAGTAATGTTTTTTGTACGTAATACGTAAGCTTAATAGGATACTGAAATTGAAAATCTAGCGCACGATGATGAATTGATAGCGGCAGTTCTTTCTTAATTAGACAGAGAACCACTAGTGGTAATGTATTTCGTGAATGAATTTACCCGGGCAATACATGGATCAAACAGAAATATTATGACCGACAGTTGGTTCACCTCAATTCGTCTGGCTGATTATCTGCATTGCGACAATAACCTGACAATCATTGGAACAATGAGAAAAGACAAGCCACAGATACCGCCAGAGATGAAAACAGTCAAAGTAAGAAATCTTGTGTCCTCCATGTTTTGTTATAATGGTATAAAAGCAATGGAATCCTATAAAGGAAAATCAAACAAGAATGTAATCCTCCTTTCTACATGCCATGAAGTAGGAACAATAGCGGCCAGTGGGAAACCAGATATGACGGAAGACTACAATGGGACTAAAGGTGCCGTGGACACTTTCGATGAAATGTCAACACTGATGTCCTCTTCAAGAAAAACGAGAAGATGGCCAATGTGTATCTTTTATTGTATGATTAATACATCACTTGTCAATGGATACATTATTTATGTGCATAAGATGGTTGAAAAAGGCCAAAAGCCACTTTCAAGGCGAGAGTTTGCAAAGGATATATCCAAAATGCAAATGGCTCCAAAGCTGCAAGAGAGAATTCAGACACCAACTTTGAGGCGCAGCCTGAAGAGGACCATTGCTGAAATTCTTGGAAAAGATGGCATTCCTGAAGAGCCTCAATCAGGTACTGCTGAAGGAAGAATAATTTGTGTGTTTTGTCCATAAAATAAATGAAGAATGACCCGATTCTTTTGTGAGACATGGCGAAGGCACTTGTCTTGATCACCAGGCAAAACAGTGCATTGAATGTGCCTATTGAAGGAAAACTGACCAGAGTGTATTGTCATCACTACGTGTGGTAGTTTTAAGTATAATATTCTGTATTTTGTGTAAAATGTTAGGTTTATGCATATTAAAGTGCTTTTCTTTTTGGTAGTCTGACAGACGAAAGTTTATGATTCGTGTTACACTGGAGGGACTTTATGATTCTAGGGTTATTACTGTAATATACAATATTATTGAATTACATTACTAAAATAGGGACTAATTTTGGCCTTGGTGTACCAACACACAATTGACATTAAAATCTGGGATGAACTATGTGTAAAATTTGAAAAAAAATTAGGCTCTAAATTGTTAGCATATGGAGTATGCACATCATCCAGACTCTTTCTTGCATTAATATTAATAGAATTGTTAGTTCCATCACTGCTAATCATTACAATTTCAATTGCAAAACGGGAACGGGTAAATGTTGGTTCTGTAGTCCGATCGTCAATCACCAAATCTATACTTGAGTGGTGTTAGCAGTATGCAAGCTACTGGACGCCACTGTAAATAACCATCAGCTGACACAGAACTGCTAGATGGCGTTTCCACATCAACCAACGTAAATAAAATGTATCCGTAGTGCCTGTTAAAATCATGCTGAAATGCTGTTGGACATTGCCAGGATGGTACATGAAGATATGGTTAAAACTGACACTTTCTTAATTTGTGGCTGGTATAAATTCTCAATTCATTGCGGTGTCCATGATGTTAACCTCTCGTTACGGGATGTGGTGCATGGCCTCATCAATAAAGTAAATGAATCACTGTATTAATGTTAAAGAAAGAAATTGAGCATGGTGCAGGTGGTGGTGATTATTGTTTAAAGATGAAGTACAACTAGGCAACCATCCTCTATATAACACTAATCAGAGAGGAAAAAAATGGAAGGGGTGCGACACTTCAAAATAGGGAGATATCAGCCAAAGGAAGACAAGGGCCACGAAGGGCATGCAAATGAAAGACTCCCTAGCCTCCATACGTAATACCGTCGGGGTAAGAAAAGAACAAGAGTTGACCAAGAGGGGTCGGATAGGATAGATGAAAGTGAGGAGCATGGCACAAGTAAGTGGAAGCAATGCCACGACTCAGCTAAGGGCCCCATGGTTGTGAACCCACGCTCCGAAGTTCAGAGCCTCTGGGGCCCCTTTTAGTCGCCTCTTACGACAGGCGTGGGATACCGTGGGTGTTATTCTACTGCCTCCACCCACAGGGGGGTGAAAGTGAGGAACCTGGCACAAACAATTGGAAACAATGCCAGGACTCAGCTAAGGGCCCTGTGGTCACCAAACCATGAAATGAAATGTCGTATGGCTTTTAGTGCCGGGATATCCCAGACGGGTTCGGCTCGCCAGGTGCAGGTCTTTCTATTTGACACCCGTAGGTGACCTGCGCGTCGTGATGAGGATGAAATGATGATGAAGACAGCACATACACCCAGCCCCCATGCCATTGGAATTAACCAATTAAGGTTAAAATCCCCGACCCGGCCGGTAATCGAACCCGGGACCCTCTGAACCGAAGGCCAGTACGCTGACTGTTCAGCCAACGAGTCGGACACCAAACCATGTTCCCAAGTTAAAAACCAATGGAGCCCCTTTTAGTCATCTCGTAGAACAGAAGGAAATTGAAGGAAGTCAACAAAGTGATGGATGTTCCCGCCATTGAACTTCCTCCCTGCGAATGTATTTCTTAAATAGAAAATCTTCAGTAGTTATTTTAATAATGCACAGGCAAAAAATGCCTCATCATTTTTTCTCTCTTTCCTAATACAACATGAAGTAAACCCCATGGCACTACAGCCCTTGAAGGGCCTTGGTCTACCAAGCGACCGCTGCTCAGCCCGAAGGCCTGCAGATTACGAGGTGTCGTGTGGTCAGCACGACGAATCCTCTCGGCCGTTATTCTTGGCTTTATAGACTGGGGCCGCTATCTCACCGTCATATAGCTACTCAATTCTAATTATGTAGGCTGAGTGGACCTCGAACCAACCCTCAGGTCCAGGTAAAAATCCCTGACCTGGCCAGGAATCGAACCCGGGGCCTCAGGCACGCTACCCCTCCACCACGGGGCCGGCATACAACATGAAGTACATTATAATATTCCTTAATCATGAGGAATTATGGGTGTGTATGAGGGGGTCTGTTCAATCCTTGTAGGTCCGTAGAAGCAATACTCTTTTCTTAATGTGGAATGATCTACACAAATATTAGTCCTGATAGACTCTGAAACAGATGCATGTTCATTATTAAACTGCCCATTATGCAGTACTTACAGCAATTGTGAAACTAAAGCACAATTGACCTACCATTTTGAAACATCATTAATAGCGCCACAGTTTGAGTCACCATGGTGGAACAGATGTTTATTTTCAGGCCTTGAGATGTAAAATTGATGCTTGTGCAGCAGCCATGCTTACGCTTCTCCCCCCATCCACGCGAGTTCTCATCAGACGACCATAGTATAACAATATATAAAATACAGTGGATATGTACATACCAGTGCTAACTGAATGGGAGCACAAAATATGTTGCTCATAGCAGGTACCGAACTGTGGTGATCAGTAACCCAGTACCGTAGGGAAGTATCTGAGACCATGATGGTGGTGGTGGTGAGTATTGTTTTAAGAGGAAGTATAACTAGGCAACCATCCTCTATATAACACTAATCAGAGAGAAAAAATGGAAGGGGTCCGACACTTCGAAACATGAAGATATCGGCTAAAGAAAACAAGGGCCCCGAAGGGCGTGAAAATGAAAGACTCCCTAACTCTCGCAAACCTAATAGCGTCGGGGTCGGAAAAGAACAAGAGTTGACCAAGGGAGTTCAGATAGGATAGATAGACGAAAGTGAGGAGCCTGGCACAAGTGGAAGCAATGCCAGGACTCAGCTGAGGGCCCCGTGGTCGCCAACACACGCTCCAAAGTTCAGAGCCCCTGGGGCTTGTTTTCATCTCTCAAAGAAGAAGGTTATAAGAGATGTAACCCTGGAGCATAGATGAAAGTGTAATAGGCTATCTACGTTAGAGCATCAGTAAAGGAGGCCTATTCTGTGTCGAGTGGTGGTGGTAATTATTGTTTAAAGAGGAAGTACAACTGGGCAACCATCCTCTATTTGGTGCTAAGCCATGCTGGCTACCATTATAATTATTTCTATTAACAGTGTTTGAATAATGTTGCATTGTTTAGTCTATATATAAAATAAGAGTTTTGTTTGTACATTGCTCAGAATTTAAAGAGAATGGTATATCTGTATCATTCGTGTCCATAGTAACAAGGAAATGCATTTTTTTATTTTTCCTTCATTTCTGTCTGTCTGTATGTATCTATGTATGTATTGAACCCATGACCTTTGTGCCCTAAGAATATTTAATAAGAAGTTCGATTCTTGATAGCATGGAATTGACACGTGGCAAGGGGGTGATTACCTTCGGTCCCACGCTCTGGGATACGTGACGTCAGTCGCACGTGTCAACGGCGGAAGAATCTTAAGTCATTTTTGTGAACTATTTCAAAGTGCGTGTATATCGCGTGCCCAAGCCAAGTCAAAAACATAGTGCCTATCAAATGAGGTCATTTATCCCACAAATCGAACACGTATAAATTTTAAATGTCCATGAACACTACCGCCGGAAATGTAGCGAGTATGTTGTCACCTTCAAAACTCTTGTAATTACAGTTTAGTTAAGTCAGAAAATTTATTGAAATTTTCTTGGCGGCAAAGGGAGATGCCCGAAGAGAGGGGGTAACTGCTATAAATATGGAGGGATACCATGACGAAGTCTCCTTCTCCTGCATTTTGTGTTACGAAGCTGATGAAAGAGGGTTGAGCTGCTCTGTGAAATCAAACAACAAAAGTAGACTAAGTTCAACCGCAGATTTTAGCCATTGTGGCTGGGGTCTTGACTCCATGTGGAGATAGTTTTCTTGAGTGGAAATAATTGTACCAGATAGGACGGTCAAAGTACCGAATAAAATTTTATGTGATAAAGAAAGTAATTTGTGTGCGGAAATAAATACCGTCTACCATGTGCGCTCAACAAAAACAAGTGAAGAGCATTTCTTTTTTTTTTATGCTTTATTTCCAGGAAACCTGAAGAAATATAATGATCTGTAAAGCCAGAAATGTAAAAATGGCTAAATAAAAATGCCAGGGTCGCTGGTGAGTCCAATGATGACCGATGGCGTAACATAAGGTATGTGACTTACCATCTTACTACCTATCATATCTTGTTTCATGATCTCTAAATGTGTATTTGAATGGGGTATATATGACGCAGTTGGTCCCCTATTAAGTTTTTGTAATACGACCAGAAAAGAGTCATTTGTTTTATTTTCCACTTGGATAAATTATGAAGTCTTGCGAGTGCTGTATGATGTTGTAAAAAGTTATTGAATAGGGTTTCGAAGTGATATCACGTCCAATGTAGATCGTCATTTCCGTGTGTTATTGACTATATTTTGTGTTGTCAAATTAAGATGTTCATTCGACGTAAAATTTTTCTGTCTAAAATTTTGACGTAAATAATATAAGAAATCCATAGTTACCCATTTTCAATCGAGTGGAAGCGCGCTGTCGAGTGAGAGTATAGTGTGATGAATTTGGTCACGGAGTGAAACATTTTTCTAGGCCCATTTTAAACTGTGTCTGACTGGCAATAAAAAGATCTAGTAGAATTTTTCAGTCATTTTCGTGAAAATCCAGTTATAAAAATACGATATCATTTTATGCGAAGTTATTCATTATTAATGCACTGTGCGTATTAGACGTCGTGGATTCTAGTAAGGATTTTATTCCAGTTCCTTCGGTCGGTGATAGTCGTGAGTTGGGAAACAGAGGTTAGTTTTTGATGACAAAGTTTATACAAGGAGTAATTTTAATACCACCTATTCAATACAAATTTATTTCACTATAGTGTGGTTAAATACACATGGAAATTATCAGAAATTTGAAGTACATGTTTCGCCCACTATTTATTGGGCATCATCAGCTTCAATCAATCTTAAAACACTCATGGTCTAAGGAGTCATAATAACTTATGTAAAAAATTTGATGAATATTTACAAGTGTTAATACTGTGGATGTAAATTGTTTACAGTAAAAAATATTAAAACAGAACTTATACTAAAATCACTTTGAAAAAATGATGTGTTCATCTAAAAGTAATAGTCATATATTGTTTTTAAAAAATAGTCCATGTCTGACACTGTCTTCTTGATGAGAAGTTTAAGCAATATATATTACACTAGGAAACAGAATATTAAAAATGAGGCGTCAACAGGATAAGAACAAAACGGTTAAAAGATGCAGTAAAAGTTCATATTTGAGGCCAATATTTAAAATAAGAATGAAAAGATGTAGTTGCATTGAAAGCAGTCTAGTTTATGATGTCTTGGAAAATTGGATTAAAATAGTGGTATGTCGTGAAGTGCTGAAAAACATTGAAGAGTTTAGGCATAGATATCAAGGATAATTAAATAAAAAACCACCTATTCAATACTTTCCACGTTTAATGTGGTTATTATCTACATGATTTTATGTAGACTCATTTGGACAGGTACATGTTTCACCCATTATTTTGGGCATCTTCAGCCTGTAAACAACCTTTAGGTCAAGGTTTGGGACCTTTTTAACTAATATAAACATACTAATATATACACTATATACAACATATACTTTATATACAAAATATACAAACATAAGTCAATACAGTAAAGTTTTTTGGTCCTAATCTATTTAATATGGTAAATGTCCAAAACTAAAATGGATCTTCTTTTCGGTGAAGAGGATTGCAAATCGGGGTTTATGTGACCCCTATATCATATTAAGTACTTGACGTATCGTGTCTGGTGACAGGATGTGTCGTCAACAATAAGTGGAGATTTGAACTGATTGTAGGTTGGTCAAGATTGAAAAATATAAATTTAAATTGAATGTGTTTTAACTTGGCAGTTCTGGTTAACTCAAAATGTTCAAAACTAAAAATAAAATGAAACGGATCTTCTTTTTTCTTGAGAAGGGGTGATATTAAAACTGGAGCTTGTTTGACCCACGATTTTCATTTTCATGTTCCTGACGTAACTAATATTTAAAATTAGTTGTCGTGTACAAGTGGAGATTCAAAAGCCGATTGTTGTAGGTAGACTGGTCAAAAACGTTGTGAATGAAACTGTTAGCGTCTTGACTTTGGGTCTCATGTAACGTCAAGGAATTGACAAGAGTACAATATTTAGCTGTTTCATAGTTTTAGGCTGCTGCTTAATTGGGAAGAGACATCCTAGACACTTGACAGATCCATCTAGTATTAACTGAACAAATATTCTTAAGATCCCTCCCAAAGACCAAGCAACACATCAGCGGGAACAATTTTCACACAAGACTGTATCAAGTGTCTAGGATGTCTCTTCCCAATTAAGCAGCAGCCTAAAACTATGAAACAGCTAAATATTGTACTCTTGTCAATTCCTTGACGTTACATGAGACCCAAAGTCAAGACGCTAACAGTTTCATTCACAACGTTTTTGACCAGTCTACCTACAACAATCGGCTTTTGAATCTCCACTTGTACACGACAACTAATTTTAAATATTAGTTACGTCAGGAACATGAAAATGAAAATCGTGGGTTAAACAAGCTCCAGTTTTAATATCACCCCTTCTCAAGAAAAAAGAAGATCCGTTTCATTTTATTTTTAGTTTTGAACATTTTGAGTTAACCAGAACTGCCAAGTTAAAACACATTCAATTTAAATTTATATTTTTCAATCTTGACCAACCTACAATCAGTTCAAATCTCCACTTATTGTTGACGACACATCCTGTCACCAGACACGATACGTCAAGTACTTAATATGATATAGGGGTCACATAAACCCCGATTTGCAATCCTCTTCACCGAAAAGAAGATCCATTTTAGTTTTGGACATTTACCATATTAAATAGATTAGGACCAAAAAACTTTACTGTATTGACTTATGTTTGTATATTTTGTATATAAAGTATATGTTGTATATAGTGTATATATTAGTATGTTTATATTAGTTAAAAAGGTCCCAAACCTTGACCTAAAGGTTGTTTACAGGCTGAAGATGCCCAAAATAATGGGTGAAACATGTACCTGTCCAAATGAGTCTACATAAAATCATGTAGATAATAACCACATTAAACGTGGAAAGTATTGAATAGGTGGTTTTTTATTTAATTATCCTTGATATCTATGCCTAACGTCATCTTCAATACGGAACAATAATGAGAGTTGTTACTTGTAATTGAAGAGTTTGCCGTAAAACGCTGCTAAAATATCAAATAAAAGAAGGTAGGCTGGACGACAAATTCGTTTAACAGAAAATGCCTCTTGTAGACGTGGATGTCTGTAGTAGACAATGTTGTCAATCTGGAATGAAAGGGAAGGCTAACTTGACGACGGGAAATAAGCCGAGAATATATCACTGAAAACGATAAGTAGCCACATTAAAGGATTCATTTTTATAGTTTGAGCAGGCTTATTGGTGAAACGTGAATGTAAATGTTTTTCTCTCGTACATTTTTTATGTTTTCCATAAGACTAAGATGTTTGCTTCCTGAGTAACGTCTTTGTTTTGGTTGGCTGACACCTTCATACGATACAAAAATCAGGTAGTACTATGTTACGCTTTTGTGTAATAATGTAATAAAATTCAGGAAGAAGACTCAGTTCACTGCCAGGGTCCATGTTAAAAATTGGTAGTGCTGAAAGTGTTAAGAGTCGAAACTAGTCCCAGTATTAATAAACTATAGTAACATGAAATTAAAGTTATTGAATAGGTGGACCGTCCTCACCATTGGTAGTGATCAACTGTCGATACGGATCCATAATGAAACTTATTACTGCCCATCTCTCTCTCTCTCTCTCTCTCTCTCTCTCTCTGTGTGTGTGTGCGTGCGCGCGCGCATGCGTGTGTGAGAGAGAGAGAGACACACGTACACCAGATCACTGTGCATGCATTGCCATCTTCAGTTCAGTATGCGGAACCACTGCAGTGAAACTCGCAGTTTATAATCACTGTAACAAACTCTGAAATTTCAGAAATGTGGCTGTGATTAAACTCTCCAGGATACTTTAATAATAGCTGTACATGAAAAAAAAAAGGACAATAATACTGTGTGCTCTAAGTTCCAGAGTACAGTATTTACTAGCATCCAAATCTCACTTTTGGTGTTTGGGCCATTTCTGGGAGAAAATAAGTAGGGTCTCCTCTTAAATCAATGACAGTGAAAATGTATAATACTTACTTTTACCACCTTTTTTGAAGAGTTTAGCAGAACATACATTCTTATAACATGCTTTACTTGGTTCAAGTTCCATGTTGAAGGGTACGTTACAACGTGGTTCTTCATCTCCACTGCATACAACACAGTTTATAGCATCGCCTGGAAAAACACAGAGACGTAGTAGTAGTAGTAGTAGTAGTAGTAGTAGTAGTAACAGTAGTAGTAGGTTTTTCTTCTATTTTGCTTAACGTTGCACTGACACAGATATGTCTTATGGCGACGATGGGATCGGAAATGTCTAGGAAGTGGAAGGAAGCGGGAGTGGCCTTAATTAAAGTACAGCCCCAGCATTTGCCTGGTGTGAAAATGGAAAACCATCTTCAGGGTTGCCGACAGTGGGGCTCGAACCCACTATTTCCGGATTACTGGATACTGGCCACACTTAAGCGAATGCAGCTATCGACCTCAGTAGTAGTAGTAGTAGTAGTAGTAGTAGTAGTAGTAGTAGTAGTAGTAGTAGTAGTAGCAGCAGCAGCAGCAGCATAAAAAGCTTAACCTCTTCAGATGGTGGTGGTGGTGATTATTGTTTTAAGAGGCAGTACAACTGGGTAACCTCTATTAACACTAATCAGAGGAAAAAAATGGGAGGTGACCAATACTTCGAAGACCAAAGGTATCGGCCATAGAAAGACCAGCACCACGAAGGGCATGAAAATGAAAGGCCCTGGGATTCGCAAACCTAATACCGTCAGGGTTGGAAAAGAACAAGATATGACGAAGGAAGATTAGATAGGGTAGATGAAAGTGAGGAACCTGGCACAATGATTAGACCCAGTACCAGGACTCAGCTAAGGGCCCTGTGGTCACCAAAATATGCTCACAAATTAAAAGCACCTGGAGCACCTTTTAGTCATCTTTTAGATTAGGCAGGGGATACCATGGATCTTATTCTACTGCCCCAACCCACAGGGGATTTGGCTAGAAGATGGTGAGGGTCGGTGAAATGAGACAATCATGTAGGTGGTGGTGATTATTAATTTTTTTTTCTAGTTGCTTTATGTCGCACCGACAGAGATAGGTCTTATGGCGACGATGGGACAGGAAAGGCCTAGGAGTCGGAAGGAAGCGGCCGTGGTCTTAAGGTACAGCCCTAGCATCTGCCTGGTGTGAAAATGGGAAACCACGGAAAACTATCTTCAGGGCTGCCGACAGTGGGATTCGAACCCAATATCTCCCGGATGCAAGCTCACAGCCGCGTGCCCCTCACCGCATGGCCAACTCACCCGGTGATTATTGTTTTAAGAGGAAGTGAAATTAGGCAACCATCCTCTATATAACACTAATCAGAGAGAAAACATTAAAGAGATCTGACACTTCAAAAAACGAAGGTATCAGTATCAGCTAAAGAAAGACAAGGGCCACGAAGGGCATGAAAATGAAAGACTCTTTTTTTAATAATCTCTTTTACGTCGCACAGACACAGATCTTATGGTGACGAAGGGATAGGAAAGGCCTAGTAGTGGGAAGTAAGTGGCTGTGGCCATAATTAAGGTACAGCCCCAGCATTTGCCTGGTGTGAAAATGGGAAACCATGGAAAACTACATTCACGGCTGCTGTTAGTGGGGTTTGAACTCACTATCTCCCAGATGCAAGTTCACAGCTGCACGCCCAGTAATGATAGACGCCCTAGGCCACCATACCTAATACCATCGGGGTTGGAAAAGAACAAGAGTTGACCAAGGCACAGGATAGATGAAAGTTAGAAGCTTGGTACAAGTAAGTGAAAGCAATGCCAGGACTCGGCTAAGAGCCCCGTATTCGCCAACCCATACTCAAAAGTTGAGAGCCCCTGAAGCCAATTTTAGTCGCCTATTATGGCAGGTAGAGTATACCATGGGTGTTACTCTGCAGCCCTCAACTGCAGGGGGTGACACTCAGTTCCTTCATGAACAAACAACTCTTAATTGTACCTTAATTCACCTAACGAATACTTATCAATTGTTATTCACTAGAGTTGAATAAAAATGCTGTAGTGAAAATGAAAATCCTCAGCCTGTTTCCAGTCATTCGACCAGGTGAGGAATGGAATGAAGGAAGCTCTCATCTAGTGGCGAGGATAGGAATAATGCCGGCAGACAACGCCTGTCGCACTCCTCTGGGGCAATGATTAATGACTGACAGATGAAATGAAATAATATTGGATAGTGTCACTGGAATGAGAGATGACAGGGAAAACCGGATTGCCTGGAGAAAATCCTATCCCATCTCTGCTTTGTCCAGCACATGGAGTGATCGAGGTTTGAACCGTGGAACCTAGCAGTGAGAGAGTGAGAGTCCAGTACACTGCTGCCTGAACCACAGAATCTCAATAAATATTCTGTAGTATTTAACAAAATTATTATTGGTATTGTGTTGTAGAATGGTATTTTTAATTGCAGTTCTTCTATATAGAATGGTTGTCGTGAGCTCATAGGTTAGTCTCGAAGTAGTGGGTTTTTTTTACCAGGCAGAGAACTTTTTTATGATACATGGCTTTCACCGTTTCTAGTGTAGCTAGGTTATCCTTCGATAGGTGTTACCAGATAACGGTTAAAGCATATGTCATGATGGGGTCTGTTTGTACGTAGACTTTTTTCTCTTAGGGGAATGTAAGTTATTAGGAACGTTCTGCCATCCGTTTAATATATTTAGGAGCTGGGAAAGGTTAGAGAATCAGAGTATCTAGTAGAGAATAGTATTATCCCGTGATCAGAGGAAGTGTGTACTCTCTGGCTTGACAGGTAGTAATCAAACATGGCTGCATATAATGACATTACTAACGATTAAAATTGCATATATCAGAATATTAATGAAAGTGTTAGTCGCTCAGCAACCTGCTAAGTACAGAATGTACTGTGGGTAAGAGTAGGCCTTCTCCTGCAATTAATGGAGTGATCATTTAATGATTTGATTTTATGATGACACAAAGTTGGCTGAACTTAAGAGACCTATCAGTGTCTAATGATTCACTGGTACGTAATTCCGGAGAGAATAAAACAAAAATGAGCAAATGGTCCAGTAGAACGGACGGACGGTTTTGCCAAAGCTGCTTTTGGTAAACTCTTAATATATAGATATGAAACTCAATTGCATTTAACAAGTAAACCTTCCCTCCTTTGATACCAATTTGTCAGACACATACATATTTTCTGAAAGCTTATGTCACAAGTAGAAAAACATGAAATCTTATGGGCAGAAGGACAAGCATTTAAGAGCTATAGGACTCACAAAGTATCAGTAAAGTGTTGGAAACATGACACCAATAGTTTCTAAAATGCTCGTTTCATGTATTTATAGGAACTAATAATATGGTGAGAAGGTGGAAATCTCAATATAAAGGAAGAAACAACTCACTGAAAAGAAACAAATGTTGGGATGTTGAAAATGTGACTTCAAATGAAATCTACTGTATTATGAGAGACCATCAATGTGAGATTCATCAAATAAATAGTGAGACAGGAAAAAAGAGTTCAGAATGGACACATTTTACAAAAGCACACCCTTACACTTTGCACACCCATCATTTGTCGATTAATTATTACGGGATTATGTCTATCAATACACACTTTAATGATACGTTGTGGGTGGTGATGTGATGTTGCTGTAAAGTACTAACATACCTGAAGTAGTATGGTAATTATGGTTAGGAAGCTTTGTCCTATCTTATCCCTTACACCATGTTAAATGATATACTTACTGTATTTTATTTTGTAACCAGATTGTGAATATAGCTGCCATTGTCATTTATTTGTATTGCACCTAGAAGAGCCTTGGCTCAGGTGCCTATATTGAAATGAAATGAACATATTGTATGTCTTCTTCTTACAGCGCAGATGGATCCTAAAGACATTGTGGCTGCTTTGGTCTCCCAATTGGGAACAAGCAATCGGTCTCCGAACATCCAGGAATCGGAGATGATAAATACATAACTACTCTCCTGGAAAATGGTATGGAAATTGTGGAAGAGATCCGGACATTAGGATTTACTTGAGGCGATGGAGAGGAATGGGATGAGGAAATAGACTTTGGAGATCATATTGTCGATGTGGAACTGCAATGCTTGTTGCAGCAGTCGCTTCCCTCTACTTCGAGTTCGTCATCTGAGTATGTGCCTTCGCCCAAAAAGCGAAAGCATGATGGTCCAGCAAATATGACAGAAGGGAACTGGACTGCTTACAAGCAGCGCGCTGTGAGTGCTGCGCTGTAAAACATGGCACAAATGTTCTGTAAGCTGCGGACCCGCGGTGTAGGTGGTAACGCGCCCGCCTGTCACACGACGGCCCCGGGCTCGATTCCCGGCCGGGTCAGGGTTTATTTATTGTAAATTATTAATATTCCTGGCCTGGGGACTGGTGTTTGTGTCGTCCTTAACGTTCCTTTCCTCACACTCAACACTTTACACTTCTGCCATTTACAAAATACACTCTGGTTTCCTCACATATGGTGCAAGTAGGTCGACGCCACAACAAATAGCATTAAAAAAGTTAAAGGAGGAGCGATAAGTTATAAATTGCTGTGAAAATGCTCGTTCATTCCTCCCGTCTGAAGTTCAAACTACGCGCTTGTCATTCAATGTTTGTACGTAAGAATGCTATCTGTAATATCATCCAATAATAAATGTATAAACTGGGGACTAGTTTCTCACGATAATAGTGACAAGTTACAAATTCCTGTGAAAATGCTCGTTCATTTCTCCCGTACCAAGTTCACACTACGCACTTGAAATTCAATCGGAGGTTCTGATACATAATTACGTTTGCACGTAAGAATGCTACCTGTAATATCGCCAAATAACTAAAGTATTAACGGAGGGGCGTAGTTTCTCACATTAATACCGACAAGTTATAAATTCCTGTGCAAATGCTCGTTCGTTTCTCCCGTACCAAGTTTAAACTACGCGCTTGTAATTCAATCGGAGGTTATCCGGAGGCACCGATTGAAAGCGCCCGGAGCCTCCGCTCTGTAAACAACCGCTCTGTTAACAGCGCTATTTAATAGCACACTCTGTGCCGCGGTTCTATATAATGGTTCACTGATAATTACAGTTGGATGGTTCTTCTCTTCGCTGGCTGTAGCGTATGTGCGTTTGGTTCTACATTAGGTTCAATTTTCTTTTAAAGTTTAGCTTCATTTCCCACTTCTGTAGCCTTTTGTGGTCGTCCTGTATGGAATGTGTTCGTTTGTGTCCGGGAAAAACTTGAAATATGGATTTAATGGCATTCGAAAGTAGGGTTTATAGTGCTGTGTTTACACTCATCTGAGTCTTTAAAATGTCGACTGCAAAAATTGGGATGGATACAGGTTTCCACAGAAATCCCAGACTATTTTCTTGACGAGAAATTGCCAAACACCATTTAGTTTTAACTTCTTCGTCTTTCGCAAATCTATGAAATAAAATAGCACATCCTTTCAGATCTTTGGTATACAGCCAGGAACACTACAGTACACCATGTTTTTTAAGAATTATCCGATGTTCGCATTACGTAAATACGGTCATTAATTTCAGTCGCAAAATTATAATCACCCGCACTAGTACAAGAAAACTCAAAGTACAAAAATACGTCTTGACATGCTCGTGAATGTTTGAATGAGTATACTTCGCCCACGCAATTTTATGGCTAAGAAGAGCTCACCTAGCGGCAAAACGATGCGTTTCACGAGCCCGGGCGTTGCCTACATGATCAGTACTTATCTCGTAGGCAACGGCCCGTGCGGGAACCAGTTTCACGACCAGCGAGCACGGTTGCCAATCTGGTGATTTTGTCACCAGATCTGGTGTTTTCAGGAAGTCATATAGTGACAAAATTTTAATTTTGCGACATGTCGAAAATATGGCGTTTTTCTTTAAAATCTAGTGACATGTTTGGTGATTTTACAATAAAATGTCAATTTTAAAAAATAACCACGGTCGTAAGACGTATAACTTAGTAAAATATTATGACATTATTTTATATCATATAACGTCATTATGATATTAACATGTTTACGTAAGCGTCATGCACCAGCGCCATTGTCGCGCGTGAGCAAGAGCGCGCCGCGCAGGATTTTTAGCAGCATTAATCATGTATTTCCATGCATTATTGACCTTATTATTATGGTGAATAATAGCTCGGTCGACATCATTCGGTACTTGTAACTGGAAAAGTTAGAATAAATCATGCGAGGAGCCCAGCTGCCAGTGCCAATGTCGCTGTGTTTATTAAAGATAGTGCGCTGGACTTTTGAGTTGGGACGGTTTGAAGTGTCTACTTCTTAATTTATGTTAAAATTTTTAATTACAGATTTAGTATAGTTGTGGACAAAGTATAAACAGCGATTTAGAGACGAATGGCTTAAGGATGATAGGTATAAGAAGTGGTTACTAAAAGTAGAAGGAAATGCCACCAAAGGCTTTTTGCAAATACTGTAAAACTCAACAAGATACTTGTATTAGGAGATACTGAAAAACATAGGAACACTGCTAAACACATCAAGGCAGCCAAAACCTTTAGTTCTAATAGGCAGTCTGCCGGAACACACACCCGGCGCACTCACTCATTCATACACACACTCACTCTGCTACCGTAGACACGCACACACATACATACGCACACACGCACATATACACACCAACAGGTCCGTGGATACTTACCGACTTACCTCATGAGACGAGGCCGTGGACGGGCTGGAACAGACTAAAACAGTCTGGAGCTGGACTCGAACCAAATTAAAACTAAAGGGAGGAGCGGGAGACGGAAAGAACCCAGAACCCTTCCCGATAAATGAAAGAACGGGGTCAAAATACATGGGGGGTTTATTAATGAAAAATAAAGCGAAAGAGATCAAACAAACAAAAATAATAAAATCAAGCTTGAAATATTACTCACGGAGATATGCGTAGAAACTTATCGTATAGATTATTCATCCAATCATATCAAGAGGCAGATTAAAAAAAAATATCAAACATGGCCACACAAGCTTCTTTCAATCACAAACTTGTAACATACTATTTACTTCCTCCACATAAGTTCATACACGCGACGTATGACACATTCGTCCTCGCAATGAATTAATATCAGTGGACATACATCGAAAGAACTTACACGCACATCAAATAAAAACATACACGTTACATCTCAAACATCTCCATGTATATGGACCAGCATCCCAGAGAAGAGATCCATCACGCAACAATCCCCCATTTGAAAAGCACAGCATCCCAGCAAGAAATAAAAGAATAAATATGGCTGCCATAGTTACGAGGCGAGTAAACAATGCTAACAATGAAAGAAGACTCATTCAAATGAAAGCAACAAACGTAAATATATAATTAGGCCAGCAAATAGCCTGAGGAATGAAAATAAGAAAATGTAAATAATACTTAAAAAAAATAACACTGTAAGAAAAGGAGAATGCTGTTAATCAGGCAGGCATACAGCACAACCACACGTACACACTCACACCATAGAGACCCAAAAGAAATGTATACGGGTAGAATAATCAGTTCTGTCCAGACACATAACGAACACAGAGAGGTCCGCATAGCAAGACAAGTGCTTTCATGGACTCATGAGCTCAATACAAGACGCGTAAAATAACAAAGGATTGCCGCATCAAGGGCAAGGCATATCCCCACATAATTCACAGTAGCTTCATCGTAACCATCACGCTTGCAGCGTATTCATATCGCCTCACCACGGACGAACATGAATACCAGTCATAGCGTCAAACACAACGTCACGCATCAAGAGCTCGGCCATGAGAAAATCGACGAATAAAAATAAATGGCAATAGGTCTCGAACTTCAGATCACATACACGCCAAACAAACACACCACTGACTAAAACCATCCTCCATCCTTACGGGTTTAAGTCACACAAAAAACAGAACACACAAGATCAGAGAAAACTAGCAATAAGGCAAAATGCAGCATTAACGGTTAAATGTACATAACTAATACGCCCACGCAACCATAGCAAGCCAAAAAGTTACCTTGATAGACGGGCGTTGCTCAGAGCATTAGGTAGTCACAAAATAGCGACAGAGATAAAGAGCCGGGCATTCCAGTAGATAAATCCACTGCATTAAAAGTAAACGGCACAGGTCAAAGATCACGTATCTCAAAAAGTACATTGTTGTCTCGACCGCCATGTCGGCTACAACCGTCCTGCGAACTTGTTTCAAAGAAGGCGGACACAAGACTCTCTAAGAGACGAGGCGGTGTGGACAGGACGGCTGCGATCATGCGACATCTAGCGGTGAACTTTTCTTGCCTTCAGCTGCGTAGAGGGGCGTGTCTTAGAACCACGTGATCAAGTAAGTTTGTACTGTTGTGGTTCTGGAGATCAAGCGGGAAACTACGCGGAGTATAGAAATAGGGTGTTTTGGTGGTAAAAGTCGTTACAGTGTAAACACATAAGTGTCTAAATGTGTCATTAATCGCTATAGTTAGTGAGTGTGTGAAATCCAGCTTAGGAGTAGTCAGATACAGAATTTATGAGTGAATTTGATATCATTCGGTAGGTGTATTTTGTAGACGCCATCTTGTCAAAGAAACAAAATATCCGAGAACGACGTGAGTAAGTAAATACACGTGAATCCCGCGGCTTTGATATACGCAGCTCATCAAGGAATAAAGGTGAAATAAATCAGCAAACATGAACAAAACAAAAGAAGATGGATCGTCGTGCAAGAAATGTGACAGAGTTTTCAACAGCACGGAAAATGCAGTCGGATGTGATGGTGGATGCAATCAATGGTACCATAGAGATTGCACAAATATAACAACCACTGAATTTAATGCATTAAAAGGGAAGAAAGGCTCCTTGCTTTGGATGTGTAACAACTGCCGTCATATGCTAGAAACATACGGAATCAACTCAGCACCGCCAGAACACACGAACTTTATCAAGGAAATGAGAGACGCTACAACCGCAAATACTAAAATGTGCGAAGTATTAAATGAAAAAATAAACATGATTAACGAAAATATGTTGCAGAAAATGCAACTACTATTGGACACACAACTTCAACTGGCAGCAACTAAAGCATGCACAAAAATAGAAGACAACGGGACATATCACCAACACACAAGAGAAGATGCCGAAAACATAGACGTGAGCATAAGCTCTCATTCAAACAAGATAACGAGAGCGACAACTGGGATGAACACATCACCGGAAGCAAACAGTGAGGCAGAAAAAGTAAGGCCTAAGGCGCGGAAAATTAAACCGAACGAAGACACTCGAGAGCAAGCTGTTGATAACTCGCTGATATCAGAAGAGAGGACGAGCGAGGAAAAACAAGAAAGTGAATGGAAAGTTGCCACACATAGCCGTGGAAATAAGATAGCTACTAACATTAGAGACAGCAAAACAGCTAAAGTAGACAGAAATGATAAAGTGAGAGGCTCAAGAGAGGGGCAATACAGACTACAAGCAGCTGAGAAGAATGCATGGCTCTATATTGGCAGGCTTAACCCTGGAACCAAGAAGGAAGATTTGGAAGAATATTTGAGGGAAAACGGATTAGTAGGAAGACTAGACTGCACGAAAGTCAGCAATACACCAACAAGTAGTGCTTTTAAAATAGGGATACCAATCAGTGAACTCGAGAAAGTGTATAGAGACAGCTTCTGGCCCTCCAATATAATCTGTCGGCCATTTCGTGCCCCATGGAGATACAGAGGCCCCAGAGAGTAATGTGATACGGATTTTAACCTGGAATGTGGAAGGTTTAAGAGGAGTCTTAAGCAATTTACCAAGCGATATATTCAGAGACTTCGATATTTGTGTATTAACTGAGACTTTTGTAACTAGAGAACAGAATACTGTGGTACAAGGCTTTTACAACATACTTGCTCCAGCCGAGAAACACACCAGGGGAAGACCATCAGGGGGCGTGCATTGTCTAATCAAGCCAAGGTTATCCCCGTTCCATGTGCTAATGACGGACGAGGACATAGTGGTAGTAAGAACAAGAATAGGAGTCATCATCTGCGCATACTTTAGACCGGATTGCAGCTCAGTAGATATAATAGACAACATTCAGAAAGCATTTGATAGTATTACTAACAACCCCAATGTAATTTTAGCAGGTGATTTTAACTGCCCCTTAGACAGACCAAGCAGAAAAACAGAGTTAGTTCTGGAATACTTAACTGAAGTAGGACTAACATTAGTGAATGACCGGAAAACGCAAACATACATCTGCCACAACGGAGGAAGCGCAATAGATCTAGTCCTGGTAAAGGGCATAGAGGTGCAGTCCCAAACTCTTCTCACAACTACTGATGGCGCACTAATAAGAAAGCACATTCCAGTGATCACAAACGTGTACTGCAGTTCAGCTAAAGAGACAAGACATAGTAATGAAAAGAAAGTAAAGAGATGTCTAAATGTATCTCTACTACAGGAAAACTCAAATGAAACTGAGCATATGCTCCAAGAAATCAGAGCAGGAAAGATCGATGAAGCGGCACTTCTCATAGAGGACTACATAAAAGAAGCGACCGAATCGCGGAATGGTAATCGCAAAGCCAAAGAATGGTTCGACAGTGAGTGCTTCCAAGTAAGACAGGCAACTTTGAAGAAAATGCGAGTAGCCAGACAAAGTATGGACGTCGTCCACCTGGCAGAATATCAAGCCGCTAGAAAGACATATAAAACTCTTTTAAAGGATAAGAAAGCCAGTTACATAGAAGCTCAATATCAGGCGCTAATGAAGGAAATCAAGGAAAACCCGTACAAAGCAGTGCGCCCGCGCCAACCAAGATTCCCAGCAGACATACCAATGGAGATCTGGGAGGTATACATGGAAAATATACTATGTAAACGGGGCTTAACACCTACAATGGAAGGAGAAGTTAAACCATGCAGTCCTTTCACTCAGGAAGAAGTAAGGAAAGTGATCTCAAGTGCAAAATCTAACAAGGCGGCAGGCTCAGATGGCCTCTACAACGAATTTCTGAAGACATCTCTCCCTTACCTAGAAACAGTATGGCTAGAGCTGATGAACAAGTGTCTGGAAACTGGAAACATTCCAAATGTATGGAGAAAATCAGTCGTTAAGATGCTATACAAAGGGAAAGGAGAAGTAAACAAACCGGAATCATATCGCGGAGTGGCTCTTGAATCAGCAGCTTTTAAGATTCTAACCAAACTGATAACCCAGAGAATCAATAGAATAGCAGACCCGCTTCTCCCTGACGAACAGTTCGGATTTAGAGCCGGGAGATCGACTCTGATGGCAGTGGAATGCCTCCTCCAAGATATTCACGAAACAACCAGAGAAAAGCAAGGCAAAATGTTCGTAATATTTATTGACTACTCCAAGGCTTTTGATACAGTAGATAGACAGAAACTTGTTAGAAAACTAGAGGAAATCATCGGTCGTACCTGGCTCACTAGACTAGTTGCCAACATACTTGCGGAGAACTATATCCAAATAAGCGACAATCTCTGCACATCAACATGGATTCGGCAGACAAATGGGGTATTACAGGGGGACCCACTAAGCCCTCTGCTGTTTAACATCTTCACACAGGATGCAATAAAAGAAATTAAGAAGCAAACACGAAAGGTTAACGCGTACATATATGCGGACGACATGGCTATTGCGTCTGAGAGTAAAGAGGAACTACAAGTTGCCATGGACTTAATTGTGGAATGGGCAGAAGATAATAAAATGGACCTTAATGCAAACAAAACAGAATTGGTTGTTTTTAGGAGGGGAGGAAAATTATCTAGAGACGATTACATCCTGTGTAAAGGACAAAAATTACGAATTAGTAACCAGTACAAATATCTAGGGATCACAATACAGGTAACAGGAACAACATTCACAATACACCTAAAGGAGAGAATCATCGCAGCTATACGAAGCATTAGTGATATTAAACATCTTCCACAGCTATCTTTGGAGACAGCCATGGCTCTGTTTAATACGAAAGTTGTTCCAACAGCCATATATGGTCTAGAGCTAATATGGGAACACCTCTCAAAAAGACAACTGCAAGAGCTGGAAAGTTTGAAGGCTAGATTCTTGAAGAGAGTTTTATGCGTTTCTAAATATACATTATCAAGGCTAGTATACGTTCTGGCAAAGGAGACGTACTTCATTGAAGACATAAGACTTAGATTGTTACTCTCAGCGACAAGGAGTTACAGAGAGCTGCTACAAGAACTGCAAGCAAAGAGGGCTATGATATGGGACGAGTTTTACTCAACTGATGCGATGTTAAACAGGGACTGGACGCGTGGTGGATATGACCTGAGGCATACAGTGACCAGGTTTGCCGTACACGGGTTCCACCATAAGGTGTGCAGAACCATGGAATTTCACAAGTCAGGACCGGGTTGCGTATGTGTCTTCTGTGACCAACGATGCGGCATATACCATGCTATCGAATGTGTCCATAGAAAAGGAAGCTTGACACAACTGTGTAAATAACTGATCATGTTTTACAAGCATTGACTGCATATTATCACTATTAGTGATATACATCTAAGTTATTTAAGTGTATATATCATGACCATTTGGTTGCAATACTATTATTATTAAGTAAGTTTGGCAACTTACTTGATCACGTGGTTCTAAGACACGCCCCTCTACGCAGCTGAAGGCAAGAAAAGTTCACCGCTAGATGTCGCATGATCGCAGCCGTCCTGTCCACACCGCCTCGTTACTTAAAACACTGAAAGTGAAAGCAACAGCAGCAACAACGAAAGCAGTCTACAGCAAATCAGAGCAGACTATCCCTAATCCCTGAAGACTGCAATGGCATTTTCCCAGGCAAAAATAATCCCTGTTCTCACCTATAAGATTCATTCATTCATTTATTTCAATTAATTCCAACGAGCCTGCAGGCTCATACATAGGAATTGTACAAGATCAACCTTATTTAAATAGGAAAAATCAAGCCGCGATTTTTATTGGCAACTCTTGGCGTGTAAATGTATATAAAAAGGGGGTTCACAAATGATAACTGATGATTAAAGCAAAAAAAGCACACTTAAAACTGTTGCCGAAAGAGAATGTGTTGCCTACAAGATAGATAAAGGCTGCTTTACACGATGCTATACTAGCTACACTACTCGCCTCGCTACTCAAGCCGTGAAAACGAGCCGTAAAGGCCTTTGCACAGCCTTTGCATGCGCGGTCTTTTCAAATACTAAATTGACAGTTTAGCAGCACTTCACATGGAGCCGCTAGATGTCAGCCTATCCCTCCATTCCTCAGCATGATTTCAATTGGCATTACGAGAATATTTGGCACATAGGCCTAGAGCACATTACAAAGATAAAACATTGCGTTTTGAATAGAAAGGTTTTATTTCCATGACGTTTAATAAAGAAAAAGTAAATGTGCCATACAGTAATTCAAGAAGAGCTCATACGAGTCAGTCGTATAAATGCAATCGGAAAGTTCACGTGCTAGTTGAAATTAAAATACTCCATAGTATATTTAAAAACCACTTCAGTATTCACATAGCAGGATTTAATATTATGAAAAATTTTACCGATATGTATCTTGCTATAATGGTGTCACATTGGTACACAAAACATTCCTGTTGAGCGGTTTAAAACTGTACTGCTGCACATGATCATGTTTGTCAATCACCTTAACGCTAACGTTGTCCAACAAACAATCCAATAACTTAATGAGGAAAATAGAAAAATATTAATCGTTACCACACTCATTCCATTTCAGTTCATTAAAAAAACAAAAAAACATAGTCTTACAATAACAGGTACTGAAAAACATTTGCACTAACATTTCGTCCCGGCAATAGTGGAATAAGCAAAAATTAACAAGAAGTAGCACCAGAGACACAAACGAAGGCTAAAGGTATATTATAAGTCCTTCCCTATCTTGTCTCTGAATCAACATATTCGGTGGTGCATTTGTGGTGATTGTTGTGAGCTTGTTCAGAGTTGTTGGATAAGCTACACAAAATAGGAAAGTAATTAAAAAACGTGCTGGCATTTGAATAAATATAATGAAATTATTCGACTTAACTGCTTAAAGGGCGCATTAGTATTTCCATTATAGTGTGTGGCATCTGAATTTCTTCCATCTCCATCTGAGTCCATTTACGCTGAGTTCGGAACCAGTTTTGTTAAAAAATCTGGATTCATTACATTTGCATGCATAGATGCAAGTTTGATTCCGCTTTCCAGAGTGGTCTTAATTCCATGCGTACAAGCACGAGCGATCATCATATCAAAATATCCACTCAATTGCCTAAGATTACTAAAAAACAGTTCAACATCGTCACTGGAGCAGTTTCGCGGTAACACGTAGTGAAAGACCATAGTTAACAAATACTTGATACACGCAACCGTCGACTGTGTGATAACGACAAGAGCACGGTACGATAGGTCTCCGTAATTAACGTCTCATATTTGTTTCTTCCTTCACGCTGAAGTTTCCCAATAATAGGCAAAAGGTATCAGTTAGCTATTGAAGTCGTTCATCACTAACAGAAAAAAAAACGCAACTTATCAGCATTTCGGGAGAATAAAGAATTAATTCGATTGCAAACATAATGGATATCAAACCACTTTATGACTACTCCCTTTGTCGGGGGAATGTTCGCTTACCACAGAATTACAAGTTTCCAGCGCAGCTATAATTGAGGCTGAAAAAATAAAGTTTTATTACGCTTTACGTTCATTTTCTCAAAATTGGAGGGATATACCATCTTACTGGTCAAGAAGCGAACTGAGGAAGAAATATAGCTCCTGTGTAGTCTGTACAGAGTTTCCACGTCCTTTCCTGAGATTTCTCTTCCGTCATCTTGAAATGATATTTCTAGAAATTTTGACCGAACTTTCTTCATTATGTGACTTTGATCATAACTCAGAAATATTTTGCGGCTACACAACTTTTCATTCATAGCCACATTCACTTTATCATTAACGGTCACAATTCTCAACACAGTTAAATCAAAATCAAATCAAAATCTCTTTATTTTCAAATGAGGTGTCTACGTCGGTGGCAAACGGCACAATAAAATACATTATTGTCAAGCACTAAATATTAAATTAACAAGAAGAAAATTTTCCTATAATACAATATTATACAATTTACGCTAACAATTATTTCTATTAAACACACAGCTCATCCTTAATTAATTGATATTGTTTACAAAATTCTACTTATAATATCTCCTGTACTACTTAGAAATATAGTCAACTGGTATACAGTATGTGGAATTACTTCAAATGACACTATACAACTGGTATAAGATTAAAATTTACATTGCATTTATTTACAATTTTTTACCCATTCTGGAACCTAAGTAGCATAACGACCTGCTGCGTTTTAACCAGAGCCCCTTTTGCCACCACTTTTCAGAGTTCCTGAAGGGCCTTCACAGCTACTGTAGCGGTCCCAGGGCCCTCGAAGTCCCCACTGTACTTCACCCCTACAGGCAGTCCCGTACTTTGGGTGTCGAAACTCCTTAGACCAGGGGATGGAATTAATTTATTCACACACATTTTTTATTTACATTAACCTGCACTGGTCGAATGCCCTCTAACATTTCATTTATTTTCTCTGTTCCTGTTTATTATCTTCTTGAATATCTGTACAGATTTTGGAAAAGGATCAAACACTACCCCTGGTAAACTGTTCCACTCCTTCACACCCTTCCCAATGAATGAAAATTTACCCCAATCGCTTCTGCTAAAATTCCTTCTAATTTTTTATTTGTGGTCAGTCCTGCCAATATAATTATTTTCCAACTGAAGACTCTCACGGATATCTCCCCATGCTTTTTCTTCTGTATAGGCTCTATATAATCCTATAAGTCTAGTTTTCTCCCTTCTCTTACTTAAAGTTTCCCACCCAAGTTCCTTTAACTACTCTTTCTCCTGAAATCCCCTGTTACAATTCTTGCTGCTTTCCTCTGCATACTATCTATTTCTTTTATTAGGTATTCTTGGTGAGGATCCCAAATACTGTTTGCATATTCCAATAATAGACGAACCATACTTAAGTAACTTTTCTCTTTTAATTCTTTGTTGCATCCTTTAAGTAGCCTCATTATGACATGTAACGATCTGTATGCTTTCCCAACAATCTCATCCACATGACCCTTCCAATGAAAATTACTTTCAAATCTCTATTTCTTCTACCAGCTGCTATTACTTACAGCGTTCTTCTTTGGACCTCAGCGTCGTCCAAATTACAGCAAAAGATAAACGCCACGGGTATTCGAAACCTTGCTGCCAGACCTCTGAATATAAAGCAAAGCATTCTGTTAGCTAGTTCACCTTAAGGCCGGTCTCCACTGTTTAACATTTAACACCAACATGTTGAATTTAACATGTTACAGTTGACATGTATATTGTGATTGTGTCTTCCAATTGACTTTGCATGTTTACTCAGAATGTTGAGTTAACACTTTTAACATGTTGGCGTGTTTTCCGCTCCAAGTGGAAAACATGTCAAGTCAATTCGTTGTTCGTGCGTTGTCGGCACAGCTTCGGCAACTTCCATGATGTTTCCATGCCAACACATAACCTAAACGACGCTAACGACGTGCTCCTCATGAAGTAGGATTATAATTACAACATTCCGCAACAATCCTTCTCTTTGTTATAAGCTACAAATACAGTACACGCACGTGTGTCGTTCTCTCTGCACTATACTGAAATGTATAGTCAGGAATGGAGTAGAGCAAGAAGATTAATCTGGACTTAATTAATGATATAATAGAAAGGCCTTATTTGTGGGATGTCTCATCAGAGGAATACAGATATAAAGCGAAGAAAGCAGACAGTTTCCAGGAACTCGAAAATATCTATAATTGTTCCCGCGAGTAAATGGAAAAAAACCTAGCGTCCCTCCGCTCCCAGTACAGTCGAGAATTGCAGAAAGTTCAGAAAATTCGATAGTCGGGAGCTGACGAAGTTTATACTTCAAAGTGGTTTGCTTTTGAAGCAATGAGCAGAGTGAGGGGAGGAAATGTGCCTAATAAAACTGCTTTTCTAAATTGCAACAGTGGCAATAACAAAGGCCAATTCCTCTTCATCTGAGTCCATTGTCCTTATTTAAAAATACTAGACACCATCTAAATGTATTACCATAAATTGATATGATGAACTACCTGTATATAAACAAAGGATGTTAAGTTTAACATGTTTATTAAGTGTGGACACAATGTTAAATGAAACAGTATTTGACATTTAACATTTAACATGCTGATGGTGTCACCAGTTAACATTTAACACTTTTAACATTTAACATGTTGTTGCTAAATGTTAATCAGTGGAGACCGGCCTTTATGTAGCAAGTTCATTACCCCTGTGGTCTAAGTGTCGATCATATTTAAGCTTTAGCTGTATTGCCATTTCGTCGATAACGAGAGAGCCTACCTTTTTCTGTTCCATAGAAAGTAGCTGTAATTGTGCTTCCGATATATATCTTATCTCCTATGTAAGTCTTGTTTCTCCAGACGACCTGCCAATATATTTAATCTATGCACTTTTGTGTAACAAAAGGAATATTTCCATATGCCTAGCAAATTCGTAGCCTTTTGCTGATTTCCTCTGGCACAGAATACAAGTTTTTATAATATCTTTGCACTGTATTTTTTTCCCGCCAAATGCCTTTAATAATAAAGTTTTATTGCAGCCAATGGCCATATATAAATTTTCTACTCTTTACTATATTCATGTAAGGACTTTTCTCTTTTGCTACACTTATTGAAGTGGTATCGTTCACATATTTTCTCACACAGTTTGCACACGCATTCGTCGCTTGGATCGTGATATAACTCTTTTACGCATAGCTTATGATGGAAACCAAGGTTGATGGAAACCATGTACAGCCAGCCTGTTGATAGCACTGCGCATGTTCTTATTTGGGCCCATCCAGTTCTGTTTGTCATAGCATCCGTCACGTAGAACTCCGGCCAGATTTCTTCTCTTTTGCTTAACCTCAGATTTAGGTGAGCAGTGGCTTGGGGTGTCGATGGCACAGAAAGATATCTAAGGTCCTCGATAAGGAAGGGCTCCTGAGCTAGTTCATAAGCTAGTCTAGATGGAGATGTCTTAGAAATACCTAATATTCTTTTCAGAAAGGTTGTTTTCACTTTTTCAAGGGTAGTTAGGTCAGATGTTGATAATTTGTCCCAGATTAAATCTATGCCATATGTCAGAATGGGTAGTATCGTTGCATGAAAAAGTTTCATTGCCGGGCCTATTGATATTTTGGTTGGGTCTTGTATATCGTAAATTCCTCTTATTGCTGCTGCTGCTGCTCTTTCCCTCACATGTATTTTGAATGAGGATCCTGACGTTCGTAGAGTGATGCTGAGGTAGTGAAAATTTTTTACTGTAGTTAAATCTACCCCTGCATATGAAATTCTATCTGTCGCTGCTGTTCTTCCTCCTTTTCTGAAGACCATACAGACTGTCTTGTTCTTGTTAACCTGGAAGTAGTTTGTTTCGGCCCATTCCTGTAGTCTATCTACTGCGATCTGAAGGTCTTCTCTGTTTCTCGATCCTATTATCATGTCATCTGCGTAGGCATACAGCACTGTTGACAAATTATCTGTTATTCTTGTGATGTCTGTTGTAGCTACGTTAAAAAGCGTAGGGATAATGGGGTCTCCTTGTAATACACTGTTTGTTTGAGTGATGGGGGAAGAGAGTGATACACCATCATCTATTCTCACGCTATTGTAGGCTAGAAGGTTATTTATTACAATCTTAAGTTCGTTGTCTGCTCCAATCATACCGTCTAATTTTTCCATTAATTTTGATCTGTTGAGCATGTCGAAGGCCTTGCTGAAGTCAATGAATATAGCATAAAATTTCCCTTTTGGGTGCCTAAGTGCTTCTTGCACCTCATCTAGTAAATTAGCGACAGCTTGTAAAGTTCCTCTGCCTTTCCTGAAACCGAATTGTTCCTGTGGGAGATGATCATCTATTAGTTCGTTTAGTTTTTGATTAATGATTTTTGTATATGATATTGTTCTCTAGCGCTATCCCTCTATACGAGTTTTCATCATCAGGCTCTCCTTTTCCCTTGTATAACATTTTTATGTAGGACGTCCTCCAACTTTCCGGGATTCTACCTGTTTCTAAACATTTATTGAATAGCTTGGTCAAATAAGGTGCTAGCAATTGTAGAGCGTCTTTTAGATTCTCGTTGTAAATTCCATCCGGACCGGCTGCTTAGTATTTTTTAGTGTCTTGAATTGTTCTCGTCACTTAATCTATTGTTATTTCTAGATTTTTTGTCGAACATTTTGCGACATCTAGTGCTAATGTTCGTCTTCCTGTATTTAGTACATTATTAAAGAGGGTTTCCGATTTATTCATGTTTATTTGATTCGATGGATTCACCCTTTTCCTATTTAAAGCTACAAAAGGATCTCTTAAAGCTTCTCGGGCTTTCTGTTGTGCCTGCATTTCGGTATAGTTGTTCCTTTTCGTTTTCAGTAGTTGTTTATAGCTTCTTCGTTGTATCGCGTACGCTTGTAAGGTGGTTACAGTTTTAAGTCTTCTGGCTATATGTAGTAAGTTGATCGTTTTTCTTCATTCTATGTAGCATTCTTCATCAAACAATTCTTTGGACTTCCGAGGTTTCTTGTGGAACAAATAATCCCTTATTATTCCATTGAAGACATCTAGAGCTGTTTCGAGGTTACCTTCCTCGATGAGCTGATGAGTCTCTTCTATCCTTTGGCTGTTTTCCCTGAGTTTGTTTTCGTCTATACTTTTTGATCTTATGCGTATATTTTTAGTTTCGTGTGGGACCTCTTGTCTGATTAAGAAATTTGTCGATACTGGTAGATGTTTCCTATGTGCGGCAATACCTTGATTTCTCATAATCTGATGTCTTATCAATTTAATATTTCTTCCTCGGTAGAAGATTAACTCAATGGTACTGGAACCGTTTGGAGCCAAGTAGGTGACTTCCTCACTTTTGTTGATTAGACGGTATCCTTCCGTGAGCAGCATTTCTAATACGGTATCTGTTTTGCCTTTAATTGCTCGAGTAAAAATATAGCTTTTAATCCTTCGCTTCACTAGAAACCTGCAGTGCAGCATAGAGTATACCTGCATACGATTTTCTCCTTTGTTTTTTTGCTTCGGCAAGCAACATCCTATCCTTGAATCTCAATAAAGTTATGATTAGGTTTTTCGTTTTGAAAGTACGTAAGGCCAGTTGTCTCGCATTTACCTTGGTTGTGGAAATTGAGTGCACTTTAAACTGGGCCATGTCAAATTCGACTGAACGTGAGATGTTCTTTTTTTCGTCTTCCCTTTGCTCTACTTGTATGTCATCAGAGACATTCGTACTTGCCTGCGAGAATGCATTTTTATAGATTCGTTTCCTGGGTAGCTTACGCGCTTTATTACGCCTACTCTCGTCATGCAAATACGATGAAAACCCTGAAAAAAAGGCGTTGGAATTGAATTTAGAAGAAGGCGACCGGTTGTTAATATTAATGCGGAAGCAAGTGCTTTCAAAATGGTCGCTACATATAAAAGATTCCGAGGAAGGTTGCCTCATGCTATTTTTCTCGTCACCGCGACGTGATATAATTTTGACCCAATTTTTTCCTCGTAATTCTGCATTTGTCGGGAATTCCTGGAAATAAATTCCACTAACTTTCTGAAGTAGGTATATTTTTGCAGAAAGTTGCACAGCAACAAAGCATTGTTTTGCACGCGCAACAAAGATCATGTGAATATAATATTTACTATAAATATTCTCACAACGCTAAATATTTATTTGTATATGTATCAGAGCCATCTGTAGTCGGCAATGATATGTATCAATATGCACGAAAAACTACCGTATTCTTATGTTTAAATAGAAACCATATACACATCAGAAGCTAAATACACAAATCAAAGCATTATATAATTAATATAAGGCCTTTCTCGCCTAAAAAATCGCTCAAATTTTTGCTTCTCGCTTTTCCATATAATGTACGTCTCTGTTAAACAGTCAACAGTGAAGGGATAACACGAAGTCTAGCGGTGAAACTGGAACTAGAATGTATTACGCGTTGTGAAAGCTGACATGTGGGGTCTTTTTCTCCTATTTGGCCTTACTACTAATCACGTAGGCAACGCTGAAGTACAACCTGTAGTTCAACTAGCTGTAGTACCCGGCGTTGCCCGGTTATTTTCTGAGTGTATTCGTTATGGTTTACCTAAAGATGTGTATTACCAGTTAGTTATGTGTGAAGTGAATTTTTATAGAATTCCTTTTTGAAATGTCGATTGATATTTTATGTTTTATTACGTAGTTTTAGAGTTATTGAAATGTGTTTGATTTCAAGTTTTAGATTATTTAATTTTCGAGTAAAAGTTGATCGTTATGGAAGTTCGAATTGACTCGGAAATATTTGACCCTGCCAAAAATATAATAAGTGATAACTATATGTATTTATCCGTCGCATTATAGATACGATGTACACGATTTCAACTATCATTTTTTTTGCTAGGGGCTTTACGTCGCACCGACACAGATAGGTCTTATGGCGACGATGGGATAGGAAAGGCCTAGGATTTGGAAGGAAGCGGCCGTGGCCTTAATTAAGGTACAGCCCCAGCATTTGCCTGGTGTGAAAATGGGAAACCACGGAAAACCATTTTCAGGGCTGCCGACAGTGGGATTCGAACCTACTATCTCCCGGATGCAAGCTCACAGCCGCGCGCCTCTACGCTCACGGCCAACTCGCCCGGTCAACTGTCATTGGGACTGCCACCAATCATCCTTGCGACCCCAAAAAGCAGTGGATTCAACACTAATCTCAGTTATTTTAGACTTTTTCTTTTAAACTCATCTCACTCCCCCGTCTCAATGGAGGCTGAACGTGGACTTTAACGGCATCCAGAGCGTAACAATTCATCTCAGTGACACGTAAACAATGCATTCGGTATTAATTTAGGTTATTCCATCACTTTTCCCACAATACAACGCCACTGGTGGCGGTGCCGTTGTACTTGTGGATTAGGCTCTGTTTTACGACAAGATGGCCTTCCTGACACCAATTTTATATGGAAGAATAGAATCACTATTGCGTGTTCCTGTCGTGGTTGGTAGTGTAGTATGTTGTCTGAAAATGAAGAAGTGTTGGGACAAACACAAACACCCAGTCCCGAGCTAGAAGATTTAATCAGAAGCGATTAAAATCTCCTACCCGGCCGGGGATCAAACCCAGGACCCACTGAACCGAAGGCCGCTAGGCTGACCATTCAGCCAAGGAGTCGGACGACATTAATATGGGTTATTTTTCATTATTTGTACATGTCATCCCCTCACATTCTCCAATCTTAGCGGGGCTTGGGATGTTTCATCTCCACATTAATATTTCCCCGCCTTTCCCTAGAAGTGCTAAGATTATTTTCCCCTTAACAGTATATTTTTCAGATAGTAAGTCATACGTGTACGCAATTTCATTGAGAGCTATTCTGGAACATACCCACATACATCCATAATCTCGGTTATTTTTACATTAATTTTCACTCCTTCTCAACCTTCATTCTGATTGAGGCTGAAGTATGACTTAACCAGCATCCAGAGTGTCACAGTTCAACTCAGCGACCTCATAAACAATGGATTCAACTTTGATATCAGTCGTTTTCATTTATTATTATTTTCACCTCCTCCCCTAGGAGTGCTAGTTCGTTTTCTTCCAACAGTATTTTCTTTTCAGATAGTAAGACATATGTGTACCAATATTGTATGAGGGCTATGCTGGAAGAATAATACATACATGCGTAATTTCCATAATTTTGGATATTTTCCTTCTTTCCCCTTCTCATGGACTTCAAAGACATCCGAAGTGTCGTTATTCACTTCAGGAACACCGAAAACTATGGACTGTACATTTATATTTATAATTGCTTATTATTTTAATATTTCACCCCTCTTTCCATTATACTTTATAATTCAACTCGCCTTTTGCGGTGCTAGCTGAATTATACCCCTCTAGTAATTTCTTCCAGGTAATTCATATAGTCCCTAAGTAACAAATTTGGTTGAGAGGTATGCTAGAACATATATATACAAATACGTCCGTAAACTCGCTCACTTTAGACATTTTATTTTCTTAATTAATGAACGTAGGTCTTCGTGGCTTATAAAATTAACGTAAATCAATAAATGAATACTGGATTAAAGCCACTATGTTTATTTAATGAAGCCGAGCTTTCAGCCAAATTGCATTGGCATTCATCAGAGCAAGATAAATTATGCTTCCGACAGTGAGCAAAGAAATTCAAAGAAACGTGGAAGTCATGGCCGTACTATCCACGGCCTACCCCACTAATAGGACCCAAGGATCGTCGTGCTGTAATTCACCGCCCTCTGTCGACGGTTTCGTGAGCGCGTCCTGCTGTTCCATGATGGTGTTAAGCATGTATTTCTGCAGTACAGGTCTCCATGCATTTGATACCTTGAAGCCGTCTTCCCCGATGATGTTATTTGGGCGCAGCTCTATCTATATGGCTTCTCTTACCAGTCGAGCATAGAAATCTTTCAGGCGCGATGACCTTCACCTGGTCAAAGAGGATTTCTGGCCTATACTGTAGAAATGTTCTGCTATGGAAGACTGGCTTATGGCATTCTCCGTGGAGGATGAAAGAGCGACATTCTTTACCGATCTAGTGTGTTCTTTCACCCTGGTGCTGACAAGCCTTTTTATCATGCCAATTTATGAGCAACTACAACCACATGGAACTTCATACACGCCCGGTGTTTCAAGATGTGGTTTTTCTTAGAATGGTCGACACAGGAATGGTGAAAAGTGGAATTAGGGCGCATTCTTAGGAAGCTCATATATTGGCATGACGAAGAGACTTGTCAGCACCAGGGTGAAAGAACACATTAGATCCGTAAAGTATGCCGCTCTTCCATCCTCCACGGAGAATGCCACAAGCCAGTCTGCCATAGCAGAACATTTCTACAGCACAGACCATGAAATGCTCTTTGACCAGGCGAAGGTCATCGCGCCTGTAAAAACACTTCTATGCTCGACTGGTAAGAAAAGCCGTAGAGATAGAGCTGTACCCAAATAACATCAACAGGGAAGACGCTTCAAGTTGTCAAATATACGGAGACCTGTTCTGCAGAAATATATGCTTAACACCGCCATGGAACAGCGGGACGCGCTCACGAAACCGTCGACAGAAGGCGGTGAATTACAGCACGACGATCCTTGGGTCCTATTAGCAAATACAGTACAGAAAATACGCGACACTCAGCGAGATATCTAAGGACAGCTATTAGAGCTCTCTCTAGCGGGTAGACCTGAGAACTACTGATTCTATCATAAGTGCACATGTATTTGTGTATGAAGTTTTTGGTGTTATTTATGCGTTTTCAGTGAGTTGACATAATTAAATAGTAGCGTATGTCACTCCTTGACAGGAAAAGTATGTGCTGTGTTTGGCTGCAGTAATTATGAAGTAGAGAAGAATGCGCTATCTTTCTTTCGCTACCCTCGTGACAAGAAAATGTAAGTAATATTGGTTTGCATATATGTTCTTCCAGTCGTCTGTGAGACAGTGAGGTGAACGGATGTGCTGAGTGGAGCGCGGAGCAGTGGGTAACACGTTGACACAATATAGGATAGCGATTGGCAGCTTGAACTGTAAAAAGGGAAGTAGAATGGAAACAAGAATGAAGTTAAAGGGTGAAAAAAGGAGGATGGTGGCTACGTTACTGGTGGCGGCGGTGGTGATGGTGTTGTTGAAAATAGGAGGAGTAGAGGTTAATCCTGGCCCAGGTCCAATAGGTTCCATTGGATGGGAAGAATTCGAAGCGATTAGAGAGATGATAAGAGAGGCTTGTCCGACGGAGCAAATAAAAGAAATGTTCCGAGAGTTATCCAAGCAATTTATGGACCTAAAATTGAGTGTTAAGGAAGATGTAAAGAAGATATTGGAAGAGGAAGGGTGTAATAAAGATGAACTAGACCTATTGAAGCAGAAGGTAAGAAATTTGGAGCGGGACCTGAGAGAAACGAAGAGAGAAGTTGAGAAGAGTGTACAAGAGAGAGTAAGAAAAAATATCTTCATATATGGTGTCCAAGAAGAGGAAAGAGAGTCGAAAGTTGAACTAGTGTACAAAGTGGTGGAAGTGATCCAGAACAGAATGAAGATCAACTTTAGTGAAGTTGATATAGACGATGTGCAGCGTATGGGGAGAATGAAAGGAAAAAGACCAGTTAGAGTGAAATTACTATCGACACTGATGGTGGATATTGTATTAAGAAATTCAAGTAATCTAAAAGGAGAGAAAATGTGGATAAAAGGGAAATGGACAGGGAAGCGAGAGAACAGAACAGAATCCTGAATAGACATTTAAGAGAGGCAAGAAAACAAGGTCTTAAGGCATATATTAGAGGGCAGCAGCTGGTGGTTGGAAACGACAGATGGAATCGTGTACGGGGGGTGTGTATGCTGAAAAAACAAGATGTAGAACACCAACAGCAGCAGAACGAGTCCTTGGCAAGAGAGGGAGTAGCAAGGAAGGTCATAACGAGGAATGGCAGTGACGTAGAAAAGAGTGATATTACGGAAGTGAGCGAAGTCCACATCACATCAGGTGCGGGAAGTAGAGATATGCTGATCAGCAGTGCCAGCAACCAGATGGGCGGAAATGCAGAGTCCTTGAAGAGTCAGCACAACACAGAGATGGAGGAAGCAAGTAATGTGCCACAACTGGTGAGGAGTACAGTGAAAATTGTGAATGAAGGTAACAGTAGGCAGGGTAAGGATGCATCCTTTCCAAGTAAAAGGAATATAGAAAATAAAATGGAAAAAAGACAGGCGCTAAATAAGGAAAGATCATTCAGTTTGAAAGATTTATGGGGAAAGAAAAAAGGCACAGATATGGAGAAAGGGAAAGAAGACGGGAGAAAAGAGGATGAGGAGAGATCTGGAGAGAACATACAGGGAAGAGTGACAAGAAGTAGAGGTGGAAGTGGAGAAGCACAGATGCAGAGAGGGGGAGGGAATAAATAACTAGATATGGCGATAGGGGCGTGGAATATTGATGGGTTGTTGGGGAAGATAAGGAATAAAGAATTTGAGAGAATAGTAAAGGAGTATGAGAGCATTGCCCTAGTAGAGACGTGGTTAGGGAAAGGGGATAAATTGAATGGGATGGGTATAGAGTAGTCAACGTGATAAATAATAAATGGGGAAAATGGGAAGTAACCCGGGTGGGATAACAGTTTTAATAAAAAATGAGATAGTAGAGAGAGTAGAGAGAATACAAAATGAGGTAGAAGGGGTGGTGTGGTTGAGAATTAAAATGGGAAATGATGCGAAGGAGGCCTTCTGTCTGGCTGTATTATACAACCATCCTAAAGTCTCAACTTATGCGAATAAAACATTTTTTAAAGAACTGATTGAAGAAATAAACAAAATTAAAGGATTGTATGAGGAAGATGGAATGATATTGTTAGGGGACTGGAATGCAAGAGTGAGTAATAGGGTACCAGATTATGGGAGAGAGGATAATGAAGTGAGAGAGTAAAGAAGAAATAGTAAAGACAAAGATATGAATAGTTATGGTGTAATGCTGTTAGAGTTATGTGCTATAGAAAAATTATATATTTTAAATGGATGGATGAAGGGAGATAGTAAGGGGGAACTGATATTTATCACATCAAAGGGTGGGAGTGTAGTAGATATAGGAGTAAGCACGGAAATAGCTCTAAAGAAAATAAGTTTTGAGGTGACAGAATGTGTGATAACAGAACATATGCCCATCAAGATAAAATTAAGAGGGGATAATGACGGAGTGAAGAGAGGGGTAGGAAAAAGAGACAGGTATAAGGAGGGATGGAAGTACATTTGGAATGATACTACGATTGAGAAATTGAGAACAGAGTTAAAAGAGAGGGAAGAAAGTATAAGGGTTGAAAGTGAAAGGATGCTGGAAGGAGGGGATGTAGATGAATTCTTAAAACTAATAGAACGCCCAGTATGGAATGTGGGTAAGAAAGTGAGGAGAAGAGAAGAGAAAGACAGAAACATAGGCACGGGGTGGTTTGATGAAGAGTGTAAGGGGAACCGAAAGATTGTAATGGCAGCTCTAGCGGACTTTAAGAAATGAGGGGAACAAGGGAAAAGAGAGGAATATTATAAATTAAGAAGAGATTACAAGAAGTTACTAGATGAAAAAAATGCTGGAAAGAGGCGGAAGCTGAAAGAGTGAACAGATATTGTAAAGAGAAAAGATTTGATAGGATTTGGAATACTATAAATAAGATAAAGAGAACTAGATCGACAGGGGAAGGAACAATGATAGCAGAAAATGAGTGGATATGATATTTTGCAGAGCTTTTGGGGGGCAGGGGGGAATGGCAGGGAGGTAGGGAACAGACGTATATTGTAAAAGAAGTACAAATAGGAGTACAGTTACTAGATGAGGAGATAACAAGTCAGGAAATAGTTAGGATGTTAAGTAAAGCAAAAACTAAAACAGCGGGTGGGGCAAATGGTATTACTAATATGATATGGAAGGAAGTAGGAGCAAATGAAGCAATGCTGAAAGTGATGGTGAAATTTTTAACAAGATATGGGAAACGAATAAATTTTCTAGCGAGCGAAGAAAAGGAGTACTATGTCCTATATACAAAAATAAAGGAAGTAGAAGTGATCCAAACAACTATAGAGAAATGACACTCCTGGATTCGCTGTCGAAGGTTTATACAGGAATTCTAGCTAATAGGATTAAAAATTGGGCAGAGAAGTATGAAAGGATTTCGGAGTATAAAAATGGGTTTAGAAATGAGAAAAATACTGTGGATAATGTATGGATTTTGGATACTTTAATTACGAAGTATATGAAAATAGCAGGGAAGAGATTATATGTAGCAGCAATAGATTTAGAGAAGGCCTTCGATGTAGTAAATAGAGAGGCGTTATTTACTAGATTAAGAGATGTTGGGTTATCGAAGAAAATGAGGTTGGCGATAGAAGGAATATATGAGAAAGTATTGGTGATGATTAAATTACAAGGGGGTGGGTTGAGTAAGTGTATGGAATCGAAGAGGGATGTGAGACAGGGTTGTAAGCTGTCACTGATATTATTTTTATTGTTTATAAATAATATATTAGATGGACATGGAGGTGAAAGATGGCAATGCCCTTGGATTGGGAATCGTGAGATACCGGGACTGCTATTTGCAGACGATTTATTGATCATGGCACTAACAGCAAATGGATTGCAAGAAGGGCTAAAAGAGGTAGTGGAATATACGAGAAGATGGGCGCTCAAAATAAATGTACGGAAGACGCAGATAATGATATGTAGGAAGAGGAAAGCCAAAAAAGAAAAGAAATTCTGGATAGTCGAGCAGCAAGAAATCAGACCAGAAAAAATGGAGTATTTAGGAGTAATAATTAGTAGTAACGGTGCGTGGGAAAATCAGAGCAGAAGAGCCAAATATAAAGGGAGGGGAGCACTTGCAGTAGTGGGGATATTAGAAAATAAATTCCCGGATATAAAGTAGAAAATCCAGAGAATGGTGTTCCAATCAATGGTTAAAGGAAAAATGTTATATGGGGTAGAAATATGGGGATTGGAAGAAAGAACTAAACCAGGTGGTGGCTAAATTTAGTAAGATTATTATGGGGGTCCTAAACTGTACTGCAAATGTGGGGGCTAGAGTAGTATGTAAAGACTCGATAGACATTACTATAGCTAAGAGGGTGATGAAATATTGGATAAGATTGGAAGAAGGGAAGGGAGGGGATTTAGTACAAGAGACGTATAGATTCCAGAAAAATATGGAGAGCGAGACGTATTGGGTGAATAAGTGCAAAAATAAATTACGAAAACTAGGGTTAGGAGATATAGGGTATGAGAGATGGGGAGAGAGGAAAGAATGGATATGGAGATGGGTTATAAGGAGAGTGGCCGATATAGAAAGACAGAGTTTAATAATGGAATGTAGAGAAAGAGCCTCACTATCAGTATTAAACAAATTGGTAGAAACTATGAACCCGAAAACCGAAGGCGAGGACAGGAAGGGTAAAAGAGGTTTATACTGGTGTGTTTTGGGAATTCCAAGAAATAGAGGGTGGATAGGTAAAGAAAATGCGGGTAGATGTATTCTATGTGGAGAAAGATGGTCGGACCTACATATATTTATTGAATGTAGGGAGTTGAAAAAGAAAGTGTTGAGTAAGAAAGAGATAGAAAAAGTAGAAAAAAAAGGAAAGGATGACGGTATGGCTAGCCGGAGAATGGGGAAGAGGAACAAATATTTCCAAATATTTAAATATGGTTAGAATTAGATTTATAATGAAATTAAGAGAACAAGAGGTAGAAGAGGATTGCAGAGGAAGGGGAGGAAATAGGTAGATGAAACTGCTAGGCTATATATAATTTTATTACAATAAGAGGAGTTTTGAATATAAACAGATAAGATTGTATGATATTTGGATATATTGGGAGAGGATTGCATTATATGACAGAACGTTAACACAATAGAAGAAACTCTAAACATTAGTTTAAGATTCTAATAAGTAATGAGTGGCTGTGAGGAGGAGGAACTGTTGGACTGTTTAGAAACATAAATAAGTGGTAAGAAATGGGAGGAATAAGGAAAAGACAGGTTTGATTTGTTGACAATTCGGTGGTTTAATATGTAAGTTCAACTGTAGAAAAAAAATGTAATTAGAGAGTAGTTTCTAGTTTTAGTCTAAGAGACGTAAGAAAGATGAAAGAAATGTGAGGAAGAAGGAACTAGAGAATTGTCAACAAGTACGTTTGTAAATAGTGTTTAAATTTAAGATTATAATAAGTAATGAGTGGCTGTGAGGAAGAGGAACTGTTGGACTGTTTAGAAATGTTGGACTGTTTAGAAATGTAAATAAGTGGTAAGAAAGGTGAGGAATAAGGAAAAGGCAAATTTGATTGTTGGCAATTCGGTGGTTTAATATGTAAGTTCAACTATAGGGGAAAAAATAGGGAGTAGTTTCTAGTTTAGCATAAGAGACGTAAGAAAGATAAAAGAAATGTGAGGAATAATGATATGGATAATTGTCAACAAGTACGTTTGTACATAGTGTTTAAATATTAACGATAGGGTGTAGTGGTTGATCATAACCAAGCAGTGTAAAAGTCAACGTATAAGTATTATAAGAGAGATGAACAGAGGCAAGGAAGAAGTGAGAGGGGAAGATTGGGATGGAAGGGGGGGTATAAGATAAAGACGGGTGGTGTGGTACAGTCCTATCCCATGGTGAGAGATGAATCATATACACTGACTGACAGAGCAAATGCAACACCAAGAAGGAGTGGTCAGAACTTTATGCCAATTGCAGGGTAGACAGACGTCACTAAGGTATGCTCATGATGTGAAATGCGCCGCTGTGCTGCGCACGTAGCGAACGATAAATGGGACACGGCGTTGGCGAATGGCCCACTCCGTACCGTGATTTCTCAGCCGACAGTCATTGTAGAACGTGTTGTCGTGTGCCACAGGACACGTGTATAGCTAAGAATGCCAGGCCGCCGTCAACGGAGGCATTTCCAGCAGACAGACGACTTTACGAGGGGTATGGTGATCGGGCTGAGAAGGGCAGGTTGGTCGCTTCGTCAAATCGCAGCCGATACCCATAGGGATGTGTCCACGGTGCAGCGCCTGTGGCGAAGATGGTTGGCGCAGGGACATGTGGCACGTGCGAGGGGTCCAGGCGCAGCCCGAGTGACGTCAGCACGCGAGGATCGGCGCATCCGCCGCCAAGCGGTGGCAGCCCCGCACGCCACGTCAACCGCCATTCTTCAGCATGTGCAAGACACCCTGGCTATGCCAATATCGACCAGAACAATTTCCCCTCGATTGGTTGAAGGAGGCCTGCACTCCTGGCGTCCGCTCAGAAGACTACCATTGACTCCACAGCATAGACGTGCACGCCTGGCATGGTGCCGGGCTAGAGCGACTTGGATGAGGGAATGGCGGAACGTCGTGTTCTCCGATGAGTCACGCTTCTGTTCTGTCAGTGATAGTCACCGCAGACGAGTGTGGCGTCGGCGTGGAGAAAGGTCAAATCCGGCAGTAACTGTGGAGCGCCCTACCGCTAGACAACGCGGCATCGTGGTTTGGGGCGCTATTGCGTATGATTCCACGTCACCTCTAGTGCGTATTCAAGGCACGTTAAATGCCCACCGCTACGTGCAGCATGTGCTGCGGCCGGTGGCACTCCCGTACCTTCAGGGGCTGCCCAATGCTCTGTTTCAGCAGGATAATGCCCGCCCACACACTGCTTGCATCTCCCAACAGGCTCTACGAGGTGTACAGATGCTTCCGTGGCCAGCGTACTCTCCGAATCTCTCACCAATCGAACACGTGTGGGATCTCATTGGACGCCGTTTGCAAACTCTGCCCCAGCCTCGTACGGACGACCAACTGTGGCAAATGGTTGACAGAGAATGGAGAACCATCCCTCAGGACACCATCCGCACTCTTATTGACTCTGTACCTCGACGTGTTTCTGCGTGCATCGCCGCTCGCGGTGGTCCTACATCCTACTGAGTCGATGCCGTACGCATTGTGTAACCTGCATATCGGTTTGAAATAAACATCAATTATTCGTCCGTGCCGTCTCTGTTTTTTCCCCAACTTTCATCCCTTTCGAACCACTCCTTCTTGGTGCTGCATTTGCTCTGTCAGTCAGTGTATGTTCTTCCAGTGACAAAGAGATTTTTATAGTACTTCATAATCTTCTGATCTGCTCGACCCATATTTTAACTGGCTTAAAATATAATACGCATATGTTAATGTATAGTGCAGCAGTTAACCTTCAATACCGATGTGTTGTTGTAGATGTGATCTGTGGGTTTTGAAATGTCACAGAAGTGATTTGGATAAGGTGTACAAGAAAGAAGGGACGTTACGCTTACATAAGAATTATAAGATCTGTTCAGATCATTTCCAGGCCAGCGACTTTAAAATTCCTCGACTATACAGCCAAGAGTATGTTACATTTCTGCTCTAATTGTGCGTAATTATTCCTCATAGCATCACTATCGACAACGTTTTCATACTTTTCTTTCTTTTATCCCTCTTCTCAGTTTAAAGCCGGGATTTTGTAGATTTTCTTACTGTTAGCAGGCTTCATGTTAAGAGGAAAATTGTCCAGCTTTTAAATGTTAATTCATTGCATCATGTGTGTAAGGAATGTGCCGATATTTTTATTGACAAGTGCCTTAATGTGATGATACTATGCTTTTAAATGAGAAAAAAAGACAAATCTAACCGTAAATCAATCAATACTGATCTGCATTTAGGGCAGTCGCCCAGGTGGCAGATTCCCTATCTGTTGCTTTCCTAGCCTTTTCCGAAATGATTTCAAAGAAATTGGAAATTTATTGAACATCTCCCTTGGTAAGTTATTCCAATCCCTAACTCCCCGTCCTATAAATGAATATTTGCCCCAGTTTGTCCTCTTGTATTCCAACTTTATCTTCATATTGTGATCTTTCCTACTTTTATAGACGCCATTCAAACCTATTCGTCTACTAATGTCATTCCACGCCATCTCTCCGCTGACAGCTCGGAACATACCACTTAGTCGAGCAGCTCTTCTTCTTTCTCTCAATTCTTCCCAACCCAAACATTGCAACATTTTTGTAACGCTACTCTTTTGTCGGAAATCACCCAGAACAAATCGAGCTGCTTTTCTTTGGATTTTTTCCAATCAGGTAATCCTGGTGAGGGTCCCATACACTGGAACCATACTCTAGTTGGGGTCTTACCAGAGACTTATATGCACTCTCCTTTACATCCTTACTACAACCCCTAAACACCCTCATAACCATGTGCAGAGATCGGTACCCTTTATTTACAATCCCATTTATGTGATTACCCCAGTAAAGATCTTTCCTTATATTAACACCTAGATACTTACAATGATCCCCAAAAGGAACTTTCACCCCATCAACGCAGTAATTAAAACTGAGAGGACTTTTCCTATTTGTGAAACTCACAACCTGACTTTTAGCCCCGTTTATCAACATACCATTGCCTGCTGTCCATCTCACAATATTTTCGAGGTCACGTTGCAGTTGCTCACAATCTTGTAACTTATTTATCACTCTATAGAGAATAACATCATCCGCAAAAAGCCTTACCTCCGATTCCACTCCTTTACTCATATCATTTATATATATAAGAAAACATAAAGGTCCGATAACACTGCCCTGAGGAACTCCCCTCTCAACTATTACAGGGTCAGACAAAGCTTCACCTACTCTAACTCTCTGAGATCTATTTTCTAGAAATATAGCAACCCATTCAGTCACTCTTTTGTCTAGTCCAATTGCACTCATTTTTGCCAGTAGTCTCCCATGATCCACCCTATCAAATGCTTTAGACATGTCAATCGCGATACAGTCCATTTGACCTCCAGAATCCAAGATATCTGCTATATCTTGCTGGAATCCTACAAGTTGAGCTTCAGTGGAATAACCTTTCCTAAAACCGAATTGCCTTCTATCGAACCAGTTATTAATTTCACAAACATGTCTAATATAATCAGAAAGAATGCCTTCCCAAAGCTTACATACAATGCATGTCAAACTTACTGGCCTGTAATTTTCAGCTTTATGTCTATCACCCTTTCCTTTATACACAGGGGCTACTATAGCAACTCTCCATTCATCTGGTATAGCTCCTTCGGCCAAACAATAATCATATAAGTACTTCAGATATGGTACTATATCCCAACCCATTGTCTTTAGTATATCCCCAGAAATCTGATCAATTCCAGCCGCTTTTCTAGTTTTCAACTTTTGTATCTTATTGTAAATGTCATTGTTATCATATGTAAATTTTATTACTTCTTTGGCCTTAGTCTCTTCCTCTATCTCGACATTATCCTTGTAACCAACAATCTTTACATACTGCTGACTGATTACTTCTGCCTTTTGAAGATCCTCACATACACACTCTCCTTGTTCATTAATTATTCCTGGAATGTCCTTCTTGGAACCTGTTTCTGCCTTAAAATACCTATACATACCCTTCCATTTTTCACTAAAATTTGTATGACTGCCAATTATGCTTGCCATCATGTTATCCTTAGCCGCCTTCTTTGCTAGATTCAATTTTCTAGTAAGTTCCTTCAATTTCTCCTTACTTCCACAGCCATTTCTAACTCTATTTCTTTCCAGTCTGCACCTCCTTCTTAGTCTCTTTATTTCTCTATTATAATAAGGTGAGTCTTTACCATTCCTTACCACCCTTAAAGGTACAAACCTGTTTTCGCATTCCTCAACAATTTCTTTAAACCCATCCCAGAGTCTGTTTACATTTTTATTTACCGTTTTCCACCGATCATAGTTACTTTTTAGAAACTGCCTCATACCTGCTTTATCAGCCATATGGTACTGCTTAACAGTCCTACTTTTAAGACCTTCCTTTCTATCACATTTATTTTTAACTACCACAAAAACAGCTTCATGATCACTAATACCATCTATTACTTCAGTTTCCCTATAGAGCTCATCTGGTTTTATCAGCACCACATCCAAAATATTTTTCCCTCTGGTTGGTTCCATCACTTTCTGAATCAGCTGTCCTTCCCATATTAACTTATTTGCCATTTGTTGGTCATGCTTCCTGTCGTTCGCATTTCCTTCCCAATTGACATCTGGCAAATTCAGATCTCCCGCTACAATCACATTTCTTTCCATGTCGTTTCCCACATAGCTGACTATCCTATCAAATAATTCCGAATCCGCATCAGTGCTACCCTTTCCCGATCTGTACACTCCAAATATATCAAGTTGCCTATTATCTTTAAAAATGAGCCTTACACCTAGAATTTCATGTGTCTCATCTTTAACTTTTTCGTAGCTTACAAATTCTTCTTTCACCAGAATGAAAACTCCCCCTCCCACCTTTCCTATCCTATCTCTACGATACACACTCCAGTGCCGTGAGAAAATTTCTGCATCCATTATATCATTTCTCAGCCATGATTCAACTCCTATTACAATATCTGGTAAATATATATCTATTAAATTACTTAATTCTATTCGTTTCTTTACAATACTTCTACAGTTCAACACTAACAATTTTATGTCATCCCTACTTGATTTCCAGTTCCCTGTTCCCTTATCACCGCTCCCTAGGCCATCCCGTTTCCCTGAATACCTCCCTATTACCCTTCCAAACAAATTTCCTAACTTATACGTACCACTGCGGTTTAAATGAAGGCCATCCGAGCGCAGATCCCTTTCTCCTACCCACCCATTAGGATCTAGAAATTTCACTCCCAGTTTCCCACATACCTACTCCATAGTCTCATTTAAATCCCCAATCACCCTCCAGGAGTGAGGGATGAGTTCAGGCAGGAATGATAAAGCAAAAAAGTAATGCATAAATGAAAGATCAAGCCATTTCACAGCAGTCCATTTCACATCTTGTTTATATGTCTAATTTCAGTCTTTAAATAATAACCTTTTAAATAATTCTTCATTCATTTATCCAGAATTGCTTTAGCATCTTCGAAGTTAATATCTCAATAATACTTTCTTTCTAGACGTAATTTATTTATCCATTTTCGTATATCCGATATTAGAAGTTAGCGCGATTTTTCAGGTCAAGTCACTAGGAGCGCCACTGTCGAATTGTCTCCCATTTTAATAAGGCTAAATCCGTAAGTGTCGCGTATTGTCCCTACTGTATTTGCTATTAGTGGGGTTGGCCGTGGATAGTATAGCCATGACTTCCACGTTTCTTCGAATTTCTTTGCTCACTCTCGGAAGCATAATTTAACCTGCCCTGATGAAGGCCAATGCAATTCGGCTGAAAGCTCGGTTTCATTAAATAAACATAGTGGCTTTAATCTAGTATTAATTTATTTATTTACATTAATTTTCTTTTCTTCATTCGTTCTCACCCCCCCCCCCCCTTGCGATTAGGACTAAACTTTGTCTTAAACTGCATACAGAATGTCAAGATTCATCTCAGCGACGTCGAAAACTATGTATTCGAATAAAATATCAGTCATTTTCGATTTTTTTAATATTTCACCCGTACCCTGGAGGGCTGGGGGTCTCTTACCCGCAGAGTATTTTTTTCCAGATGGTAAGTCATACTTGTATCAATATTGACAGAGAGCTATGCTGTAACGTACACACATACGCTCATTATCTCTGTCATTTTGGAAATATTCTTTTTCACCCACGATACTATCATCTCAGAGAACCCGAAAACTATGGATTCGACACTATTTTCGATTACTCTTTTTTCTCATCCCTCACTCCTAAAGAATAAGTGTGCCAGCGGTGTCTTACCCCCACGCGGTTAGTTTTCTGATAATAAATCATATATGTACCAAGTTTGGTTTAAATCGGTCCAGTAGTCCCAAAACTATGGATTCGACACTAATATCGGTCGTTTTTAGCTCTATTTATATTTCACTTCTTCCCTTGCCATAACAATATTTTTCACAGATAGAAAATAATATTTGCTCCAAATTTACTTGACAGATATGCAGAAAATTACACACACACACATCCGTAATCTCCATCATTTGGGTCATTTTATTTTTTCACCATTTCTCTCCTCCTATGCCAAAGGGGCCTGAACTTTTATATCTCACTCCTCCCCACGCCCCCACCGCAAAGGGGGCTGAACTTTGACTTTAAGAAATTCGGAGTGTTACCATGCATCTCAGCGTCCCAGAAAACTATGGATTCCACACTATTTTCGATTAATTTTGCATCTCAATCCCCCCTCGCCCCCCCATCCAAAAGGGAGATGAACTTGGACTTTAAAAATTCCAAAGTGCCACTATCCATCCCAGTGACCCAGAAAACTATGGATTCGACACTATTTTTGATTATTTTTATATCTCACTCACCCCTCGCCTCCCACCCCATCAGGGGCAGAACTTGGACTTTTAAAAATCCGGAGTGTTACTATTCGCCTCAGCTCGAAAACTATGGATTTGACTCTATTTTCGATATTTTTATCTCACTCCCCCTCGCCCCCTTTCCAAAAGTTGGCTGAACTTGGACATTAGAAAATTCCGGATTGTCACTATTCATCTCAGCGACCCCAAACACTACGGATTCGACACAATTTTCGTTTATTTTTATATCTCACTCCCCACTCGCCCCCACCGCAAAGAGGTCTGCACTTTGACTTTAAATATCCGGAGTTTTACTATTCATCTCAGCGACCCCGAAAACTATGAATTCGAAACTATTTTCGATTATTTTTATATCTCACTCCCCCACCGCAATGGGGGCTGAACTTTGACTTTAGGAAATTCGGAGTGTTACTATTCATATCAGCGGCCCAGAAAGCTATGGATTCGACACTATTTTCGATTATTTTTGCATCTCAACCCCCCCCCCCGCCCACTACCAAAAGAGAGATGAACTTGGACGTTAAAAAATTCCGGAGTGTCACTATCCATCCCAGCGACCCAGAAAACTATGGATTCGACACTATTTTCGATTCTTTTTATAACTCATTCCCCCCCTCACCTACCCGTCACAAACGGAACTGAACTTGGACTTTAAAAATATTCAGAATGTCACTATTCACCTCAGCGACCTCGAAAACTATGGATTCGGCACGATTTTCGATTATTTTTATACATTACTCCCCACTCCTACGGGGAGAGATGGCTTACCCCCACAGTGCTCGTCTCCAGATAGCAAATAATAAGTGTTCAAAATTTGATTGAAATTACTCCAGTGGTTTAGGAGAAGATGTGCCATTTACACACATTTTATATATAGATAGAAGATAGATGAGTACGAAAGTAAGAACATACGGTATACCAAAGACATGATACATACGGAAGGAAGCGTATTATAAAACTTACGTATGCAGTGTCAGGATCTATGTTACATCACCGTTGTTTTACAGCGACGATTTTTCCGGACTTGGTGTGCATTAACGTTGGTTGAGATTCCTGGACAGTGAATGACGTGAATGTTAATTCTTCTTGACATTGCGGTTGTTGGCTGCTGGATGTTCATCCTTTTGACCTTGAGGGGTGATGCTTTTCTTTACAAGTTGATTTACGTCGCATCAACATAGGGCCTAGATAGGACTTATAGTGGCGATGGGATAGGAAAGGGCTAGGAGTGGGAAGGAAGCGGCCGTGGCCTTAATTACGGTATATCCAAGGTTCTTAAACACTACTAAAGGTTGGGCCCAACGCGAGACGAGCTGCTATTGGTTAACGGAATGACGTCACAGAAGGAGCAAAGCAGCCAAGCCCATAGAGCGCAGTTCAGTAGGAATCTCATAACACCAGCAAACATTACAGTTTCTCAGAACTAAATGCAGACCAGACATAAAGTTTACTGCTGTTATAAGATTGAAAGAGAGTACAGCATAGTAAGTTTCATTATTTCTGTTACGAATAAGACATAAACGTAACGTGACGGCACACTGACCAACGCTCGAAATTTATTAACACATCCAAGTTCCTCTATTTAGTTTAAGGAAGGCTACGTGCTCTCAAATTTGTCAACATAAATATTTAGAGATACGAAATGTTTGTAATATTAAATGTTTACAGCAGAACTTCCGTAATGGAACTACCGCATGTTAACACACGATATATGACTCAATTCCGCAGGTATCGAGTTTAAAGCTTAACACATATTATAACAGCAGCAGAAGTAAGTTCATATTCGAAACCTTGCATATATTCCTACATTTTAAAATTAAAGAATAAGAAAGAACAGGAAAAACAATTAGAACACAGTCCTACCTGTGAGATCAGATGTCATGAAGTGGTTGCTTTTGAAGATAAAATCCACTGCCGTGCCTTTCGCCAATGAGCTGCTGTGGATCTTTCAGTCCTTGCCCGAATGTTCATTTGTCGTATGCGTACAAATGTTCTCGTCCTAACATACATTTTTACTATTTCAGGTGGTACAATTGGGAATTTACGGCTAATTATTTGACACACTTTGCGTATAATATTAGGTATGCGTGACAGTTCCGCACGTCCGTGAGTGTCCGTGAAAATTAACTCGAATTCCTTTACTTGGTTTAGCCATTCTTCCGATAGAACGAGTAGACCTCCCCGAGATAACACTTCTATCCATCCCACAGGGGCTGTACCAGAAGATATGGAAAGCATTTCCCCAGTGGGATTTCCCATTGACCTATCATATTTTCTTCCACGGTAGGCGATGTAGCCGGCGGTATATCCTCAGCATTTGCCTGGTGTGAACATAGGAAACCACTGAAAACCACATTGAGGGCTGGCGACAATGTGGTTCCAACCCACTATTCCCCGAATGCAAGCTGATAGCTGCTCGTCCCTAACCACATGGACAACTCTCTCGGTAAGAGGGTTGATGCTTATTTCTTAATTAAGAAGACTTCGATCGTTTTCTGTATAGTTTGGGACTCGTCTGACTGTTCAGACACTGTTCATAGAACGATCGAATTATAGCAAAGAGAATATAATTATTGTGCTTGGTGGAAAGGTCTGTTGTGGACCAAACTTGCTGGTAACAAACTACTCTGTTTTATTGATTATTCAGTACTCTTAGATTCAGTTAACGTCAACCTGGGAAACGTCAGGCTATGTTTATACAGTCGGGAACTGTTTCTTCGCCAATTATTAAGCTATAGAAATAATCTTCACACTTGTTGGACTTAAATAACTTTTAATGAATATGTAAACATTTAATTTTAGTAAGTTTATTCCTGTGAAGGATTTTTCTCCGATTAATACTCGTTTACTTCTTTTATAGTTCTGTGCGACGAGTTTAGGCTTTTTGTAGGTTGAACACGAAATTAACCGCATAATACTACTAAATGAACGCATTCAATACCTTGGGTTTTGTTGAAGAAGCATGTAATGGAAGTGTTAAGTATTAATACGATTTCATCAACAGTTAAACAGATAGAATGCAATAGCTAACTAAACAGCAATTAGTGAACGTAAACGTCAGAACTATTCAGGGAGGGTTTAAATGATATATTGTTATTTATATTCATGAGCTTGTAAGGGTGAATTGGTATAAGGAAATAATATTCGATTGTAAAATACGATCCTACCCCTTGTACAAGGAGGGCTGAATTGCATAGTGGCTTGTGTGTGGAATACTGCACATGAGTGGAGTACAACACGAGTGTGATGGGTGTGACTCATGACAAAATAAAGATCACAGTATTGATGAATGTAACTATTCAACAGGGTTTTTTTTTTTTTTCAGTTCGGGAATGATTTTTATCCTGCGATTGTATCGAAGCCTTGGTACATATTTCCTTTCTTTTCGAATATGTTGAATTTTATTAATACAGTGTCCGCATAATTTGAAATCCCACTTGATTTTGTAGTTAGATTAATAGGCATAGGTCATAAAACATAGAACAGAGTGATTCCAAAACAGCGTTTTTCTGTAGTTTCAGTATGGAAGTCTGCTGGTAGTCACATTACCAAGGTAACTAAATTGATGTATTCTCAAACGAGTGTCTGGAAAGCATCTAGGGCCTACAGTGAAAACTGTACTGTATTCTAAAACATTGCCCTCCATGTAGTCTTACTGAAACACTTTCATTGGTAATAAGATCTTGCAGTTCACCTTTCCTTTTTTTTTTTTTTTTTTTTTTTTTTTTCTCCTTTGCAAAATGGTCCTACATGTTTGAATTGACTGGCAAGCAAAGGCATAGTATATGATACACTATTAAATAGTGGCGGTGCGCCCATTAAAATGATCCTAGGGAGAACACTGCTGTGATGAATAAACGTATGTAAAGGTTGTTTGTTTTTTTTTTTTTTTAAAAAGCATAAGATATTTCAGTTAAACACATGTTAGATAAGTGTGAAGAAATAAAATTACCCAGTAATGTGTCAACAGGGACTTCAGGCTTCTTGTATCAAAATATTCAGTCAGCATCGCCGAATGTTTGTCAGTAGAGTTCACTTCCAACCTGTGTCCGACTCGTTGGCTGAATGGTCAGCATACTGGCCTTTGGTTCAGAGGGTCCCGGGTTTGATTCCTGGCCGGGTCGGGGATTTTAACCTTCATTGGTTAATTCCATTGACCCGGGGGATGGGTGTTTGTGCTGTCCCCAACATCCCTGCAACTCGCACACCACACACAATACTATCCTCCACCACAATAACACGCAGTTACCTACACATGGCAGATGCCACCCACCCTCATCGGAGGGTCTGCCTTACAAGGGCTGCACTCGGCTAGAAATAGACACACAAAATTATTATTACTGTTGCTGCAACCACTTCTTTCTCTCTCCATTGCCAGCATCTTCATCTCTTCCTAGGACTGCAATTCATTTGCATCATGACGTTCTTGATATGCCTCTATCTTCCCATTAAAAAAGAAAAAAAAAAAAAAAGTCCACTCGCCACATATCAGCCCGCTGTCCTGTTGAATCCCAATACAAGATACGGAGACTTTTTGTTGCCCATATCAGTGCTAACGGAGGACATTTTGAACATTTTGTTGTAAGAAAAAGTTTCATGCGGTTTTATCCCACTGAGAGACGAGATGATCAATTCCAGTTTTGTAGAAAGAGGTAGGACACTGAGGGATCCACAACTGCACCCCCACTCTTGCACTTCTTCGTCCATGAAACTCTTTCTTCAGGTCGCCAAAAATGTGAAAATCACAAGGTGGAAGATCCGGGATGTAAGGAGGATGTTGAAGTGTTTCCCAACCAAATAACTTAAGCGTATCCTTTGCCAGATTGCGAGTATGGGGTCAGTGATTTACGCCCTTCTCGGAATCTTCTATGCCACTCGAGCACAGTCGACCTGGACGTGCAGTGTTCGCCATACACAGCAGACATGCAACCATGAGTTTCGTGTACTATTCTAGCACCCTCGGCCACTAGAAAACGAACCACACCTCTCTGTTCTTACTTGCTTGCCTCCATTTCTACAGCTGGACAAACACACTAGACCAGTCCGCGCACAAAAAAAGACATAACGCAACAACTGCGTGCACTTGTGAGTTGTCACTATGCAGTTATCCTACTACAGCGATGGCAGTATCGATACATAACATTGTTGCCACCTTTCGTGTGTGTTATGGCGGGTGCTCTGTTTTCATTTGATTGCCCCTTATACTATGTAGAGTTGTAGAAAATGAGATCTAACATGGAAATAAAGCATTTCCAAACCCATGTCCATATGACATATTTTCTTCGTACCTTATTGTTACGCCCTGTACTGAAAATGGATCAGATCGCTGGGAACATGTTGGAAAGGTATCCTTGTTGAATGTAAGGGAACTGTCCTCACCGTTCAAACATCACTCAGCAGATATCTTCACTACCCCCTGTGGGTGGGGGACGCAGACGACCCACGGTATCCCCTGCCTGTCGTAAGAGGTGACTAAAAGGGGAAACCAAGGGATGATTGTATTAGAACCATGAAACTACTTGTAACTAGTACCATTCACACGGTGAACACCATTGGTCGCCTTTACTTGCGAGTAGTACCGCTATGTTACATACACAATTAGTTTGTGATTAGTAGCAGCAGAGAGTGGTTCACTGTAGGTTTCCAGTACCCGTGATTAGTACCATTGGGAGAAACATCACGAGTCTGGGTGTTGCCTGTAATTAGTACCACTATATGAGCGACACCGTGGGTCTGCGTTGCCTGTGATTAGTACACCTAGGTGACGAACATCATGTGTTTGTGTTGCCTATGAGTGGCACCGTTATGTGAGAAACACCATAAGTTTGCATTACCTGTGCGACGTACAATACTTGTGTGTAGTACCACCGGGCGAGTTGGCCGTGCAGTTAGAGGTGTGCGGCTGTGAGCTTCCATCCGGGAGATAGTGGGTTCAAATCCCACTGTCGGCAGCCCTGAAGATGGTTTTCCGTGGTTTCCCATTTTCACACTAGGCAGATGCTCGGGCTGTACCTTAATTATTAAAGGCACGGCCGCTTCCTTCCAACTCCTAGGCCTTTCCTATCCCATCGTCACCATAAGACCTATCTGTGTCGGTGTGACGTAAAACCACTAGCAAAAAAAAGAAAAATGTAGTACCATAATGTGTGGAACACCGTGAGTCTACACTACTTTTGATTAATACCACAAAATGACAAATAACATGGTTTTACTTTACTAGCGATAAGTATCCAGCTCCATGGATAAGTGGTTAGCATGCTGGCCTTGGTCACAGGTGTCCTGTGTTTGATTCCTGGCAGGGTCGTAAATTTTAACCATAATTGGTTAATTTCGCTGGCACGGGGACTGGGTGTATGTGTCGTCTTGATCATCAATTCATCATGATGCGCAGGTCGCCTACGGGGGTCAAATCAAAAGATCTGCATCTGGCGAACTGAACTTATCCTCGGACATTTCCAGCACTAAAGGCCATACGCCCTTTATTTTTACTAGTGATAAGTACCACTGTGAGGGGCTGCTGACCTGGATTTTGGACCCCTTTAACCGACAAGCATCCTCTGTTCAGGATTGTGCTTTAGAAGCAGTCTCGTGGTCGGTAATACTATGGTTTATGATAGTTTCTGGGTCGAATCCTGTGATTGTTTGCAGTTCATATCGATCCATTCATTCTTCAACACATTTTTTATTCTGGTCAGTGGATGATTTTGAACTTTTAAATTGTTATTACATTTTGTACCATTAGGGGCTGATGACCTAGATGTTAGGCCCCTTTAAACAACAATCATCATCACCATCATCATCATCATCATCATCATCATCAATATTTTCACTTAATTTTTAACCATATCAGCAGTTTCCCTTTTGAAACTTGGGCGTTTTTAGAATCAAAAGTGGTAATAATACTAGCTTCTTTTTGTTTCAGGTATTGGTGGAACTTACATCAACATGAATGTCACGGTGGATATGTTACCAGATGATGTACTGTTGACAGTCTTCTCGTATTGCTCTCACCATGACCTCATCAAATCAATCCAGCATGTTTGTAGAAGATGGGAACAGTTATCGAACAGCAAATGTTTGTGGAATTATATAGTGTATTATCCTAATCAGTACACATTGAAAACGGAAATAATAGAAATGCTCAGATTGTCCCCTAAACTCCAGGCGGTTGATTTAACAGAACATGATATTATGGATGATATAATCAGGGCTCTAGGTGACTTTTGTCCTGAACTAAGAGTGTTGCACTTACATAAATATATGGATGTCAATTTAGAACTATTAAAACATCTTGTCGTGAACTGTCCCGGGATCGAGGAGTTGACTGTACCCTCAGAGGTTTACACCGATGTGAGTGTTCTAGTTATTATCAAGGAACTTCGTAAACTGAAGACGATGATTATTAAGACTCCTTTTGCGAATAACAATGATGTAAACATAATCGCTTCCAATTTTCCCGATCTGGAACATTTGGAGTTACTCTTCTATGAAATCAAGAGATGCGATCTTGACATTCTGTTAAAATATAAACGGCATCAGTTGCGTGTTCTAAGACTTCATTGTTCCTTGAGTGATGATGGATGTGTTTTACCTCAGTTATCTGTATGCACCAGATTGAAAACTTTGTCAGTGGAGGGCTTATGTGGAGGTACGGAGCCAATCCCAGATTCATTTCTACCCCTCAAAAGTGTGACTACTTTAAATATCAAGTGCGCATATTTCTTTACGTCTAGTTACTGCTGTGCATTTTTTAAGACATTCCCGCAAGTTTTAGAGTTGCAAGTATCGTATTGTGAAGCTGATAACGAAATCATTGACATCATTGCGTTAAACTGTCCTTTGCTAGAGAAAATAACCTTAAATGATGGTTTTGTAAATGATGAAACATTGAAACGGTTACACTGCCTCAAAAGACTGAACTCGGTTACCATTACATGGAGTAGTACCGTAACTGACGAGGGTGTTAAGAGTCTAGAAAGTGTATCAGAGCTGATGCATCTCAAATTTTCTAGGTGTGAAAAGATTACTGCAGGATCCCTCGGAATAATTTCTTGCTTCACTAAGCTACGTGTTGTAAAATTCATCCACTGTAGAGCTATGATTGGTATAACTGAAGAAAATTTCAAAAATAATATGCCTCATCTGAGTGTTTTAATCGAAAACTGATTTTTTTGCCGTGTAAGTTCTGTGACATTGCAATTAATTTATCTGTAATAAGGAAGCTGTTTGGGCTGGACTCAACAGATTTCAATGAACTCTTGGTGAACGATCAGTTCAACATATCCTGAATTTAATGGTAATATTCATTTTGCCATAAAGTTAATGGATGTGGTTTTTTTTTTTTTTCTTTACATCGCACCGACACAGATAGGTCTTATGGCGACGATGGGATAGGAAAGGCCTAGGAGTTGGAAAGAAGCGGCCGTGGTTTTAATTAAGGTACAGCTCCAGCATTTACCTTGTGTGGGAAACCACGGAAAACCATCTTTGGGGCTGCCAATAGTGGGATTCGAACCCACTATCTCCCGGATGCAAGCTCACAGCCGAGTGCCCTTGACCGCACGGCAATCTCGCCCGGTGTGATGTGTTTTAACAAATTTGCTGAGCCATTAGATGATGACACAGAATGATCTTAATTGATTGTTTTAACGTTGATGGATCAATCTTGTCCGTATTGACTTACATTCAATCTATGAAACACTTTTCCGCCTTGTCAATACTTCACATTTCATTATATTACCTCCCGTACATGTTTCAAGAGATCAACTGTTCTTTTCCTCAGCGGTGCAAAACATCAAAGAAAAATCCTTGGACTCGACATGTTTGTACAGTACAGTCATTAATAAAACAAATTATACATAAATCTTGAAATCGTTAAAATATCCCTTTTGTGTCTAAAAATGTTCACTTTTACTTACTATGTCATTTAGTAAAAACTTTAAAAAATAGAATAATTTTCAATAATAAAATGATTAAAACCTATTGAGTTAGTCACTGTACACTAAAATTTGAAATGCTCTCTGCTCTGTTCTTGAAACATTCTCCATTCCTTAAATTCTTATTTACACTGCTAAAGTTCTAAGACCTTTCCTATAAATCAGAATTTCTCCTCTTAATCTCATCAGATCTTGCAAGCCATTTTTAACCATCAAGTTCTTCAGTTTCAGCTGGTAACAAATTTATTACAAGATATTAGAATCATTCTGTATTGACGGTTTTCACTTTATAAAGGAAAGTTAAATATATCCTCCTAATTCAATACAAGACATAATTCCATCATTAGATGGAGCAATAAAATTCAAACATGTTTCAATTTGTTTGAGCCATCTTCAGTGAAATAAGGGGGGGTTAAAGTAATCTACATAATACAAGCTAAAAACATAATGAAGGAACAAAAGAAAAAGAAGAGAGACATGACAGAAATAAAAACAATAACAGTATACAGTATTTACATCACTCGATGGAGCAATAAATAACTCGCTGAGACAATTTAGTGAAAAAAAGGTTAATGTAAAACACTGTGCTAAACCTAGGAGAACCGAGCTCGATAGCTGCAGTCACTTAAGTGCGGCCAGTATCCAGTAATTGGGAGATAGTGGGTTTGAGCCCCACTGTCGGCAGCCTTGAAGATGGTTTTCCGTGGTTTCCCATTTTCACAGCAGGCAAATGCCGAGGCTTTACCTTAATTAAGGTCACGGCCGCTTCCTTCCACTTCCTAGGCCTTTCCTATTCCATCGTCGCCATAAGACATATCTGTGTCGGTGTGACGTAAAGCAAATAGCCAAAAAAAAAACCTAGGAGAAAATAAAATAAATGATACAGACTGAAACGAAACAATAACTGCGGACCTCTTATTCTAATCATTTTTAGTTTGATAACAATTTAAAAACAAGACGAAATCACTGTGTTGAAAATTCAGGCTGACAGTCTGTCTTAGTAGAAACATCACCACCATTAATGGCTACGAGGAGAGCGAAAAAGCTTGAGAAACCAAGTTTGAGAGGAGACAACGTGCCAGGTGAAATGTATGTAATAAGAGATGGAAAAACGCCGATGAATTTAAAATTCTAGATTTTTGAATTTTATTGCTCCATCAAATGATGTTTTGTGTTGAATTAGGAGGATAGATTTAATTTTTCCTTTGTAAAGTGATACCAAAATTTGTCAAGATTAAAACAAAATTACACTTGTCTGAACCAAACAAATATGCCCTTGCTCCTTTGCTTGCTGCAATTGACCTTAATAAGGTTTTTGATTGATGTTTTGCACCGCTGAGGAAGAAAGAAGTTGAGCTCTCAAAACATGTACAGGAGTTAATATAATAAAATGTGAAGTAATGACAAAGCGGAAAAGCGTTTCATAGATTGACAGAATGATCTTGCGTACACACTGTAGAAATATTCTAGTGGACATAAGACACTTCATTCCAAAAATAATATTTTGCTGTCAGATTGCATTTGGAAGATAGTGGGTTTGAACCCCACTTTCGGCAGCCTTGAAGATGTTTTTTTGTTGTTTCCCATTTTCACATTAGGTAAATGCTTAGGCTGTACCTTAGTTAAGGGTACAGTCGCTTTCTTCCCACTCCTAGCCCTTTCCTATCCCATCGTCGCCATAAGACCTATCAGTGTTGGTGCAACGTAAAGCACAATGCAAAAATATATATATTTTTTGACAACATGAACAGAATTTCACTCTGTATGGTCTTATTGTACTGATCATCATCATCATTATCATCTTCCTCTCTCCAATCATCATTGTTCCTCCTTAACTGTGTTCTAATCCAGGTTTCTTCAGATTACACTATTCTTGAATATTAATTCTAAATGAATTTATATTTGTGAGTCCATTTTTTCAATATACAAAAGACTAAAAATACTACAAATAACTGGTAAATTTAGTTATAAAAATCATGGTACGTGTTGCAACTCTACCTCGATCATCCTCAGCTAGCTATACACAGGTGCCATCGCCGCCTGTGTACATTGCAGGTGGGCCCGGGCCTTCAAGGGGCCCTGTAGACTCCTCGCAAAACAATAAAAACCATACAGTCAAACCTCGATTTCTCGAAACCTCCATTACTAAAATTTTCAGTATCTCAAAGTAACTTAAATTTCCCGGCAGTTAGTCCTATTCTTCACGTGTATTTATTTCTCTGTTACTCGAAATTTGGTTACATGAATTTCTTTCTCAAAACAAATATTTCCTCCCTTGAAGCAAAAAAATACTCTGTAACTCCAATTTTTTTGCAACATTAACAGTGCAATATGGCATTTGTGAGGAGCAGTTAATGAGTAAAGAAAGGTTTACAGTAATGATGGGAGCTAATATGACGGGAACAAAAAAATTAAAACTTCTAATGATTGGAAAATCGGCAAAGTGTCGCTGATTCTCAGGTGTGAATTAATTACCGTTCACATACGAAATCACCCCCCGAAGTTGTGAATGACAAGTTCCATTTACGAATCTCGACTGCGTGGTATTGATGAGAAGTTTCAATGTGAAGGAAGGAAAGGTTAACAATAACAAACAGAAGAGACTAACAGGTTTTTCCCAAAGGTGTTAACTGAGGTGTGTTTCTTGTTTCACTACTGTATGTACTGTATCCTGTCTTCTAAAAAGTTACTATAATAAGGGTTATAATTAAAGTGATGCCGTAAAATCGAGTTTGTTTGTATATTGTTAAATACTGTTAAAAATAATGTATTCAGTATAATCCTGCAGACACATGTGATTCAGTTATGTGCTGTACATGCTCAAAAAATGGTATCCTCTATATCTCGAAATTTCGATAACTCGAAATGAAATTTAGCTCCCGAGGTGATTCGAGATATCAAGGTTCCACCGTATGTCTTTAGCCTAATGTCACTGCATGGAAATGGTCGGAAGATCGATCATGAAAAAAATAGTTTGTTTTTACATAGAGGAATTGCCATGTGCTTGCATCTGCCAGCTGTTATTATAATTGTGTTGAGTGTAACACAGCACGGCTATAAACAATGCTTGCCCTTGCCATCTCTCGCAACACCGCAACACGCTCCTCACAAAAGACCTGCTCAAAATTATTCAAAAAGATTTACATCAATGAAAACTGACACCAAAATATCATATTTTAGTTATAAAATGATACTTTCTTGATGTGTAGTGTACATGAGATCGTATTATGCACAAATTTTGCTTCTCATTTAGCCTAATGTTTTTCACACATTTATTCGACAACAATGTATAATTTCAACAGTAACTTGGTATAGTGACAATCAGTCACCTTGGTTTCAAATGAGCTCTCTTTGCGCGAAGAACTAGGGATTCGGATTTTTAGGAAAGGTCATATTTTTTCTTTGTCTCTATTTTCGTGCCTGGTTGCATTTTGGTGCAAAACGGGTGATTATCTTCACAATGAAGTGATTTTTATTTGTCATATAAATGTATATTTTGGCTATTTTTTTTGTCATAGGGTCATATTTTGAGCTGAAATGAAATGGTGTATGGCTTTTAGAGCCGGGAGTGTCCGAGGACAAGTTTGGCTTGCCAGATGCAGGTCTTTTGATTTGACTCCCGTAGACGACCTGCACGTCGTGATGAGGATGAAATGATGATGAAGACGACACATACACCCAGCCCCCGTGCCAGCGTAATTAACCAATAAGGTTAAAATTCCCGACCCTACCGGGAATTGAACCCAGGACCCCTTGACCAAAGACCATCACGCTAACCCTTTAGCCATGGAGACGGACATATTTTGAGCTATTTAGAAACGTCATAATTCGGCGTTTTGGCGACAGCCGTAGCTGTGCAAAATCGTCAACTTTCTGAATGAGAACTAGAATTCACAAAACTGCTTTCCGTATCACATCTGTAGTTAATACAATTGGAATACTCTGCCTCTTCTATCAAGATCGTGCAGGAATTGTTTTCCAACAGTTTGTCAGAAAGTCTGGCATATATTAAGTCGAACTTTGGAATTATATCGAGTGCAGTTACTCCTATAGAAGCTGCTAGCTTAGAAATTCCTTCAAGTATTGAAATTGTGAGAAGAGTTGAACTTTCAGCACAACAATCACGTGTAATAGTTGGCGTCAGTGTAAAATGGAAACTTTAAAACGTGCTTAATCGAAGTGATGGTTTTCGTTGTGTGTGCAAGGTAAATGATGTTCTTAGAGGAGAAGGTATCAGTACATTTCAGGATGAGTGCATACTCGACAGCAGTGATTTAATATTATTTAAATCTGCACCAATAACGTCTTGTGACTTAGAAAGGAGCTTTTCTTCTTACAAGAATGAGTTAAGTGATAATTGGAGGTCTTTCGTGCCTGATGCTTTGAATATTAAAAACTTCATATTTGGTCCGGATGGAAAGAAGATTAACATACAATAAAGGAGAGTACAAGTGATCCACCTTATATCAATACAAAATCTGTTGTGCTCTCCCAAGCTCTCTCAATATATTTTATAGAAATTGAATTTTTTCTTGTGAATAATAAATAAATAAAATAAAATAAAATTTATTTTGTATTGATATAAGGTGGCTCATTTGTACTCTCCTTTATTGTATGTTGATGCTCTGAAGACGAATCTTGTCATACATTTCAATACAACCCGCAGAGAACAACGAAAAAGTTATGTGAGTTTGCACTATTTGCCCTGCGGGCCTACCATAATGTACATATAAATTATAAACATAAAATTTTCCACCTATGCAGTACATAGTTATATTTACAATGCGTGTATTTACATTACATGGCACTAGTTTCAACTAGTGACAACCTCTTATTGGTACTAATTGTTCAGAAAATATAACCATGGTGTTTCTCATATAGCGGCACTAATCACAGGTAACGTAGGCCCACGGTGTTCCTCACATAATGGCAACACTCATAGGTGACGCAGACCCATTTTTTACGGAGACACCATTTCATTGGCTGAAGAAACAAAAACATGGCCGCGTACTGATTATTTCAATACATAATATTACGGATTTAAATGTACTTGTTCAAGCTTTTATTCTTAATAATTATTATTATTAATTGGTTTATGTGGAAAATAGTTATACTGCTGAAATCAGCGCTCTTTTCTGAAGCTTGTAGTATAATTTGTTTTGCAACATTGTAGGAGTTAACATCAGGAGCTTGGGAGAGCACAAACTGCTTGTGCTCCGAAATGATGTCTTCAATTACTGCCTTGGCAACAGCATAATTTCTCTGACACGCCTAATTTCGTGGCCACGACTATAGTTAGGTAGGAGTAGTTTTTCTGGTTTGGTATTCATGTGTAGAAGCCGATGGCCAATATTTTAAGAAGTTATCATCTCCACTGCACATGATCTTCATGGCCTACTGGTAAAGAGCTAAATGAAGTTTTTCTCCTTTAAGATATGACCATATTTTATAGAAATTAAAATTTTTCTTGTGAATAATAAATAAAATAAAATTAATTTCTAATTTAAAATTGCAAAAACATTACGAAATTAATGATCAGGACATGTTTCATCTATTTTGGCCATCTTCAGCTGCATTAGATTTTACAATAGGACGACGTGTAAAATATCTGAATATTACATTATGAAACATTCTTTTATAATAAAAAGAATGTCAGTTAAAATACCGGTATTTCATTTTGAACATCAAGAGAAAGAATGTGTCACAAATGTTGTGGAATGATTAATAAGCTAGAAAATATAGTCCTTAACCCGGAATGAGGCACGCTTAATTCTGTAATGCTAGTCGCATGCTGGTTGATTCGCCACCCTTGGTTCTTGTGCCAAAATTGCTGGCTACATCGTATGCGTGGTTAACAGAGCCTTGTAAATCATCAAGAGGATTTAACAAATGAAGTATAAACTGTTTCAAACAATGTTACGACTTTTCCTTTCTCTTAGGAATGCCCCCTCCTCCTGTGTGCGTAGTATACTAGAACATGTTGATGATAAATCATTTGTGTGGTAAATTTGTCCAGATTGTTGTATTATCCTTTCCTAAAACGGAAGTTCCATCGGTATCTGATAAATCACTCGCAACGTTAGCTTCTTTATCAGAAAATTCATTCTCGGTGTCTGCAAAATATCTTCTTCCTCCACCTCATATCCACTAATTTCATCTTTATCAAGGATCTCTCAATAAGGGTTCATAAAATCAAGGAAGTCTGCCAACTTCAAATAAAATGTACAATCCTATAACTCGGAATTGCAGAATGAAAACACTCCATTGCTTCAAAAATCTCACCTTTCTTACAAGGCGCACCACGGTCCAAACGACCGACCCTGTGTTTATCAAAACTTCACTCAAGAACAAAGCAACAAAATAATAATAATAATCATCATCATTAACTGACGTTGCCATCATGCTAGTAAGTTGAAGATAATGGGGAGACTGATCTTTGTCAATCTCATAGTTACAACTAAGGTATTGAGCCTCAGAGGTTGCCTCAAGATGTTTTCTGGCTGTGCCTGTTTTTGGTCCGCGAGAGGTATTTTATTTCCCTCAAGCCCTCTGGACAAGTCCGGCGAGCCCCCCGATCCGCATTGAGAAACAAGAGAGGAAAATTCTCAGAAAAATCCTAGGACCAAAGTTCGAAAATGGAATTTGTATGAAAAAGAAACCACACAAAATTTTTCAATTCACAGAAAAAATCACAGATACCATCAGAAAGAGATGACTAAAATTCTACGGACACCTACACAGAATGGATAACAACAGGCTGACAGAGAAAATTCTAAATCTAGCTCTAACCCTGAAAATCCGCAACAATTGGTTTGCAGAAATTCATGAAGATCTACAAGAAATGGGTATTGAGGACGAAACCATTCAAGATAGAATGAAATTTAGAAGCTTAGTAAACAAACATAAATTTGCAAAGAATCCAACAAGAAAAAAATACAGGCTGGACAGAAACACGCAGAAAGGAACACAGTGAAAAAAATGAAGAGATATTGGGAAGAAAAGAAGAAGAAACATTGTGCAAAATAAGTTCAAACGCGCTCTACAGTTGGGCACAACGAATCAAAAAAATAATAATCATCCTTTAACAGTCTCCAGTCATCCAGGTGTGGTACAAGAGCGCTCTCCATCTTTTTTCTATCCAGGTACATTTCTTCCTTCTCAACTTGGTGCCAGTCCACTCCTCTTCCTTCCAGGTCCTGATCTACCATTTCCTTGGTCTGCCTCTAGGTCTTTTACCTTCCAGTCCCTTTTCTAGCCATTTTCTTGCAGTTCTCACTTGATTCATCCTTTTTACATGGCCATACCATTCGAGTCTTGATCTTCTTACATTTTCGCTTAGCGACTGTTAAACGACTGCTTTACTTGTGAATTATGACAGATCTCTTCATTCCGGACCTTTTCACTTCTTGTTTTCTGTAGCATTGACCTCAGGAACTTCATTTCTGCAGCTTGAAGTCTGCTACTATCTCTGCTGTTGACTGTACAGGTTTCAAGGACATATGTAGTTATTGGCACGAAATATACCTACATAATAATATCGACCATAATTTATAGTTTAACAAAGGAACAGAAGCTGCAATGGGAAACAACACTGTAGGAGACTTTAACCAGTGTTACAGCGAAGGATAATCGGTGGCAAAGGGACTGACGTGTGACCAGCTGAGGTTTAAAATACATAAAATCTTGTGGGAGATATAGTAAAAAGTTCTCCTAAGTTGATGTACTTCAGTTTAAAATATTGTCCAAAACTCATGACGACGGGCGATTAGTACCATCAGTTTAGGATTTTGCTTTGGAAGCAGGCCCTTGTTCAGTTTATGCCATTGTTTTAGTCAAACTATGAAATATTGCTAAAGGTGAAGTTGGCAAAATTTCTTTGATTAAACTCCTGTATGAAAATTTGAATTCTAGTCAGTGGATGGATTTTGCAATTATTTTAATATTGTGTGTTGGAGCCACTGATTATTTTTAATTCATATTTCATTCATCATGTTTTGAATTCTGGTCAATGGATGAATTTGGAAATTTTAATTGTCATTACATTTTGTCTCATATCATTAGGGGCCGATGACCTCTATGTTAGGGTCTTTAAACAGCAAGCATCATCATCATCATCATCATGTGAAGTTCCAAAAATGTGTGAATAGCATATCATTATATTGCTAACTGACGGAAAGTATAATTTTACTTTAGAACTGTGAGAGCACCTTAGGAAGGGGGTGAAACATCTAAAAGAAAGAAAAACAAAATAAGTGTTTAGGAAAGAAGAAAAGAAGAAGGACATAAGTGAAAAATGAACATTTTAAACTCGCGCTCCATTAGCTCCATTATTGTAGCACATAACTTGACAGCTAGACTGACACTAAGTCGGCAACACGTTCGCTCTTGCACGAAGAGCTAGTAGCATCACTAGAGGAAGGGAGAGCAGGAGGGCAGGGGGAATGTAAACAAGGATTATGAGGTGCTGGAAGTGAACGTGTGACCAACAAGTTACGTATTATTGAAAAAAAAATTATGGTGGTTATCAAAGTTTATTATTTCATCATATAAAATACAGACTTTTTCTGAAATTTCATTTTTAAAACTACATTCAATCTCTGATCTAAAATGATCTAATTTGGTTATGTTTTTGCAATTCTAAATTGTAAATAAAATATAATTTTATTGACTAGGTGGACAACCCCCTCTGGGAGGGGATACAGATGATGAATACACCCACAGAATCCCCTGCCTGTTGTAAGAGGCAACATAAAACAAGCGACCAAGGGATGATAGATTTTTGAACCATGAGATTACCTGTGATTAGTACCATCATACGAGGAACACCATGGGTCGACTTTACTTGCGATTAGTACCACTATGTGAGGAACACCATGGGTTTACATTGCCTTTGATTAGTACCACTATGTGAGTGTCACCGTCGGTTTACATTGCCTTTGATTAGTACCACTATGTGAGTGAAACCGAGGGTCTACATTGTCTATGATTAGTACCATTATATTAGTGACACTGTGGGTTTACGTTGCCTATGATTAGGACCACTATGTGAGGAACACCATGAGTTTGCATTACGTATGAGTGGTGCAGTTATGTGAGGAACACCACTATGTGAGGAATACCATGGGTTTACATTGCCTGTGATTAGTACCACTATATGAGTGACACTGTGGGTCTACGTTGCCTATGATTAGTACCACTATGCGAGTGAAACCGTGGGTCTACGTCACCTATGATTAGTACCACTACGTGAGTGACACTGTTTGTCTACGTTGTCTATGATTAGTATCACTATGCGAGTGACACCGTGGGTCGATGTTGCCTATGATTAGTACCACTATATGAGTGACACTGTGGGTCTACGTTGCCTATGATTAGTACCGCTTATGAGGAACACCATTGTTCTACTTTCTGAGCGATTAGTACCATTATGAGGGGCTGGTGACCTGGATTTTGGACCCCTTTAGACAACAAGCATCATAGATTTAGGATTTTGCTTTGGAAGCAGTCCCTTGGTCAGTATATACCATTGTTTAAAGTTATTTATAGGAGGGGGGTCCGACTCGTTGGCTGAATGGTCAGCGTACTAGCCTTCGGTTCAGAGGGTTCTGGGTTTGATCCCGGCCGGGTCGGGGATTTTAAACTTCATTGGTTAATTCCAATGGCCCAGGGACTGGGTGTTTATGCTGTCCCCAACATCCCTGCAACTCGCATACCTCACGTAACACTATCCTTCACCACATTAACACGCAGTTACCTACACATGGCAGATGCCGCCCACCTTCATCGGAGGGTCTGCCTTACAAGGGCTGCACAAAATAATAATAATAATATTACAGTATAATAATAATTATTATTATTATTATGGGAGGCGGGAGGGCATTGCAGGTCAGATCCACTGATTGTTTTAAGTTCATAATCATTGTTCATCATTGTCTTTTTGAATTTTAGTCAATGAATGGATTTTGGAAATATTTTAACTTTCAGAATTGTGTGTTGGATCTGCTGATTATTTTAAATTTATATCATTCTTCATCATAATGTTTTGAATTCTGGTCAGTGGCTGAATTTTGGAATTTTAACTATCATTACATTTCTTCTCATCTCGTACTATCAGTGCCCGATGACCTAAAAAAGAATGATGATCATCATCATCATCATTAGCTGCACAGCTAAACATCTATTTTATTATATTGTAAATTGTCAGTACGGAACCACAATGAAATTTATTACATGTAAAAGGGAACATTGAATTTGCCATGCCTGTAGCCTCAGTGCCATCATATCAAAATGCTGCACATGGTAGCTGGAAACACAGAAATATTGCCATCTTCACCATCAGTGATATTTCATAGGTTGACTATAAACACAAGCAATACAAGGATAAGTCAAATATAAATGAGTCTTTTGTTGTAACTATTTCATTTATCAAAATTACGTACATTTTGCATTGCTCTTACTTTTCAACGGAAGTCTCCATCCTATCTATACACTTTGATGCAAGTGTAATGGACTAGTATAACTTGGAAACAATTCTCTAAACCCATGGGTAAATATTGGAAATATCGAGCTTGATTAGTAGGTGTTGTTATTATTATTATTATTATTATTATTATTATTATTATTATTATTAGGTTATGAAGTTGTTTACGTCTATTATTATTTATGTAGTTATGTACGGACTTTATTTGGCATAAATCGTGGTCGTATCATTTATTATTTGTGTGTTGTATGATCTGTCTTGTGTAACAAAACATGTGAGGTTATGTCACAACACGTCTGCTGTATGTATATTAATATGACTTTATTAAATGTAAGGACATGGCTAGTGCATACCCTGGAGGCCACTGCGTAGGCTACTTGGAGGCTACTTGGAGCCACTGGCAGTGCCAATGCACTATGAGAGACTTTGTCTCATTTTCAAAAATTGATGCCTGCCTGGCCATCAGTTGATATAGATGTTTATTCCCAGAGACAGCCTGAAATATTTGTCCCAGATGAGTAAATTTATAATACCAATTAGCCAAATTAGGCTTGCGTCTTGGTAGGTGTGCTATTTACCAACTGATGAGCCCAATTTGGCACACTGGGGCGAAATGCTGACAACAAGGAATGAGTTAGCTGGAAAATTTATAATGTCCAATAACGGACCAACTATATTGGTATTATAAATTTACTCATTTGGCGAAAATATTTCAGGTTCTCTATAGGAATGAACATCTATATCATCAGTGTGTGAACTCATGTTGTGATTTTGTTATGTTGGTAGTTGGTTGACATGTTAATGTAGCAGTCAAATGTTTGCTCAAAATGGCAGTTCATTAATGTGTGTATATAATGTGTATACAATATGTAAATAAAACAGTGAACACAATTGACAGTATTTTGTGCACGTGTCTTTGTGGGTACACAAGCCTCAAACCACCAGATAAGGAATTTCTTCATCCCAATTTCAAAGAACGTATCGGGTGTGTCTGAAGCCAATTGGGCCCTGACTGTTTCACCTCCTTGTTGGTTGTGAAGCGATCTTGACCAAGAGCGAGCGCCCTTTAGTGGCCCCAACATATGGAAGTTATAGGGTGTCAAGTCTGAACTATAGGATGGATGTGGCAGGACAGTCCAGTATATTTGTGCGCATTTTTGCTGGGATAGTCTTGCAGTGTGGGGTCTGGTGTTGTCATGAAGGAGCAGTACACATCTGACTTTTGACCTGTAGGGAACACAAATCTGGCAAAGAAGATTGCAATGGTATGCACAGTAATGGTCCGAAATCCCTCGAGGAAATCAACCAGCAGTACACTTCTGTAGTCCCAGAAGATCATGGTCAAGACTTTGCCTGCAGACAACTGCGTCTTGGCTTACACCGGTGGCCTCTCACCGCGCTTCTGCCACTCCATACTGGCTTTCTTTGACGTGGGAGTGTTATGGTGGACCCAGCAGTCATTACAAGTGATGATTTGTTTCAAAAAATGCCTCACCTGCCTCATGCCTCGTCAGAAGCTCACGAGAAATTGCTAGCCATGCAGCCTTCTTCTTTTCATTCAGCAGCCTCAGAACCCAATGGCTGACACCCTTCGGAACCTCAGGTTCGCCTGGATGATTGTCGGAACACTTCCATGGTTGATCTGAAGCACAGTTGTTCACGTATCAACTTCAGTATGCTCTTGAACAGCCTCAATGTTCTGCGCTGTGATGCTGGTGTGGGGGGCAGCATGGGTATGGCGTGTTTTCAACCATCTCCTGCCCATCCTTGAACTCGTTACTCCAGTACTTCACCCAGGCCCATGAGAATGTTCTGTCCCTTTCGATTAGTACCGCAACATGACAAATACCATGGTTCTACTTTCCTAGCGACAAATACCATTATGAGGGGCAGATGACTTGGATTTTGGACCCCTTTAGACTACAAGTATCATCGATTCAGTATTGCGCTATGGAAGCAGTCCCTTGGTCAGTGATACTATTGTTTTACGTCAATTTCTGTGAATGTGAGGCATAGCAGGTCGGATCCACTGATTGTTTTAAATTCATATCCATCCATTCATTCTTCGTCCTCACGTTTTGAATTCTAGTCAGTGGAGGATTATGGCCTTTTAATTTGTCATCACATTTCGTCTCATTTTGTACCATTACCTAGATGTTAAGCCCCTTTAAACAACAAGCATCATCATCATCATCAAACTGAAACACTAACACTGGACAATTCTCAACAAATTCATAGCAAAACCGTATCTAGTCACTTTGCTTCCACACATACAAAGAGCACACACTAACACTTTCCAGGGGTACCAGATTTCTTCCTGACATGGTGAAGCTGTTCCTTAATTAAGGCCACAATCTCTTCCTTCCCGAAGCCTCCATGCCTCAGGCGGCAGCGCGCCAGCCTCTCACCGCTGGATACCGTAGTTCAAATCCCGGTTGTTCTTTGTGAGATTTGTGTTGGACAAAGCGGATGTAGGACAGGTTTCTCTCTGGGTATTCCGGTTTTCATTCCAGAAACACACTCTATTAACATTTCATTTGTTATTCATTAATCATTGCTCCAGAGGAGTGCGATAGGCTTCGGCAGCTGACACATTTTCCTATCCTCGCCGCTAGATGGGGGCTTCATTCATTCCATTCCTGACCCGGTCGAATGACTGGAAACAAGCTGTGGATTTTCATTTTTTGCTTCCTTCCCACTCCTAACCCTTTCCTATCCCATCGTCGTCATATGACCTAAGACGTAAAGCAACTAGTAAAAAAAATTAATAATTTCCTCCTGACATTTGTAGCCACCCACTCACACATAAGCAGTGTTTTCTTTCTTCAAAGTGCTAAACTTTCTTTGACCAGACAAATTTCAAGAGCAATGGTTCTCAGCCATTCTAGTATTTTAATCATTGTACATTAAAATACAAGTTGGCGACAATTCAAGAGACTTGGTCGGCAGCCCTGAAGATGGTTTTCTGTGGTTTCCCATTTTTACATCAGGCAAATATGTTACCAAAATAAAGCTACGGTCACTTCCTTCCCACTCCTACCCCTTTCCTGTCCCATCGTCGCCTTAAAACCTATCTGTGTTGGTGCGACGTAAAGCAAATTGTACGAGGAAGTCAGTAAGTATCTACAATTTTGAATTGTTTTTAGGTTGGCTCTATGGCGTTGTGTGCTCAGCAACCGCTAGATGGCACCGTTGTCTAGGTCCGTGGTAAGTTTCAGCGTTATCAGATCAGTAACTGGTCATGTGCTTGAGCAGTCCGGCTCGAGCTGCTCGAACAGATGACGTCAGAGTTCGAGCAACCTAGCGCCTTCCTGTTACTAACACCCAACAAACTTGAGAAGGATATGTAAGAGTATTATGCTGGATAGTACCGGTTCGTCCTCATTACTGTTACTTCCGTGTCTTTTGTACATAATATAATTTCGACCCATATATATATGACAGTCGAAATTTGTGTTTGTGCGATGATTCGTTGCAAATGCCTCCATCCAAATAAACCAATTGTCTACTAAAATGTGTTGTTTGGCCGTATAAAGACAAAAAGGAAACTATTACACGTGTCGTAATAGTTACATATTTGAATGATTATAAGACTAAAAATGTATGACATTTTATCTGCAGTTGTGGCACATTTTTCGCTCGGCTGCATGTCTCAATGGTTAGCGTGTTGGCCTTTGGTCGCAGGGGTCCCGGCTTCGATACCCGGCAGGGTCAGGATTTTTAACACCATAAGATGGTGTCTTGTTTTATTTGTTCCAGACTGGATCGAAAACTACTGGACCGATTGACCTGAATTATGGTAAAGGATACAGCTTGAAATCTCGAGTCACTTTTGATTTTCATGTATATTTCACGCAATCAGACAGTAACATTGCTGAATAATAATATTAATGCATATATTTGTGTACACGATTGATGAGATGTCAATTTATTCTTACTCAAATTCTTCTATACGAGCAAAAAGGGTAATTCTCTCCCAAAGAGTGGATTCAAACCCCTCAACATTGAGGACAGAAGGAGAACCTCGCCTGCCGTGCTGCACAGCTGTCTCAGCCGCTCAAAGCATGACATTGTTAGAATAATATTACCGTATTCATAATTTTGTACGGTCTAGAAAGCCAAGAATAACAGACGAGAGGATCCGTCGTGCTCACCACACGACACCTCGTAATCTGCAGAATGCTGCGTCAAACGTACAGTTGTTACAAGGCACACAAGTACTGCCTTGGGAGGAAATACTTCTGTTAATACGCGGGGAATATTACGGATACATGCTTTGTCCTTTTCATTGTATATTATCATTACCTAAACCTTCTAATTTTATGGGCAATCTTTATTCTCCATAAGATATACGTCACTGACTGACTGTATTAATGGGTGAAAGCTCACACCATCGTTATCAATATCATACACACACCTATGTGAACCGTGCTTCACTTCATATGCTGTTTGCTTATCTGCACGTTCACGCTGTAGCCCGAGTTAGACTCCGCCTTCAGTCATGAGACTGCTCGAGCTTGCTTCGAACGAGCTCGAACCTCGGCGCGTATTGGGTCTGCTCGATCGCGCTCGACCCGTTACGCGCCGAGGTTCGAGCCTGTTCGAAGCAAGCTCGAGCAGTCAGGTGATCGAAGTCGGAGTCTGCCTCAGGCTACAGCTAATGATGGGCAAACGATATGAGTGTTCGAGCGGGATAGAGCCGACCCGATACGTGCCGAGGTTCGAGCCTGTTCGAAGCAAGTTCAAGCAGTCAGGTGACCGAAGGCGGAGCCTGCCTACTGCCCGGGTACTCGTGTGAAGATTCCCCCGGAAAGTGTCCAAGACCATCTCAGCAGTTACACTGTACGTAACTGGCGCCCCTCTAACAGGAACTCTTCGGGAAAATGATGAAGTTATACGCAAAAGCCGCTCCACTCTTCTAATCCTCCTGTGGCTGGGGGCGGTAGAATAACACCCACGGTATCCCCTGTCTGTCGTAAGAAGCAACTACAAGGGGCTAAACTTTGGAGCGTGGGTTGGCGACCACGGGGCCCTTAGCTGATTCCTGGTATTGCTTCAACTTACTTATGCCTGGCTCCTCTCTTTCATCTATCCTATCCGACCTCCCTTGGTCAACTCTTGTTCTTTTCCGACCCCAACGAAATTAGAGCATTCGAGGCCTAGGGAGTATTTCATTTTCACGCCCTTCGTGGCCCTTGTCTTTATTTGGCCGATACCTTCATTTTTCGAATTGTCCACTTTTCCTCCCTGATTAGTGTTATATAGACGATGGTTACCCAGTTGTACTTCCTCTTAAAACAATAATCACCACCACCACCACCATACACCCTCGTAAACGCATTTGCGATTGGTTATCGTCTGGGTGGAAATCTTTCGCTCACAGCTGCGCGCTCTTCACCGCACGGCCAACTCGCCCGGTATATGGGGAGTAAATATCTAGTGTGGTATACTGGATGATCACCTACTGTATTTGGACCATATTTCTTTGAGGATCATTTGACAGGAGCCCCGTACCTACATTTTCTTCAAGACAAACTACCATTGATGCTAGAGGATGTGCCCTTGGGTGAGCGATGTTCGCAACCGCCCGAATGCTACACACCCCAGTCGCTGGATATGAAGGGGCGGGCCTGTCGCCTGGCCTGCTATATCACCCGATTTGACTCCACTGGACTTCTTCCTATGGGGCTATTTGAAGGATGTAATTTATGCTCAGCAGCCGTGGGATCCTGAAAGGCTTCGAAACCTTATTATTGTACGGAAGCCTGCGAATCTGTAACACCTACAATGCTACATCGAACCCGAATGTCAGTTCAACGGCGTGCTGAAACGTGCATTACTGCACAAAGCCATCTATTCGAACACTTACTACACTAACAGGCTTTTTCTCAGTCAAGCGGATTTACACTCCCAACCATTCTGTCCTCGTCCAGCCCTGCTTACAAAACATCCACACAAGCAGCCCTGATGACCTAGAACAGTGTCAAAATAAATAAATAAATAAGCCCGCCTCTGTGGTGTAGTGGTTAGCGTGATTAGCTGCCACCCCCGGAGGGCCGGGTTCGATTCCCGGCCCTGCCACGAAATTTGAAAAGTGGTACGAGGGCTGGAGCGGGGTCCACTCAGCCTCGGGAGGTCAACTGAGTGGAGGTGGGTTCAATTCCCACCTCAGCCATCCTGGAAGTGGTTTTTCCGTGGTTTCCCACTTCTCCTCCAGGCCCGGGATGGTACCTAAGGCCACAGCCGCTTTCTTCCCTCTTCTTTGTCTATCCCTCCTCATCCCCCACAAGGCCCCTGTTCAACATAGCAGGTGAGACCGCCTGGGCGAAGCACTGGCCCTCCTCCTCAGTTGTATCCCCGACCCATTGTCTCACGCTCCAGGACACTGCCCATGATGCGGTAGAGGTGGGATCCCTCGCTGAATTGGAGGGAGAAACCAATCCTGGAGTGTAAACAGATTAAGGAGAAAGAAAGAATAAATAAATAAATGCCTAAGTCAATAACCCACGAGGCGAGGGTATTCGGATACATTGGCTTTGTGCATTATTTGGTTCAAGTAATTACCATCCGCAGTTGTATTAGCAGCACCCCACTTAATCTATGACACCACGGCGACTCCAGTCAGCAGTTTACCGGAAACCATACTAGATGCACAACTACTTCCGTTTCACAAAAACACACATGTTTTTAATCAGTATGCCATCGCTTTTATCGTTCATTTCATACCCTACTGAAAGCTTATCATTGGCACGACTATTTACATACCGTACGACAGTTTGAAGCATTGTGTAAATACCTGTCGCATACATGTTTTTTGGAAAGGTCTTGTTGTGATGGTGCAGTAAGTGATTAAAGGCGACTGTGGTTTGGTGTACGGCAAAGGAGAATCGACCATCACACCATCACTCACGTTCGTTGGGGTGCTTAACGACGTAAAACTTCAGGCCAGGTTTGCAGTGGTAACAGAAATAGGTTTCAAATCCACTCGTGAAATGAAAAATTAAAGATCAACGAGCGTGTAACGGGTTAATTGGAAGGACTTTTCACCAATTAAAACAGGAAAATAATTGTATTAAATTAGTTGTAAGTACTTAAATGTCTCATTATTCCAATATATATATATATATATATATTTGCTATTTTGCTTTACGTCGCACCGACACAGATAGGTCTCATGGCGACGATGGGATAGGAAAGGCCTAGGAATGGGAAGGAAGCTGCCGTGGCCTTAATTAAGGTACAGCCCCAGCATTTGCCTGGTGTGAAAATGGGAAACCACGGAAAACCATCTTCAGGGCTACCGACAATGGGATTCGAACCCACTATCTCCCGGATCCAAGCTCACAGCTGCGTGCTCCTAACCGCACGGCCAACTCACCCGGTCCAATGTATGTATTTAGAAAATGCAAAATCAGAAGGGAAAGAAAGCTGTACACCACAGCTATAGCAAAACATCAGAATTATTTTGCTGCGTTATCGTAACTCAAGAGTTAATCCGTTTTTAAAAATAGATTTGCCAGTTGCAGTTGGTTTCTACATCTATTTAAATAAAGTTGTAGAGGGTCCGCTGTCTATAATTTCGTTTATTTTGCCAATTTTAAGGTATTTATCTGTTTCAGGACAACTCAAGACCGTATCAAGTTTTTAGCTTTCGTGTCTGTTTGTCCGTCTGTTCCACCATCATGGCGAAACGGCTCGACAGATCTTGACCAAACTTAATAGTTAGAGTATACTCATTCAGGAGCAGATATAGATATGCATGTGATTTAAAAATCATGGAATAGACTGGGTTTTATAGGAAGACCAGAACAATTTTTTCCAATTTTCTCGTATAGAAAATTGATTGATTTTCTGTAAAATCCGTAGACTATATGTGAAACGTACCAAACAACTCTTGTTATGTCCATAATTTCACTTACTCTTCAAATGACGGAGAAAATTACTATTTTCTGCGGGTTTCATGCTCTGTATTGAGTGACCGACAGCGAACCTGCCGGTTACCACGGCAACGTCTCTGGCTGCTTGCCAGAAGGGAAGTAATATAATGCCGTTTTCGTCGTCATTCCTGTTAACTCGTGGTTGTTCGTTGGGTAGAATGCAAGAGAGACGCCAAGCTGCCATTCTGCGCTTTATTCCTCTCTTTATAATGAAAACTCCCCATATCCATTGTGAATGGCATTAGGCAAGTGAGCCTGCCGTTATAGTATAAATTCACGAACTCGATTGTGAACAACAGTAGGAAACGTGGCCTGCCATTATCATCAAAACTTCCCACGCGCACCGTACATCGGAAGCGACGTACGCGGTCGTCCCCGTGGTTTTTCTGGGATAACGCTAAGAGACATGCAATTTAATATAAACTTTCTCACTGCGTGTACAGTAATTTACGTAGAAATCCGTATACTATATAGAATACCGTAGTGAAGCACGGGTACATTTACTAGTCAGTTATAATTTTTTCATGTGTTATGCTTTAGTCTATATAAATTTAAAATGAATGTACAATTCTACTACACTTTATACATACATACATACATACATACATACATACATACATACATACATACATACATACATACATACATACATACATCATCATTATAGACCGTTATTCCTTTCAGCGTTCAGTCTGCAAGCCTCTGTCGCCAAAATCTTCTATTTGAAACTAGTGATGTGGCTTCATTTAGTTCTATACCTCTCATCTTTAAATGGTTAGAAACTGAGTCTAACCATCGTCATCTTTGTCTCCCTCTACTTCTCATTATTCTCCTAGGTAAACTATCTTCTTCCATTTGCCTCACATGATCCCACCACTGAAGCCGGTTTATGCGTAGGCCTACAGCTTCATCCATCGAGTTCATTCCTAACTTAGTCTTTATCTCCTCATTTCGAGTACCCTCCTGTCATTATTCCCACCTGTTTGTAGGCTACCAGAAATCGTCCTCGCTACTTTCATGGCTGTTACTTCTAACTTATTAATAAGATAACCGGGCGAGTTGGCCGTGCGGTTAGGAGCGCGCGGCTGTGAGCTGGCATCCGGGATATAGTGGGTTCGAATCCCACTGTCGGCAGCCCTGAAGATGGCTTTCCGTGGTTTCCCATTTTCACACCAGGCAAATGCTGGGGCTGTACCTTAATTAAGGCCACGGTCGCTTCCTTCCAACTCCTAGGCCTTTCCTATTCCATCGTCGCCATAAGACCTATCTGTGTCGGTGCGACGTAAAGCCACTAGCATAAAAAATTAATAAGATATCCTGCGTCCACCCAGCTTTCGCTCCCGTAAAGCAAAGTTGGTATGAAAACAGACCGATGTAAAGATAGTTTCGCCCGGAAGCTGATTTACTTCTTACTGAATACTGTTGATCGCAACTGCGAGCTCACTGCCTTGGCTTTACTGCACCTTGATTCAATTTCACTATACCACCATTCTGGGAGAACACATATCCTAAAACTTTATATTATCTACCTGCTCCAGCTCTGTATCCCCGACCTGAAATTCAATTATCTTACGTTTCTTACCTAATGACATGACTTTAGTCTTAGAAAGGCTAAATTTCATATCATATACTCATTGCACCTATTTTCAAGTTCCAAGATATTAGACTGCAAGCTTTGGGCACAATCTGCCATAAAGACCAAGTCGTCAGCATAGGCCAGACTGCTTACTTACATTTCCTCCTAACTACACTTTATTCATTCTTATTTACCGCTAGCTCCATGCAAAGGCGATTTTTAGTTTCTCGTTAATATTATACCTTTGATGAATGAACTCATACTTTCTGTCTTTCTTCAGAACTCTATAAAAAACTCATTGAAAAAATGTATAATCACTAAAAATGCAAAATTTAAGGCTTCAAATGCAAATATATTACCAAACCTACATATAATATTTCCTGTAGATGTTGAATAGTTGTAGGTCTACCAGCAAAAGAATGGAACAAAAAAGTGACGATGTTAATTGTTGTGGTGGTGACTATTGTTTTAAGAGGAAGTACGACTAGGCAAGCATCCTAAGTATAACACTAATCAGAGAGAAAAATGGAACGGATCCGACACGTCGAAAAATGAAGATATCGGCCAAGGGCCACGAAGGGTGTGAAAATGAAACTCCATAGTCCTTGGGAACCTAATACCGTCGGGGTCGGAAGTGACCGAAAGTTGGCCAATGGAGGTCGGATAGAACAGATGAAAATGAGGAGCTTGACAGAAGCAAGTGGACACAAAAGGGCCCAATGGTAGCCAACCCTCGCCCCCAAAGAGTCCCTGGGGCTTTCATGTTCTTGTATACCAATACGATTCTCAGGCTTTTACGGCTACTGAATGATAATGAAATGTCGTATGGCTTTTAGTGCCGGGTTCGGCTCGCCAGGAGCAGGTCTTTCTATTTTACACCTGTAGGCGACCTGCGTGTTTTTATTGAATGATTATTGAAATTAAATGTAGTAAGCGAAAACTCAAGCCTGTTAAAATTACATTAAATTGAACGTGCTATTTATGATTGCTTCTGATATAAGATGTGAGGGGAACATTTTATGTAGCTATGTAAGGGAGTATTTAGATTTTATAGGACATGCATGTGCACTCTCGGGTCGATGAAAGCCACGAGCGCCACGAAGGAAGTGCTCTGAATAACTGTAAATGATATTACGGTTCAACTTTTGGAAGTTTGATATGTCGGACTTATTTCTAAGGAAACGAACAAACTTATTATTGCCACAAAAAGGTATTCATGAGGAAATGGCAGCTTGTAATACATGCGATACATAGTAATCACTGATCATTAAGCGTGATGCACCATCTACAGGATTGAGATAGTAACACTAGTCCAGTATTTGATATCCTTATAGGGATATGTGTCCAGAATAGAATGCGAAAGCAGGAGTTTCACAGCCCAATTTAACAATCCTCCGGTAGGAAATAATAAAATATACGAGAGAAACTCGGTTCTTTTTTCCTTACGACCTTATTCCTCAGAGTAACATTATTTTAAGATCTGGTAACAAATAATGGAATTGGGAGAAGCGTTCATTCTGCTCCATAATCGCAACACATTCGGTGCACAGTCAACAATAAGACACGACAGAAACATACTATTGTTGAACAGGTCGCTTACTGTGCAGTCCGCATTCAGTTCATATAAGAAGGATAAGAAAAGTTTCGCTATTCCCCGTTCACCCAGCACGCGTCCGTAAGGATTCCGGGGGCAATCAAGCGTGCTGACTCTCTGGATGGTTGCCACGGGTGATGGCGGAGAGGGGCCATCACTACGGGGAAGCCTGCTGCGAATGCAGCTGGTACTCCCCCTCTGTACTTGCTAATATCGCCGGGGTTACAGCCGAACTCGACACGAGGTCACTGCTCCTCAGAACAGGGGTTTTCTCTGTTTGGGGATTCAGTCCCGAGTGTCGAGAACGACTGAATTTTCTGGGACATTAGCAAATACGTGGGATGAGGTGCGCGTCCGAAAGGATTCCGGGGGCGACAAAGCGCATCGACTTACTGGATGGTCGCCACGGGTGATGGCGGGAAGGAGCCATCACCACTACGAAAGCTTCCTACGCTAGTTCAAGGAAGCAAGACACCCTCATCGTATTTTGTGGTGTCCTTGGTGTGACAGCCGAACTCCAGACGAGGTCAAGGACTGTTGATCTGTTTTGAGGATCAGTCTGCGACCGACGTGGGGACGACTGAAGCCTCGGAGGCATCAGCAAGTAAGTGTTGGGTACGGTGCGCGTCCGAAAGGAGACAAAGCGCACACCCCACCTCCCCTGTCTGAATGGTAGTCACCATTGCAGCTTGATGCATTAGTCAGTTAGGTCAAGACCGAACGAATTTTCTTTGATTGGTTATGTCCTCATAACCTACAGTACTTCCTTTGACTGCGAGACTTCCTCCTAACTTCCAAATTGGCGTTCGAAAACATTCTGAAAAAAGCTCTGAATCTCTAGAATCTAGATCATGGACCACGTTCACAATGAACACAGATATCGGAGTATCTTTCTTTGATATTTTCTAGGTAGATCTGCTGAAAGGTGTTGTGTAAAATGTTTCTTCAATGCTTTTCTCTGCTCTAGTTTTTGCTGCTGCTGCTGCTGCTGCTGCTGCTACTACCGCTGCTGCTGCTGCTGCTCTCCGTGGATTTATCATTTACTACAGATGCGACAGATGGACTTAGGGGAAGTTCTATCCACTATCTGACAAGAGAGAAGAAACGTGCAGTGAATCGACAAAATGACGCATGTTCAGTTGCTATGAAGAGATTCAATTGTCAATTTTGGTATCAATGGATGGTCATAATATATATATAAGGATAATTTTGTCTATCCATATGATATTCGCTAAATAAAATTCAACATAGCTGTTCTTAACTGCAGTATTCTTTATTATTCAATCAAATATAGAACACACTATCTGTGTGAGTTATAGAAAAACTCACAAAAATAGGGTTAGCAGGAGATTTAAGATAAGATAATGCCATCTCCTATAATCTCAGAAACCAAAGATCTGGGAGTGGGTATTGATTATTTTAATCTTAATTTTCGAAACATGCAGTTTACAAAACGGAATATAGCATAACTAAAAACATGCAGTAAAAACATAAATAAAGAATAAGGTGTCCGGAAAATATCACGAATCAAAATTTAACATTTGTAAGTGATTCAGAAATTGAACAGAGAAAGAATGGGCTGAAAAGTATGTTAGGAATTTTATTGTAAGAAATGAAACTTGTCGGACATGCTATCGAGATTCATCAGATACCCCGGAAATATGACCCACGAAGAGGTCACTACAGTAGTCGTCCTTAGTCCCTTCATACCATCTCCGACTCCTGAAATGAATGTGCATATTGACAATCGAAAGAAAAACAAAACACATGCAGACTAATAGAACTACGGTGATAAATTAATTTTTGCTTTAACTGTATCTAACTGCTCTAGAGTTCAACGGACTAGGTTGACTTAGGCACAATTCTGTTACTAACTAGCATGTATCACTTATTTTCCTTCCCCCAGTTTACTACTACACATTCCCCTAATAAGGATGAATAATTTTGCAATTCTTCCCGGATACATCCATTCTCTATTCAATAACTTAACAACCGTATACAGCTGAATTTCGTTACCAATTTCTCGCATATCCTCCTCATCTATGAATTTGTCTCATATTTCCCTTGTCTCTAAACAATCTTTTATAAGATTTCTTCAGAACATAGTGCATATTTATTTTCATCTTTATTTTGTCTGTATACCCCTCATTTCATTATTTGTTATATACTACTACTACTACTACTAATAATAATAATAATGATGATAATAATAATAATAATAATAATAATAATAATAATAATAATAATAATTGTACCGGTTGGTACACCTATACGCCGCACATTTGAATTTATCGCCTTAAAATATTCCTGTACAGCTGAAACTCTGAACTTTAAAACTGAATTAATTCAACCGTTTATCTGAAGATGTCAATGTGTTAATTTCGAATTGTTTTTGTTTACTAATTATCAAGAAGTGTGGACATTCTCTCACAGATGTCTCTACCAAAAACTATGATCATGCACCCCGGTGCGAAGTGAAGAAACTTTTTTGAAGATATTTTGTATTCATAAGTTGTTGTCTTTACTAAATATCGTTCTTTTATTGGTGGGTTGGCAATATTAATCCTTTCTTTCCGCCTGTTTTGAATTTACCCAGTCAGTAATTTCTGTAATTAATTTCCCTCCAATCACAGGTTTCTTCTTCATTTTTGACTTGTGATTTTTAGCCGACCAATAAACGCATGTGGGTGTGTCTTAATTATTCATGAAAGGTCTCGAATCTTCCACGAGGGTATAAAAGCTGCTGATTTTCTGGTCTCTCTGCCACTCGTACAACATCTAGCTTAGTGTATGGAAGAATAGCAGGAGGCGGGAAGCGCCTCTTTCATCAGTCAGCAGCCCTTCAAAAAGGTAATGGCCGTTTAACATCTTTATTTTCTTGCTAGCTCAGCAGTTTAATCTTCGGGGAAGGGCCGAAGCCGTTTTGATGTAACCTATACAATTTCGATGTAAAATTTTCATGTTACTTTAACTGTAAATCGGGGATAGAGAGTGCCTTACCCTCTTGAGCTCCCCTTCATTTTGACCTGAGATGACTACGTTTTCATAACCGATTTTCTTCTCTTTCCTAATGTATTAAAATTTTCTTATACGAGTCACCTCCCTAGTGTGGGAATATCCCCTGTTGAATTGGCTTAGCGCCACTTAGGTTTTAACTAGTTTCATGTAGGAGTGTAAGTTCTCGCCTCCATTCCTTTTGTATTTAGGGCCGTTGAAATTAACTTTTTTTTAAATTGAAGGTCCAGTAGAATGGGTATAAGGTACCCCTGTTCATTTGTAAGTATGCCTTGAGAGGCAGGCAATGCGAAAGTTGTTGTGGCCTTTAATAGGCTTGAAAGATTGAGAGCGGTCAGCTCTTTATGGTGTTTTGGAAAGGCTTTACATTACTATGTGGGAGCAAGTGCTCCATGTAATGAGGGGTTTTCTGCCCTTTGGTAATTTGTGGTTGTGAGCTGAGAGCTCAGAGATTGTAAAAGGTGGGGCTTGAAGCCCAGATCATTAATTTGTCTCTAAATCCTTGCTTTTCTGGTCTTGTACCTGATTATTGGATAGCCTAGCTGTTGACTTGTTGTACTCGTTAAGTTTTCAAATTCTATGTAAAAATTTTGTTAAATTTTGTTGTCTATTGAAAATATAACCTTTATTTAAATTTTTAATTCATCTTTCGGACTTGTAGTTAGACCCATTCCAGCCCGCACCTTCTTTCACATCTGCTGTTCCACAGATACCTCGGAATAATAATAATCATAATAATAATAATAATAATAATAATAATAATAATAATAATAATAATAATAATAATAATAATAATAATAATAATAATAATAATAATAATAATAATAATAATAATAATAATAATCGTATGGCCTCAGCTACCATGTGCAGACATTTCAATTTGACGCCGTCTGGCTGTCTGCTCGTTAATTTCGACGTTCCGTTTCACTCTAGGCCCACTAGATGGCAGACCGAGTAAACGGAAACTCTCTTGGGCGTCTATGGCTGAGATTTAATGAATTTTGTCGAGTGAACACCAAATGTGTCACCAGAGATCTTTTACATGCCGACATCGTACGACATGGAGTGTCGAATGGACTCTTGTACGCCCTTCAAAAATTCGACTACCTCTGCCGGGTTTGAACCCGTTATCTTGGGATCCGGAGATTATTTGTTATATCATGATCTATACTTATCCTCATTCTCCCAATTACGTTACAAAATTCCTCTAGTAACCTCTTATTTTTATATCGTGAAACTATTTGTTGGTTTTCGATATCATTAAATCTTAGAACTATTTTTTTTTTTTTTACATATTCTTAGCTGCTCTATGCAATCCCCTTTCCCAGTAGTATATTCCATCCGTATCGTTTCCAAAATGTCCCATACCCCATCCATCCAGTATCCTACGTTCTGGTATTTCATTTGGTGTTGGTAGGTTATCTGTAACACTTCGACACTTGATCCCAACTTCAGTCTCAACCAGTACTTGATTATCTTTTCAACAATATCCTCCTGCAGTTGCACATCATTCTCACTCCACAGTTAGCTGTACAACTGGGTAGTCCCATAATTATTTTAGCAATTCTACTCGTAATTGCAACAAATCTATAAACTTCCCCTTCAGCTCACCAGATCTCTGCTCCGTACAACACCCTGGATTTAACTAATGCATTAAAAACTTTCTTAATACACTCTGTAATCAGCGTTGGGCATCTTTTTATGCGAAATATTAATGGCTGTCAGTTAACTAATTTATCTCTTTTTATTTATTCTGACCATTTTCTATTTCCACTTAATGCCATACCCAAATATTCTACTTCCTTGACAACTTCTAATCTCGTCTCACCCATTCACCATTTTTCATTGTTTGGCAATTTATATCCTTTTTTGGTCTTATGTACATCAATTTTTAATTCTACTCCTTACAGCAATTTACCACTTCATTTACACTCCCCTGCATGCTAGCAGGAGTTAATGTGAGCAGAAGGACGTCATCCGCAATGAAAAATATAATTTATCTATATGAATAAAGTTCTAGAGGGTGCGTTGTTTGTTATTTCGTTTATTTTGCCAAGTTTTCAGATATTTATCCGTTTTACGTCAACTCAAGACCATATCAGTGGTTTTTAGCTTCCATGTCTGTCTGTTTACCTGTCTGTTCCATCAACACGGCAAAGCAGCTAGATAGATCTCGACCAAACTTCATATTCATCCAGGAGCTGTTTTCGATATGCATATGATTTACAAATCACGGTACAGACTAGGAGTTTCTAGGGAGATCAATGAGTTATTTTTGTATTGATTCTCTGTAAAATCTGCAGCCTACATGTAAAACGTCCCTTCATTTTAAATATTTGTTGTTATCTCTATAATTTTGCTTACTCTTCAAATGACGGAGAAAATTACCATTTTATGTGGGTTCTGTGCTCTGTCGCAGACCGACATCGAAGCAACGTCTCTGGCTGCTTGCCAGCAGCGAAGTAATGTAATGCCCTTTTCGTCATAATTCCTGTAAACTCGTACTTGTTCGTTGGGTAAAAGGCGAGAGAGACGTCAAGCTGCCATTCTGGGGGATATTTTTGGTATATCGTTATAGATTACAATCGTCTTCGAATAGAACTAAGGGTGGCTGTCAATATTTCAACAGTACCACAGAGAGTAGCCCATTGGTACAAACAATATGCGAGCCAAAGTTTATGATTCTAGCTGCCACGTAAGTATGCGAAAAATAAAGCAATGTGTGAAAAATGTACCCAAATTTCAGCCCAATCATAGTTTCTAACTCATTAAACACATAACTAGAGGAGATACGAGAAAATATTATAGGACCAACCACGTAGACTAGGCTCTCAAAACGCCCAAAATCTCACGCGTGCAAACTGAGGCGCAGAGATCCTGTGTACAGTGCGTCGGCCCCACTCGGCTCGGCTCGGACCAGCGCGTCGTCTCGGAGCGACTCGGCTAAGCTCGGCTCGGATTTGGAGCGCTACGGAGCAAGTGAGGAAGAGGGAGACAGGCGTAGCGAGCGAGACAGGTGTGGGGAAAGAGAGAGAGACAGCACCATTGCTCCAACTCGAGGAGTGGGGGTCTGCACTCTGGTCAACCAAGCGAAGTCATCTTTTGTAACTTGTACCGTTCAATGCACTGGTGCATGCACCCTGAGAGGCCTTGAGGTATACCACTAAGAAAGGATTCTGATCACCAAAACTCACCAACACGCACCTTACATCGGAAAGAAGGTTCGGAGACCCCCCCCCCCTCCCATGGTGTTTCTCATATAGGCTAACGCTAAGAGATATAAAATTTAATCAAATCTTACTCTCTGCGTGTACAGTAATTTACGTAGAAATCCGTATACAATGTAGAATACCCGTAGCAAAGCACGGGTACATTTACTAGTTAATATTTGCTACTAACACTGTCAATTAGTTATTATATGTTTGTTTGTTTGTCCAAACCTTGTCCCGTTTCTCTACGGGGTTGGGTATGAGGTGAGATGAATCTGTTGTGGCGGTTTTATGACCGGATGCACTTCCTGACGTCAATCTCGTCAGAGGAGTTAATGAGATGAAATGAATGACGTGATGTATCATAGGAAGGGAGAGGGTGAAACCCGGCGCCGGCACTTAGCCTACTCCTGTCGAACAGCGCCAAGGCTTAACGTCCGTCCCACCATAAACAGCGTCATATGCCCTCGCTCCATATGAGCACTGCGGAGAAGTTTGGAATTTCATCCAGGCTTTTGGCACGCAATCTAGTGAATAGAAATTGTATACCACCACCTTCCCTACCCTGCCGGCCAACATTCTGATGGTGGACATTTTTTCGACCAACGGGAGTCGAACCGACTAACCTCATTGTCAGGCCGTTTAGACTTCAGCGCCTTAACGATCATGGCCACCAGGCGGGCTATTTAGTTATTATATGTACATCTTACTAATTTTCGGATTATCTGGTAATAATAATAATAATAATAATAATAATAATAATAATAATAATAATAATAATAATAATAATAATAATAATAATCATGAATATAACGATAACAATAACAGCAAAACATTAATGAAGGTAATTCTCAAGTTCACATAATACTTCAATATCAACTTAACTGACCTAGAATATAGTTCTACATAACATAAAATAGCATAGAATAGCATATAAGCTGCACAGTATTTGTCATGTTAATACTTTATGTGAAAAAATACTTAGAAACTGCAATGAAATGCAAACACGCGAAGTCAGAAGAGCTTACAGTCAGTCTTACATCTTACATCTTACATCTGACGCTGTCTGATTCTTGTGTCATCAACCGTCCTGTGTTTCATTCTTGTACATAAGGTATTGGATCCCATAGAGCTCGTGGCTCGAATTTGATGAACATCAAACTAGGCATATTTTCAATCACAAGACCGTTCTTGGATGGTGTCATGGTGACATTCAAAGTGCTAAATCCCCTTTCACATTCAGCGCTAGTTATTGACAATGTTGTTATAAACAGTCTCACTTCATTCACATTGTCTTTTACACATTTACCAGTATGCTTTATGAAATCCCTCAAGTTGAACCATGTCGAAAGGTCCACCTCTAGGGCTACTGCGCAAGATGGCCGCCACGCGCAATCCACCTCTAGCTACGCGCTACGACTTCTGACACCTTCAGACATTAGGATGTTGTTATCTTATGGAATACTGTTGTAAGAGACGACTAAAAGGGGTACCTGACTTGAGCGAGCATGGGTTAGCCAACGCGGAGTCTTTAGCTGAGTCTAGGCATGATGTGTGTGCGAAGCTCTTGTCTATTTAACCTTCTTGGCGAACTCTTGTAGGACACTTTATTCCGAGGTGGTGGGGTCGAGCAGAGTAAGGCTCCTCCAGGGGCACCCTTGCCTTAGGTAGGAACCGAGCAACCTGTGTTGTTATTGTGTCTGCATTGATGAACTCGAGGAGTCTTTAGCTGAGTCTAGGCATACTATCCATCTAACTTCCTTGGCTAACTCTTGTAGGACACTTTATTCCGAGGTGGTGAGGTCGAGCAGAGTAAAGCTCCTCCAGAGGCACCCTTGCCTTAGGTAGGAGCCGAGCAACCTGTGCTCTTGTTGTGTATTAGCGAACTAGGGATCTTTAGCAGACTCTATATGATTTTTCGCGAGAGTTTAATCCTGATGTAAACAAGGCATGTCCACGCCTCAGCCAAAGAAAGAGTTGTGATTCGCTGAGCGTGTAGTATCGACCTCCGCACTGTCAATGTCTCGTATTCGGACATACAGTGCTGCGCATATGACCTAAAATAGACGAGGAACAGTTTTTGAGCTGTGTGAAACTAAACGGAGGGGTTTGAAGGGACATCTACTGCTGAAGATTAGGGCCTACGTTATTTATTTATTTATTTATTCATTTCTGAATATTAAAAAAAGCTATCGTAGGCTAGAACACAAAATTACACGCGTAGGAAGGTTTATCTTAGGACAGCTGTTTGAAATGTCCGCCCGGTAGACTGTAACCTAGTAGAATACCAACTTTCGAACTGAAATGTATATCTCTTATCTTGTATAGTTCCTATCATGATAGAGCATATAGCATGATTGGACATGTCAGACGGAACTGTTGATAATTCTGTAACAACATCTATCGAAAAGAAACAACTCAAAAAGACAATACAATATCCTCCCTATCCATTAACACAGGTTTACGTTCTCTTTTAACAAACTGGAACCCTATGTCCTTTAAAAGTCTGTACAATGTAGTTAAACTGAAGGTGGGTAAAGTTTTATCTTTATTCACACTGTCTAATACTTTGCGTAAAGTAGGTGGTTCATTCCGAAAAAAAAAAAAAATCATGAATTTTCCTTCTAATACCACTTTTGACGATATCGTCGTACTTCTCGATTCTTTGAGGTCGTTTACGCCCTTTCCCGGCGTTGTTAATTTCACTGTCTTTTTAAACTCTGTCCGCATATTATGAACCGAACTAGCCGACACACCACACAACTCTGCACTTAGTTTCTCTACCTCTTTTACGGCTAAACCTGGATTCTGTTCACTTATTTTATTTAAAAAACACAACGCACTTCCTATGGTCACTTCTGAGCGGTTTTCCTCTTTTGTGCTTCACTACACGGGGTGGTCCTACCTCTCGCTCCATTTCTCTCACTATGAATACTGCTATGAATAGAATACAGCTGCTGCAAGATGCAACACCTTATCTCCACGCTGTACAGCTTGGGACTTTCCCTCACTATGAGTAGACTTCCTGCATTACACCACGCCTTCTGCCTTCATATCTCGTTATTTAATCACTGTTTTATTTTTAAAAAACATATAGATATATACCGGTATATAAGACAACCATATTTTAATTTGATTACGTACTCTTTCAGACTATCTAAATATAATAAACTAAGATAAAATTAAATTAATGCGACGTACTAATTTTCTTCGAGCTCGCATACAGTCGAGTTAGTGCGACGGTTGCTTCTCCAATTAACTACGTCTATGTCCACGTGCAAAGCCAAGGTGCTGCGCCTATTTGTTTACATCAGGATTAAACTCTCGTGTTGTGTGCTAAGCTGTCGTCTATCTAACCTCCTTGAACAATTCTTGTAGGGGACACTTCAGCCCTAGGGGAGCACAGTAAATGTTACTTCTAAGGATTTGAACGTAGAGTTGACATAAACTCAAAACTAAAGAGCTTATGTGTAATTCAAATATCCTTACCTTGATTGAAATGTGCGCACATTGATAGTGTACTGACTACAGTAAATGTGGAGACATGCACACCTCAGCAGAAAAAAAGATTTTGCGAGCTAAGCTGTATTTTTCCGATCTGGTGTTGTAACGGAATGCGACAGTGTGTTATGACGCAAGACACCTAACTTGAGAGAACTTACAGTTTTCAGCTGCAGGTCAAAGCTTGTTCGCAGTGACGTTATTACAACTCTCGCAACTAAGATAACGTTACTCAACTTAGATCTGAATTCTTTTATGAGGTAGGGTGGAGGATTAGAATTTTATTAATAGTATACTGCTAGTCGTAAGGGTGACTAAAAGGGATGGGCTAACTCAGGTGAGAGCCGTGCTAGGACACAGGGGTAAATAGACATATCAGAGCCTTATAGAGGCATTCTCTAATTTTCTTCTTCCTTTTCTTCTTTATCTGTTTACTATCTCGGGTCGGTTTCTTTATTGGGCTCAGCAAGGGATCCTACCACTACCGCCTTAAGGACAGTGTTCTGGAGCTGCAGACTCTCGGTCGGGGGATCAACTGAGTACCTCACCTTACATGACCTATCGTTAACTTCTTAAGACTTAACTGCTTACCTGATTATGGTTAAGAGTGCTAGGATAACCCATGCGTATGACGCCAGGCTTAACTTTACAAGGGCGTTGCAGTCTCAAGTTTAAGATTCGATCTTACGCTCAACCTAACTAGACGAGATGAGGCATGATCCAGGGACTTCGATGCTGAGAGTGGTAGTGTAGTGTAATATTGGGAAGCATCTTCGAAGTTCTAAAAACGGAGAGCCTAGCACGAACATATCAGCACGTGCAAGTTGACTAGCTTTGGATGTATTTGCTGACACATAGAATACTAAGTATTTTTTTTTTCCCCTACAAGTTTGCAACTTAGGTACAATCACGCAGAAAGAATACTGAATACCAAATATAATACGTAAAAAATAATGTAGTGTCGGAATTTAGCTCTGCACGATTTCGCGTATTATCAGGATCCCCGAATACAGAATAAAATCCCTACCTACACTGGACATTCGATGCCCCTGCAGGCCTAACGTTGCGCTGACCACGCGTTAACCTCCTAGGACTTGACATGGTATCAGGGAGATGGTGTAAGACTTAATGCATAATATGCTTCATTCATTGAGACGTAACGCTGAAGAGCAACCCTAGATCTAGGGGAGATGAGCGACCACGCAAAGTATCAGACAAAGAAAGACAAGGGCTACGAAAGGCGTGAAAATTAAAGACTCCTTAGCCTTCGTAAACCTAATAGCGTAAGGGTCGGAAAAGAACAAGAGTTAACCGAGGAAGGTTGGATAGGATAGATAAAAGTGAGTAGCCTAACACAAGTAAGTAGAAGCATGCGTACACATAGGCTCTGATGGCACTAATCCGGTGGAAGCTGTGCTAGGGATATATATATATATTTTTACGTATTATCCTAATTCGAGGTTTTATCCTCCTAACCGAATGCCCTTCCTAACTTGCAACTCTCGGTGGAGTGGTGCAGGATGGTGATGGAATACTGCTGTAAGAAATGACTAAAAAACGGGGTGCTGGAGGGCTATCAACTTCCGAGCGTGGTATTAGCGACTAGAGGACCTCAAGCTGAGTCTGGCATTAATTATAGTTGTTTAACATTTTTTGATTAGGGGAATCGAAGGTTTACTGACTTGAGAACAATCTTCTACTCATAGCCACGAGACTTTAGGAATCTACTGACAGTTAGCCGGTTACGGTATGTAAGCAACACAGCTGTCGCAGAGATGGATGTCGTTACAATGGACATGAATGAAATATCTGACCCGAGCACATTTCGACTCTTAGGCTTTGAACACAACTCTGCATCTGTTGGCGCAAAGGGGTCTATAGCTGAGTCTGGCATAAGTCTAACTCTGCAGATACTACAGGGGTTTACAACTTGCACGGCCGGCTGGATCCCTCGCTGCGCTCCTTATACCGGCCTTGACAATCGCTTGTGAAGCCCAGCATAAAGCTGTAATCACCACCGTCTCGATCCTCCTATACTGCCTGTTCTATGCCACTGGTTTAACCGTTGCCTACGTTATAATACAAGGCCTGGAAACAGAGCCCGTAAAACGCTATGGAAGTGGTTGCACTGAAGTTCAATGCCGGGCCGCTAGGATCGCTTTCTTGCCCCCTGTCTACTAGGCTCGCGCCTTTAAACGTGTTCATTAACTGAGTTGGTGGTGAGTGTATTATGTATTTGTCTGATGTTAAGCACTCGCAGTTCCAGTCATGGTTTGTTCACGAGAAATTAAAGGTAGTGGAATTTCGTTTCACAAGTTTCCAGTGAACGTTCAATGTTGGAAACATTATACAGAGGAAGTATTACGCATGAGATACGGCTTCAAGCTGATCGAAGTAGGCCTCTGTTCCTAAGGTTTGATCGGAGTTACGTCATAAGAATCGGACGATCCCAAAATTTGTCACTGGACTTTTTTAAAACTATGCTACCGTGACCGGCAATCATTTGAGAGGCATCTTCAAACTCAGAAATCTTAAATTAGGAAACCAACGAGGAAAATAATTTGCCCAACAAATTTCACGAAAATGAATGTAGCAAGAGCTAAAAATATTGTGTTTTTCCCTGAAACAGTCTCTGGTTTGAAAAGTATGGAGGTGGTTTTGTCCCGAGAGCATAAAATACAGTTTAAAATAAGCCATTTGTTTTATGGAGCATTTTATTAAATTGTTTAATGCACATAACGTCTGCAACACCTCACATGGGACATATTCAGGAACGAGAACAAACGAGCATCTTTTAACCGGGCGAGTTGGTCGTACGGTTAGGGGCGCGCGGCTGTGAGCTTGCATCCGGGAGATAGTGAGTTCGAATCCCACTGTCGGCAGCCCTGAAGATGGTTTTCCGTGGTTTCCCATTTTGACACCAGGCAAATGCTGGGGCTGTACCTTAATTAAGGCCACGGCCGCTTCCTTCCAACACCTAGGCCTTTCCTATCCCATCGCCGCCATAATACCTATCTGTGTCGGTGCGATGTAAAGTCACTAGCAAAAAAAAAAAAAGCATCTTTTAGTACTGAAGATGAACTCCTCAGTTGGTTAATTCATGATTTCCTGTCATATATTAAGAAACTTAAAATGCATTCAGAGAAAGTAAAAAAGAATCATGAGAGAAATGAATCAGGCATAGATCTTGACCGCCCAGTCCACTGTAGCCTGCGTAGAATACCTCATAAGTATACATTTGCATTATGTATTGACGAGGAACCTAACGAGCTTTGACATCGAGCTCTTCTTCAGCTATCTAAGACGCAAAGCGGAATACAATGACATTATGGTTCGTGTGGCAAAAGAAAAAAACAGACTGTAAAGGCTGTTTAAAACATATCTGTTCTCCAGCTACTCAAAGTCCAACATTGTGTCTTATTCGTTTTCAAGATCGAGGAGCCCTCAGATACCGAAAATCATCGTCTGTGGCATTTCTGCAGTGAACGACGGAATTTGTCACTTCCGCTACGCAGTACTTGTCCCGAAGAGAGTTACTAAAAGGTGTACGTTTACTTTTTCGAAAGACATGTTCAACAGTGAAATTAAGTGTGGAAAGTGTAAAGGCGACAAACCACCTCTTTTTCTAGTATGAAAATTTCTGAGACCTCTGTTAGACAACATTGTTTTGAGCCACTCAAGTAGAAGAGAGAAAGTTTTGAAACTTGATAAGAAGCCCCTCAGAAGGAAAGTTTTGAAATTTCAATGACATATCCAAGCCAATGCAGCACCGCTCTATAAATAAAGTACTGTCAATACTCGCAAAAACATCCAGTTCTTTTAATTTGGGATATACTTTACTTATTGACATATACGGCCATGCGAATACAAGGGGGCAAGACCGCGATCCTAGCGGCTGAATGGTGAACTAGGAAGCAACCCATTTCCACGAGTGCATTTCAAGGCCTTGTATTATAGCGTAGGCAACGGGTTTAACACAGGAAGGCGCGACTACCAATATTTCTCCAAGTCGCCGTAAGAGTGCAGCAGTAGACGCACAATCTTCGCTATCAGTGTGGGTGTAGTACTGTGTTATTGGTGCATGAATGTGTGTGAAAACCTGAGTTATTTCGTACAATATGTAAACGTGTCTGGTCACTTCCGTTCGTACAAGAGATATTTTGTATAGAACTGTTAAATGAATTAATCAGGTTGTGCTTATAGACATTTCAAAAGTGATTTTAAGGTGTTGGTACTTGTTTCTTTCCGTTTGTACAAGGTATGTTTTTCGCAGAACTAAAACTTCAGATTCTTTCCCCGAAATATTCAATTGTTGTGTACCATTTTGCCAATCTCGGCAAGGTGGTTCGCAGCCAGAAAAGATAACACTCAATGAAATACCGTCTAGAAGGGAATTAAGAGAAAAGCGGCTGTCGGCTTTATCCAGGCAAGGACCTAATAAAGGATGTAATTGGATATCTTCAGATTACGCTCGTATCTGTGCCTTTACACCTTATTTCAGAAGGTGATGGAGCCTCCGCGGCTCAGGCGGCAGCGCGCCGGCCTCTCACAGGTGGGTTCTGTGGTTCAAACCCGATCACTCCATGTGAGATTTGTGCTGGACAAAGCGGAGGCGGGACAGGTTTTTCTCCGGATACTCCGGTTTTTCCTGTCATATTCATTCCAGGAACACTCTCGAATATCATTTCATTTCATCTGTCATTCATAATCATTTCCCCGGAGGAGTGCGACAGGATTTGGTAGCCGGCACTATTCCTATCCTCGCTGCTAGATGGGGGCTTCATTCATTCCATTCCTGACCCGGTCGAATGACAGAAGAGGCTGCGGATTTTTTTCATAAAGTGATTAAAGCCGTGGAGGATAGTGGATTCCTTGTGATAAGAATTGTGACGGACAATCACAAAACAAACGTATTCATGTTTAGACATTTTGGGCAACCTCAGATATCCAAACGATAATATTCCAATCAAACTAAAAACAGGAAATCGAATCCTAATTTGCCGGTACTAGGTTCGTGTTGTTGAAGAGAGGATGGATTGTGACATTTGTGTCAGCAACATCTCACTGCCTAGAGCTTCGACACCGCTAAATGGAACTGATTATGCATCAGGACAGAGGAGGAATTCGATACCCGAAACCTTATTTTGTTGCTCTGGTGAAGCATCTGCAGGAGTTCGTTTAAGCTGCTGTGCCCTATTGTCGAAGTCCTTCAAACGTACGAGCGTAATACGAGGACTTGCAACGTCTTCCCTTTCAGAATACCGGGTGAGTTGGCCGTGCGGTTAGGAGCGCGCAGCTGTGGGTTTTCATCTTGGAGATAGTGCGTTCGAACCCCACTGTCAGCAGCCCTGGTGATGGTTTTCCGTGGTACGCCATTTTCACACCAGGCAAATGCTCGGGCTGTACCTTAATTAAGGCCACGGCCGCTTCCTTCCAATTCCTAGGCCTTTTCTATCCCATCATCGCCGCCGTAATACCTGTCCGTGTCGATGCGACGTAAAACAAATAGCAAAAAAAAAAAAAAAAAAAAAAAAAACTTTCAGAATGTGTTTTGTTACAGTGTGAAGTCAAATAACATCAGCAAACTGTTAGTGATATTATCCTAACCAAGTTCGTAAGACCTCTGTTATTTGATATTGCGTTGGCAAGAACACAAAAAGTTCGGTACCACGCCAAGCCTTCGTCCAGGCAAATCTTTAAATTGTGCATGAAGAGGCCAACTGCGACTTCATACATGTAATATTGCCGATATTTAATATTGTTGATGTAATTTACGAGCTTCAGTGAACATATGACCATACTGCATATTGTTTTGTAGGCTGTCGTCATTAGAATAAATTTAGAACATTGTGCGTCTATGTCTGCCATCTAGCGGAGAAATGTTGTCGCAGCGTAGTCGCAAAAAGGCTCGCATAGAGCAGGCAGTATAGGAGAATCGAGACGGCGGTGGCTGTAATTGGACAGTTTCACCGTAATGCCGCTGGAGCGCTGGCCTACTACCCACTGACAGGAAGCTATATTCCGCAAATTGCCGCATTTCCAGTTTTATTTATATGGTTTTGCTGTCGTAAATGTTGGCAATGGGTTCGCAATGAGGTTCTTGTTGGCCTAATATTGAGATCTGTTAGTTATGCGCTAGGGAGTTTATTTTTTATTGTGTAGTGTGGTGATTATATTTTTTAAATCGTGTTTACAAATCTTGGAATTTGTGACATTCTTGTGCACCTTTTCGTACTTTGAGCAGAAATTTTATGGAAACAAGAACAAAGTGATTTCTCACTGTAACTTCTTCCTGAACAAGAATTTTAATTTATGCGCTAATTCGTTTTTTTTTAATGGCGTGGTGATTTGGTTTTCTTTAATTGTGTTAGGAAATATTCGAATATGTATTGCTGTGTGCCTTTTTTGTATTCCGAACAGGAAAAAAAAGAGCAAAGGGACACTATCATTTCACGAATTCTCTGTAGACCAGGACAAAGCTACGGAGTGGCTAAAAGCAGGAATCACTCTCATCTTAGTTTTCCGTTTCTATTTCGGGTATTTACCTTCGTTCTTTCTTTCTTTCCTTCTTTCTTACTCTGTTTACCCCTCCAGGGTTGGCTTTTCTCTCGGACTCAGTGAGGGATCCCACCTCTACCACCTTAAGGGTAGTGTCCTGGAGAGTGAGACTGCGGGTCGGGGGATACAACTGGGAAGGATGACCAGTACCTCGCCCAGGCGGCCGCAACTTCTATGCTGAACAGGGGCCTTGTGTTGGGGATGGGAAGATTGGAAGGCATAGACAAGGAAGAGGGAAGGAAGCAGCCGTGGCCTTAAGTTAGTTACAATACCGGCATTGTTTTAGAGGAGAAGCGGGAAACTATGGAAAACCACTTCGAGAATGTCTGAGTGGGAATCGATACCCCCTCTACACAGTTGACCTCCCAAGGCTGAGTGGACCCCGTTCCAGCCTTCGTACCACTTTTGAAATTTCGTGGCAGGGCCAGGAATCGAACCCGGGCCTCCGAGAGTGGCAGCTAATCACGCTAATCAGGTATTTTTACCCATGCATTTTCTTTCATAAAATAATCCTTTAGGTGGTGTCGTGTTTGCCATATGACAGCAACACAACAAATTTTTATCCAAGATAATCTGAACTTTAACATTTAAACATTGACAAGTAAGAATTACTACTGCTATGACGGTAAGGCCAACGTATGAAGTGTTGTTACCTGAGCAATGGGTCCGATGACCTAGATGTTAGGCCCCTTTAGACAACAAGCATCATCATCGAGCAGAGAACAGTTAACAATTTATTTACTCAAAATACTTTTCTCTCACTGAATATGTATTTATAATTCTTCTTCTTCTTCCTTTTCTGCTATTTGTTTTACGTCGCACCGACACAGATAGGTCTTATGATGCCGATGGAATAAGAAAGGTCTAGCAGTGGGAAGGAACCGGCCGTGGCCTTAATTAAGGTACAGCCTGATGTGAAAATGGGAAACCACGGAAAACCATCTCCAGGGCTGCCGACAGTGGGGTTCGAACCCACTATCTCACGGATGCAAGCTCACAGCTCACAGCTGCACGCCGCGCGGCCAACTTATTCCACCTTACTGCATTTCAAGTAAAATTATTGTCTGAATTTAGCACGGCCAACTTGCCCGGTATTTGATATTCTAGTGAAAGGTATGAATGAAATGTAATCTGAAACTATATATATATTGAAATTAAAATTTAAACATGTTCGAGTCAAAATATGTATGTTATGCATACATCGAATATGGAGAAAGTAAGACTTTTATGATTTGTCCAGCCCCCTTCCTGAGAGCAGCGCTTGAAGAATTTTAAAACTGTAATTGAACAATGACTCTTAATCTCAACATTAACATCAGAAGACAAAAGTATTGTGGTAAGTTCCGCTATGTATCTAAAAGTCATGATAATTAAAACGATTACTATTATTCCTCACAGTTAAGGAACGCCAGTTGGACTACTCCATCCTCCGCAGTTTCATTTCACGACGTTATGTTGGCACATATCAATGAAAGTAGCCCTTCTTTTTTTTTTTTTTGCTAGGGGCTTTACGTCGCACCGACACAGATAGGTCTTATGGCGACGATGGGATGGGAAAGGCCTAGGAGTTGGAAGGAAGCGGCCGTGGCCTTAATTAAGGTACAACCCCAGCATTTGCCTGGTGTGAAAATGGGAAACCACGGAAAACCATCTTCAGGGCTGCCGATAGTGGGATTCGAACCTACTATCTTCCGGATGCAAGCTCACAGCCGCGCGCCTCTACGCGCACGGCCAACTCGCCCGGTAAAGTAGCCTTTAGGATCAATCATTTTAACAATATTAGTCAATGTAACATACTATTTTATTCCCTAAATTAAGATACATCGGCAATCAGAGTCAATATTAGAACATCAGCTGGACTAAGTCATCTCCCCGCAGTTTCATTTCACATCATTTTGGCAAATATCAACGAAAGTAACCTTTAGGATTAATTATTTTAACAGTATTAACCTATGTAACATTCTCCATAACTCTAAATTACGATAAATCGGCAATCAAAGTCAATATGTTTTCCATAAAGAAGAATGCATTTCTACCGCAAAATAGGTAGGCCGCCAACGCCACGTGTCGAGCTGTGTAACTACTCCGATTGCAGTGCGTGGACCCGATTGTCAAGGCCGGTAAGGAGCTACCTAGAGCGACGCATCAAGTCGGCCGTGCAACTTGTAACTCATAAGCTATTAGTTTTTATCAGCTTAACATTCGAAACAAGGCTAGTATGGAAGATAGCTGCTATATTTTATTCGTTTAAACTTAACTAGAGGGCTGTCTCATGGGCTCACAACTTTTAACTTTTGACCTAAGGCATCACAATGGTTTAAACACGGAATGTAGAATACAGGACATGTTATTTATTTTTTCTTCTTTTCCTCCTTAAACTCTTTCTCAACATATTTGGATTAACACGACGAAAACACTTAGTTCCCAAGCCAGAAAACGTAATTATGCACAGTTAAATTTATGACCCAGCCGAAAATTGAACCTAAGCCCTTGTTTATGTAGATTAAGAGAAGTTTATTACGACGAAAACACTTAGTTCTCAAGCCAGAAAACAATCATACACAGTTAAAATCACACACACCGGGGGATCGAACCCAACGCCTTGTAAACTTAAGGTTAGTATGCTAATGATACAACCGAGGAGCCTTGTATCTAATAAAATCCATGACCCAGCCTGGAATTACATCAGCCCCGTGACAATTCAAACTATTAAGTGAACTACGAGGGGTTATTAACAGCGTGTCTCTTATTACTCTTAGAAAATTTACATTTAATCTCTACTGATAAAATGTTACTCTCTTCTATCTTTAAAGTAGCAACGATGTCGCAACCTCTATTGGTTAACACTTGGTTTCTTTCGAGCTTAACCTTTAAACGATATATATAACCTGTAGCGTGCCTGTCTCTTACCCGGAGGTCCCGGGTTCGATTCCTGGCCAGGTTAAGGATTTTTACATGAACTTGAGGGTTGTTCGAGGTCTACTCAGCGTACGTGATTAGAGTTGAGGAGCTATCTGACGGTGAGATAGCGGCCCCGGTCTAGAAAGCTAAGAATAATGGCCGAGAGGATTCGTCAAGGGCTGTAGTGCTATGGGGTTTGTTTATGTGTATATAACCTTTTACTCTTAATTCTAATCTTTATTGATAAATTGTCGTTCTCTTCCAACTTCAACCTGGTTACCTATCTAACCTTTATTAATCGAACTTTCGTTTCTTCTAGTTTTTAAACTTGCGACTCGAGAGAAGAAAATTTAACTGAAGAGCATGAGTTAACGATTCAGCTGAAGTTGGTACATTTTTGACAACAGCAACACCCTTATCGATTGTTATCTGCAAGAACGCCTCTACTTTGTTAGGTATAGCAAATTAATCTCTATTGGTAAATGGTTTATCTCTTCTAAAACTCGTAACGATGTGTAACCTCTGTTGTTCATGATCAATGACTGTTCACAATGTACCTTACAGTAATGTAACCTATTCGTGTTGTGTATATCTGTGGTTATTCTTCAATAAACAACTGCAATGAATGATCTACCAGACTTATGGTTTTTGTTATAGTCCTTCTACAATGAGCAGTTACAACCTAAGCTTCTTAACATTGTGTATTATTCCTGCTACAAGTACACGGGAAACTGATTAATGTCTGGTTCTAAAAAACGAAAGTTTACCGTGCTAATGATCATGAGTTAAAACTTTGTGTTCAGGACAAAAAAAATTCGTGCTACACACATGATAGTGAATGGAACATAGGGCTTACGTGTGATTATAAGGCAAAAGGCGCCCTCCTCATTCGCCTGGCTAAAGGGCTTCCTCCTCCTCCTAGCAAAAGGGCTCCTCCGCCTAGCAAAAGGGCTTAGAATTGAACATGAAACAGAATAGTAACACGGGACTAGGAAAAATAGTAAAAGATTTAATACTTATGCTTTATACATAAGGACATTGAGGCTACACATTGTACTCATAGAACTAGAAAGAATAGTGTAAAACTTAATACACGTACTTTATTGATAGGGACAGCCCTTTTGCCCTTACCGTTCTTACCACCTCCACTTCTCTCAAAAATTAATTGAACGAGTCCTGGGTGTCTTAAGATGTGTCTACGAACCTACTACGCTGGCGTAGAAGGGGGAGAGGTGATATTCCCACGTGGTGCGTCCCAGGTGGTGGATAGGGGGGTCCTAACCGGCTTGCCGGCGGACTTGAGCGAAATAAAATACCTTTCGCGGACCAAACACACAACCCTTGTGGCTGGGGGATGCAGACGAAGAACACACCCACGATATCCCCTGCCTGTCGCAAGAGGCAACTAAAAGGGGGGACCAAGGGATGATTGTATTAGAACCATGAAACTACTTGTGATTAATACCACCACGCGGGGAAAACCATGAGTCGCTTGTACTTGCGCGTAGTACCACTACGTTAGGTACCAAATAGGTTTGTGATTATTAGCTGGCAGGAGCACCGTGCGGTCAGCCCCCCACCCCCCCACTTAGAGTGCACTGTCGGATTTTACACTACCTGTGATTATTACCACTATATCAGGGAACACCACGGGATAATACGAGTCCCTGTGGTTAGTACACTTATGTGAAGAACACCATAGGTTTGCGTTGCCTGTAAATGGCGCCGCAATGTGCGAAACACCATAGGTCTGTATTACATGTGCGAATTTCATTACCTGTGAGTAGTACCATAATGTGTGGAATGCCGCGAGTCTACGCTGCTCTTGATTAGTACCGCACCATGACAAATACCATGGTTCTACTTTCCTAGCGATAAGTACCATTATGAGGGGCCGAGGACCTGGATTTTGGACCCCTTTAGACTGCAAGCATCATCAATTCAGTATTGTGCTATAGAAGCAGTCCCTTGGTTTATTGTTTTACGTGAGTTTCTGTGAATGTGAGTTATTGCGGGTCGGATCCACAGATTGCTTTAAATTCATATCCATCCATTAATTCTTCGTCCTCATGTTTTGAATTCTTGTCAGTGGAGGATTTTGGACATTTAATTTGTCATTACATTTCTTCTCATTTCGTACCATTAGGGGCCGATGACCTAGATGTTAGGCCCCTTTAAACAACAAGCATCATCATCATCATCAACAGCAACATCATCTTAAGATGTATAATACACTGACTGACAGAGCAAATGCAACACCAAGAAGAAGTGGTTCGAAAGGGATGAAAGTTGGGGAAAAAAACAGAGACGGCACGGACGAATAATTGATGTTTATTTCAAACCGATATGCAGGTTACACAATGCGCACGGCATCGACTCAGTAGGATGTAGGACCACCGCGAGCGGCGATGCACGCAGAAACACGTCGAGGTACAGAGTCAATAAGAGTGCGGATGGTGTCATGAGGGATGGTTCTCCATTCTCTGTCAACCATTTGCCACAGTTGGTCGTCCGTACGAGGCTGGGGCAGAGTTTGCAAACGGCGTCCAATGAGATCCCACACGTGTTCGATTGGTGAGAGATCCGGAGAGTACGCTGGCCACGGAAGCATCTGTACACCTCGTAGAGCCTGTTGGGAGATGCGAGCAGTGTGTGGGCGGGCATTATCCTGCTGAAACAGAGCATTGGGCAGCCCCTGAAGGTACGGGAGTGCCACCGGCCGCAGCACATGCTGCACGTAGCGGTGGGCATTTAACGTGCCTTGAATACGCACTAGAGGTGACGTGGAATCATACGCAATAGCGCCCCAAACCATGATGCCGCGTTGTCTAGCGGTAGGGCGCTCCACAGTTACTGCCGGATTTGACCTTTCTCCACGCCGACGCCACACTCGTCTGCGGTGACTATAACTGACAGAACAGAAGCGTGACTCATCGGAGAACACGACGTTCCGCCATTCCCTCACCCAAGTCGCTCTAGCCCGGCACCATGCCAGGCGTGCACGTCTATGCTGTGGAGTCAATGGTAGTCTTCTGAGCGGACGCCGGGAGTGCAGGCCTCCTTCAACCAATCGACGGGAAATTGTTCTGGTCGATATTGGAACAGCCAGGGTGTCTTGCACATGCTGAAGAATGGCGGTTGACGTGGCGTGCGGGGCTGCCACCGCTTGGCGGCGGATGGGCCGATCCTCGCGTGCTGACGTCACTCGGGCTGCGCCTGGACCCTCGCACGTGCCACATGTCCCTGCGCCAACCATCTTCGCCACAGGCGCTGCACCGTGGACACATCCCTATGGGTATCGGCTGCGATTTGACGAAGCGACCAACCTGCCCTTCTCAGCCCGATCACCATACCCCTCGTAAAGTCGTCTGTCTGCTGGAAATGCCTCCGTTGACGGCGGCCTGGCATTCTTAGCTATACACGTGTCCTGTGGCACACGACAACACGTTCTACAGTGACTGTCGGCTGAGAAATCACGGTACGAAGTGGGCCATTCGCCAACGCCGTGTCCCATTTATCGTTCGCTACGTGCGCAGCACAGCGGCGCATTTCACATCATGAGCATACCTCAGTGACGTCAGTCTACCCTGCAATTGGCATAAAGTTCTGACCACTCCTTCTTGGTGTTGCATTTGCTCTGTCAGTCAGTGTATTATTCTATCTCTTATTCCGGTCATATTTAGCTAAACCGATCTCCTCTCAACAATTCAATTCAGTATCTCTTCATTAGTGACTTGATCTATCCATCTTACCTTCAGCATTCTCCTGTAACACCACATTTCAAAAGATTCTATTCTCTTTCTTTCTACCCAACTAGAGTATGGTTCCAGTGTATGGGACCCTCACCAGGATTACCTGATTCAAGAACTGGAAAAAATCCAAAGAAAAGCAGCTCGATTTGTTCTGGGTGATTTCCGACAAAAGAGTAGCGTTACAAAAATGTTGCAATGTTTGGGTTGGGAAGAATTGAGAGAAAGAAGAAGAGCTGCTCGACTAAGTGGTATGTTCCGAGCTGTCAGCGGAGAGTTGGCGTGGAATGACATTAGTAGACGAATAAGTTTGAATGGCGTTTATAAAAGTAGCAAAGATCACAATATGAAGATAAAGTTGGTATTCAAGAGGACAAACTGGGGCAAATATTCATTTATAGGAAGGGGAGTTAGGGATTGGAATAACTTACCAAGGGAGGCGTTCAATAAATTTCCAATTTCTTTGAAATCATTTAGGAAAAGGCTAGGAAATCAACAGATAGGGAATCTGCCACCTGGGCGACTGCCCTAAATGCAGATCAGTATTGATTGATTGATAGATATCGTCCATATTTCACTTCCATACAATGCCACGCTCCAGACGAAAGTCTTCAAAAACATCTTTCTAATTCGTATATCAACGTTCGAAGTGAACAAATTTCATTTTCTTAAGAAAGGCTTTCTTTGCTTGTGCTAGTCTGCATTTTATGTCCTTATTTATTTGGATTATGGGGATTAAGTGTAAATTAATGAAAGCAATCCGAGGCATTTATGTTGACAATTGGGCTATAGTGAGAACTGATAGTAGAATGAGTTCTTGGTTCAAGGTATAAACATACATACATACATACATACATACATACATACATACATACATACATACATACATACATACATACATACATACATACATACATACATACATACATACATACATACATACATACATACATACATACATACATACATACATACATACATACATACATACATACATACATACATACATACATACATACATACATACATACATACATACATACATACATACATACATACATACATACATACATACATACATACATACATACATACATACATACATACATACATACATACATACATACATACATACATACATACATACATACATACATACATACATACATACATACATACATACATACATACATACATACATACATACATACATACATACATACATACATACATACATACATACATACATACATACATACATACATACATACATACATACATACATACATACATACATACATACATACATACATACATACATACATACATACATACATACATACATACATACATACATACATACATACATACATACATACATACATACATACATACATACATACATCTCCATTATAGACTGTTATGCCTTTCAGCGTTCAGTCTACAAGCCTCTGTGAATTTACGAATCGCCACCACAATCCCCTATTTGTAGCTAGTTCTATGGCCTCGTTAGTTATATACCTCTTTAAATCGTTAAAAACTGAGTCTAACCATCGTCGTCTTGGTCTCCCTCTACTTCTCTTGCCCTCATAACAGAGTCCACCATTCTCTGGGTAACCTATAAATGAAGTAATGTATTTTTCCTTACAAATTTTGGTATCAATCAATCAATCAATCAATCAATCAATCAATCAATCAATCAATCAATCAATCAATCAATCAATCAATCAATCAATCAATCAATCAATCAATCAATCAATCAATCAATCAATCAATCAATCAATCAATCAATCAACCAATCACCACTAATCTGCCCTTTCAGTGGCCCAGGTTTTCCAAGCCTTTTCTTAAATGATTGCAAAGAATCTATTATATACCTCAGTAGGTTATTCCTATCCCTAACTCCCCATCCTATAAACGAATATTTACCCCAATTTGTACTCTTGAATTCCAACATTATCTTCATATTAAGATCTTTCCTACTTTTAGAAACACCACTGAAACGTATTCTTCTACTGATGTCATTGCGCGCCATCTCTACAGTGACAGCTTTCCCATTCTCACACCAGGCAAATGCTGGAGCTGTAACGTAATTAAGGCCACGGCCGCTTCCTTCGAACTCCTAGGTCTATCCCATCGTCACCACAAGACCTAAATGTGTCGATGCGACGTAAAGCAAAAAAAAAAAGAAGGCAGTAACAGCTCGGAATGTACCACTTAGTCGAGCAGCTCATCTCCTTTCTCACAAGTCTTCCCAGCCCAAACTTTGCAGCATTTTCGTAACGCTACTATTTTGTCCGAAATCACACACAAAAGATAAAGATCGAGCTGCTTTTCTTTGGATTTTTTCCAGGTATTGAATCAAGTAATCCTGGCGAGGGTTCCATACAGTGGAACCGTACTCTAGTTGGGGTCTTACAAGAGACTTACATGCCCTCTCCTTTACATCCTTACTACAACCCCTAAACACCCTCATAATCATGTGCAGAGATCTGTACCCTTTATTTACAATCCCATTTTTTGTGATTGCCCCAATGAAGATCTTTTCCTATATTAACACCTAGGTACTTACAATTATCCCCAAATGAAACTTTCACCCCCATCAACGCAGTAATTAAAACTGAGAGGAATTTTCCTATTAGTGAAATTCGCAACCTGACTTTTAACCCCGTTTATCATCACCATTGCCTACTGCCCATCTCACAACATTATTGCGGTCTTCTTGCAGTTGCTCACAATTTTGGAACTTATTTTTTACTCTATACAAAGCAAAGCAAAGCAAAGCAAAGCAAAGCAAAGCAAAGCAAAGCAAAGCAAAGCAAAGCAAAGCAAAGTCATCTCCGCATAGGCCATCAAGGCCCTCGGAGGAGTGGAAGGTAAACGCTTCCGCCATTTGTAACCTTGGGACGTGATGGGTAGAGTGGTTAGCTCTACGCCCGGTCGCCTTTGCCCCCAGGAATTAACCTGGTACTCATTATTGGTGTAGGCTGAGTGAACCTCAGGGCCATATGCTTTTTACTCTATACAGAATCCGCAAAAGCCTTACCTCTGATTCCACGTCTTTACTCATATAATATATATAAGAAAACCTAAAGTTCCGATAATACTGCCTTGAGGAATTCCCCTCTCAATTATTACAGGGTCAGATAAAGCTTCACCTACTCTAATTCTCAGACTTCTATTTTCTAGAAACATAGCCTCCCATTATGACACCCTTTTGTCTAGTCCAGTAGCCTTCTTTTTTGCAAGTAGTCTCCCATTATCTACCCTATCAAATGCCTTAGATGAGTCAATCGCGATACGAACCTGAATCCAAAATATCTGCTAGGCCTATATCTCGCTGGAATCCTACAAGCTGAGCTTCAGTGGAACAACCTTTCCTAAACCCGAACTGCCTTCTATTGAACCAGTTATTAATTTCACAAACATGTGGAATATAATTGGAAAGAATGCTTACAAGTGTGGTATCATAAAATTCCCATGCGAAAAAAAAAAGTCAGTTATCCCCCTAAAGATTCGCATTCTGTGAAGTAATTGTATTTGAGTAAATTTTTTGTCAGGAAATTGTAAATGATGGCAATTACTTTTATTTTGTACTTTTCCCACTGTATGTATGTATTGATTGACTCCTTACTCTTATTATTTTGAATGTGCGTATCGCATAGGCTACTTGAATTACAATATAGCACAGTGACTAGTTTTTAGCAAGCTTACATATTTTGTTGCCATGCTACGAGACCCTTTTCCAAGAAAGGCGCCGACTAGTATGGCCGCCTGTTTCAAAACATTGTGCAAGCCTCAAATTCTTGGAAACTCGTGTGACGTGGCCTTATCGTACCACGTTCTGTTTCACTCGACATTCAAAGAATAAATAAGTGGTGGATTTATGCAAAGTTTCATTCTATTTTAACCTCTGATTATTTGGAAGAATCTCTTTTCGCTGTTAAATAGGAAAATATAGTTGAGAAACAATTAATTTAAAATACAAGTAATATAAATATTTAAGTTGCTCCTGATAAACATAGGTTTGTGCAAAGTGAAGTTTGTTCTGTTAAGTTTACCATACTGTTAAACGTGTAGACAACCCTGTGTTTCCTTTTTTGACAAGTATGCAATACCGTACCGTATTCTTTGTTCTGAGTGAGAGTGAGAAACATGGATTTGTGACGCCGGTGATTTCAGCCTTTGATTCTGTGCCAGGTAAGCTTCGATATCATCGTTTATGTTGTGTTTTCGTAGAAGTTTGTTGTTATTTTTAAATGCAGTGCAAGAAAGGACTAATATCAGTGTCATAACAAACCTCATACGACATTACGAATGCCGTGTAACTCGACGCTAATGCTGTTTATCATAATTAGGAGTTATTGGCCTTAATTTCAAAGAAATAGTGTGTGTATACATTTGTTGCTGTTAAAAAAGCTGTTTTAATGTGTTTTTAATCTTGTATCAATCGACTCTTCTTTTATATTAGACTGATTATGAGAACGCTTTTGTGTATCCGCCAATATGGCGTTCTAGGTACGCATCTGGAATGCATTTAGGGGGCTTAGACTCTTCCCACCCAAAATTCGCATCCACCATAGAAAATAAGATCATAAAAGCGGTTGGAGCTCCTAAAATAAATAAATATTGATATTCATCCTTATTATTGAGAATTAAACTCTATATGTATGTACGTATATACAAAGCGAACCCTGTGCTTGTATAGTTTACGGTAATAATACTTGATCAATATTATATCAGAGGTAAGGGAAGTCTTTGTGGTTTTACTATTCTGTATGCTCCATCAATCTTACACTTAAGCACTGATTATGAGATGAAGTATCGTGAATATCATTCCCCACAGAGTTGACAATTACATTCGTCTGGATGTTCGGCATATTTTCCAATGGAAGCCATGTACCGCAAAGCGTGTATATATATGACGCAGTCAGAAATTAACTGACTTCCACTTTCATTGCCTCGATCTCGAAAAAATCTCTCTCAATCTCCTGGCCTTTCCCCTTCTTTCTCCCACATACTGCGGCTTAATTTCTTCCAAACAAAATGACGATTAAGTAAGCTAAGCTGTCTTTTGAGAATCTGGAAATTTGAAGAATACATTTCAGGTACTTCGTCTTGATGTTCTTTTCTAGTCTTCTCAGGATTGTTTCTCATAGTCTATCCAATATTAGCTGAATGATGCCATTCGGGCCAATGCTAGTGGTTTTCGGTGACGGATGGGAACGTTGCTAAATAAGGTACAGTGAAAATGGAAATCACCAGAGCTAATGCTATGCCTAATGTTAGGTACAGAATTTCGTACGTCGATTTGATTGCCACTGCTGACTTTCCGTTAATTTATGTCCAACCCTTGTCCTGTTTCTCTACAGCGTGGGGTATGAGTCAGATGAATCTTTGTGGGAAGTTTTACGACCGGATGCCCTTCCTGATATCAGTCTAGACCGGGCGAGTTGACCGTGTAGTTAGAGGCGCGCGGCTGTGAGCTTGCATCCGAGAGATAGGGGGTTCGAATTCCACCGTCGACAGCCCTGAAGATGGTTTTCCGTGGTTTCCCATTTTCACACCAGGGAAATGCTGGGGCTGTACCTTAATTAAGGTCACGGCCGCTTCCTTCCAACTCCTAGGCCTTTCCTATCCCATCGTCGCCATAAGACCTATCTGTGTTGGTGTGACGTAAAGCCACTAGCAAAAGATATCAGCCTCATCAGAGGAGTTAAAGAGATGGCATGGATGACGTGTGATATATGCAGTAAGGGAGAGGGTGAAACCCACTGCTACGAGAGCAACAGACAGTTATGTTTATGTTTCGTATATGACAGAGTACTGAGGGAAAAGATATTCTCCATGCTGGGGTCTAGGCCCCTCTTGGTGAGATGTAGTGTTTACACTGCACTGTGTCTTCTGGTATGGGCTAGAGCAATTTGTTACTTTCATTGATCTGTCTCGGTCTCATCCTTGGCTATGACAATATGAAAATATTGCTCATAGGGTCAGTTGGTGCATGCATTTCAGTGGGCTTGGCAGACTGATATGCAGTAGCAACTACTGGCTCGGTGAGGAAAGCAACGGGAAACTACCTCACTCCTCATTTCCCTAGTACGCCTCTTCAGTGACGCCTAAGCTATCTGTTGATAGCTTTCAGTGGAACTGTGGAGGATCATACCAGCCTTCGGGCTGCATACCCAACATACATACATACATACTGGGGTCTATGGGATTGAGGGCAGATTAATAAAAGCAATCAAAGGAATTTACGTTTACAATTATAATCGATGATAAGAATGAATTCTTGGTTCAAGGTACCCAAGGCTACAACATTTCACCTTTGTTGTTCGTAGTTTACAACGTCGCCATAATCTGTCTGTGTCAGTGCGACGTAAAGCAACTTATATAAAAGAAATACATGTTTACGTGGACCATCTAATGAATGGTATGAAGTGGCAGGGAGGAATCCAGTTCAGTGGAAATGTAGTAAACAGTCTGGCTTAGGGTAATTCCGGGAGAGTTGCCGCACTTTTTATGTCTTTTGTTATATCTCGGTATATTTACTTTAAAAATTGTTGCAAATTCATCGAGCATAATTTGAAAACATGTACATTTGATCAGGGATGAACAAAATATTGGCAATTGAAAGTAAATGGGAGAAAGGAGTGAACAAAGGAATTGTTGCATCTGCGGCGTCTCTCCCTGGATCCCGGTATAGATGCCGACTTTGCTCGGGAGGGATGCCGCGATTAAAATAATTAATTACAAAATCAAATTTAAGCCAATTTCTTCAACTTTAATATAACCGAACACTAGAACGTACTACAAGACAATTATATCCACATAATGTAATCATTCAATGGAAAAAATCTATCTGATAATTTACAACATTAAAATCATATTTTAATTTCGATTTACTATAAATGTGCATGTGCAATGGATTCTTCACTGTGTTATATAAAACCCCACGGCACATAACACCCTTGAAATGGCTCTGGCCTGCACAGCGACCGCTGCTCAGCCCGAAGGCCAACTATCAGGGAGAGACGCCGCACCCTCCTGTTTTCATACCTCAAGGCTATCATGGCCCAAAATTAGCTTACTCTCAACTACAGTTATGTTTCTGACGTCTACTGTACTAAAAACGTCTGATTTAAGCATTTGAAGCCAACTTAATATACAATAAATTAACACACGCAAAAACTTTGTCAGGAGGAAACATGTACTCGCCTCATGATATCGGCTATAATTGGCGTAATATACGAGCAAATTTCGTCACACTCGCAGACAGTAGTTCTTCCTTAGAAACTGAAAAACCACACATATTGCCATCTAGCTGTAACGATGGGAACCTTTAGCTACAGTGTATGCGGCATCTCTACCGGGGCGGCATCTGTCCCGGATTTACCTTATGCTGACGACTTGATCTTAATGGCAGATTTTGCCGATAGCCTGCAGCCTAATATCTTGGAACATGGAGATAGATGCAATGAGTATAATATGAAAATTAGCCTTTCCAAGACTAAAGTGACGTCAGTAGGTATGAAACCTAAGAGAATTGAATGTGAGGTTGGGGATGTCTGTCTGTTAGGTCATCAGCCCAGAGGCTGGTTGGATCCTCAAATAGCACCACCAAAGGTTATGCGGTTATGAGGAAACCCCCAAAACCAATGGCAGCACTAAAATGAGGCGTACTAGGCAAGATGAGGAGTGAAGTAGTTTGCCATTGCTTTCCTCACTGGGTCAGAAAGTACTATTGCAGCATAACTGACCCTATGAGCAGCACCTTTCATAACACTCAGATGCACTAGTGCTCTGAATGTCATTACTCAGCACTACCCATACCCCAGCAACTTCCATATTGTCACAGCCATGGATGTTGACTGGGACTTCGGTGGAAGCTACACTTTACTCTGGCCAACCCCTTTTAGTCGCCTCTTACGACAGGCAGGGGATACTGTGGGTGTTATTCTATCGCCCCCACCCACAGAGGAAAAGTCTGCTCCCGGATGAAACTTTTTCATCGGTCTGTTTTCAGACCAACTTTGCTTTACGGGAATGTAAGCTTGGTGGGCCCAGGATATCTTATTCATAAGTTAGAAGTAACAGACATGAAAGTAGCGAGAATGATTGCTGATACAAACAGGTGGGAACAGTGGCAAGAAGGTACTCGGAATGATGAGATAAAAATCAAATTGGACTGAACACTGTTGATGAAGCTGTACGCGTGAACTGGCTTCGGTGGTGGGATCATGTGAGGCGAATGGAGGAGGATAGGTTACCTAGGAGAATAATGAACTCTGTTATGGAGGGTAAGAGAAGTAGAGTGAGAGCAAGACGACGATGGTTAGACTCAGTTTCTAACGATTTAAAGATAAGAGGTTTAGAACTAAATAAGGCCACAGAAGTAGTTACAACTAGATGATTGTGGTGGCGGTTAGTAAGTTCACAGAGGCTTGCAGACTGAACGCTGAAAGGCATAACCAGTCTATAATGAAGATGTGTGGATGTAAAATAATGTCTTGATATTATTATTATTATTATTATTATTATTATTATTATAAATAAATGAATAATAGTACTAATCAGCCAGCCTGATAGCGATGGTAGTTAAGGTGTCGAAGTCCATATGGTCTGACACGTGGATAGCCGGTTCGAGTCCCGTCTGTCGAAAAGAATTTCACCATCAGAATGTTGGCCGGCATGGTAGGAGAGTTGGTGGTATACCATTTCTAATCACTAGATATGCCTTTGCTTGCGAGACCTAGTGTTTACAGTGCACTATATCTTCTGGTGTGGCTAGAACAAATTTGTTACTTTCGTTGACCTGTCTCAGTCCCATCCTTGGCTTTGACAATATGAGCGATGCTAGCAATACCATTCCTTATGCAGACAGTCCCTGCTATGAATGGTTGCACATAGGGTCGGTTGGTGTGTGCATTTTAGTGGCCACGAACCTACTACGCTGGCGTAGCAGGGAGAGAGGTGATACTCCCACGTGGCGCGTCCCAGGTGGCGGATAGGGGGTCCTAACCGGCTTGCCGGCGGACTTGAGGGAAATAAAATACCTCTCGCGGACCAAACACACAACCCCCTGTGGGTGGGGCACGCAGACGAAGAATACACCCACGGTACCCCTGCCTGTCGTAAGAGGCGACTAAAAGGGGCGACCAAGGGATGATTGAATTAGAACCATGAAACTACTTGTGATTAGTACTACCACACGCGGGGAACACCATGGGTCGCTTTTACTTGCGCGTAGTACCACTGCGTTAGGTACAAAATAGGTTTGTGATTAGTAGCAAAAGAATGCGGTGCCGGCTTTTACAGTACCTGTGATTAGTATCACTATATGAGCGACACCATGGTTCTGGCTTGGCTATGATTAGTACCCACTATATGGGGAACACCAAGGGATAGCGCGAGTCCCTGTGGTTTGTACACTTAGATGATGAACACCATAGGTTTGCGTTGCCTGTAAATGGCGCCGCAATGTGCGAAACACCACAGGTCTGTATTATATGTGTAAATTTCATTACCTGTGAGTAGTACCATAATGTGTGGAATTCCGCGAGTCTACGCTACTTTTGATTAGTACCGCACCATGACAAATACCATGGTTCTACTTTCCTAGCGATAAATACCATTATGAGGGGCCGATGACTCGGATTTTGGACATCTTTAGACTAAACGCATCATCGGTTCAGTATTATGCTATAGACGCAGTCCCTTGGTCAGTAATAATATTATTTCACCTCAGTTTCTGTGAATGCGAGACATTGAAGATCGGATCCACTGATTTGTACCCTTCTCATTTGTACCCTTAGGGGCCCATAACCTAGATGTTAGGCCCCTTTAAACAACAAGGATCATCATCATTTTGGTGGGCTTGGCAGACTGATATGTAATAGCAACTTCTGGCTCGGTGAGGGAAGCAACGGGAAATTACATCACTCCTCACTTCGCTAGTACACCTCTTCAGTGATACCTAGGCCCTCTATGACAGCTAATGGTGGAACTGTTCAGGGTCCAACCAGCCTTCGGGCTGAGGACTGAACAAGCCTGGATTCGATTCCAAACGACAACGCAGTGTCCATATGGAGTGAGGGCATATGACGCTGTTGATGGTGATTCGTCCGTCGGATGGAGACGTTCAGCTTTTAGGAGACGTGTTGGTGCTATTCGAGAGGAGCACACTCTCTCACTCCTTACTATCATTCTTCACGCCATTCATTTCATCTTATTGACACCTCTTATGAGGTTGACGTCAGGAAGGGCATCCTGTCGTAAAAATAGCTACGAAGATTTACCTCACTTCATATCCGACCCCGTAGAGAAAGGAGACTCACCCACATTATTAAGTATGTACAAAGTATGGTGTTGTTCGTTACTATCCTCACGGATGTATTTGCAAAATTTCGAGTTAATGAAATAAAGCACATGATCTGCTGTGGTAATAGAATGTAATATTATGTCAACAAAACACTTGAAAATACATCACACAAAGAAATTGAATTAAATGTTCCTTGGAACAACACTAAGCGCCGAACTGTTAAAAAGTCCTTCAAAGATCTTCGTCAGGGAGACAAATGTACTCATAACTTTTCTCATAATCTACCAATTTAAGTAGCTATCAGCTCAAAAGAAAGCGCTTGATCCACTGAGTGTTTTTAGATAAATATGAACCGCGTACCTCGATTAGAACGAAAGATATGATTGCTTCAATGAGAAAAAATGTTGAAGAAATGAGACGTCAAATTGAATGTGCACTCAAAACTTTCCTCAGAATCAACCAATTTGAATAGTTAAGAACTGAAATGAAAGGGCTTGATCCACTGAGTGTTCTTAGGTCAAAACGAATTCCGTACCTCAATTAGAACCAAAGATATGATTGCTTCAATTATACAAAAAATTGGAAAAACAAATAATTTGAGGAAGGCGGAAGTTAAGTGATTTATAGTATATGATGTCAAATCTGTGCATGAATACCTTTCAGTTAAAAAAACAATGAAGGAAATCGACCGGGTAGAATGGCCGGCCTGACTGACTTAAGTTTTCATATTTTTTTTAAATATATAGATAATCCTGCGGACTTGGCTACCGTAAGTAATACGCTTGATTTAGTGCCACTTAGGGTGCCTCTATTTCAATGTTGACGTTCCGTTTTATTCTACTAGAGAGAAGAGGAACGGATCTCTTTGGGTGATCTATGGTGAGTTTAATTTTGTGATCTGCTGGCGACGAATGATTTAGGAAAGAGCTCGAAACGTGGCCTGGGAGCCTGCTCCACGAACCAACTTTGCACTTTTCACTTTTGAGTTCTTCCAAAGTGCAAAGTCTTTCTGTTCCACCATGATATCTAGGGTTGTACTTTTCAATTTCTTCGCAAATTGAAAAGTCTTTGTGAATGAGTGATCCGATCAGGATCAAATTTATTCCATGAGCAAACTGTATAGGCCTAAGACTCTATGATTTTAATGCTTTATTTTTCGCGGCGAACTTGACGGTATAATTGTGGTACCGTTAGTTTTAAAGTTTTTATCATGGGAAAGAAAGGTTATTACAAAAAGCTGGCTCTGCTGGAAGTTGTCGAGAAGAAACGGGACATCCATTTTGGCAACTTTAAAAATAACCTCTCAAATGATGACACGCATCAATATTAATGAGAGTACCGTCAACAGATCCACACACAGAAGGAAAATCACTCTTCATTAGAAATCTCGTCGCTATAATATGCGAATTATCAGGTCAACGTACTATGTTAGGAACTTTGGTAACAGTTCTGCAAATAATTTATTTTGATGTCCCATGCATTGCTGCTACACCGTGCAGCTGGGCACCATTTACTAACCAATGTAAGCATATAAGAATTTGTTATATTTCGGTAAGGGATTGACTTCTTTTGGTTTCATGTTTCAATAAATGACCGATCACTTCAAGATATAGTCAGCCTGTGTTGGGGTAATACGAAATCACTCGCGAAGTTCCGTCGAAGTGAGGTTATGAAAATGAATCCTGTCTTTGTGCGTTCTCTTATTGGATTCTTCATCACTGTCCTCACTTAATGCTAACAAAAGCTCTCATCGTAACGTGTTTTATCACTAAACCAAATTCTACGTCGAGAACATAGTGTTCATACTTGTTATTTAACAGATGAAAAGAGAGTCATCCCTTTGCAAGATTTCTGAAAACTTTTCATTTTATTCTTTGCACTTTGCATTTCTGTACCAATGGGGGAACATAACAGGCTTGAAAAGTGAAAAGATTCCTAAGTTTTCACTTTGCAAGCTAAATCTGAAAAGTGATGCTGGAACAAAATATGAACTGAAAAGTGCAAAGTGAAAAGTTGCAAAGTTCGTTCCTGGAACAGGCCCTTGGATTAAGGCACAGTCCGGGCATTTGCCTGCCTTGAAAATGGGAAACTACGGAAATCATCTTCAGAGCTCCTGAATATTAGCTTACAACTATGTGGCCCTAACCGCGTAGCCAATCTGCTCGTTAAACACTATATTTGTAAAATATTCGCCGAGTTTCGTAAACGTATGCCATACAGTTTGTACGTTATCCTCGAACGAACAATCGTTCATACATAGAGACAGGAATTGAGCCAGTGGTCTCTGAGTTCTTTGTATGACATTGAAAGGTATTTCCTTTTTGCCAAACAGAAATGTCGTGTTTCGTAATGTACAGAGAAGAGCAAAGTAGTTCAGTCGCCAACACTGTTCTGTAACCCCTGCTATTTATGCAGCATTCTATACATGTTTCTAGTGGGAGCTAGACGACTTTCTTCAGTTTTTTCTAGATATCTCGGAGGTCACGGGAGTCTTGTCTTGATTTCGTATTTTGGCTGAAATTTAAGACCAGATGACCTTCCTCGTCACGTGAATTTTCAGGTGAAAATTACAATCCCAGTTACAAACCTCAGCTCTCCAGCTAGAAATCTAGCAGCTGAACTCCTGAAGTAATCATAACCTCTGCTAGAGGATACTACCCCAGTTACAAACATCAGCCATCCAGCTGGACACCTAGCAGCTAAACTCCTGAGGTAATCACGACCTTTGCTAGAGGATACTACCGCAGTTAGAAACATCAGCCATCCAGCTGGACACCTAGCAGCTAAACTCCTGAGGTAATCACGACCTTTGCTAGAGGATACTACCGCAGTTACAAACATCAGCCATCCAGCTGGACACCTAGCAGCTAAACTCCTGAGGTAATCACAACCTTTGCTAGAGGATACTATCCCAGTTACAAACATCAGCCATCCAACTGGACAGCTAGCAGCTAAACTCCTGAGGTAATCACAACCTTTGCTAGAGGATACTATCCCAGTTAAAAACATCAGCCATCCAGCTGGACACCTAGCAGCTAAACTCCTGAGGTAATCACAACCTTTGCTAGAGGATACTATCCCAGTTACAAACATCAGCCATCCAACTGGACAGCTAGCAGCTAAACTCCTGAGGTAATCATAACCTCTGCTAGAGGATACTACCGCAGTTACAAACCTCGGCTGTTCAACTGGACAGTTAGCAGCTAAACTCCTGAGGACCGAGCTCGATAGCTGCAGTCGCTTAAGTGCGGCCAGTATCCAGTATTCGGGAGATAGTAGGTTCGAACCCCACTGTCGGCAGCCCTGAAAATGTTTTTCCGTGGTTTCCCATTTTCACACCTGGCAAATGCTGGGGCTGTACCTTAATTAAGGCCACGGCCGCTTCCTTCCAACTCCTAGCCCTTTCCTGTCCCATCGTCGCCGTAAGACCTATCAGTGTCGGTGCGACGTAAAACAACTAGGAAAAAAAACTCCTGAGGTAATCACAACCTCTGCTGGAGGTCACTATCCTGGTTACAAACATCGACTGTTCAACTGGACAGCTAGCAGCTAAACTCCTGAGGTAATCACAACCTTTGCTAGAGGATACTACCGCAGTTACAAACATCAGCCATCCAGCTGGACAGCTAGCAGCTAAACTCCTGAGGTAATCAAAACCTCTGCTAGAGGATACTACCGCAGTTACAAACATCAGCCATCCAGCTGGACAGCTAGCAGCTAAACTCCTGAGGTAATCAAAACCTCTGCTAGAGGATACTACCGCAGTTACAAACCTCGACTGTTCAACTGGACAGCTAGCAGCTAAACTCCTGAGGTAATCACATCCTCTACTAGGGGATATTTAGAACCAAATAAATAAGATCAGAATTTAATGTACTCCTTTACAAAAACACGAGCCTTAGTAATTATGGGTAAAGATGGCAGATTTTCGTAATCGCGGTGAATTCGAAATATGGTGAAATGTTGTCAAAGTAAGTGTACCGGTACTTGATGTTTAAAAGGAAATTAAGCGTATCATTATGGGTTTTTAATCCACAATAAAAAAGGGAAATTGAGTTGAAGATGCGAAATGTGTTTGGGAAATAAAAGCGAAATAACATTTTTATGAGACATCCTTGTCTATAAGAAGAAAATGACCGTGACGAGTGTGTGTTATTCATTGAACATCAACCAAGAGTTTACGGCATACTCAAACGAGGCTCGCGTATCGAACTGAAAGGAAGGATAGACTCTGTTCCCCCACTCAAGCGACGAGTAAGGAAGTATCTAATGGGAGACGACAGCTTTGTCCTGTAAAGCCCGAGCTCGATAGCTGCAGTCGCTTAAGTGCGGCCACTATCCAGTATTGGGGAGATAGAGGGGTTTGAGCCCCACTGTCGGCAGTCCTGAAGATGGTTTCAGTGTTCTCCCATTTTCACACCACGCAAATGCTGGGGCTGTATTTGAATTAAGACCACGGCCGCTTCCTTCCCACTACTAGCCCTTCCATGTCATATCGTCGCCATAAGACCTATCTGTGTCCGTGCGACGTAAAGCAACTTGCAAAAAAAAAAAAAAAAAAAAAAAGTGCTGTAAGGCTCGGTCGTTAGTAGAGCTCTGTACTGAGATACTTGATTTACATTATACGAGGGCTGATCAACAAAGAATGAGACTGATTTTTTTCCACAGATGTTTATTACTCCATTTCAATATTTACATGATATTTTCAAAGTAGTCCCCTCCTACTTCAGTGTATTTTTATAGTGTTTCTGCCAGTCCTTGAACACATGCTGCAGACAATTCCTTTTTCAGGTCCTTGAGAACCGCCTAACTTTTCTTGAGCACTGCTTCAGAGTTCTCAAATCGATTGCCCTTAAGCTTTGCCTTTAGTGATGGGCTATAAGGTGGGTGCGATACACAGGTAATGTTGTATCGAGCCAGGAACTGCATGACGTGATTTGCGACATAAGGTCGTGCACTGTCATGATGAAGTCGCCACCCAGTCCAAGAATCGTTTCTTTGCAATGTGCTTCCTCAGTGTAGCCAATACTGACGTTGTAGTAACAGTAATGTGAGGGGGAACTGCATGCTAGTAAATCATCCCCTTCCAGTCAAAAAATGTGATCACCATCACTTTCCCTGCAGATGGAACAACTTTTGCCTTTTTTGGCGACTTCCACACTGTGCTGGCTTGTTTTCCTTCAGGATCATAATGATGCTTCAGCTTTTCGTAAGTTTCAGTGGTTATATGGTTTAAACAAAAACAGAATTTGATTGCGCTTTACTGCTCCTCTCGCGTCACCTCCATTGCCTGGTATGCGAAATGCACGTAGTGTCTACACCAGGGCCTCTCAAACGCCCAAAATCTCACGCGTGCAAACAGCGGCGCAGAGTTCCTGTGCACAGTGCATCGGTTCCACTCGGCTCGGCTCGGACCAACGCTTCGTCTCTGGGCTATTCGGTTAAGCTCGGCTCGGATTTGGAGCGCTACGGAGCAAGGGAGGAAGAGGAAGACAGGCGTGGGGAAAGAGAGGGACAGCGCTATTGCTCCAAATCCAGGAGTGGGGGTCTGCACTCTGGCCAACCAAGCGAAGTCGCCTTTTGCACCGTGCACAGCGTAATGCACTGGTGCATGCACCCTGAGAGGCCCTGGTCTACACAATAGAGCATTACTACCAACCTCCCGACACGAGAGTGCTACCGTTGCAGATAGGAAACTATCACGGGAGCTACAGGAAAAAATCAGTCTCAGTCTTTGTTGACCAGCCTTCGTATGTCCAGATTATTTGGTCGTTCCCCACTTGGTAGTCTCTTTGACTCCACCCACTGGGAAGATCAAGAGTTCCGATAACTCGAAAGAAACATTACTTTACCGACAAAGGAGTGGCAATGCTCATGAATTGCAAGAAAATTAAACCCATGCCCGTACTTCATGTACAAACATTTCGAATTTAAGTGTTTAAAACTGGGTGAAGGAGTAATAGTGATTTAATGACCTGTGTCTCAATTACTTATGTGTATTCAGCAGTGGCCAATCCTGACTTCTGGTTTAGGGGATGTACAGTATGTATGTTCAGTCTTCAGCCCTAAAGCTGGTTGGATCCTCAACAGCTCCGTCATCAGCCTGTCATAGATGGCCTAGGCATCATTGAAGAGGCGTACTAGGGAAATGAGTAGTGAGGTAGTTTCCCGTTGCTTTCCTCACCGAGCCAGAAGTTGCTATTACATATCGGTCTGCCAAGCCCACTGAAATGCATGCACCAACCGACCCTATGAGCAACATTTTCATACCATTCACAGCAGGGACTGGCTGCAGAAGGAATGGTATTACTAGCATCGCCCATACCTCAGTCACTTCCATATTGACAAAGCCAAGGATAAGACAGAGACAGATCAATGAAAGTAACAAAATTGCTCTAGCGCATACCAGAAGGCAGAGTGCGCTGTAAACACTAGGTCCTGCCAGCAAAGGCATTTAGGGGATGTAACCGAAGAGAAATTGCAAACATCAACGCAAACTGACCGTCATTCCAAATAACATTTTTCAACAAACAAGGCCGAATGAAATGTTTATTTAATATCTCACATCCACTAATCCAATGGTCTGTTTCATAAATATTTCTGTTCAAATGACGAACACACGACTTAAAGGAAATTCTAAGTTCCCATGGAGGGAATTATATATTTTTCCACCAATAGAGCATGTCAAAAATGAGATGTAAGGCTTTTTTCAGGCGTTTTTCTCTATCAGCCAGCGTTTCATCTTAGGTCTGACACTAGACTCATCAAAGTGGGATGTATCAGACCCTACCCACTGACGCTGAGATGTATGCAGGTGAACTTATCAGAAGCCCATTTAAGAGGCACAGTCTGATAACTGCATACGGGAGATAAATCTCCACAATGGAATTATTGCCCGCCTAGCAGTTCCGAAAGGAAATTCTAAGTTCCCATGGAGGGAATTAGATATTTTTCCACCAATAGAGCATGTCAGAATTGGACGCGGTCATCCTTCATTTATAATTCTCCTTTGCTCCGTAAAAGAAAGTATACGAAGTGGTTCTCTGAATAATCGTTCACTTACACAATGGTTAGAATTCAATTCGGATTGCGCGGTAGAATCGCGTGCCCCTACACCCATGCCTGATCAACTACTCTCCGATCGGTGTGATGTCGTTTCAAAATCGCATCATTCCCGCATTTTCTGTGTTTGATATTTACACTACAAGCACACGAAACTGAATAATTTATATTACAACAACACACATTTGTTATATATCCTCATTTATAGCACAAGAAAAGAACCACTCACAAGCAAGAACTCCAGTATTTCACGAAATAGCAAATAAATCCCAGCTACAAGCAATACCTTACAGGATTCCAGCTTGCATCGCCCTCTTGACGGATGTGGCTGTTCGTTCCGCATTCCAACCCCACGAAAGAGATCAACAAACAACAAGGGTTCAACGCTCTTGCGCCATCTCTGAAGTAGTTTGGCAATTAGTAGAAGTCACTAGCCAGCGACGCTCATTTCAAACATCTCTAGTATCGATAACTGTGCGTTTGAATTTTATATTTGCTTTTATATAAATAACTTCCATTAAAATGTGAACAATTAATATTTATTTTTCGTTGGAAATACGTGGGATGTAACACACTAATCGCATGTATTGCACATTCACCACTGGTATTCAGCCATGTTCATCGGAGATGCAATAACGAGTGAATGAGCCCTACAGTCCCGGGTAGTGTTGTGACAGGCTGTATTTAAACTCGCAACACATTACATTCCCACAACAACGTGCTATTCTGTGACAATTCAATGAATAAATTCTACGAGAAGTATGCTTCTTGTTTGAGTCATCATTCCATAGACTGGCTTGATACAGCTCTCCATGCCACCCTGTCCTGTGCTAACCTTTTCATTTCTACATAACTACTACATCCTACATCTGCTTGTCATATTAATGTCTTGGTCTACCCCTACCGTTCTTACCACCTACACTTCCTTCAAAAACTAACAGAACAAGTCCTGGGTGTCTTAAGATGTGCCCCATCATTCTATCTCTTCTTCTGGACAAATTTAGCCAAATCGATCTCCTATCACTAATTCGACTAAGTATCTCTTCATTCGTGATTCTATCTACTCATCTTACCTTCAGCATTCTACTGTAACACCACATTTCAAAAGCTTCTATTCTCTTTCTTTCTAAGCTAGTTATCGTCCATGTTTCGATTCCATACAATGCCACGCTCCACACGAAAGTGTTCAAAACATTTTTCTAATTCCTATATCAATATTCGAAGTGAGCAGATTTCTTGTGCTAGTTTGTATTTTATATCCTCCTTACTTCTACCATCATTAGTTACTTTACTACACAAGTAAAAATATTAATCTACTTCCTTTTCATTTCCTAATCTAATATTTCCTGCATCACTTGACTTTGTTCGACCGCACTCCATTACTTTTGTTTTGGACTTATTTATCTTCATCTTGTATTCCTCCTCCAAGACTCTGTCCATACAATTCGCCATTCTCCAGATCTTTTGCAGAGTCAGATAAAATAACAGCATCATCAGCAAATCTCAGGGTTTTGATTTCCTCTTCATGAATTGTGATCCCCTTCTCAAATTCCTCTTTGATTTCCTTCACCGCCTGTTCTATGTCAACATTGAAAAGGAGAGGGGATAAACTGCAGCCTTGCTTCACTCCTTTCTGGATTGCTGCCTCTTTTTCAAAGCCCTTGATTCTTATCACTGCAGCCTGATTTTTGTATAGATTGTAGATAGTTCTCCTTTCTCGATATCTGATCCCGGTCAACTTCAGAATCTCAAACAGCTTGGTCCAGTCAACATTATCGAATGTCTACGAAATACTACTACTACTACTACTACTACTACTACTACTAAAACGTTTTCATTCCTCCCCTGAAGGGGGAGGCGGGCCTCTTAGACGGTGACGCCATCTCTCAAGCCGGGAGATTTGTTACGGTGAAGGAGATGTGCGGAGAAGGTGAGGGAGTGGGCGGCTGTGGCCTACACTACGAACTGTCCCGGCATTCGCCTTAGTGCAGGAGAATGGAAAACCACGGAAAACCATTCTCAGGACAACCGACGGGTGGGACCAGGCGTGAAGTCCGGCACTGTGCCCCAGGCCCGTCTCCCGAAAGCAGAGCCGTAGAACCACAGTAGAGCCGTGGCCAACTTTCCTCTGCTCGGTTGGCCGGTCAGAGTACAGAGCATATGGGACAATAACCCACTCTTCATCTACCGACCCTACGAAATACCAGAAGTATTATGTCCTTTAATTTGACATTGCTAATCACAATATGAAGATAACATAGCTAACTTAAACTATGAGGTCTTATTACCTCAATAACAGCTGTTTACGTAAATCCTGATGTGATAAATTTAGAGAACAAGGATTAGATGTGCTTAAAAATAAACCCCTGTCTTTCAACAGCCACAATTATCCTAAGAATGCTTCCAATCCTTATGTACTACATTCAAAAGTACAGCTCATAACGTCATAACATTCGCTTAGATCGCCTCAATCGGTCAGCTGATGCGCTTGGCGCGATTCCTACAGTACGGCCTTTATGTCACGAAGGCAGTGGTTATACGGTAATGACGTAATCTAGGCACCGTACACCTTGTCAGGCTGGTTGCATATCAGTGCAAGTAAACGTGATGCAGAGAAGTATTTGCCCCTTCACCCAGCAGAAGTGAGAGATTTGAAGTTGTTGTGTAAGGGGCAGTCAAATGAAAACGAAACGCCTGCCAACAAATGTTCGCACTTATACATTTCCCGCGCTTTGCGGAAAAACATAAAATCATGAATATGTATTTGGGCTTACGATAGAAGACGAGCGAGCGAGTTTATATCCACAATTCAGAACACAGTGGGTGGTGGTAGTGGTGGTGGTGGCGGTGATTATTGTTTTAAGTGGAAGTAGAACTAGGCAACCATCCTGTAAATCAGGGCCTCTCAAACGCCCAAAATCTCACGCGTGCAAACCGAGGCTTAGAGGCTCCGTGTACTGTGTGTGCATCGGTCCAACTCGGCTCATCTCGGCTTGATTCGGATGATGTAGTGTGCTGAGAGCGACGAAGCGTTCGGTGATAGACGGCTTGCTTATCAGTGAAATAGACAAGCGCAAGACAACAACATAATAATGGAGCAACCTGTTTCGAAGAAAGCAAAGACTTCCGAAAGTCTGTTTCGATCGAACTGGGAACTTTCGCATTTGTTTCTTGTCGTCGTGACGATAAAGCCAAGTGCTTAATCTCAGGGACAATAATTACGTGATCATCAAAATGATCTATTTTTCAATACAAAGACTTTGCTCGAATTCTACCAGAATTTGTCAAAGGAAGATTATCCTAAGCTGCATCGAGAAGCAGCTAAGATTATTTCTATGTTTGGTTTCACATGCATATGTGAAAGTTTTTTCTTCCTGTTTTCACTTGTACGAAAACTAGATTGCCTGCAAGTATTTCTGATCGTAATTTAAAGAACGCCAAGTTAAGCTGTTCTCTTTCCTTGAAAGCAAACTGGCTCCGAAGGTATTTCGCTCTCGATTGACGATGCCTGATCTAAAATACACTTTTCCTCCGTCGGCATTAGAGCGTGTTGCTTAGCGAGAAACAACTAGTGTAGAGCTTACGTTCTGATGAAAAATGAAATGGTATATGGCTTTTAGTGCCGGAAGTGTCCGAGGACAAGTCAGTGTCCGACCAAACATGCTGGTTTAAACTTTACAATTCATTACAATTCATTGACATAATTTGGAATATATATAAAAAACACATATGTTGCACATCTTCACATTATAATCACATAAATATCCATATAAGCAAAGCAAAGTCACCTCCGTATAGGCCATGAAGCCCCTTGGAGGAGCGGAAGGTAAACGCTTCCACCATTGTTAACCTCGGCACGTGATGGGGTAGAGTGGTTAGCTCTACGCCCGCCCGCCTTTGCCCCCAGAAATTAACCTGGTACTCATTTTTGGTGTAGGCTGAGTGAACCTCAGGGCCATATGCAAGTGGAAATATCGTTTCTTAAATTTTACGACTTCCTGACGGGGATTCGAACCCACGTCCTTCCGGGCGAACCGAGCACGCCTTTACCGTCTCGGCCAGGCAGCTCCTAAATATCCATATAAAATCAGTCAAATTTGTAGGTAAGTTTCTGTTACATAGTTCCTAATAATAGCATTCACTTTTTTTTTTTTTTTTTTTTAGTCGCTAGTTGTGTACTTACACAGGTTGGTAACTGTTGCTCAGCGTGAATCAGAGATGTAATCAATACATTTAGCTGTTGGTGGAAATAATAATTTAGTGTGGTTATTTCTAGCCAAGTGCAGCCCTTGTACGGCAGACCCTCCGATGAGGGTGGGCGGCATCTGCCATGTGTACGTAACTGCGTGTTGTTGTGGAGGAGGATAGTGTTATGTGTGGTGTGTGAGTTGCAGGGATGTTGGGGACTGCACAAATACCCAACCCCCGAGCCATTGGAATTAATCAACGAAGGATAAAATCCCCGACCCAGCCGGGAATCAAACCCGGGGCTCTATGAACCGAAGGCCAGTACGCTGACGATTCAACCAACGAGTTGGACGTTGATGGTAATAAGCACATGGAAAAAAGAGATGATTTAGGTCCTGAATCGACTGGTCATCACATGAACAGTATGGCGTGTCCACTACGTTGATGCGATAACGCTGACTTCTAAAACTTCCATAATTAAATCGCATTGAGTGATTGTCGAGATGAAACGTCGTCGAGTGTTCCATTGTGGGAACAAATACAGTAGAGACAATACACGACACTGAGCGAGATATCGAGGGACAGCTATTGGAGCTCACTCTAGCGGATAGACCTGAATGGTACTGATTCTGTCATAAGAGCACGTGTATTATTGTGTGAAGTTTTTAGTGTTATTTATGCGTTTTCAGTGAGTTGACATAATTAAATAGTAGCGCGTGTCATTCCTTGATATCTCCTCTCAACATGAGGAGAAAAGTATGTGCTGTGTTTGGCTGCAGTAATTACGAAGTAGAGAAAAATGCGCGCTCGTTCTTCAGGTTCCCTCGTGACAAGAACATGTAAGTAATATTGTGTCTGCATATATATTCTTCCAGTGACAGAGATTTTTATAGTACTTCATAATCTTCTGACCTGCTCGACCCATGTTTTAACGGGCTTAAAATATAATACGCATATTTTATTGTATAGTGCAGCAGTTAACCTTCAATACCGATGTGTTGTTGTAGGTGTGATCTGTGTGTTTTGAAATGTCACAGAAGCGATTTGGATAAAGTGTTCAAGAAAGAAGGGACGTTACGCTTGTATAAGAATTATAAGATCTGTTCAGATCATTTCCAGGCCAGCGACTTTAAAAATCCTCGACTATACAGCCAAGGGTATGTTACATTTTTACTCTAATTGTACGTAAATATTCCTCAAAACATCACTATCGACAACATTTTCAAACTTTTCTCTTTTTTATCCCTCTTCTCAGATTAAAGCCGGGATTTTATAGATTTTCTTTCTGTTAGTAGGCTTCATGTTAAGAGGAAAATTGTCCAGCTATTAAATGTTAATTCATTGCATCATATGTGTAAGGAATGTGCCGATATTTTTATTGACAAATGTCTTAATGTGATGATACATTGTTTTTAAATGATGAAAAAAGACAAATCCAACCATAAGATTTCAGGCAGGTATGCTAAAGCTAAAAAAGTAATGCATAAATGAAAGATCAAGCCATTTCACAGCAGTCCATTTCACACCTTGTTTATATGTCTAATTTCAGTCTTTGAATAATAACCTTTTAAATAATTCTTCATTCATTTATCCAGAATTGCTTTAGCAACTTCGAAGTTAATATCTCAATACCACTGTCTTTCTAGACGTAATTTATTTATCCATTTCCGTATATACATTTCCATTGATATTTGAATTTAGCGCGATTTGTTCAGGTCAAGTCACTAGGAGCGCCACCGTCGAATTGTCTCCCATTTTAGCAATGCGAAATCCGTAAGTGTCGTGTATTGTCTCTACTGTATTTGGTGGGAACAAAATGTGGTAGTCCCGCCGCCAGTCTACTCATAAAAGACCTCCAAAGTATACTGTGATATTTTCAGGTTTGTTGTCTCAGCCGTGTCTAAACTTTCCACCGATATCTCGCGTGTGTTATAGTTTCTTTATTTAATCCCTGTCACAAAGGTGCTGGAAAGCGGTGCTAGTGTCAGGGACGTGCAGTGTTACAGTGAAGACCATGGCTACCGACACGTAGCATTGTATAGACTGTGTTCCTTAGTGAATTGCATGTAGCATGTTGAGTAATGCTTTTTGATGTTAAGTGCATAGGCGTAAGAGGTAAGCACAGGACACTGAGGTGCAAGAAAAGTGCTAATGATGAAAGATAACGATATCACGTTTCTTTTTCAGTACATCATGTCTCTTGTTAAGTGCTTATGTGTATATTGTAAATTTATGTGTATAATAAAAAGATATATTAAAAAAAAAAAAACTAAGGACGTGGCGGGGAATTCTGTTCGAACATTGAGTAATATTTACCTTTATGGCTTTCTGTTTCCCCCCACTTCTTTGTCAACGGACTATATGCTCTTTTGGATATAATCACTGTATAATCCATTAAGTTGCTGGTAGTATTCAAAACCTGCCCGCTGGCACATGCTTGCTTCGCGAAAACAGTTACCTGAGACAATAGCTTGCCTGCCTACTCTCCAGACATTCGAGGCAGGCCTGGGCAAGCTGAAAGCTGAAACTCTGGTCCGTGTGACTCAACTTGTAGAATACGAACAAAGCTAAGCACATAGCATGGATTCAAATAACAGAAAAGCGGCAGTTTTAGCGTCAGCTGCGGCGAGGGATTTAGACTATTAGTTTGTGCTGAGTCCGCCTATGTGGTGTAGTGGTCAGTGTGATTAGCTGCCACCGCCGGAGGCCCGGGTTCGATTCCCGCCTCCGTCACGAAATTTGAAATGTGATACGAGGGCTGGAATGGGGTCCTCTCAGCCTCGAGAGGTCAAATGAGTAGAGAGTGGGTTGGATTCCTTCTTCAGCCATCTTAGAAGTGGTTTTCTGTGGTTTCCCACTTCTCCTCCAGGATAATACCGGGATGGTACCTAACTTAAAGCCACGGCCACTTCCTTCCCTCTTCCTTGCCTATCCCTTCCAATCTTGCCATCCTCCCACAAGACCCGTGTTCAGCATGGCAAGTGAGGACGCCTGGGCGAGGTACTGGTCCTCCTCCGCAGCTGTATCGCCCTACCCAAAGTACCACGCTCCAGGACACTGCCCTTGAGACGGTAAAGGTGGGATGGCTCACTGAGTCGGAGGGAAAAACCAATCCTGGAGGATGAAGAGATTAAGAAAGAAGAAAGAAAGTGTATGCTGAACGGGAACGAAAAACGGGAAAGTAGATGGATATCATCTAGGAGGCTACAGAAAGGATTGTTTAACTTTCAACACATCGAACCGTGAATATTCTGTTAGAAGCATTTTATGAATTGTTGAAGATGCTTTCCGTTTATTATACCTCAGTGTTGTTGAGGTAGTCCTTACCTGCTCGGCTATCTTACTTGTTATAGCAAGTTGATTCCGACGGTGTATCACCTAGAATTCTTCCAGGAACTTTTAACTAGTCAACAAAGAAATAAGGTTTTGGTATGACTTTCATTAACTTATATAAATAAATAAATAAATAAATAAATAAATAAATAAATAAATAAATAAATAAATAAATAAATAAATAAATAAATAAATCGATCAATGAATGAATCAATCAATAAATCAATCAATGAATGAATTAAACAATCAATCAATCAATCAATCAATCAAACGATCATCAACCAATCAATCGATCAAACAAACAAACAAACAAACAAACAAACAATGAATGAATGAATCAATCAATCAATCAATCAATCAATCACCTTACTCCTCGTTCTATAAATGAATGAAAATTGAAAACCTACAACCTGTTTTCCAGTTACTGAACGGATCAGGTATGTAATGAATGAATCACACAGGCTGTTAGTACGATGGGGTCGCCACTCCCAAAGTGATTTATGAATGACTGATAAATGCTATGAAATTATATTTGAGAGTGTTGCTGGAATCAAAGATGACAGGAAAAACCGGAGTACCCGGAGAAAAACCTGTCCCACCTCCGCTTAGTCCAGCACAAATCTCACATGGAGTGTCCGGGATTTGAACCACGGTATCCAGCGGTGAGAGGCCGACGCGCTACCGTCTGAGCCACGGAAGCTCCCTATAAATGAATATTTGCCTCAATTTGTTCTCTTGATTTACAACTTTATCTTCCTGCTTTTAAAAGCTCCGCTCAAGTTTGTTCGTATCTTAATGTCATTCCACGCCATCTCTCCACTGGAAGAGGAACATAGCGCTTAACCGAGCAACTCGTCTCCTTACTTCTAAGTCTTCCCAGCTCAAAAATTAACGCTACTCTTTTGTTAGAAATCACCCAGAACAAATTGTGCTGCTTTTCTCATGATTTTTCCTGTTATCGAATCAACTAATGCGGGTGAGGGGTCCCATTGGAAGAATACTCTAGTTGAGGGTCTTTACAGAGACTTCTATGCCCTCTCGTGTACATCCTTACTAGTACAATCCCTAAATACCCTCATAAGCGGGTGCAGAGATGTGTACCCTCTATTTACAATTCCATTTAAATGACTATCCGAACGAAGATTTTTCCTTATATTAACACCTAGGTAGGGGAAGGGGGGGCAAGATGGGGACGCTAAGGAAAAAGTAGTTCAGGTGCGTTATACATGTTGATAATATGTTCATAAATAGTTCCATTTTGTTGCGTCACTATATGTTTCTCATAGTGCACTAAAATAGTTTTTGAAAAGTTAAACACAAAAACTCCACACACAAAAAATCGTGCATACTACCAATGCCCCTTTGGGGCAAGACGGGGTGGAGGTTTCTTTGTCTCCATGGCGCTGCCACTGGCCTGGAAACTTGCATTCTTCAGTAAAAATTATACTAAAATTTGAATCTATTCCTATAACCTTGAATTACTAATATCAACGTAAAGTATTACACCATAATAAACCATCATAAGGCTCGTAGTTGGCATAATGAGCAAGAATACAATTGAAATTCATTTTTATGGTAAAAATATATGGATTTTTAAATGACCGATTTTTTCGTGTGACCTCCTGAGAGGCCGTGTTCAGGTCTTTAAAGACGACTCCCGTGGGCGACCTGCGCGTCGGGATGAGAGATGGAATGGATGAAGATGAATGAAACTGGGCAAGGGTGTCGAAGGAAGTTGCCGTGGACTGTCAGAAGGTACCGTCCCAGCATTTGACTGGTGTTGAAAATGGGAAACCACGGAAAACCATTTCAAGGACGCCCGACGGTGAGGCTCGAACCCACGCGTCTACCGAGTCAGCAGAGAGCTTGGTCCCATGACCTATCGCTGCGCTTTAGCCAGCATAGCCACTGCTGCCGGTAATGACTGATTTAGAACCCCACTACCCTTTGCACTCAGTATTTGGTCCCTTGGCCTATACCAGGGGGCATAATTTATAAAAATGAAATATGAATAGAAATTATATAAGTACCTATAGGGGAAATACTATTGATCCTATAGGGCAAGATTAGGACTGGGGCAAGATGGGGACTAGGACAAGATGGGGACTGGGGCAAGACGGGGACGTCCCCATCTTGCCCCAAATGTTATACTGAGACTAACGGAATAAAACTATCTTCATTTATTTATGAATTTCCTCCACAAGCTCAGTATATATACATTAAGGTACAGTCTAATGGACAGTCTTCAAGAACAAATGTATTTCAATTCCAGCTTACCTCATCAAAGTCCAAAGGATACATATGTATAAGATCACAGGGGTTAGAAACAGTAAAAAGGCCACTCCAAGCATCCAGACAGCTCACACTGACTAGAAGTCGTACAAACTGTGTAACCTTCATCTGCCCTTCAAGCTATTTCCATTTTCAGGCCAGTGGCAGCACCATGGAGACAAGGAAACCCTCACCCCGTCTTGCCCTGTGTCCCCATCTTGCCCCCCTTTCCCCTACTTACAGTGATCCCCATAAGGAACCTTCACCCCATCACGCAGTAATTACACAACCTGCGCTTTTCACTCAAAGAAGCAGCAAGAGGAAAACTGATGATTTTCTGGGAAGGTGCTGTCTTAAATCATTTCTCAACATCTAAATATCTACGGGTAACTCTACACTCACGTATGAACAACATTGTGTTATCAAGAAACACAAAGTATCTAGCGAAATTCCATTCTTCGCAAGTTATGCGGTACCAGCTGGGGAATGCAAGCTCAAACAATGAGAACTATTGCTTTAGCACTGAGCTACTCTGCAGCAGAATATGCATGCCCAGTTTGGTATAGATCATGTCATTCCATAGGTAGATATTGCTTTAAATGAAACTTGCCGGCTAATAACTGGCTGCCTAAGATCTACCCCTTGCTTGGCTGGCATTACTCCCTCAGATATTAGACGTGAAGTAGCTGCCAAACATGAAAAATCTAAAGTAGACGTTTCCCAAACACATCCACTATATGATTAACAACCTGCTCAACAACGATTGAAATCCAAGAGAAGTTTTCTACATTCTACTGAGTGCCTTTCGGAGTCACCGCAGTCATCAAGACTAGCTTCCTAGAGGTCCAGAAACCTTCATCTCAATGGATGGATAGATCCATCTGAAACTCTTCCAGCCGGTTATGAGGAGTCGTGGTTTACGTGGAAGAGTCTGAAAAGGCTGCGGTCTGGGGTCGGTCGATCTAAGATCAATATGAAAATGTGGGGTCTATCCGAAGAGTCAACCTTCTGTGCCTGCGGAGAACAACAAACCACGGCGTACCTCCTTAATTGCAACCAGCTCCTCCTGTCTCGTTTGCACCATGCAAGTTTTAGTGAAGGCCACACCAAATGGTCGAGATCTCGCCAAATCCCCGGTTCAACCCGGAAATTAAATTAAATAATTCTTCACACCGTGGAAGTTTCACTTCTAAGAACCTGGTCCGGTATGTTATAATTGTTACCAAACACAGTAGAGACAATACGCGACACTTCCGGATTTAGCCATGTTACAATGGGAGACAAGTCGCAAGTGGCACTCCTAGTGGCTTGACCTGAAAATTCGCTCTAAATTCAAATATCAATGGAAACGTATATACGGAAAAGGATAAATAAATTACGTCTAGAAAGAAAGTGTTACTAAGATATCAACTTCAAAGTTGCTAAAGCATTTCTGGATAAATGAATGAAGAATTATTTAACAGGTTATTATTTAAAGACTGAAATTAGACATATAATCAAGATGTGAAATGGACTGCTGAGAAAGGGCTTGATCTATCATTTATGCATTACATTTTTAGCTTTAGAATTCCTGCCTGAACGTTCACGGCCAGTTTTTCTTTTTTTCTCATTTAAAAGCATTGTATCATCATATTAAAACACTTGTCAACAAAAATATTGGCACATTCCTTACACACATGATTCAATGAATTTACATTTAAAAGCTGGACAATTTTCCTTTTAACTTGAAGCCTACTAACAGAAAGAAAATCTATAAATTTAGCCTCAAAAACATTCAAAATTTCCTTATAAGCAATACTTACCATAATGCCATTCCATTAGGGTAAAGCAAATTTGCATCATCATATTGTTTCAACAAAATATGTACATTTCTTAAATCACCCATATTTTCTTCAATGCTTGACAACGCATTACGGCATTCCAAATGGGGTAACTTGGAACACAACTAGCCACACTCATATGCATATGTATTATATTTTCCTGAATTAAAACAAACTCACAGAGCACACCTACAACAGGACATCGGTATTGAAGGTTAACTGCTGCACTATACAATAAAATATGGGTATTATATTTTAAGCCAGTTAAAATATGGGTCGAGCAGGTCAAAAGATTATGAAGTACTATAAAAATATCTTTGTCACTGGAAGAATATATATGCAAACACAAGATTACTTACATTTTTTTGTCACGAGGGAAACGGAAGAAAGACCGCGCTTTCTTCTCTATTTCATAGTTACTGCAGCCAAACACAGCATATATCTTTCCCCTCATGTTGAGAGGAGATATCAGGGAATGACACACGCTACTATTTAATTATGTCAACTCCCTGAAAACGCATAAATAACATCAAAACTTCACACACAAATACACGTGCTCTTTTGACAGAATCAGTAGTTCTCAGGTCAATCCGCTAGAGAGAGAGCTCTAATAGCTGTCCCTCGATATCTCGCAGAGTGTCGGGTATTGTCTCTACTGTATCTGTTGTTACTTTGAATGAACCTCTAGTGTATTTTTACCATTTAGGCCTATCTAATTATTTCTCATTCATAACTAATAATGTATGTGATGGATTGTTTCTGATACGAATAAATAAATAAACCCCGTTTATCATTATACTATTGCCTGTTGTCCTGTTTTGCAGTCGCTCACAATCTTGTAACATTTATTATTATACTGTATACAGTGTAGCATCATCTACAGAAAGCCTCATCTCCGATTACACTTCTTTACTCATAAAATTTATATACAGAATGATTCACCTAAGTTGTCCACCTCAAATATCTTCCTATCCATTAAAGATATAGACATTCTGTTTTCAAATTCTTAAATTGTATTAAGGGGCTCATAAAATACTGCCCTACTCCTGTGGATACATAATTACCGAGATACAGGTAGCAACTTTGTTTTCTTAAATAGGACTATACTACACCCAATAGAACAATTAAGAACCAAGCAACAAGTTCAGTGATGTGCTTATTTTGCAAATCCGACGCGTACTTTTGGAGATATTAAAAGGTTTCAAGTGTGCGAATATTAGGAGAAAACGGTGCTCCAGTGTATTGTCCCCTGTGGGTGGAGGGAGGTAGAATAACACCCACGGTATCCCCTGCCTGTCGTAAGAGGCGACTAAAAGGGGCCCCAGTGGCTCTCTACTTTGGAGAGCGGGATGGCGATCATGGGGCCCTGAGCTGAGTTCCAGCATTGTTTCCCCTTACTTGTGCCAGGATCCACACTTTAATTTATCCTATACGACCTCCCTTGGTCAACTCTTGTCTTTTTGACCCCGATGGTATTACGTATGGAGGCTTAGGGAGTCTTTCATGTTCACGCCCTTCGTGGCCCTTGCCTTCCTTTGGCCGATACCTTCATTATTCGAAGCGTCGGACCCCTTCCACTTTTCTCTCTGATTAGTGTTATATAGAGGATGGTTGCCCAGTTGTACTTCATCTTAAAACAATAATCACCACCACCACCTCGTGCATGACTCACGCCTTGCTGATAAACACACATACCGATCGTATTCCATACACAGCATATTGTGATGGTGTAGTGCAGTCAAAATATTTGATGGTCAACCACACTCGTAAGAATAAAATTAGAGACGTTCACAAGAAACTAATGGGCGGATTTTCTTTTATTTTAAATTCTAATCTTTCTTGTCCGCCTCTGTGGTGTAGTGGTTAGTGTGATTAGCTGCCAACCCCAGAGGCCCGGGTTCTATTCTCGGCTTGCCACGAAATTTGAAAAGTGGTACGAGGGATGGAACGGGGTTCACTCAGCCTCAGGAGGTCAACTGAGTAGTGGTGGGTTCGATTCCCAACTCAGCCATCCTGGAGGTGGTTTTCCGTGGTTTCCCACTTCTCCTCCAGGCAAATGTCGGGATGGTACCTAACTTAAGGCCACGGCCGCTTCCTTCCCTCTTCCTTGTCTATCCCTTCCAATCTTCTCATCCCCCGCAAAGCCCTGAAAGGTAAACAGATAAAGAAGAATCATCTTTCTTTCCTTCTGTATTTCTTCCTTAATCCCTTTACCGTTTTGGTTTTTTCCCTCGCACTCGGCGAAGGATCTCACCTCTACCTCCTCAAATGCAGTGTCCTGGAGCGTGAGACTTTGGGTCGGGGAATACAACTGGGAGGATGCCCAATGCCTCGCCCAGGCGGCCTCACTTGCTATGCTGAACAGGAGCTTTCTGGTGGGGGGGGGATGGGAAGATCGGAAGGGATAGACAAGGAGGAAGGAAGGAAACGGCCGTGGCCTTACGTTAGGTACCATCCCGGTATTTGCATGGAGAAGAAGTAGGGAACCCACGAAAAACCACTTCCAGGATGGCTGAGGTGGGAAATCGAACCCAGGCCTCCAGGGGTGGCAGGTAATCACACTAACAACTGCACCACAGAGGCGGCCCTTAAATTTTAATGTGTTTATTAATTCAATTTTTTCAGGCTCGCCAGTAATGAATGAGTACAGTACTCATTGTTTCAACTCGACTAACATACAACGATCTTACATGTTGTCTTTTAAGGAGGACCAGAGAGCCCAACAATAATGCTGAAGTTGTTGATTTCATCTCATGCATTATATACTCTTAGGAAGGACAATAAAGTACTTAAATTATTGCAGTTTCACTGTCTAATCTGATCATTTCCTGATGCAACGGCAATGAAACAAAAGGTTTGTTAATTCCGAAATGCTGTAGGCCTACATCATACTGATCATCTTTTCTCCCCCTTCCCTCTCGAGATAATGGCGAGGTATGTGTGTTTATCAGTGAGTCAAGCAGAAGAACTACGCGCTCGACAACGGGCGCATATCTTTCTGTTTAATGGATACACATTTGAAATCGTTTAATATCTCCAAAGGTACTCGTCGGATTTACAAACTAAGCACATCACTGAATTTGTCGCTCGATTCTTGATTGTTCTTCTTCCTCTTCTTCTTAATCTGTTTAGGATCCAGGGTTGGCTTTTCCAGGGTGCGAAATCAGAAAGAAATTGTAGGGTGGGGGCGGGGAAGGAACGTAGGGCAGTATTTGGCAGGGGAGTGGGTATAAAATTCCCCTGTAAGTAAATTACCCTCTCCCCCAGAAAAAAGTACCTACATTTTAAATCTTTTTGTTTGAATTCTGTTGTCAACCGCCTCTATAGTGTAGTGGCTAGTGTGATTAACTGCCACCCCCGGAGGCCCGCGTTCGATTCCCGACTCTGGCACGAAATTTGAAAAGTGGTACGAGGGCTGGAACGGGGTCCAGTCAGCCTCGGGAGGTCAAATGAGTAGAGGTGGGTTCGATTCTCACGTCAGTCATCCTGAAAGTGCTTTTCCGTGGTTTCCCACTTCTCTTCCAGGCAAATGCCGGGATAGTACATAACTTAAGGCTACGGCCGCTTCCTTCCCTCTTCCTCATCTATCCCTTCCCATCCCCCTGCAAGGCCCCTGCTCAGCATAGCAGGTGAGGCCGCCTGAGCGAGGTATTGGTCATCCTCCCCAGTTGTATCCCCCGACCCAGAGTCTGAAGCTCCAGGACACTGCCCTTGAGGCGGTAGAGGTGGGATCCCTCGCAGAGTCCGAGGGAAAAACCGACCCTGGAGGGTAAACAGATTGCTACTACTACTACTACTACTACTACTACTACTACTAATAATAATAATAATAATAATAATAATAATAATAATAATAATAATAATAATAAGGCAACACATACATACGAACAACATTAAATCTTAAGTTTGAAAAATATCGCATCTCACAGTTGATAAACCTTCGCGCAAAGGATAGCTCGTTCGAAACTGATTTGACTGATTGTTATGACAGCAACTTCTTATTGGAATTATAGGGGGGGGGGGGAGGTGTATTCTGCCCGAAGGCAGGTCCGAACCTCCGCAGAGGTGTGACTGAGCCGGAGTTTACGTACGGTAGGGTGACCATTTCCTTTCCGCTCCTCCATTCCCTTAACCCCTACCAACAGCGCATGGCAACCCATCCAAATCTTGACCACGCCCAATGTTGCTTAACTTCGGAGATCTCACGGGATCAGGTGTTTCAGCACAGCTACGGCCGTTGGCATTGGAATTATACATCACTTTATAACTGTAATATGATATTTTGGTATACATTTTCATTGCTGTAATTATTTTTAAATAATGTGGTACCGTACAGCTCTCTTGTGAGGAGTGTGTCGCAGTGCCACGACAGATGGCGACAAACATTGTTTACAGCTGTGCTGTTTTACACCCAAGACAGTGGCAATTCTTCTACGTAGAAATTGTGAAACAATTAGGGCTCAACAAAACCGCCCTGACCATTTCCGTGCAGAATAACATTAGGTTGGATATACAGTGTGTCCCCCCCACCCCACCCCCCAAAAAACATACCGACAACACTTAGTATGTTGTGCGGGAAGGCAAACAGATCCGTTTTCAAGAAGGAACCCATATCCACAAACGCACGTCTAGTACGTTGTGGCGCTTCGAAGTGTAAAGCCGCGTATACACTTGAATGAGCATGCGTTTGCCCAGTTTTGCTCAGGTGAGTACAGGGCGAACCGAATGGATCCGCATGCCTCAGCCCGATCCGAATGTTGTCGGTACCTCAAAGTGAACACGTGCTCTGTTCGTGTTCAGTGTGCACGGTTGATGACGAGTGAGGTAGCCCGAACAGTATGAGCCGACTGCTTCCGCTATCGCATTGCATATGCGATCTCACTCGCGCAAGTGAAGTGAAGGAAGAGTGTGAAATATAATTTCAAGTTGAAATGGAATTGTTCCAGGATAATTCTCTTATCCTCCTGGGGCCTGTTTCATAAAACTAACTAATAATATTAGCTAATAATATTAGAACTCATAAAACAAATTATTAGTTGTCAAAATTCTGTTTCATAAAGATGTATGCATGACTAATAAAATGGCTTCACTAATAATATTAGGTTATTAGTCAGCTGATACAGTTTGAGGTTAGAATCGATTTGTTGCATGTTCTTACAGTAGTTTGTTTTCGTTCCTTGCAGTAGGCTAGCGCTTGACCCACTCATACTCTGTGCTTTTTGTGTTTGACTACAACCGAACCGGCTATTCAGTGCAGTTTCAGATTCTTGTCAGTTTATATAGGCTACAATGGGTAAAAGAAACGACAATAATGTCAGGAAAAAAAGTTTCCTTAGAAAAGTGCTGGAGTTGAAGGGGCAGTTGTTCGGAGCCTTTTCACTAACCGTGACAAAGGACTCGAAAAGGCAAGCGTGGATGGAACTGCGGGATTTTGCTGTGGCTATTGGGCTTCATTCCTTGCAGTGGGAGATTCTAAGATATTACCAATCCTATCAAGCACATATTCAAATGTTCTGTAATCTAACCTAAATCTCTCATTGTATTCATATGATTGTTCCATACCCGTATAGGCTGTTCTTGGCCTAAAAGTTCTTGGACGGCGAATATAAACTCTCTCCTCATCACTATTTGAATCAGAGTCAACCATTTCACTGATCTTCACAATTTTATGCCAACATATCAATATACCACACACTTTGGTTTCACTAATAATATGAAATATGAGTCAAAATACACTAATAGAAATAATCCCAATAATATGAGTAAATTTTATTAGTTATGTTGTCTATGAAACAATTTACTAATATTATTAGGAACATCTACTAATAATTTAGACTCATAAACTAATAACTAATATTATTAACTAATAATTTTATGAAACACAATACTAATATTATTAGTTAATATTATTGGTTTTTACTAATAATATTAGTGAAATATGTTTTATGAAACAGGGCCCTGGGGGTACTACCACAAGTATCCCGTTCTGTGGAGCCCCAAGGACGAGTTCTATTACAATACCTTCACTCCTTCACATAATCCTTTAAGCAGGCTGCGATGGCTTGGCACACTTCAGGTATGATTCTGCCAATGGCTTGTTTCGAAATTTTGAAGAGGTACTGCAAACTCGTGTAAGAGTCTCCTGTAGCCAGAAATCGCAGTGTCCCATCTAGGCGTTCCTCGGCAGATATGGCTTTCCTAAAAGTTGTGTCCTCTCTCTCAATCGTAGCCCTGATACTATGCAATATCCATTCAAAATCCTCGGATTACATTCTCGTAAAATTTTAACATTGTCATCTGTTAGATGTCCGATCGTTTTTAACAATTGAGCATTGCATCTCTCTTCATACTGTTTTCTTTGCCACCACCGCTTTCTCCTTTTTGTTTTCAAGGAATGCAATATAACAATATAACAATAACTGGCGACGATCAATTTTCGATTCACCATTGTAGCCTCAGGTCAGGCAAAACACTACACTACACCTAAACACAGACGGTGTTCTCGGTCCGCACGAAGTCCGAACACAGTGGGAACTTGCTCAATAGATTGGCAAGCGGGTCGTGCTTGTGCGCTCCCGGGGCGAATGCTCAAGTGTATACGCGGCTTAAGAACCATGTGACCTTGCCGCGGTGGGGAGGCTTGCGTGTCCCAATGATGCAGATAGCCGAGCCGCAGGTGCAACCATATCGGATGGGTATCTGTTGAGAGACCAGACTAACGAATGGTTCTTCGAAAGGGGGGTAGCAGCCTTTCGGTAGTTGCAAGGGCGGCAGTCTAGATGATTGACTGATACGGCCTTGTAATAATACTCAACATGGCTTAACTGTGTTGATACTGCTACATGGCTGAAAGCAACGGGAAACTACAGCCGTAACTACCTCCCAAGGACATGCAGCTCTCTATGTATGAATGAGGGTGGCATGGAAAGCTGCATCAAACCAGTGTATGGACTGATGACTCAAACAACAACAACAAGATGGGTGTGCGTTCCACATGTCGTCAATAAACCCAACATGAGTAGCACATCGGGCTAATTACGACGGGGTTCGAACTGTGTACCAACTACGTCATTGCAGAGCCTACGTCGGCGGTGCTGAGCCTCACGCACATGACCCAATACGTGCGGATGTCTTTGAAGAATTTCAATCGCTCCGTAGACTCGAGCGATAAGGTCCTCCGCTCGACTTTCAGGAGTACCTTGATGACACTTGTTATTTACAGGGACCTAACATCTAAAGTCATTGGCCCGCAGGAGTACCATACACCATACTCTTCAAACTACCTACGTGGAACCGTCCGGCTGCTCTAAGTCGTCTATCGATGGCCGTGCACGTGGTGTGATGTGGGGTACGTCTGTTTGGAAAACGTTCTGCATACAATCTTGCAGCAGCACTACCATTGCAATCCGCATTGCCGTATGCAAACACCATGACGGTTATTTCCGCAGCTGTGTATACTGGTACATGTCGCACTGCTGTTAACAACGTTACTGTACTGGCAGACTACAGTACACAAGTAACACAGTAGGATGAGCATCAACGACTGTGTGGAAGAATGTACCGCATGCGCAGGTATGCTAATTGGCTGAAGTTGTCCATCCGCAGTACACAGATGGCTAAAGGGTTGCATACCTTCCGTATTCATCATCATCATTGTATGTACAGTTCCATTTAATGAGCCTCTTCCACTTCTTCCTGTCCAGATACAACTTGTCATGGAGAACATAATCCACTGTCCATCCTCTGGCAACTAGATCAATCTTGATCATGTCCATCCAACGGGTTTTAGGTCTTCCTGCAGGTATGTTCCCCTCCACCTGTCTTTCCAAATTTATTCTGGCTGTTCTTGTAGTCTCCATCCTCATCACATGCCCGTACCAACGTAGCCTGCATGTGCCGATTCTGTCTAATAGGGTTGTCCACCTTGGTCTTCTGGATGGTGGGTCTAAGAAATTTCGTCTCTGATGCTTGCAGTCTTGATGAATCTCTCTTTGTGAGGGTGCGCGCTTCAGTATCATAGGTCAATACTGATATGAAATAACTGTTAAACATCATCAGTTTGGCCGGTTTTGGAATCATGTTATCCTATAAAAGTGATCTTAGTTGTTGGAAGAGTTCTGATCCCTTTTGCACTCTGTTTGTAATTTCCTTTCTGACCAAATTATCACTGGAGATTACACCTCCAAGGTAAGGAAAACTATCCATATACGGTACTCTAGCTGGTGCTCTCCTAGTTTTACACTTGCTGGACGCCCTTCTTTGTTGACTGCCATCACCACTGTCTTGGACTCGATGATGTTGAGGTTATATTCCTGGAACTGGGATTTCCATACGTTGAGTCTGGTCTGTACTTCCCCTTCTGTTTTACCCCAAATCATGATATCATCAGCATTCAGTTCACTTAACTTCCGTATTAAGATACCATATCCGAAGGAATTTTCACAACCGTTCTCAGACTTCGACGTTCTCCAGCGCCCAAACGGTGCATTTCCGGACATGGGCTCCTTATTGAAAACCGACCAGTCCGCCATCCTGCACAACATACCAGGCCTTGTCGGTGTTTTTATTGACACCCTGTATATTATATTTTGGGCGCGCCTACATTGCAGGCTCTAACGTTTCGCCCCTGACTAGTTACTATATATTCTTAATTGTATATGTATGGTAGTTCAGTAACATGATCATAACAGTATGAAGTCAGTATCATCAGTGTCTTTCCACTGGCATTCAAGCATTGTGCAACATTACTCATTTATGAATGAGACCTTCTCTCCAGTTTCATAGCTTATTGTTTGTCACCAATATTGAATCATAGGTCGGTGTAATGGTGAATATAATTGATTATAAATGACGGAATGCACTGTTAGCTTGAAGTGTCTGTCATAAAGGTTATGTTCGTTCTGATCTAAAGCACTCTGCACATAAGGTTATACACTAAAAAAAAAGCAAATATCGCTGCCCTATTATCTTTTGGTAATGGCTCATCACTGCTGCCAACTTGATTAGTTACGTATTAAAATCACCGGACATTAACATTGCCAAACTAACCTCAACATAATGGAGGCTCCCTTGCCCAAGTAAAGGATCAATTAACCTTCTACCGCATGAATTATTTTTTGTTTTCGTTTGGCGAAGAAAAATTTCAAGCTTTGATGTTCAACTTACGTTCAGTGTTTTAGATATACCAGCTTAACACTCGTATGCGATGTGGTTTGTCATAATGGAGTATATATACGATTTTTCACAATTTTACACTAAGCTTTTAACATTCAAAAACCGAACATTACTGCCTACTGACCAAGGGTACGTATTGCAAGGCGCAAGTATACTTGCACGACCATAGGTCAGTAATGTCTTTGAGGTTGAGCCAGAGCCTGTGGTAATGTGATGGGGAAGGCCCACGTAAAATAAACGGCGGTTGGTACGTCTGAATATTGACGGGGTGGAAGGAGTCCCTGTGGGTGTATGGCTGTTTTGTCATCTGTTATGTAAAAGAAAAAAACAAGGCATCTCTGGTATATGTGTTTAATTGAATCTAAAGTTCAAGGTGTACCGTAGAACTACCTCTGTCCACAATCTCTAACTATTTATACAGGTGGAAAGTTATATGTTGCCTAATTGCAAGAATTAAGGAAATACACTCTCTCCCACTTAATTTAATGTTATATATTTCTGCCTTTATTTTGATTTTATTTATTCATTTAATCGTATGGTGATTATAACTACAAATTTGTAAGTCCAAGACCAAGTGTTTCAGCCACTCTGCAGCACTTTCTGAAAGATGAAACAGGGCGCTGGGGCTTCCGGAGTAGGCATGAAGAGAGCAGCACAGGATGACACGGTCCATTGTCTGCTCCTCTTCACTGCATTCACACACTGGAGAATCCATCCAACCCCACTTATGGCGTAAGAAATTGCACCGTCCATTGATCTGACAAGTGCGTATGTTACTGTCTAGCGACATGGACTAATTCTTAAAGTGCTGGAAGTAATTCCCTGCTTGGAAATTGCAAACCTAATTTCCAACATGCTCTGTGAGAGAGAGAGTTTGTAGTATTCCTAGGTGAATCTAAAAGTCGCAAAAGAAAATTAAATAACGGTCTGCCACAGGGATCAGTATTGGCCCCCGTTCTCTTCAACCTCTACATCCATGACTTACCACCAACCACAGCTACTAAGTTTATCTATGCAGACGACATTGTACTGGTAGCTCAAAGCTGAAATTTTGAGGATAGAGAAGGCATTCTTTCAGCAGATTTGGTCAAGTGCATATGATACTGTCTGGCGACAGTCTCAAGTCTTGGCGTTTGATTCCAAGTGCTTCTAAGACCGAGGTTTCATGTTATCATCTCAGCAACCGACTCGCAAACTATGAGCCACCTGTCTTATTCCTTGGTGAAAAACTAAAGTACAACCCGTTCCCGAAATATCTAGGAGTCACACTGCACAGAACTCTGAGCTACAAAGAACATCTCACCAAGCTCTCTCACAAAATCGCTACAAGGAATAACATCCTGCACAAGCTTTGTGGCAGTTCCTGGGGAGCCTCGGCTGACTGCTTACGATTAACGGGTATCAGTCTTGTCTACTCTGCAGCGGAATACTGTGCCCCGTTATGGCTGGAAAGTGCACATTGTGTCGTATGTCCGGCGCTCCCTTCTCGCTCCGTCAGCCAGCTGCACGCGCGCCTGTGTATCATTCTGCTAGCTTCGACGCGCAGCCCTCAGTGCGCGTGCCTGACCATCGAGTGTACTATAAATAGGAGCTCCCGGCCTGCTCACTTCCCCACTTGCCCCGGTGTCCAGCTCCAGAATACACCCTACGTCGAGCACGGAGGCTACTCCTCTTGAAAATGTGCTTCGACCAGGTGGACTGAATTTCTGGCAATACGAGGTTTCACCTCTGGTCACCGCTCCCTTACCTGTTTCCGCTGCCTATGTTCCGTAATTCTTTTACAAGCCATTTTCATTCCCTAATTTACGCAAGCTCCCTTAGTTTCGCTAGGTGGAATTTCTTCAATCAATTGAACTTGCTTTTTAGGAATTCAGGCACTTCAACAAACAAGGACTCTCAAAGACATTCATGTTAGTGTGCCAGATAGTTCTCGACTATCAACGTGTCAATTCACGAAGACTATCTTTTCAAGATAGAAGTGTATATAAAGACTGTAAACCTGTACATATTGTATAAAGACAGACTTTTCTCAAGATTCAATATTCCTTTTTGCTTCAAAATAAATTTCAGTTATTTGTGTAAATATCATAAAGTGAAGCAATAAAAGTTGTGTTTTGTAAACTTCAACCTTGGTTACAACACATTGCATGAAGTGGATACTAAGCTGAATGATACCATGCACTGCATAACTGGTACTGTAAAGTCAACACCTCGCCACTGGTTACCAGTACTTAGTCATATCCCACCACCCCACCTGAGGAGAAAGGAAACTCTGCTGAGAGAAGCAAAGAAGATCTGGTCATCTCTCTCATTACCAGTTCACCAGGAATTTTGTTACCCATCGCCACGACGACTTCGATCTAGGAGACCAGCAAGTATACTCGCCGGCCGAATCTTGAGGGATAATTTTAATCTAAACGAGAGCTGGCGGGATGAGTGGTCAATTTCAACATCTGGAACAAATGCTTATGACCTAAATCCAACCCAGAAAATGAAGGGATTCGAGCTCCTAAGAAAACTATGGTGTCGCCTCAGCAGACTGAGAACTGGGCATGGACGCTGCAATTTATTTTGATACACGCATTATTCTTTGGTGTTTGCCTTGTGTAAATATTTCAGCGGCAGTATCTCTGAAGTATTTTTTTATCTCCTTCTTCTGAGCTTTTTTTCATAGAAGTCTCTCTCCTAGAATTGAACTAGGAAGACTTTGACCTCCCCCCACCCCAGCCACTTTGTGGAGAATGCATTACATTTTTATTCCATTTTAACCCGCTGAAACCAGGAATTATAGGAATTATTAAAAAGAAAGCAATTTGTACAAGCCCTGTTTTTCTTATCAGGTAATTTTTTCCTTTATTTAATTTAATTAATAACACACAATTATTAGCAGAAATACGCAGAAATTCGTCGTGGCTAACCGATTTGTACAGCGCCACAGCAAATAGTGGAGACTTTGCCTGTGCTGTGAGGAAGGGTAGCAGGGGTATTCTTTTTCTAAGCCATGAACACTGAGGTATGGTTCACCCGCTTGCCGCGCGCATTCATCAGTCTGGCAGTCTCTTTAGTGTCTGATAGTTTTCTAGTGTGTAGTCAAATATTAAATAATTTTAATTGTATAATCAGGCCGTATTTCTTTTTAACTGTAATATATGTGAAATATTATTCCTTTGGAGACAGTTATATTGTATAGTATTGAATCAAAATCTCAAAAAAAAAAAAAAAAACACTAATATTACCGCAATTAAGTTGGTAAACTCTCAGTCTTTACCTCTTTGTCGAAATTCGCTGAGAGAGCATTAAAAAACCTCCAAGTTCCTGTCAGAATATAAAGAGTTAAGGGGGCCGGTAATACGGAATATGAAGTGGTGCATTAATCCTGGTTTTGCGAGTAGGTACATGTAGGAAAAAGGGAGGATGCAGGTTCAGGAGAACGAAATAATCCGTTAACAGCGTTAAATAGGAATCTAAGGTCGGCTTTATTTTAGATTTGGTGTATATAAGCCCCCACTCCACCACTCCTAACTCCCACTCGCCGCTACTGCCCCTCTTAAAATGTTGGACTGAAGTGAAACCACTCTGTAATAACACACACAAGCAAATATATAAGAAAACAATGTTTGACTAGTAGATGTTCAATAAGCCCCCTACTACTTCGATGACCGAGCTCGATAGCTGCAGTCGCTTAAGTGCGGCCAGTATCTAGTAATCGGGAGATAGTGGGTTCGAACCCCACTATCGGCAGCCCTGAATATGGTTTTCCGTGGTTTCCCATTTTCACACCAGACAAATGCTGGGGCTATACCTTAATTAAGGCCACGGCCGATTCCTTCCTATTCCTAGGCCTTTCCTATCCCATCGTCGCCATAAGACATATCTGTGTCGGTGCGACGTAAAGCAAAAAAAAAAAAAGTTCACAGCGTTTTAGTAGTGATAAGATACAAGATGGTGGCTACTACTTCGTGTAGTATCTCTAGTGGAGGTGCGAAGTGTTTCATTCAGTTTACAAAGTCGACAAACTTGACCATATCGGCCCTTAGTTGGTCTGTATTCATTAGTAATAATAATAATAATAATAATAATAATAATAATAATAATAATAATAATAATAATAATAATAATAATGTAAAACGGGTGATTGTTGTTATTCCGCCCTGTCAATATATCATTAACTAGCTGATGTACTCGTGCTTCGCTACGGAATTCTACATTGTATACAGAATTCTAGGTTAGGTAGTGTACACGTTTTGAGCAAGATTGTGTTAAATTGCATAGCTCTTAACGTAACCCTGGATAACGTCACAATCAGGTTGGGGAGTTTTCATTATAATGGCAGACACTCACCTCCACCTGCCTTTGTTTATCCTCTTAGTGGTTTTCCCAACTGAAATCAGCACCGGTCATTACAATAACGTCATTAGGAACGGTACGATTAAAAGCAATGCTTTCATATGAAATACTCGATCAAATGAAAACCACACATTTTCTCAATTTTAAGGAACAGTACTACGCTGCCGATCTAAAAGTCCGATGTTCCAGAGCTGGAATGACCAGGCCGCAGACAGCCGTGATCCGTGAACACTCTTCGTTTTTTTGTGGGGGGGGGGGGGGATAGTGGAAAGTGCCAGGGCAAAAACTATACCCTTTGACTAATCTGTTTCCTAGGAGTACCCGTTGAGTTTGAAAATTTCAATTCACTGGGAGGAGGAACTATCTGACGCGGAGGAAAATTTTTCCTCAAAGCCAATGGAGAAAACCCCTCTTCGCAGGTAATTTGGAATAAAATGAATGTAGAATTTAATAAAAGTGAAGAGGAGAAAGCTTTTCTTACTAAATTGCTCTTTTCAGGGTTGAATTTTGAGTTATTTAGTGCATTGTGGTGCTATAATTTGGAATAGGCCGAAATTGTAATTCTAGACCAGGTCACCGAGGTCATTCTATTACTACTGTTAAGTGAGCCTCTGCCTTAAGTGTGCACACTGCTCATTCTAATCTACGCGTCAGAGTAGGGACCGAATAGCTCGAATACTATGATGAACCAGTGTGTTACGTACCAGCAATATCAGAAAATGTATGAACCAGAGGCATGGCATGCTAAAGAAGAAATTATCCAACTCGCCACCTATTTCCCGCCAATATTCAGTCAGGCTGTTATACTCGCTACGTAATAGTAATACCATCTATCGGAGTTGAGTGGCAGCACATCACAACAAACAATGGTCAATGTAATGTTATTGTTGATCAATGTTATGCGCTTTCGATATTGTAGGCCTTCACATTTAGTTTTCTTCCGATTCTAAAACACCACTCTTATCATAATCGGTACGGTAAAACTGAATAAAACATAAATGATCGGAAATTGCATTCTCTAAACTTTTATTGTGTAGTACTTTTCGATAGGACCAATAACAACAGGTGTTTAGGCGCCTTCCTTTTAACTACCGTATCATCCCGGGTGAATACAATTATTTCTAGCTTAGACTCTAGTTTCTTATTCCCCGGCTCTACATACTGATTTCTTTAAAATCTATTTACCTATTTTCTCTTGGCTCGGGGTTGATATGGTCTTAGCAACAAAATACAAATTCATGAATATCTGTGATATCATAGCCAGTATGGTAAAAATGTATGAGACATAAATGATTGGAAATTTAATTCTATATAACTTTAAATATATAGTATTTATAGATAGAACCACCAATAATAGAAATAATTGATGATTACATTTTAGGCCTCCCCTAAACTACCATATCACTCAGCGTGAATAAAATGATTTATAGCCTAGATTGTAGTAGTTCATCCCCCAACTTCACATACCGATTTTCATTAAATTATCTTCAGCCGTTGTCTTGTGATGCGTGTACATACATGCATGCATGCATACATATATACATACATACAGACAGACAGACAGACAGACAGACAGACAGACAGACAGACAGACAGACAGACAGACAGACAGACAGACAGACAGACAGACAGACAGACAGACAGACAGACAGACAGACACAGAAGTAACATTCTTTTTACATTCTGAGCAATGTACAGACAAAACTCTTATTTTATACTAGCTGATGTACCCGTGCTTCGCTACGGAATTCTACCTTGTTTACAGAATTCTAGGTTAGGTGTGTACACGTTGTGAGCAAGATTGTTTTAAATTACATAGCTCTTAACGTTACCCTAGAAACGCGACGGGGAATTCACCAAACGTCTTTTCTCATATGAAAACTGGGTTAGGGCATTTTCATTGTAAAGGTAGGCCCGCTTGCCTACCATCAGTCACAATCGGGATGGAAAGTTTTCATTATAATGTCAGACCTTCACACTCCACCTGCCTTTTTACATCCTCGGAACGACTGTCTTAGTGGTTTTACGAACTGAAAGGAACATAGGTCATTACTATGACGTCAGTAGGAATGGCGCTATTAAAAGCAATGCTTTCATACGAAAGAGTCGATCAAATGAAAAATCACACATTTTCTCACTTTTAACGAACGCTGCCTATCTGACAATCCAAAGTTCCAGAGCTGGAATGACCAAGCCGCAAACAGCCGTGATCCGTGAACACACTTCGTCTTTTGTCGGCGGGGGGAGTCGAATAGTGGAGAGTCCCAGGGCAAAAACTGTGTATTTTTACTAATCTGTTTCCTAGGAGTACCCGATGAGTCGGAAAATCTCAATTCAATACACTGGCGGCAGAAAAATCTATGTGACTTGGAGGCAAATTTGTCCTTCAAGCCAGAGCAGAAAACCCCTCTTTACTGCTAATTTGGTATAAAATGAATGTTGAATCTAATAAAAGTGAATTGTTCAATTGTGTCCTGGATAAAGTCATCAAAGAATGGGAAAAAGAACTCGCAGAAAAAGGCATTAAAGACCAAATAAGGATAGGATACAAGAAAGAGAACATCACTATCAACTGCTTAGCATTTGCTGACGATCTTGTACTGTTATCAGAAAATATTGAATCGGCGATAATACAAGTTAACACTTTAAAAGAGGTAGCAATGAAAACTGGCCTGCAGATATCATTTGAAAAGACACATTTCATGACCAACATTAAAGAAGCCCCAAGATACATAGTAACAATAAACAATGATAAGATAGATAAAGTTGTTAAATTCAAATACCTTGGTGAGATTATACAACCTAATGGGCTTGATAAAGAAGCAAACCGCGAGAGAGCCAGAAAAATGGAGCTTGCATTCCACCTTACAAAAAACACATATAACAAGAAAGCGATCTCTATTAGGACAAAACTACGCCACTATCAGGCAGTAATTCAACCAGAGTGCTTATATGCTTCAGAATGCCTGGGATTAACAACCAGGAAAGACATTGAAGAAATCGAGAAGAAGGAAAGAAAGATTCTAAGAAAAATCCTCGGTCCAAAGAAATGTACGGACACATATCGATTATGCAGTAACAAAGAAATATATAAAACATGCAGTAGGATTTCAGATGTCATTCGAAAGCGAAGAGTTAAATTTTTTGGACATATTTCAAGAATGCCTGATAACAGACTTGCCAAGAAAATCTTTAACCACTTCAATAAGCCCAATAGGAAAGGCAGCTCTTATGAAAAATGGTTTGTTAACACGAAGAAGGATTTGCAAGAAATGAACATCACACATCAAGACATCCACAATAGAACCACCTTCAGAAACAAGTTACACACATTTAAGGGTTTCCTAGAGCCAGAAACAGCGACCAAGAAGAAACAACAATGGACGGCTGAAAGAAAAGAAGCAGCAAGCAGGAGGATGAAGGAGTACTGGCGCCAAAGAAAGTTTAAATCATGAGGAGTTATTTACGTGGTCCACAGCTGGCCAAAATCGATAGAATAATATAAAAGTGAAGAGGAAGAAGCTTTTTTTTAAGAAACGGCTCTTTTCTGGGTTAATTTTTGAGTTATTTGGTGAAATGCGGTGCTATAATTTGGAATAGGCCTAAATTTTAATTCTATACCAGGTCATACTGCTACTACTACTACTACTACTACTACTACTACTACTACTACTACTACTAAGTGAGCCTCTGCCTTAAGTGGGCTCACTGCTCATTCAAAACAGCACGTCAGAGTAGGGATCGAATAGCTGGAATACTATGTTACATACCAGCAGTATCAGAAAATGTATGAACCAGAGGAATGGCATGCTAAAGAAGAAAGTTTTCTAACTCCCCAACCATCCATCTACCGTCAGGCTGTTATACTTGGTACTCAGCAGCAATCCCATATATCGGAGTTGAATGGAGGTATAAGAGACAAAGAACATCACAACAAACAATGGTCTGTGCAATGCTATTGTTGCTCAATGTTATGCGCTTTCGATATTGTAAGCCTTCATATTTAGTTTTCTCCCGACTCTGAAATACCACTCTTAATCATAGTCGGTACGGTAAAACTAAATAAAATACAAATGATCGGAAATTGTATTCTCTATAACTTTTGTTATGTAGTAATTTTCGATAGGACCAATAACATAGGTATTTAAAAATTAAATTTTAAGCGCCTTCCCCTAAACTACAATTTCATCCAGGGTGAATAAAGTTGTTTATAGCCTAGAATTTAGTTTCTTATTCCCCAACTAGAGTCCTATACCGATTTTCATTAAATTCTGTTAACCCATTTATTTTCTCGTGCCTCGGCATGGATATGGACTTAGCAACAAAAATACAAATTCATGAATACCTATCTGTGTTATTATAGCCGGTACGGTAAAAATGTATAAGACATAAATGATCGGAAATTTAATTCTATATAACTTTAGTTATACACTATTTATCGATAGGACCACTAATAATATAAATATTTGAGAATTAAATTTTAGGCCTTGCCCTAAACTACCATTTCACTCAGCGTTAATAAAATGATTTATAACCTAGATTGTAGTACTTTATACCCCGACTTTATATACCGATTTTTATTAAATTCTCTTCAGCCGTTTTCTCGTGATGCGTGTACATACAGACAGACAGACAGACAGACAGACAGACAGACAGACAGACAGACAGACAGACAGACAGACAGACAGACAGACAGACAGACAGACAGACAGACATTGCGGAAAAGTAAAAAGTGCATTTCCTTGTTACAGTGGACATTACCGATAAAGAAATATAATTCTTTTCAAATTCTGAGCAGTGTACAGACAAAACTCTTATTTTATATAGGTATATAGATGTGTAGATTCGAATTATTTATACGTACATATTTCGGGAGCCTTAGCTCCCTTTCATCAGCGTATTTACCTCAACCTTACCCAAGTCGCAAGATGTATATGTATACAACTTTGTAAAAAAATCAGTGTATCCTTTAAAGGGTCTTAACTTCAACAAGATGTCAAAATTGGACGATAAGATGGTAGATTCCTAGTGGCAGCAACAATACAAGCAGTGACAAGCATTTTATCAGTGTCTGACTCAGCGAATGGATCTACCCACGGCGATGAAACACTTCGTAAGAGTGTAACTGTAAAGGATAGGAGGAATGAGTGAACTGTTCAAGAGTGTTTTTAAATATGTCCCATGTCTTACGTGTTGGGTTACAACAGACATTATTATTAAGAAAGCTTAGTGTACATATGTTGGTCTATAATTGAGGTTATACAGGACAATGCATAATGTTAATATGATGTGATGTGATGTGATGTGATGTGATGTGATGTGATGTGATGTGATGTGATGTGATGTGATGTGATGTGATGTGATGTGATACGATATGATATGACATGATATGATATGACTTAGATAAGGTTGATTTTGATGTAAATACGCTCATGAAGGGAGTTAAGGCTCCCGAAACATGTGCGTATAAATAATTCCAATATTAATAATATATTAGCAGTTTCCCGCAATGTATGGTGTTGTTCGTTACTATCCTCACTGATGTATTTGCGAAGTTTCGAATTAATGAAATAAAGCACATGATCTGCTGTGGTAATAGAATGTAATTTTATGTCAAGAAAACACTTGAAAATACATCACACAAAGAAAGTGAATTAACCCCGTTTATCGTCATACCATTGCCCACCGTCCATCTCACAACATTATCGATGTCATTTTGCAGTTGCTCACAATCTTATAACCTATTTATTACCCTGTACAGAATAACATCATCTGCAAATACCCTTATCTTTGACTCCACTTCTTTACACATATCATTGATATATATAAGAAAACATAAAGGTCCAATAATACTGCCTTGCTGAATTCCCCTCTTAATTATTACAGGGTCAGATAAAGCTTCGCTATACTAATTCTCGGAGTTCTATTCTCTAGAAATATAGCCACCCATTCTGACACTCTTTTTTCTAGCCCATTTCCCATTTGCACTCACTTTTGCCAGTAGTCTCTCAGTAGTCTTTCTTCCTTTCTTTCTTTCTTTCTTTCTTTCTTTCTTTCTTTCTTCGTTTTGCCCAATTTAAAGATCGCGTGTGAACTTACTAGCTCGGTCTGACGGCTTCCCTTCTTCTTCTTTTCCCAAGATCTCTTCATGGATTTGCTGTAGGTTTTCTTAGTCGGTTAGGGGCGCAGCTGTGAAGTTCCATCCGGGAGATATTGGGTTCCATCCCAACTGTCGGCAGCTCTGATGATGGTTTTCTGCAGTTTCCCATTTTCACACCAGGCAAATGCTGGGGCTGTACCTTAAGTAAGGTCATGGCTGATTCCTTCCCACTCCCTGGCCTTTCCTATCCCATCGTCGCCGTAAGACCAATCTGTGTTGGTGCAACGTAAAGTAAGTTGTAAAAAAAAACTCGTTCTTCTGTCCACTCTTTTCCAGTGTCTTTTCACGAATCTGTGATTTGCAATCAGAATTTCAAAGACTTTATACGAATTTTCATAGTATCGTCTGTTGCGTTTATTTCTTGTAAATCCTGCTTAATTTCTTCCAATCAGTTGATCTTGAACTTTTTGAATGAACTATAGTTAATAGCTTTTTAGCCAATACCACTGTACATTCTACAGATGTGACCACAGATTAAATTATTATTATTACTACTATCCAGTAATCGGGAGATAGTGGGTTCGAACCCCACTGTCGGCAGTCCTGAAGATGGTTTTCCATGGTTTCCCATTTTCACACCAGCCAAATGCTGAGGCTGTACCTTTATTATGGCCACGGCCGCTACCTTCCCATTCCTAGGCCTTTCCTGTCCCATCGTCGCCATAAGACCTATCTGTGTCGGTGCGACGTACAGCAAATAGCAAAAAATATTATTATTATTATTGTAACCGCGGAACTTCGAGCGCGTACATAAATAATAATAATAATAATAATAATAATAATAATAATAATAATAATAATAATAATAATAATAATAATAATAATAATAACATAATAATAATAATAATAATAATAATAATAATAATAATAATAATAATAATAATAATAATAAGGTAATACCAGTAGTAAATAATATAATAAGAGTAATAATAATAATGAGATAGGAAAATGACGCAGTGGCGGAGAATTGATATAAACCAAATACAGGGAACACTTACAGGCCTAAAAATGACAACTAAGACAGGATGTGGAAGCAGCGGGAAGCCCTTATCGAGGTACATGGAACGTATGACGTTATGGGGGAGAAAAGACTTACAAGAAACACCCTCTAGCTCAACTATATTAAAAATGACAAGAAAGTTTTACAAGATACAGTTCCACGACACGGAAACAAGACATACTTAAGTAACTTAACATAAAATGTGATTTAACAAGGAAGGTGATGCTACCTTAAAGGTATAGTTTAAAGCGAAAGTATTTAATGGATGAAAGAATTGAAACTACGGCAATTGGAACCTAGGGTAAACTCGGACACATCAAATTAAACTTTTAAGATGACATTAAGCGAAGAAATAATGAAACACAAAAGGAATAAAACTAAAAGAAACGAAACCAGAAAACATTGAGAATAACATTGCAAAAACACTGAAATAACACTTACTTCGGAAAGGCAGGAGTTCCCGAGGGTAGCCCTCGAGCGCGAACGTTCGCGAGGGTGGTCGGATGGAAAATGACGCCGAGCTCACGCATCATAATTCGAAGCCGGCCACAAGGCCGGAAATGGCCCGATTACAATTAGCCAATAAGATCAAACTTACCCTAGATTCCTGGACCTTTTTGCCAATAGGAAATCTTGTGACCATATATGGTAATTTTAACATCGTTAGCAATTGCACAAGTTCTGGAACATTACGATTACAAAACCAAAATTTCATCATAGGAAACCACACGTGTGGTACAGGTACAGGATGCTCCAAAATAAATCACCTTACAAATTTTACATCAGATTACATAAAAACTACATTTTAAAAAAATCACTTCAAAACACTTTTGCATGTTGAAACGTTCATACAGTTCAATATTTCTTGCGGTTACATAAAATTCCAGTAGAGTCCAGAGTTGCAAAAAAAATTAAATCCTTCAGACAAATAAAAAAAAATTAAAATTTACATTTCCAAACACACTGTAGTTTCAGTTCTCCGTCCCACCAACCGGTGACAATTATTATTATTATTATTATTATTATTATTATTATTATTATTATTATTATTATTATTATTATTATTATTTAGATGGGACTTGACTAAGATGGGGGTTACGGAATATTATATCATGGACAGAAAACGATTTATACAACTCGTCAAACAGTTCCGTGGTTACAGAGGCTTACAATAATTGAAAATCATCCACCTTTTTGATACTTTTATTTGTTTTTTTAGCAAATTAATTAATTATAAACATTACATGTTTCGTTCTTATTTGAAACGTCTTCAGCCGTTGCTTAGCTTAGGTGAATTACTGAGTTTTTAAGTACCGTACATTATTTTCAGGTACCTTGTTCCTCTTAAAAACTATTTGAATATAAATTGAATTGAAATGAAATTAAAACTATGTGGTGGTTAAATGGGTGAAATGAGATGGGAGATGGATACATAGTTAGCCTACTTAAAAACTATATCTATTCATTTGAATAGTTGTTGTTAAAACGTTTCAAACTCTGCTACACTAAAATTATTCCGCTTGTCTTCCTGTTAAAAAGTTTTTGTTAAAATGTATGACTCCTTGTCACTGTTCTAACACTGTTTTTTAACATGGTAAAACATGGACCACACTTCACACGAAAGTCTTCAAAAACATGTTTGTAATTCCTATATGAATGTTCGAAGCGAGCCTATTTCTTTTCTTAAAAAAGGCCTTCCTTGCTTGTGTAGTCTGCAATTTTTGTCTTCCTTCTGCCATCGTTAGTCATTTTACTACCCACGTAACAATATTCATCTACTTCCTTTAAGACTTCATTTCCTAATGCAATATTCCCTGCATCACCTCACTTCGTTCAACTGCACGCCATTACTTTTGTTTTGGACTAATTTTCATCTTGTATTCATTCCCCAAGACTCCATCCATATCAATGAGCAATTTCTCCAGGTCTTTTGCAGACTCACATTTCCTCTCCTTGAATTGTGACTCCCTTTCCAAATTCATCTTTAATTTCCTTTACAGCTTGCTTTATATAAACATTGAAAACTATGGAGGACAAACTGCAGCCTTACCTCACTCCTTTCTAAATTGCTTTTCTTTTTCAAAAGCCATCGATTATTATCACTGCAGACTTGTTTTCATTAAAATGGTAGACAATGCTTCGTTTTCGGTATCTGATCTCGATCACTTCAGAGTCTCAAAAGAATACCAGCCTTTAAAAATTGAATAGAAATCTAGCAGTAACGTGAGAATCACAAATCTTCCTAGGTTGGACGAACACTCCCCCACCCCGCCCACTCACACCCCCGAAAAAGGTAAGTCTAGGAGTAAGCCTTCTTTGACTCATGGGTGATCGTCAAATGACGCACCGGACAGATTATGTAAATGTTTGTTAATTTTCAACAAAATATCAATCTAATGCAGGCCTGTTCTTTTCAGCTATAAGGTGTCACTATGAGGAGAAATTATAGGAGGGTTATTCGTAAGAAGCTTCCATTACCAGGTAAGAAAGAAAGTAATAAAAAAAATAATAATAATATTGTTTTACGTCTCACTAATTAATTTTGGACGGTTTTCGGAGAGGCCGAGGTGCTGGAATTTCGTCCCGCAAGAGTTATTTTACATGTCAGTAAGTCTACCGACACGAGGCTGACATATTTGAGCACCATCAAATACCACCGGACTGAGCCAGGATCGAACCTGCCAAGTTGGGGTCAGAAGGCAAGCGCCTTAACCGGCTGAGCCACTCATCTCGGTAAAGAAAAAGAAAGAAAGAAAGAAAGAAAGAAAGAAAGAAAGAAAGAAAGAAAGAAAGAAATAAAGAAAGAACATGGCATATTTGATGAGATTCTGGTGGTAAAATGGCTATTGACCTATTCAAGAGATTACTGGCGAAAACGAGGACTACTGGACTGGACAAATTAAATTGGACTGGTTAAATTTATAGAAAATAGAAAAGTGGTTTTCCGTGGTTTCCCACTTCTCCTCCAGGCAAATGCCGGGATGGTACCTAACTTAATGCCACGGCCGCTTCCTTCCCTCTTCCTTGTCTATCTCTTCCAATCTTCCCATCCCCCCGCAAGGCCCCTGTTCAGCATAGCAGGTGAGGCCGCCTGGACGAGCTACTGGCCATCCGCCCCAGTTGTATCCCCCGACCCAACGTCTCACGCTCTAGGACACTGCCCTTGAGGCGGTAAAGGTGGGATCCTTCGCTGAGTCCGAGGGTAAACAGATTAAGAAAGAAAGAAATGTTTCCTTATAATATATATAAATACTAGCTGATGTACCCGTGCTTCGCTACTGAATTCTACCTTGTATACAGAATTCTAGGTTAGGTAGTGTACACGTGGTGAGCAAGAGTGTATTAAATTGCTTAGCTCTTAACGTTACCTTAGAAACGCGATGGAGAAGTCACCAAACGTCTTTCCCTACCATCAATCACCATCAGATTGGGGAGTTTTCGTTATAATGGCAGACACCTGCCTTTTTACATCCTCAGAAAGACTGTTTTAGTTTTTTTCTCAACTGAAATGAATATAGCTTATTACAATGATGTCAGTAGGACTGGCGCGGTTAAAACAAATGTTTTCGTATGAAATAATCAAATGAAAAACCACACATTTTCTCACTTTCAACGAACAATACTACGCTGCCGATCTAACAGTCCTAAGTTCCAGAGCTGGAATGACCAGGCTGCAGACAGCCGTGATCCGTGAACACTCTTCGTCTTTCGGCGGGGTGTGTTCGAATAACGGAGAGTACCAGGACAAAAACTATGCCCTTTTACTAATCTGTTTCCTAGGAGTACCCGATGAGTCGGAAAATCTCAATTCACTATACCGGCGGTGGAAAAATCTATCTGACTTTGCGGCAAATTTTTCCTCCAAGCCAGATGAAAAACCCCTTTCACTGCTAATTTGGAATAAAATAAATGTACAATTTAATAAGAGGAAGCAGCTCTTTTCAGGGTTCAATTTTGAGTTATTTAGTGAACTGTGGTGCTATGATTTGGAATAGGCCTAAACAGTAATTCTAGACCACGTCATACCACTACTACTACTACTACTACTACTACTACTACTACGTAAGCCTCTGCCTTAGGCCTAGGTGTGCACACTGCTCATTCAAAACAGCGCGTCAGAGTAGGGGTCGTATACTGGTAGCTAAATGCTATGATGAGTAGGGAGCGGATTTTTATGTAATTACATTCTTTTTTGCCTAAGTTTTAACGCAAGTTACGAAGTTCATTATTCCTATTGTGCATCCCCAAGTGTAAAAACTGAATCTTATTTCACATAAAAACACATATTTTCACATTTTTTTTTATGTAAATACATATTTTAAGAAAATCTATAATAAGCACATAAATCGCCAATATTTGTAGATCAATAAAATTTAAAATGCTTCTGTGTTATAAAAAAAATGCTCATATATTCATTTTACGATTACGGTATTGTTTTTAACAGTGTATTTAACATAATGTATCTGAATGTTTCGGCTATTTATGGACCTCCCTCCATAAGTTCTAAAACTTGCTGGTCGCTGGCTACGTCGTTATATTTAGACAGCGATTTGATTTGCTGCACAAGATGTTTCCTTGCATGATGTCATTCCAACTCTTTATGAGTCAGCCCTTTCGGGTTTTGTTTAGAGAATATCAGCGAAAGGCTATCACGGAGAGATAAGGTGACGTAATTCCGTTACGACATGGGAGACTTGGAAGAATATTGCCCCACCATTAGGTCGTGGAATTTCATCACTCCTAAGAGTAAGGTTAACTGTTCGGGTCCACATATCATTCCCGTGGTCGTGTGATTTTGTATGGATTTATAAGAAATATTTCCTTCAGTGTCCGCTGCTATTCTTTTTATTGAAAAGTGATTCACCGTAAATGCGTGTGTCGTAACCTGCAAAATAATGCCAAAAGAGAAGTCGAGTACAAGGTCGCGTCTTCAACAATATGTAGTGGAATTTAAAAGCATTTTCACTACCGATGGAAAAGTATTATTTTGCCAACCGTGTGGTAAAACAGTACGTGCAGATCAACGTTCTCAAGTAATCCAGCATTTGTCTGGAAATAAGCATACTGCGGCTGCTTCGCGTGTGCGTTCGCGACAATTACTAATAGCTGAACCAGCTACTTCAAATGCAGGCCCATCTAAATATTCCCAGTATTATTTAGATGTGTGCAGAGCATTTGTTTGCGCCGACATTCCTCTTGGTAAAATAAATAATCCGGGACTGAGAAATTTCCTAACAAAGTACATTAATTTTGGGCCTCCAGACGAATCCACATTAAGGAAAAACTATCTCCCAAAATGTTACGAAGAAACTTTACAGATAATTCGGGCAGTATGTGATAGCGAAAAACTGTGGGTGAGCATTGACGAAACCACTGATTCAAGTGGCAGAAAAGTAGGAAATGTTGTAGTTGGTGTGTTGAAAAATGACAAAACTGCTTGCGAACATTCTTATTTGCTAGCGTGTAAAGAAATGCTTGCTGCAAACCACGTCACTGTAGCTAGGTTATTCAATGAAGCCATGCACTTACTTTGGCCAAAAGGTATAAAATACGACCATGTATTGCTTTTCCTTACTGACAGTGCAGCTTACATGAAAAAGGCAGCCGAAGGCCTTTCTGTGAGCTTGCCGAAAATGATACACGTAACTTGCGTTGTTCAAGCTCTACACAGGTTATGTGAAACTGTGCGGGCTCAGTATCCTCAAGTGGATAAATTAGTGTCTAATGGCAAAAAAAGTCTTCGTAAAAGCACCCTCAAGAATCGATCTCTTTAAAGAGAAAAACCCGGATCTTGCGCTTCCTCCTCTGCCTATTGTTACGCGGTGGGGTACCTGGCTTAGCACTGTGGTATACTACGCAGACAATTTCGAAAGTTTTGCATCCGTTGTGAACGTGCTAGATAAAAACGACGCGTCGTCAATTGAGATTCTTCAAGAGATACTAAAAGACAGCTCTTTGAAAAATGATTTGGCGTTTATATCTGCCAATCTAAGCTTCTTGTGTAAAACTATAGACATACTTGAAAAATCCACTAACCTGTTGTCCGAAACAGTGAAGAAAGTGCGCGCTGTTGAAAATAAATTAGATTCACTCCCGGCTTCGCAGGTACAGGGACTGTTAAAGGTCAAATATCAAAATTTGTTCAGGAAAAACAGAGGATTTCAAACAATGTGCCAAATTTCTAATGTATTAGAGGGTGCTCATGTTGGCGAAATTGATGGCGTTATTGTTGGTGACATTCCTCTCTTTAACTATGCTCGTCTGACTTCCTGTGATGTGGAGCGGTCGTTTTTGCAGTATAAGGCGTTCTTTAGAGATAATCGGCATGCATTTGTGATGGACAATTTGGAGATGACCTTTGTTGTTCACTGCAATTCTGAGACTACTTCTAGCAACTAATATTCCAGCGTGTGATGGGTGAGTACGAACTGGTACTATTTTTTCAAAGATGATAGGTTGCTTTTGCCATTTTTAAGCAAATCATTACCTTTAAAAATAACCATTCATAATATCTACTCTGGAATATCAAAAATTAATATACCATACAGCACGTTTCCATACACAGACATCATTTTGCCTTAAGGAGCACGTTTGGTAGCACCATATCGTCGTTGCCGGGACAAAACCTCCTATATGATAATATTTTTGGAGATATACTGACCCGCAGCACATACATTATGAAGAGCGAGAATGCCTTGACAATATTCACACAATATTGCACCTTAGATGACAGAACCTTACCGGTCAAAGTTCTAAGCTAAAATATTTCACATAGGAGGTTTTGTCCCGGCAGTGACGATATTCTAATACAAAACACTATACTTATTTACTTCTTGAGCGCGAGTAGTTATGTGATATTTAAAGGAAAATAATTTCAATTTTTATCACATATTTTAAAGTTTTCAGCACATAAAAAATAAACATTTTTCACATTTTTAGCACATAAAAATCCGCTCCCTAATGATGAGCCAGTGTGTTACGTACCAGCAGTATCAGAAAATGTATGAACCAGAGGAATGACATGCTAAAGAACAAAGTTTTCTAACTCCCCAGCTATTTCCCGCCAATATTCAGTCAGGTTGTTATACCGTTGCCTATGAGATATTCAAGGCCGGGAAATAGAGCACTCTAGAGACTCGGCCTCGAGATACTTCCGACTACCGCCACTAGAGTTCTCTTTACTGAGCTGTCTCGCCCGCTCATTGCAACACGTTCGAATACGAAAAACTATAAAAATTCATTAAAACTAGTAATTTCAGAAGGCAGCAAACAGATATGAGATAAAAGATAGACCAAGAGCAATTGTTTGACCTATTTTCTACAATGTATTTCTTACACTATGCTTAAACGTAAGTTAATAAGTGATTCACGAAAGAAGCAGAGAAATCTGATAGCGAGTTTGTCACTTCTTACCGATTCCTCTAATTGTGCCTCAGAGTATCCGATAAACGGATCGAGATTGCGGTCATAAATAACTTTGGGTTTAATCGCCCTTTCACCAATTATCAGCGATCCAATCTTTTCCTCCGCACATACGATGTTTTGACATTCGTATTGAAGCCGCTGTTTGGTGAGCGATGTTATGCCCGCTTCGCCATTAGAAAATCCTATGTAATTTTTTAGCGCCTTCTGATACGGTAGAGTTAGGCAGTGCAAGGATCACAGAAATCTGTAACGGGTAAGTGCTTTCCTACGCCAGAGGACGCAAATATTTAGCGTCGTTTCACCGTATTTATCTTTTTTCTTCCCCTTAAAATTAAATTTGTGTCCGCCTCTGTGGTGTAGTGGTTAGTGTGATTAGCTGTCACCCCCGGAGGTCCGGGTTCGATTCCGGCCCTGCCACGAAATTTGAAAGGTGGTACGAGGGCTGGAACGGGGTCCACTCAGCCTCGGGGGGTCAACTGAGTAGAGCAGGGTTCGATTCCCACCTCAGTCATCCTGGAAGTGGTTTTCCGTGGTTTCCCCTCTTCCCCTCCAGGCAAATGCCGGGATGGTACCTAACTTTTTTTTTTGCTACGGGCTTTACGTCGCACCGACACAGATAGGTCTTATGGCGACGATGGGATAGGAAAGGCCTAGGAGTTGGAAGGAAGCGGCCGTGGCCTTAATTAAGGTACAGCCCCAGCATTTGCCTGGTGTGAAAATGGGAAACCACGGAAAACCATCTTCAGGGCTGCCGATAGTGGGATTCGAACCTACTATCTCCCGGATGCAAGCTCACAGCCGCGCGCCTCTACACGCACGGCCAACTCGCCCGGTAGGTCTCGGCCGCTTCCTTCCCTCTTCCCTGCCTGTCCTTTCCAATCTTCCTATAACTCCACAAGGCCCCTGTTCAGCACAGCAGGTGAGGTCGCCTGGGTGATGTACTCGTCCTCCTCCCAAGAAAGTAAGATGTATAAAATCCCCATCGTCAATCAACATAAATATCTAGGATTATTTATAGATCATAAGCTTACATGGAAGCAGCATTTTCTCTACTTACGCTCGAAAAGTGATATTTATATACAGATACTAAAATCTGTTACCCGTAGACAGTGGGGAGCTGACCCGTGTGTGGCGCCATCACTGTACAAATCCACTATAAGATCGCTCCTGGACTACGGAGCCCATATTTTTGACATGGCAGCGAGTACGAATTTGAATACTCTTAATATATGTTAATACACCTACTAATGCACTTTTGGTGGAATCCTGCGAACCTGCCTTACATGTTCGTAGAAACCACGGAAAACCACTTTTAGAGCTGCCGACAGTGGGATTCGAACCCACTATCTCCCGGAGGCGAGCTCACAGCTGCGCGCTCTTAACCGCACGGCCAACTCGCCCGGTGCGACAGGCTTCAGCAGCCGGCACAATTCCTATCCCCGCCGATAGATAGGGCTTTATTCATTCCATTCCTGACCCGGTCGAATGACTGGAAACAGGCAGTAAATTTTCATCCTTATTATTATATACAAACTACATTGGAATGGAAATAAAACAGAAGCCAAAAATGGTGTAGGTTTTATATCAAGAGAGGACATTGATGTCATCAGTGAGGTAATATATGTTAATGAAAGAATTATTAAGTTGAACATCTCTCTTAACAAGAGTGTGCTGACAGTAGTCCAGGTGTATGCCCCACAGACTGGCTGTAACGAAGAGGAAAAAGAACAATTCCGAACTGATTTAGAAGAAGCTATAGAAAGAGAGGAAAATATCATAATAATGGGAGATCTAAATGCTCAAGTTGGATCAGACAGGCGTGGATATGAAAATGTACTAGGTCCACATGGTTATGGAGACAGGAACCCAGAAGGAGAAAGTCTTCTAGATCTATGTGTAAGGAATGGCTTGAGAATAAACAACAGTTGGTTTCAGAAGCAGCTAAGTCATAAACTAACAAGATACAATTGGGAATGGAGATACTAAAACTCTGATAGATTATTTTATATCTGATAATGAAGCAGGAAAGACCATATGTGATGTCAGAGTTATACCAAGTGAAAGCCTGGACAGTGACCACAGACTTCTCCTCGCAACAATAAAGCACATTGAAATTTATAGGCCTCAGAAATACAGGAAACCAAAAATTACGACATGGGAGCTAAAGAAGACAGAGAAACAAGTTGAATACACAAAAAAAGTTACCAATAAATTACCATCAGATGCATTACAAGAAGGCAACATCGAGTGGACTAGATTCAAAGAAAACATTGTCGGAGCTGCAATAGAAGTTTGTGGTAAAACTAATATCAAAATGAAGGGAAAAGAAACTCCTTGGTGGAACGATCGGGTAAAGATTGCTGTGAAAGTGAAAAATGAAACCAGGAAAACCAGAGACAAAGAAATGCAAAAAGGAAGTCAAAGGAACGAATCTAGAGTAAACGAACTGCAGCAGAAATACAGAGATCAGAAGTTACAAGTAAATAAAATTGTGGCCGAAGAAAAACAGAAAGCTTGGACTGATTTCACAGATAAACTAGAGCAAGACAGCAAAGCTAATTCTAAACTACTTTATCGAACAATACGAAATATAAGAAGAGACAATGAATGAATAACAGCAATAGAGGAACCAGATGGTAACATAGTTAGGGAGGAGACAGAAATAAGGAAGATCATGAAATCCTATTTTGATAATTTATACAACAGTACTGGGAAAGACACCAATGATGTAACCACGCAGGTCAGTTTAAGCTGCAATGATGAGCCTGACCAAGAGAGTCCGCCAACATGGAAGGAAGTAGAGACGGCCCTTAATAGTATGCCCAAAGAAAGATCTACAGGATTTGATGAAGTCAGTGCAGATATGATCAAAGCAACTGGTGCAATAGGAATACAGTGGCTTCATAGAGTAATTAATGCAATATGGAAGGATAGGAAAGTCCCAGATGATTGGAAAAAGGGAATAATAATACCTCTCTTCAAAAAAGGAAGCCGGAAGAAATGTAGCAATTATAGAGGGATCACTTTATTGTCTCATGGTTTGAAAATATTTGAGAAAATACTTGAAAAAAGGCTAAGGAAAATAATAGAACCACAACTACAGGAAGAACAATATGGATTCAGAGAACACCGATCAACTACCGATCTCATATTTGCACTTAGAATACTGTTAGAAAAGCATTGGGAGAAGGCAAAGACTTAACACTAGTGTTTTTGGATCTCGAAAAAGCATTTGATAGTGTTCCAAGGAAGACTATATGGGAATGTTTAAGAAAGAAGAATGTACCGAAAGGGCTTATCCAGAAAGTTAAAATGCTTTACGAAGACTGCTGCAGTTGCGTACAGATAGGAAACGGTAATTCTGATTGGTTCCAAACCACTAAAGGAGTGCAACAAGGCAGTACCCTTTCACCATTACTTTTTATCACTGTCATGGATGAAGTCATGAAAGAAATTAAGCAGAAGAACAATATGGACATCAATGCATTTGCATTTGCAGATGATGTAGTAATTTGAGGAAATACAGAGAAGGAAGTCCAAGAGAGGCTGAACACCTGGAATGAACATTTGAAAGCACACGGATTAACAATAAATAAATCGAAAACTGTTACTATGTCTGTCAACAGGCAGAAGAAGAAAGGAAAAATAATGCTGGAAGGTACACAACTGGAAACAGTAGACCAATATAAATATCTTGGGTGCATCATTTCAAGTGATAACAGAATACAGCATGAGATTAACAACCGCATTCAAAAATCAGCTCAGTTTTACCATCAAGTTCGGAACCTCCTCTGGAACGAACAAGTTCCCTTAAGATCAAAGCAGATTCTATTCCAATCATACTTCACCCCCATAATAACATATAGCCTAGAAACCTGCACAACAACCCAACAAGTGGACAGCAAACTACAAGCCGCAGAAATGAAGTTCCTACGAACTATGGTACAGAAGACAAAAAGGGACAGGGTAAGGAATGAAAGAATAAGGGAGCAAGCTGGTGTGTACCCATCCCTGAATGAAAAAGTGACAAGGGCCCGTTTGAAATGGTTTGGCCATGTCAAACGAATGGACGATGGAAGGACAGCAAAACAATGGCTACACACAGTCGTGGCCGGAAAACGACCGGTAGGAAGACCTAGGAAGAGGTGGCTGGACCAAGTGAAAGAGAACATAGGAACAAGAGGAATCAGCTGGGATGTCGTCTTGAGAGAAGAGTGGTGCATGGACAGACTGAAGTGGAGAGTGCTCGTAAACCACACCCGGGCAACTGGAGTGGAAAACTGATGATGATGATGATGATGCCCATCTGGGGAAACCACACTGAAGCACCGTACAAAATTATCCACACAGATCCTTAGAAGTTTCTAGAGTGGCGGAAGTGTTGCTGTTTGGTGTTGCCAGGTCGGTGATTCCTGCGGAAGGAATTGGAATCGAACTGGAAAGGTGAAAGGGTGAAAGGGCTTTTATGACACTCATTATTCTTCGGATATCCTCGCCTTGGTTTATCCCTAACAAGTAGTTCATTAAAGAGGCCTACACTTTGGTTCACTTCACACTTGTCTGTTCGTCCATGTGAAGCCGATTTCAAGTTCTTTTAAATTCCCATCGATTATTGAAAAATACTGAAGAAAAAAAGTCCTATGATCTTTTATTAAATAAGGAAACAAATGATTGAATTCGCCATAAATGTCCATTTTTTCAATGATTGCATGTACCCACACGCTTTGTTTTCGAATATCTGCTCCATGTTCATTTTCAGAAGCGCAGCAATAATAATAATAATAATAATAATAATAATAATAATAATAATAATAATAATAATAATAATAATAATAATAATAATAATAATAATAATAATAATAATGTTGCCATTGGTACTTTCACGGCCCGTACTTATAGACTTGATATAGGCTTTTGGGCTTATGCCCTGTCAAGAAAATAAGATGAAATTCCTTACGTTTCGCAGAGAACTGTGCTCTGCGTTATCAGAAGAAAATCTCGACTGTTCACGAGAAAGGCTGCTCAAGATTTTATTCTGATGACGCAGAGCACAATTCTCTGCGAAACGTAAAGAATTTCACCTTATTTTCTTGACATGCCATAAGCCCAAAAGCCTATATCATGTCAATAATAATAATAATCGATTGCATCCAGAACAGGACTCCAGATCTCGTATCAGAAAACTCGTTACATGGAAGGATCCCTTCGGTACCCACATGTAGATGAATAACGAATGAAGGCCCAATATGGCAAGTGTCTAAATTCAAATACCTGGCAGAAGTCATCCAACCTTCAGGACTCAATCGTGAACCAAGCAAAAAAAGGTTTCTAAACTACAAAGAGCATACAGACTCACTTGGAACAGATATAATAAAACATCTATGTTTGTTTGGTGGTAAAACAACATCTCTCTGGTAACTCATTTTGTAAAATATATCCGGAAGACAATTAATACTAATTTATTAACCATATTTACATCAAATACTTAAGAAGTTCAGACACACAATCGCGCGCGGCGATCATTGCTAATTGTCCTATATGTGAAACATAGTAGCTCAAGTTCAAATCTACAATCCACCATTGTTGTCAAGACAAGTAAAACAGTCTCTCCAGCCCACTGTTAAGGGCGTCCAACAGAGCAGCCAAGCGGAACACACAAATATCACTTCAATAATACAAATACGACAACAAATACAATAAGAACAATTGTACATACACTGACTGACAGAGCAAATGCAACACCAAGAAGGAGTGGTTCGAAAGGGATGAAAGTTGGGGAAAAAACAGAGACGGCACGGACGAATAATTGATGTTTATTTCAAACCGATATGCAGGTTACACAATGCGCACGGCATCGACTCAGTAGGATGTAGGACCACCGCGAGCGGCGATGCACGCAGAAACACGTCGAGGTACAGAGTCAATAAGAGTGCGTATGGTGTCCTGAGGGATGTTTCTCCATTCTCTGTCAACCATTTGCCACAGTTGGTCGTCCGTACGAGGCTGGGGCAGAGTTTGCAAACGGCGTCCAATGAGATCCCACACGTGTTCGATTGGTGAGAGATCCGGAGAGTACGCTGGCCACGGAAGCATCTGTACACCTCGTAGAGCCTGTTGGGAGATGCGAGCAGTGCGTGGGCGGGCATTATCCTGCTGAAACAGAGCATTGGTCAGCCCCTGAAGGTACGGGAGTGCCACCGGCCGCAGCACATGCTGCACGTAGTGGTGGGCATTTAACGTGCCTTGAATACGCACTAGAGGTGACGTGGAATCATACGCAATAGCGCCCCAAACCATGATGCCGCGTTGTCTAGCGGTAGGGCGCTCCACAGTTACTGCCGGATTTGACCTTTCTCCACGCCGACGCCACACTCGTCTGCGGTGACTATCACTGACAGAACAGAAGCGTGACTCATCGGAGAACACGACGTTCCGCCATTCCCTCATCCAAGTCGCTCTAGCCCGGCACCATGCCAGGCGTGCACGTCTATGCTGTGGAGTCAATGGTAGTCTTCTGAGCGGACGCCGGGAGTGCAGGCCTCCTTCAACCAATCGACGGGAAATTGTTCTGGTCGATATTGGAACAGCCAGGGTGTCTTGCACATGCTGAAGAATGGCGGTTGACGTGGCGTGCGGGGCTGCCACCGCTTGGCGGCGGATGCGCCGATCCTCGCGTGCTGACGTCACTCGGGCTGCGCCTGGACCCCTCGCACGTGCCACATGTCCCTGCGCCAACCATCTTCGCCACAGGCGCTGCACCGTGGACACATCCCTATGGGTATCGGCTGCGATTTGACGAAGCGACCAACCTGCCCTTCTCAGCCCGATCACCATACCCCTCGTAAAGTCGTCTGTCTGCTGGAAATGCCTCCGTTGACGGCGGCCTGGCATTCTTAGCTATACACGTGTCCTGTGGCACACGACAACACGTTCTACAATGACTGTCGGCTGAGAAATCACGGTACGAAGTGGGCCATTCGCCAACGCCGTGTCCCATTTATCGTTCGCTACGTGCGCAGCACAGCGGCGCATTTCACATCATGAGCATACCTCAGTGACGTCAGTCTACCCTGCAATTGGCATAAAGTTCTGACCACTCCTTCTTGGTGTTGCATTTGCTCTGTCAGTCAGTGTATAAACATACAAGAAAGTCACTGTTCCAACAATCTATATCCCGAAATGCAAAATTAATACATTATAACACTGTAATCAAACCTGAAGCACTATATGGATCTGAAACACCGATCATTGGGGACAGATCAGTGATTAAAGATGTAGAAAAGCAAGAAAGAAAAATCTTAAGGACAATTTTTGGACCAGTCTGTGCAGGGGGGAATCTGGATGATATGGAAATCTCATTACACTCAGAGAAAATCTCAGACACATTTAGGAAAAGACGTTTGAAATTTTATGGACATATTTTAGAATGAGTAATCTGAGATTGACCAAAATAATTCTAAACCTAGACTTATCAATGAAAGTAAAAAAACAATTGGCTGCTCGAAGTTTGAAAAGATCTTCAGGAAATAAACATCACACATGACATTGTGTTAGACAGATCTAAGTTCAGAAAATTAGTCGACAATCGCCGCTTTAAACATCAGCCAAGCACTGCCACCAACAAAAGCTGGTCCGAAGATCGCAAGAAAAGCCACAGAGAGAAGATGGAAGAGATTTTGTGACGTACCCACTTGACCCACAGATGTATGACAAAATTATAACGTGGCGGGTCACTTTAATATTAAAATAAATAAATGATATGTCATTGTTTCTCCATAAACAGTATCCCAAGGGCGCCAGTCTTCAAGCTTATGGCTTGAAAACAAAAGTAGATAATTAATAATAATAATAATAATAATAATAATACATAATGAGACTCAAAAAACTCCCAGGGGTGAGGTGAACGGAACACAAATCATTAAGTACACTAACTTGTAATTTAAGGATCATTAAAAATCATTTCATAAAATACAAATTAAAACAACTATTTATTAAGATGAAAAACGTGACGTAACGGTGTTTTAACGAAATCTGAACTTACGGAAGCAAAATAAAAATTGAATGAAATTAATTTTAAAAATGAACTGTTGCGCGAAGACTTGCCTTTAGCTCACCAATTGTAGACTCTGTTGTCTTGAAGCTGATGATATGTGGATCTCTCGTGCCGGCTGCTTCATCTGTAGTTGGATTCCAGTCCTACTTTTGCATTTCCTGTCTTTAACACTTCCTATGGTACTCCTTACATAAAGTCGCAATGAGTCCTAATTTTAAATGTAAAACCACCATGGGTTATGTTCATGGAGAGAATACACTTGTATTCTTCCGTATTACGGAACAGTAGCGTAGCTAAATTCATAATAAAAGCTCTCCTCCCCTAACTAGTCACTACCGGTCTCCCGTTGACTACCTCTCCTCATTGAGATAACAAGTCCAAATAAGAGTAACTTTTGAGTAGAATATACTCAGATGCGAAGTGAACTAAGTTCAAATCTTCTCCGACGTGCAGACGTAGAATCGTAGTAAGAGTCTCTTCCAAGAGTGAGAATCAGAATGTCCAATAATAATGTGAATGTGAATGTGAATCTGAATAAGAATGCTAATGTCCTCTCCAGCTCTTGTCGGTGGTATATATCGGTTCAAAAGTCTCCTTCCATCAGCCATATCACATGGTCCAGTAAGATTCGAGGTCTCATCCCTTCTCCGATGTATTGCTGTGAATCCATCACGTTGCTTCATTACGTTCATTCACATAGGCTGAACTTTCCCGCTGAAATAAAGCGTCCCGAAGCGGAGTTTGAAAAGTGGGTGTTAATAATGTATCAACTGTCTCTTCATGAGGTGGAGAGGGTAATATCTCTCGTAACCTCGATGACGTACTTTTCCTGGAACTGGGCTGAAATTAGCCTGCTGACTCCGGTCACCTCACAACGGCTATTGGAAAATTTACTGCAAGTTATAAATATGCATGATGTAGAAATACTTTACCCAATAATTTGTTCGTTCAGAATACGTTATAGCCGCGATACAAAGAAATGAAATGATGATTGAAATGGATGATAAAAACCCTATATATATATTAATTTAAACATGACCTATCAGTGATTAAATATACACATCTTATCAATTCATTACATAGTTCAATAATTAAAAACATGCAGTGATGTCCCAAACATCACAATTTTGGGAGAAGAAAAAGGCAACATCAGCTAAATAAGTTCAGTTGCGCTCCTTACTTAAGTATAACGAAAAATTAATAATTTTAATAATGATAATCTTTTGCATTGGAGTCCATGACTAGAAAATCTGTTTACAATAACATTGTTATTCTCTGCGTGCTCGGGTATGTACTATAGTGTGACGAATCTCCGCAGAGAACTTTGCCGACGGGATGCCCTTCCTCCTCGTGAGAGAAGTAAATGGTTTGAACCCTACTGTCGGCAGCCCTGAAGATGGTTTTCCGTGGTTTCCCATTTTCATACCAGGCAAATGCTGGGGCTGTACCTTAATTAAGGCCACGGCCGCTTCCTTCCCACTCCTAGCCCTTTCCTGTCCCATCGTCGCCATAAGACCTGTGTCGGTGCGACGTAAAGCAACTTGCAAAAAAAAATTAAAAAATAGAAGTAAATCAAATGAAATGAATGACGTGGTATATAATAGGAAAGGAGAGGGTGAAACCCGGTGCCGGCACATAACTACTGTACTGTCGAATCAGTCAGTCAATACTGATCTGCAGTTAGGGCAGTTGCCCAGGTGGCAGATTTCCTATCTGTTGTTTTCCTAGTCTTTTCTTAAATGATTGCAAAGAAATTGGAAATTTATTGAACATCCCCCTTGGTAAGTTATTCCAATCCCAAACTCCCCTTCCTACAAATTAATATTTGCCCCAATTTGTCCTCTTGAATCCCAACTTTATCTTCATATTGTGATATTTCCTACTTTTAAAGACACCACTCAAAATTACTCACACCAGGTAAATGTTGGGGCTGTACGTTAATTAAGGCCACGGCTGCTTCCTTCCCACTCCTAGACCTTTCCTATCCCATCGTCACCATAAGACCTGTCTGTGTCGGTGCGACGTAAGGCAACTAGCAAAATTATTCGGCTACTAATGTCATTCCACGCCATCTCTCCACTAACAGCTCGGAACATAGGCAGTCGAGCAGCTCGTCTCCTATCCCCAACGTTTTTCTAACGCTACTCTCTTGTCGGAAATCAGCCAGAACAAATCGAACCGCTTTCCTTTGGATTTTTTTTTTTTCCAGTTTTTGAATCAAGTTATCATGGTGAGGGTCCCATACGCTGGAACCCAGTAGCGGCGATTGGCAAGTAAACGGGAGGGGAAAACCAAAAGACCCGGATCCAAGGGATATAGCGGGTAGGGAAGGGGGAGTGTAGACATAAAAAATGAAAACAATGCTATGAAATGGTTTTTGATGCCCTCTGTGCGAATTTCGGTAGAAACGTAAAGGTTGACAGTTTACCAACTTAAGTGCGTTAATAATCACACTATACAATAAAACTTTCCAGTAACCGAGAGATAGTGGGTTCGAGCCCCACTGTCGGTAGCCTTGAAGATGGTTTTCCGTGGTTTCCCATTTTCACACCAGACAAATGCCGGGGTTGTGCCTTAATTAAGCCCACGGCCGCTTCCTTCCACTTCCTAGGCCTTTCGTATCCCATCGTCGCCATAAGACATATCTGTGTCGGTGCGACGTAAAGCAACGATAAAACTTTCACCAACGAACAATAGTTACGCATGCATTACAATTAAATATAAGTGCAGCGTGACTATACAGTTTAAAAGTAATTTAGTATTTGACTGCCAACGGCCGTGTTGAAACACCGGATCCCGTGAGATCTCCGAAGTTAAGCAACATTGGGCGTGGTCAGGAGTTGGATGGGTTACCACGCGCTGTTGATGGGGGGTAAGGGAATGGAGGAGCGGAAAGGAGCTGGCCACCCTGCCGCACGTAAACTCCGGCTCAGGAACACCTCTGCGGAGGTTCGGACCTGCCTTCGGGCAGAACAACCCTTACCTTACCTTACCTAGTATTTGACTACACACTAGTAAGGTAACACACACTAGATAGTACTACACAGAAACATTGAGTGAGACTGCCAGACATGGAGCCTGCAGGATCTTTTCCAAGGGAGATGGGTGGCACATTAACACTTTTCTAGATCAACTTTCCTACTATAAAGAAGATACATTATTTCGTTTCATTACCTACCTAGATGATGATTATACGCAACCAGCCCCAGCCCCACCCCCACCCATTTTCGTTGCATTTCTTACTTGCTTCGGTAAATGCAGCACTTCGCTGCTCTGAAACCGTTGGCTACTTTATGACCAGAATGGATGGATATTTAGCCTTTAGTTCAGAGATTTTGACCACAAAATTTTGATTTTCCTCTTCTGTGATTCATTATCAAAAGGTTCAGTTCTAAAAATGGTTACAAATAATATAATGATCATATCGTATTTCCAAAAATTAGAAATCAAGTTGACGTTTTCCCTCGAAGTGGAATATCATGGGTGCCACAGAAAATGATAGTTGACAAAATAGGTTCCAGCTTCTTTCTGTGATCAATCTGATGGTGGAGACTACTGTTGATTTGATCAGCTACTCTCCATTCTCATTTTCGTAGCATTTATCAGTCATTAATAAATCACCTTGGGAGTGGCGACCCCATTATAATAATAGCCTATATATAGTTCATTCATTTCATCCCTGACCCGGTCAATGACTGGAAAACAGGTTGTAGGTTTTTTCATGATGATTCTCTATGCCAATTTGATATTATATAGTCTTTGGCGCACCGGGCGAGTTGGCCGTGCGCGTAGAGGCGCTCGGCTGTGAGCTTGCATCCGGAAGATAGTAGGTTCGAATCCCACTATCGGCAGCCCTGAAAATGGTTTTCCGTGGTTTCCCATTTTCACACCAGGCAAATGCTGGGGCTGTACCTTAATTAAGGCCACGCCCGTTTCCTTCCTACTCCCAAGCCTTTCCTATCCCATCGTCGCCATAAGACCTATCTGTGTCGGTGCGACGTAAAGCCCCTAGCAAAAAAAAAGAAGAAGAAGAAGAAAAAGTCTTTGGCGCTGGCATTGAAGTCCTTATATTTTGTGAAAGGTTTCGTAATGAATGAACCTTGAAGACCTCTTTTAACGCTCGGCTTAAACAGAACAAACGTTCGGCATAAAGCGCCTTTCAGTTCACGAGAATAGCATAGCCACGTAGTAGAATGATCCTTCAACCACTGGTATCTGAAAGCGCGGCTGGTTCCAGCTTGCAAATCACCTTTAAAATCGTAGGTTATTTGTGGGACCCATGGTTTTAACAATAATTCATCCTTAAGAGTGTCACATATATTTTCCTGCATTAATAACATGCCAATGTCTTTTCTGCCACTTTCATCTATCAGAAACACTTCGTTAATAATCCCCCCTTGAAGTTCCGCTTTATCACAGTATTGTTCTATATCTTGTGAATATTCCAGTTCGGGAACACTTTTACACTACACTGTTTGTTCTGTTCAACCGAGCTCGATAACTGCAGTCGCTTAAGTGCGGCCAGTATCCAGTATTCGGGAGATAGTGGGTTCGAACCCCACTGTCGGCAGCCCTGAAGATGGTTTTCCGTGGTTTCCCATTTTCACACCAGGCAAGTGCTGGGGCTGTACCTTAATTAAGGCCACGGACGCTTCCTTCCCGCTCCTAGCCCTCTCCTGTCCCATCGTCGCCATAAGACCTATCTGTGTCGGTGCGACGTAAAGCAATTATTAAAAAAAAAGTTCTGTTCAACACTGCCACTCGACGCACTTACTGTATTTCCTCAGAAATTCCATCCGCTTCACTTAAGTTACTAAGTTTAGCCTTTTGGAAAAACCGTCTTACATCCATTCCTAATGCATAAAAGTCGCTAAATCGTTTGATTTTATTAGCAATAATTTATAACCGCTAAGTTAAATAGATAAAAATTACTAAATCACTTCTCACTATAATAGTCGCTTTGATAACAACACAAACATCCCAGAATCAATGAACTATTATACAATGATTCGATTGTAGAGATTTAACACTGCAAGTTAAGCACCTACTGTAAAACAACAATGGCCTGCTGCCGATCTATTATAGCAACTGTCACTTTGTTCAGAAGAAATTAAGACATCTGTTATAACCGTATTATTACATGGCTTAAAAATGACAAAATACAGAATACAGAATTTTGCAGCACGAACAAAGATGAAGCGGCGTAAAATTAGGTGGGAGCACAATAAATAATCCGCTTTATAAGCACGACCTTAGGGGACTAATGTCTTACCAGTCAGCAAACACGACCTTAGTTTAGGGGTTGACCGGGCGAGTTGGGCGTGCGGTTAGGAGCGCGCAGCTGTGAGCTCGCATCCGTGAGATAGTGGGTTCGAACCCCCCTGTCGACAGCCCTGAAGATGGTTTTCCGTGGTTTCCCATTTTCACACCAGGCAAATGCTAGGGCTGTACCTTAATTAAGGCCACGGCCGCTTCCTTCCCATTCCTAGGCCTTTCCTATCCCATCGTCGCCATAAGACCTATCTGTGTCGGTACGACGTAAAGCAAAAATATCAACAACAAAAAATAGTTTAGGGGTTGAGCTTCGCTAGAGGTGTGGTAATGTATAAAAACATCTCCAGAACGTCTTTCCCTTATGGTCACTGCCGAGGGCAAATTCCTAAGGTACCGTACGAGGGGTGGTAAAAGTAGGTAGTCGCCACTCATGATGATGATGATGATGAATAGTGTAATGGAAACAGACCTAAAACTAGGGTAGGCGTAACCATATTGGAAAATGAAGCAATGTTTCCATTAGTAGCTTATTGTATGGCATTATTAGAATATTTTTCTTTAATATAAAAACAGCAACATTAAATTGTTTACAGAAATTTCCGCTTATAACAGACGCTAGATGACTGTCAGTAAGTTCAGTTTATGAAATAATCTGGTATGATATTAAACAAATGAACATCAACCTTTTTAGAATAGGGATGTATCACGCAAAACTTGTCCGCTAGGCAGCGTAATGGTAGTACCCGGTATGCGCTTTCCGCTGCTCGATTGTTTTACATGAGACTTATATGGAGTATTTCTACATTTGCGATCATTGAAACGAAACTTTTGCTTTAAATGCGTTTTTGTTAAGATTGAATTCTTAAAGTACAAATAGCATTTTGATAACATTCCTAATACGGTATTTTTTCTTTTCTTTGCCGGTTATAAGCGTACATAAGGCACGACATTGGTGTGACAGCAGTGCCTGGGGCTACATCAGTACGACTGAATTTCATTTCCGTGCAGCGTACGAGTTTCAGGATCTTGTTTCGGACCATAAGCCAAATACCGGTATAAAAATTTCAAATTTGGAAGTAATGTTCAGGAAGTCTGAAACTGATGGTGCTCCAGTGTCCAATTATAGGTCACTGTGTGATTCAGGGTACCGTACCGCACACGGTGCTATGGCTGTTTTTATACTTCTATATCTTCTTGCTCTCGGAGTTATTTCCAACGTACCGGTGCCATACCATGACAATATCGAAGGTACAGCGTTCTCCTTAAGTCTTCGTCTTTCGTCTAAAATGATTGAAATACGTCATATTAACTTTTCAGAATGTACTACCTTATTATAAAATTATTTCTTAATTAGTATTAATTAGCTTATTTACCAGTTTCAGTAATGCCATAATCTTCATCTGTAAAATGTTTCGAGCAGACTTTGATATTAGGAGTCATATTTTTATTTCGTTGGTCCTGCCTACGAATCGCATGCAACCACTTTTTACGGAAAGCATCTTGCTTAGGAAATTGATGGTATGAATACACTCGACCTTGATTTTGGGACATTGGGGCACAGCAATAGTCAGGCATCACAATTTTCTTGTCATCTTTGCTGTCGTAACGATATATTAAATCTTTAACTTCAGCATTTAACTAGGTAACTTCCATTAAAAACACATATAAACAAATGACGATCGACAAGCGCATACCGGATACTACACGTGAGACATCTATCGGTAGTGTTTCAGTACATCCCTATTCCACGGGGATCAAGCCCCCCACCTTTTTGCACCCCCGCGCCGCAAGCGGGCACTATGCTGCCAGACTGACGAATGCGCGCGACAAGCGGGTGACCTTGGCAAAAATATACCCCTGCTACGCTTCGTCGCAGAATACTACTACCAAAATCTTTTCATTCCACCCCAGAAGGGGGAAGCGGGCCTCTTAGACGGTGACGCCGTCTCCCAGGCCGGGAGATTTGTTACGGTGAAGCAGATGCTCGGAGAAGGTGAGGGGGTTTGCGGCCGTGGCCTATTCTATCCTCTTTGGTCCCGACATTCGCCGTGGTGTAGGCGAGTAGGAAACCACGGAAAACCATTCTCAGGACAGCCGACGGTTGGGGCCATCCGTGATGTCCAGCCCTGCCCCGTCTCCCGAATGTAAGTAAGTAAGTAAGTAAGTAAGTAAGTAAGTAAGTAAGTAAGTAAGTAAGTAAGTAAGTAAGTAATTCGTCTTTATTCTTTATGTAGAGGCGGTAGAGCCGTGACCGCCCCTCCTCTGCTCGGTTGGCCGATCAGAGTGCATAGCTGTTAGACCACGGACCAGCCGTGGCCACTTATGAGCCGAGACCCACTCTGCACCTCCCGACTTCGCACATGCTACACATTCCTCCGCGGGCCTCCGCTATTTGCTGTGGCGCTGTAGAATTCGCTTAGCCGTGACGAACAACATTTTGCATTTTGCGCGTGTTTCTGGTATTTTCCTCAATAATTTAATAATTAAAGGATAGAACAGTCTGAAAAGACAACAGGGTTTATAATTTTTTTTTAATAATTCCCAGTTTCAGGCTGCTAAACTGGAATAAACATTTAATTTTTTCTCCACAAATTGCCCCCCCTCCCCTAGTCGCCGCTACTGCTGGAACCATACTCTAGTTGGGGTCTTACCAGAGACTTATATGCCCTCTCCTTTACATCATTACTACAACCCTTCAATACACGGGTTCGATTCACGACCGGGTCGGGGATTTTAACCTTTATTGGTTAATTCCATTGGTCCGGGGGCTGGGTGTTTGTGCTGTCCCCAACATCCCTGTAAGGGCTGGTTTACACGGGTAGAGTAGCGAGGCGAGTAGAGTGGATAGTAGAGCTACTAGCATCGTGTAAACGACCGGGATAGTAGCAAGTAGAGTAGAGTAGTTAGTAGGCAGTAGAGTAGAGTGGGTTTCCGCTGCGGTAAAGTAACTCTACCACTATCCTTCCCCCTCCACTGGAACCGAGCTCCGAGAGCTGGCGGAGAAGTCCGAGGACGTTCGATTTTTCAGCTGACGCGTCATTCGACTGCTGTATTTGCATGTGTGTACATACGATGGTATTACGTCGAGCGTTTATTTGGCGGCAAAATGAAGTGGACGGAAGAAGAAACTTGCAAATTTGTGGAGCTCTACAGCGAAAAAGAATGTTTATGGAACATAAACAGCGTTACTTATAGAAATAAGAATATGAGACGGGCGGCGGAAGAGGACTTGATTGCGAAAATGGGTAAAGAGGGTTTTGGGTTAACGGAACTGAAACAGAAAATAAAAAAAAATTACGATGTACATACAATCAAATACTCATGAAAATACGAAGATCCAAGAAGTCTGGAGGTGGTGCCGCAGACGTCTACACTCGAAGATGCAACATAAAATATAAACAAGTGTCAGCTGGATTTTCACTTAATATGAAGATTTCTCAAGTTTCAATGTTACACAGCGTGTTCATCATGTGTCTCGACATGTTTAAGTTAGGCAATACAATGGTGCAGGACTGTGTACATTAATCATATTAATAACATACATAGGGATCTTCTACATATCACTTGCCACTGCCGTTAATTTTCAGCAATAACAGTAATTTCCCCAACAAATTGAATAGTTTCCATATATTGTTTGGAATATCCAAAATAATTATTGTTTACAGTACAGTGTCAGATCTAGCAGCTTAAGCTCTACACCTGGGCCGTACAAGCAACAAAAAAAAAAAAAAAAAAAAAAAAACAAACAGTAATTGGGATATTTATGGCGAAGAAGCTACTGCAAATTACGCCTACGCGAGCGTAATTTACAGTGTACGTATGGCCGGTTACGTCTCAAAACTCACGTGCAAAAATTAGTAGCAAATGGTATCAAAACTCACGACTGCAAACTAATAGCTAAATTAATATTCCAATGAGTCTCAAAATCCACGACTCCGGATAGCAGGTGCCTGCGATGACGGCAGGAGGGGTGAGGTGAGCGGTGACTCACTGACCAGGCCTCTCCTGAGGCCACAATACCATTAACATTAAATTTATATCAAAAGGAAAAATACGTTATATTACCTTTAAGACCACAGAAAAATGTTTTGATGATGATAATAATAATAATAATAATAATAATAATAATAATAATAATAATAATAATAATAATAATAATAATAATAATAATAATAATAATAATAATAATAATAATAATAATACACCTCTGTGTCATTCACCGACCATTATTTTCCCCTGTGTGTTGGGGTGGCAGAGTAACATCCACAGTATCCTCTGCCTATCGTAAGAAGTGACTAAAAGGGGCCCCAGGGGTACTTACATTTTTTAGCAAAGGCCCTTGTCTTTCTTTGCCCGAAACCTTCATTTTCTCGAAGTATGTGCCACCTTCCATTTTTTCCCTCTGATTAGTATTAATAGAGGATGGCTGCCCAGTTGCACTCCCTCTTAAAACAGTAATCACCACCACCACCTTTTCCTTCATTGTTTTCAACACTTATTGATTTTTAATGAACCTTTTCACATTTTCTTGGCTGGGGAAAGAACCCCCATCATAAAATATCATCAACATCAGCGCTGTGGAGTCTTTTTTAAGTCATATAGCAACAGAACGTCAAAGATAGCGATTGGCTACTTCGCTATATTTCAGATAAAATTCTGACACATTTTAATTTATGATTTTATAAATTTGGTGAGCCAAGTAGTCAATACTACAAGTATATAACATTGCGTATCGTGTAATCGCGTGGGGGCGTGATGTAATATATTAATCTATGCTAAGTAAGGTATCTCGGAGTACATGACTCAGTCATACGTGTGGAGCATGAGTTCATATTATTTTCGGAAAGCGTATCAGGGACCGTTCATCATACTCGCCCACTTTCTGAAGGGAATGGAGATAATTTAATTTCCCTGCGATGAGATTCATGACCAAATTAATCTCTAATGAAACTAAATGAGTGAATTAACAGTCGTAATATTTAATATCGGTAAAATAAAGTTTCTTATACAAGTAAATGCCGTCTTCTGGCCTCATAATAGAACTAAGCCCCGGTAATTACTACCAACTGAAAATTTATTTTAACTAGCAGCAGGCAATATACCTCCTTTAATTTTATGTCGTCCGGCTGCATGGATACATGGTTAGCATGCTGGTCTGTGGTCCAATGGGTCCAGAGAGTCCCAGGTTCGACTCCTGGCCGGGATTTTCACTTTCATTTGTTAATTCCTATGGCTCGGGAACTGAGTGTTTGTGCCGTCTTCAGCATTGGACTTCATGGATTGCAAAAAAAGAGGCGTATTTCTATTTTTCATCTATTCACATAATTCAATCGATTATCCATCCGACACACTTACACCGAAAAATGTATTCAGGACGCAACCGATTATTCTACGCGATATAACTGAATGATATTTGAAATTCATTTGATTATTTATTCCATTATTTAAATAACCGGATGGAAGCTATTTGATTTTTAAAAAAATATCCGACTACATCATCACTAGTAGGGTGGGCACATATCCATTCAAAGAAGAACTGGTCCTGCTCGTGAGGTTTGAGACTGGCCCAGATAGAGAAACCTATTCTTGCTAATCCTCTTCTTAGAATTCGTGAATTTTGATACTCGTGAGTTTTGAGACTCGTGGGTTCTGAGACGACACACTGATGGCCAATGGGTATTCTTTCTATAACTTTTGAAATGAATTCTGTAAAATTTCATTCGGATAAGATTTAGGTTGGCTGAAATAAAAAAAAAAAAAAATGGAAATAGAAACATCACTACAGTCTAACTGGGGAAAGGAGCCCCCATATTTCTCCAAATTGCCAAGTTCTCTCAGAATTAATGCCGATGCCCCGAGTGTATCTCTCCTGCTAAGCCAGCCTCTTACCCATTCCCTTTTTTCCTCATTTACTTCTTCTTCTAACGCTTCACTAACCTCTTGCAGTGATATGTTTGTAAATGCCTTTAAACACTTCCTTACGATGTGCTTACGTCTTGACATGGTGCTACTACTGTACTCTACTCTACTGTATGACTCTACTCCCGTATGAACGATACGAGTGTCAACTCTACCAGGCAGCGGTAGAGTAGAGTAACGTGGCTACTCTACTAACTACTCTACTCGCCTCGCTACTCTACCCGTGTAAACCAGCCCTAACTCACACACCACACGTAACACTATCCTCCGCCACAATAACACGCATTTACCTACACATGCAATATGCCGACCACCCTCATCGTGGGGGTCTGCCTTACAAGGGCTGCACCCGACTAGAAATAGCCACACGAAATGATTATTACCATGTGCAGATGGGTTCGATTCCCGGCCCTGCTACGAAATTTGAAAAGTAGTACGAGGGCTGGAACGGGGTCCACTGAGCCTCGGGAGGTCAACTGAGTAGAGGAAGTGGTTTTCCGTGGTTTCCCACTTCTCCTCCAGACAAATGCCGGGATGGTACCTAACTTATGGCCACGGCCGCTTTCTTCCCTTTTCCTTGTCTATCCCTTCCACTCTTCCCATCCCCCACCAAGGCCGCCTGGGCGAGGTACTGGTCATTCTCCCCAGTTGTATCCCCGACTCAATGTCTCACGCTCCAGGACACTGCCCTCGCTGAGACCGAGGGGAAAACCAACCCTGGAGGGTAAGCAGATTAAGAAAGAAAACATAAAGGTCCAATAATACCGAGGGAAAAACCAACCTTGGAGGATAAGCAGATTAAGAAAGAAGACATAAAGGTCCAATAATACTGCCAATTTCACCAAGGGGTCTTTTTTTGGTTGTGGACAAGTAGTTGTGAGCCCGAGGGGTGTCTGTTCAAGTCTTAACGTACCGTCTACCCTCCGACTGACGAATCACCAATCACCACAAGCCCTCACTCCATGTGAACCATTCTATCCTCTTTGACATGAACATTGTGTAAAGGTTTATAATTTGAACCCAGGCGTTCGGCACGCTATCTAGTGATTAGAAATTGTATGCCATTGTATACCACCACCTCTGCTACACTACCGGCCAACATTCTTTCTTAATCTGCTTACCCTTGGACTCAGCGAGGGATCCCACCTCTACCGCCTCAAGGGGAGTGTCCTGGAGCGTGAGACATTGGGTCGGGGGATACAAGTGGGGAGGATGACCAGTACCTCGTCCAGGCGGCTTCACCTGCTATGATGAACAGGGGCCTTACGGGAGGATGGGATGATTGGAAGGGATAGACAAGGAAGAGGGAAGGAAGCGACCGTGGCCTTAAGTTAGGTACCATCCCGGTATTTGCCTGGATGAGAAGTGGGAAACCACGGAAAAACACTTCCAGGATGGCTGAGGTGGGAATCGAACCCACCTCTACCCAGTTGACCTCCCGAGGTTGAGTAGACCCCGTTCCAGCCCTCGTACCACTTTTCAAATTACGTGCCAGAGCCGGAAATCGAACCCGGGCCTCCGGGGATGGCGGCTACTCACACTAACCAGTACACCACAGAGGCGGACAGCCAACATTCTAATGGTGAAAAATTTGTTTGACCAACGGGACTCGAACCGGTTAACCCCGGTGTCAGACCATTATAGACTTGAAGCCAAACGATTATGTCCACCACACAAGTTCTTTACGAAATGTATGTAACATCAGAAAACGGTTGTGTTGAGAGACTTGAAGTACGGAGTTGAGAAAATTGAATTCGGTACCTACTATGCCGCGCGCTTAGGCGAGCGAAATTCTCGGAACTAGGCCTACCTGGTCTTGCCGCCTTACCGGAATTTCACATACGCTTTTGTTCGTGCTATTGAGAAAGGAGTGGCGGTACTCGCATTTTGCTGATTGGCGCACAGGACAGAGTGGTTCCCATAAAACACACGTGCATGAAATGTTTCAAATGTGTTTAGACATTCTTGCAAATACCGGCACTGTATATAGTGAAATCTGACCATCGTGCGATACCTACAATTGCCTACAATGAGAAATATAATACCTTCTATATTCAATTGTTATAGTTCGATTACAATGACTAGGCTACCGTAGAAATTCTACCCGTTCTTGTTCATTATAACGAGAGATTGAGGTCGGAAGACTACGTAAACCGAAACAGAATTGTATGATCTACCAGGTGCGTCTGTGTGTAAATTGTATTTTAAATTAAATATTTCGAGCTGTGCACGTTGTGTGGTAATAAACAGCGAGTGATATGTGATCGGAAATTTAGCAAATATTCAACTTGCTTGTTTGCTTGCCTCCCAAGATGTGAATAGTCTATAGTTTTCTTTTTTTTGTAGGTACGTTATGTCATCTTTAAGTATTAATTCTTTTATTCCTGATACAATATATACACATATTAAAATTTGCTTGTGGTGTGGACGAGCGCATGAAAGCAAGCAGCATGCAGCAATCCATGGCTCAGATCAGCTGATTCGACTTGGCAAAGCAGCTCTTTTGTTTTTCACATTCTCTTTGGTTTTTCACTTCGCGCGCGTCATATGTACCTTTGATATGTACTGGTTACCGGTATCTTTCTATACTGCTGTTTTATGACTGTTTTCCTATTTTGTTCCTTTGCCTGGGCTGCTTTTCTCCTCTTGTTTGTCGAGTGTTCAGGACTTTTACCAATCGTATTCACCTTTATCTCTTTGCTCCCTCCCGCTTCGTGTATTTATCCAGCTTCTTCTATATCAAGACTGGAACTGTCAAAATGAAGCTTTTTTAAATAAGGTATATTGTCACAATAGCCTCAGAGAGTTGATGCCCGCCCTCCTGGTGAAGTTGGGAAGCAGAAATGAGCTCAGAAAAAATGGATAGAGAAGAACAGGGACTAATGAGGTGAGAGCCCATTTGTTTGAAGACAGCAGTGTAAGATGATGTGGAGATTGTTCTTGTCATTTTTTGGCCTTTTCATGCTTGCCCTTACAATAACATTGCTCCCTTCATTTAAACTAACCTGTCATAGTGTTTATCTTATTTTCTTATTGTGTATTCCTTCCTGTCTCTCTGTAGCCTAGTGTGACTGAAGTTGTATTTTGTAAGGTTAGTTTCTTGTTCTGTTTTAGGGAATGTCAAACGTCCTAAAAGTGTTGTAAAAAATGTTGGAAAGAGCAGTTCTAAGCCCCATTCTTCATCAACAACAAAAGGAGCTCTATCACCATCAACAAGAGGAATTACACGTAAGCCAGCTTTTCAAAATCAAAAGCTTATCATAGTTAACAAATTAAGTTTGTGAAAAAATCTGACCTATCGCTACTCTTACACCCACTTTTTGACTATGTAGAGGTGTTTCAACATCTGCATAGGCCTATGGGTTTTTGGGAACACCACAAGCAACTGTTTTGTGAGTGAACACTACCTGACAGATGAAACCAAGCCTAATCAGGAATCTATATCCATATCATAACATACCGCTTAGTCGAACAGCTCATCTCCTTGCTCTCAAGTCTTCTCAGCCTAAAGTTTGCAAGATTTTTGTAACACTACTCTTTTGTCGGAAATCGCCCAAAACAAATCATGCTGCTTTCCTTTGGATCTTCTCAAGTTCTTGAATCAAGGCATCGTGGTGAGGGTTCCATATACTAAACCATTCGCCACGTGGGAAGGCTGTTGGCTGCGCAGTGAGAAGAGACGACAGTGTATGTCTTACTCATTTCTTGACTGCAATGTTGCTGGCCCTCCATCCCTCGCCACAGTCGACCGGAGATGCATTTCTATTTGCACGCTATTGGATGAAGGTCACTTGATTTACTAAGGTGCACACCATAGAACCATACTCTAATTGGGGTCTTTTAGAGGCATATGCCATCTCCTTCATATTCTTACTACAACCCCTAAATACCCTCATAACCGTATGAAGAGATCTGTAACGTTTCTAAACAACCTTGTGAATGTGATTGCCGCAATGTGGACCTTTACTTTCTTTATATTAACACATTGCGGATTGGGTGCTCATCACACTCCCCAACCCCTGTGCCCGGCCATTTTCTCTCTAACTTATTGCTACAGTACATGCACATAAACAAATGAGTTTAGCTTCACTAACCTTGTACTGATTATGGTGAAATTTACTGGAGACCTTTGGTAAGAGTCCTAAATGTTTCCTGGTGTGGTATCTGTTCAAGTATATTTCTGCTTATTGTTTTGGAGTATATGGTGGTTTCAGTGAGGGGATCATTTGAACAGCAGTCTTTCCAATATAACTTTTTTTACCTGTCTCATTAGTATAAACAAAGCAAAAAAATTTTGCATCTCACTACTAGTTACAACAGTCCACTTCAAGCTCTTAGGGGATATTTTGTGTGATGATGCAGTTTGCTGGTGATACAAGTTTGTCTGCTCGGCAACAAGTTCAAAGAAATCAAATCAAAATATAATACCTACTAATTTGTCAATGACCGAGCTCGATAGCTGCAGTCGCTTAAGTGCAGCCAGTATCCAGTATTCGGGTATAGTAGGTTCGAACCCCACTGTCGGCAGCCCTGAAGATGGTTTTCCGTAGTTTCCCATTTTCACTCCAGGCAAATGGGGCTGTACCTTAATTAAGGACACAGCTGCTTCCTTCCCAGTCCTAGCCCTTTCCTGTCCCATCGTCACCATAAGACATATCTGTGTCGCTGCGACGTAAAGCAAATAGCAAAAGTCGTCAATGTTTTGAGGTTCGTCAAGTCTTACTGTTATGCCAAGATCTCCTGGGAAATCCTCTAAAGTCGATGAACTATTATTTTCTGTCCATTCATCAGAAGAAATAGACATATCACTTCCATTTACACTCACAACATCACTTTTAGCCTAGTTCTCGACAACCACTACTTCACGTTGTTTTGGAAGGCGTACATCATTATCACCCGAGACACTATCATCAGAATAGCTTTCAAAACCAAACTCGCAACCGTCAATATCACTGGGGCATTCCAAATACTAGTCCGCATATAATTCATTAAGAATCTTGTCTGCACCTAAGCACATGTTCAGTCTGGGAAGTGCCATCTTACCCACCACATGGCTCCTTGAACGATGTAAACATGAGGTCGGAAAACTTAGCAAATAAATCATAAAACAGAAGAACGTAAAGTAAAGCTAGCATGGAATAAACGAAAGCTTTAACACCGAGATTCTAGTAACCTTGACATCCAGCTAGTTTCAGAAGTGTCCGGCTCCATGGCTAAATGGTTAGCGTGCTGGCCTGTGGTCAGAGGGGTCACGAGTTTGATTCCCGGCAGGGTCGGGAATTTTAACCATCATTGGTTAATTTCGCTGGCACGGGGACTGGGTGTATGTGTCGTCTTCATCATAATTTCATCCTCATCACGACGTGCAGGTCGCCTACGAGCGCCAAATCGAAAAGACCTGCACCTGGTGAGCCGAACATGTCCTCGGACACTCCCGGCACTAAAAGCCATACGCCATTTCATTTTTTTTCAGTTTCAGAAGTTTCAGCAGAAGTTGCCCAACGTATGAGTCCCGTGAAGACTAGTTTCACTTGTCTTCCGTCCACAATGCTCGGCCAGCCAAACACGAGTAAACTTGTGTCCCGTCCACAATATGTTAATGCCTAGGTACTTAGTTATTCCCATGAGCTACTTTCACAAGAAAACTAAGAGGCCTTGGTGAAACTTACAACCTGACATTTCATCTCATTTAGTGTTCCGTCATACCATTGTCTGCTGTCCATTTCACGACATTGTCGAGGTCTTTTTCCAGTCCCTCAATCCTCACAATCCTGTAAACCTTTTTCTGATCTCCATGTCCAGCCCTGCATCAGTTTGCTTTCCAAATACTTGAAGCTTTCTAGAATTTCAAGGCTTTGTCTCTTTATTTTTATAATAATTCCCTTCCCTTCCTCCTCTAGTCGCCGGGCTGAGTGGCTCAGATGGTTGAGGCTCTGGCCTTCAGTCCTCAACTTGGCAGATTCGATCCTGGCTCAGTTTGATGGTGCTGAAATACGTCAGCCTCGTGTCGGTAGATTTACTTGCACGTAAAAGAGCTCCTGCGGGACTAAATTCTGGCACCTCAGAGTCTCCGAAAACCATAAAAGTAGATAGTGGGACGTAAAGCCAATAACATTATTATCCTCTAGTCAGCAACATTCTCTTATACTTTTCCACGCTGATTTTCATTTTTTTCGTCAGTTTATGTTACCTAAATCTGAAGGATTAAGATGTCTGATACCCCAGACTGTGGAATCGGTAATGAAATTTTGTCTCCTTTGTTGTAGATAAAATCAAGAAACGTCGTAAACTTACGTCGATACCAGCAGTGGAACGTGTGGTTTTACTAAATGGTAAGTTCAAGCTCTCTCTCGCTCATGATTGAACATCTTGACCCTATGCATTTAGTGTCAATTTGTTCTGGATGTAATCTGCTGTTTCCATTGTTCTCACATTTCTGCCTCTTGTATGATCTTCCTTAACCAATTCACACGGTGTTTTGGCTCATTACAGTGATGCAGTATTTCTCACAAAATTGTACAAAATTATGTTGGGATCGTCCTAGTCATTACTATATTTTATGTCCAATTAAGACAAAACTTTACATAGACATAGACATGTTTTCGACCCGGCATACAAAGTGAAATGTTAGTTAAAAAGTAGTTGTCTTAAAAAGCATGATGAAAATTAAAAACCGTGAGATGGTGGTAATTGAATCTAGTTCTTGTAGTGTTCCTCTGTCTTTTTAGTGAATTTTAGAAATTTAGGTGTCACATCATTATTAAGACACCTTTTAAAAAAGGTTACATCTTTACCTATTTTTGCTAATTTCACTTTTATTACAGCACAGTAGAAATTAGGGTAATAATATAGTAACCAGTATGATTGTGGAAGAGAGATGTGTTCAGTACTCTTGCCAGGAACCAACCTGCCTGCTCCTAGAAGCACATTTACTTTTATAACCAAAATTACTGTTTTAGACGTCATACTCCATTGCTTATAACTGTGATTGGTTCACATATGGAAGAGGATGACGTCATTGACACCTAGGATGAGGCCAAGATTTTGTAACCAACCATTGCAGAAGAAAAAATTACAAAGTGGCCGAGGAAGTTTAAAAGGCCGCGGCGCGTACTGTCCGCACGGCAAGAAAAAAGGTAGTTTAGTAGTTGTAACGTATCTTTGCACATCCAGGCCAATCTCTGTCATGAGAACAGTGGCCCCTTCGGAGCCATACTCCCTTCGAGAGGCTCTTCTTTTTTTTTGAATCGCCACAGTGCATACTGTCCGCACACCAAGAAAAAAGGTATAGTCATATCACACCAACAACCAACAGTTGGCAGCATTGTCGATCCTCTCGGCGCTCTTTCTCAGCGCTACTAGTCCGACAGTCAACTCGCATGCGCCACCTAGTGGTGGCTCGTGTTACCAAACCTCAAGTACCGCTTACTGTAGTTTGGCCGAAATTAGCATTCTTTCTCACCTGGATGGCAATCCATCAGTAATATGAGATTCACAGTCTGTAATGTCCTGTAAAAACAATCATTGATTGTACACCGATCTGCTGTCGTTTGCTTTCATAATTGTATGAAGTGTAAATTCAGTGTTGGATGTGACAGCATCATTATTTGTTGTGAGCAGAAAATGTTATGTTAAACTTCGGCATAAATTATCTTAAAACTGCAAGTTTTCACAGGAAGGTACACCCCCTGTGGGCGGGGGATGCAGACAAAGAATACACTCACGGTATCCCTTGTCTGTCGTAAGAGGCAACTAAAAGGGGTGACAAGGGGTGATTGAATTAGAACCATGTGACAACTTGTGGTTAGTGCCATTGTGCGGGGAATACCATGGGTCGCCTGTACTTGCGAGTAGTACCACTATGTTAGGTACACAACAGGTTTGTGATTAGTAGCAACAGTGAATGGTTCATTATGAGTTTACAGTACCCGTGATTGGTACCACTATATGCGGAACACAACCGGCTTACGTTGCCTGTGATTAGTACCATTATGTGAGAAATACCACGGGTGTGGGCGTTGCCTGTGATTAGTACCACTATATGAGCAACACCATGGGTCTGCGTTGTCAGTGATTAGTTCCCACTATGTGAGGAACACCATGGGTTTGTGTTGCCTATGAGTGGCACTGTAATGTGAGAAACGCACACTGTGCGACGTACATGACTTGTGAGTAGTACCATAATGCGTGGAACATGTGAGTCTACGGTACTTTTGATTTACCATTTTGAATACCATCGTTCTACTTTACTAGCGATAAGTACAGTTATGAGGGGCCGTTGACCTGGATTTTGGACACCTTTAGAAAACAAGCATCATCAATTCAGGATTGTGCTTTGGAAGCATTTCTTTGGTCAGTAATACTATTGTTTTAAGATAGTTTCTGGGAAGGTGAGGCTTTGCAGGAAGTTCATAATCGTTGTTCATTGTTGTCTTTTTGAATTCTAGTAAGTGAATTGATTTTGGAATTATTTTTAACTTTCAACTTTCAGGGTACTTACAGGAGTTAGACAAGGCTGTAATCTTTCAACTTTGTTGTTCGTAGTTTACATGGATCATCTGCTGAAAGGTATAAAGTGGCAGGGGGTGTTCAGTTAGGTGGAAATGTAGTAAGCAGTCTGGCCTATGCTGATGACTTGGTCTTAATGGCAGATTGTGCCGAAAGCCTGCAGTCTAATATCTTAGAACTTGAAACTAGGTGCAGTAAGTATGGTATGAAAATTAGCTTCTCGAAGACTAAATTGTTGTCAGTAGGTAAGAAATTCAACAGAATTGAATGTCAGATTGGTGATACAAAGCTAGAACATGTAGATAATTTTAAGTATTTAGGTTGTGTGTTCTCCCAGGACAGTAATATAGTAAGTGAGATTGAATCAAGGTGTAGTAAAGCTAATGCAGTGAGCTCGCAGTTGCGATCAGCAGTATTCTGTAAGAAGGAAGTCAGCTCCCAGACGAAACTATCTTTACATCGGTCTGTTTTCAGACCACCTATGCTTCACGGGAGCGAAAGCTGGGTGGACTCAGGATATCTTATTCATAAGTTAGAAGTAACAGACATGAAAGTAGCAAGAATGATTGCTGGTACAAACAGGTGGGAACAATGGCAGGAAGGCACTCAGAACAAGGAGATAAAGACTAAGTTAGGAATGAATTCGATGGCTGAAGCTGTACGCATAAACCAGCTTCGGTGGTGGGGTCATGTGAGGCGAATGGAGGAGGATAGGTTACCCAGGAGAATAATGGACTCTGGTATGGAGGGTAAGAGAAGTAGAGGAAGACCTAGACGACGATGGTCAGACTCGGTTTCTAACGATTTAAAGATAGGAGGTATAGAACTAAATGAGGCCACAGCACTAGTTGCAAATAGAGGATTGTGGCAACATTTAGTAAATTCACAGAGGCTTGCAGACTGAACGCTGAAAGGCATAACGGTCTATACTGATTATGTATGTATGTTTAAATATTGTGAGTTGGATCCGCTGATTATTTTAAATTCATATTTATCCATTCATTCTTCATCATCATGTTTTGAATGCTGGTCAGTGGATGAATTTTGGACTTTTAAATTTTCATTACATTTCGTACCATTAGGGGCCAATGACCTAGATGTTAGGCCCCTTTAAACAACAAGCATCATCATCATTACCATCGCATGAAGATATAATTTTTCCCTGTTTTAAGTACTTTGAAGAAAAGTATCGCATATCCACCAGTTACTGGGAGGTGATTGGGTTGCTTTTTGGTGTGTGAAGACAACAAAATATTCAGTTCATTTTTTTCCTTCGTTTTAGTATTCCTGTTTCAATTTTAAAAGATATTTGTGTAGCTGTTGTACGTAATTCACTGTCTGTTAGGTCATCAGCCCAGAGGTTGGTTGGATCCTCAATTAGCACCACCAAAGGTTAAGCGGTTATAAGGAAACCGCAAAAACCAATGGCAGCACCAAAATGAAGCATACTAGGCAAGACGAGGAGTGAGGTAGTTTGCCATTGCTTTCCTCACTGGGTCAGAAAGTGCTATTGCAGCACGACTGACCCTATGAGCAGCACCTTTCATAACACTCAGATGCACTAGTCGTGCTCTGAATGCCATTACTCAGCACCACCCATACCCCAGCAGCTTCCATATTGTCACTGTCAATAGTAAACCACCATTCATACAGTGTATGCAAAGAAAAATGAAGTTTTCCTCATCAGGACTAGCTGTACAATAGGGAAATTTCAGAATTAGAAGGTGTTTAATTTCATTTTATCATAGAAATAGTGTGAAAATTTGATTAGCATTGTCGCGTAGTCCCTGCTTCCAGAACTTTTGTTACAAGGACAGAGGAGTGCATACGCCTATACTCAGCTGTCTAAATGTGCATGTACCGAGCTCGATAGTTGCAGTCGCTTAAGTGTGGCCAGTATCCAGTAATTGGGAGATAGTGGGTTTGAGCCCCACTGTCGGCAGCCCTGAATGTGGTTTTCCGTGATTTCCCATTTTCACACCAGGCAAATGCCGGGGCTATACCTTAATTAAGGCCACGGCTGCTTCCTTCCACTTCCTAGGCCTTTCCTATCCCATCGTCGCCATAAGACATATCTGTGTCGCTGCGACGTAAAGCAAAAAAAAAAAAAAAATGTGCATGTTGCTTACTAATTTTGTGTTGTGTTGTAAGTGCGGTGAGTGGTGTACATTAGGTCTACCTGTGACAGTACAGAAGGCGTTAATGTCTCTAATTTACAACCGGAAGGGAATTCCAATAACTAAAAATGTTTTGTGTCAAGACAATTTGTGGTGTGTTAACATGTCTGTTATAACAAATATTTCAGGTCACCTGTACATTGTCACAACACCAAGCGAGAAGGGGGAAGTCAACGTTCTCACTCCCACACTTCTGCTCTCTCTCACTTGCACACTTCCCCTCACCGGCCGTCTTCCTACCTGGCCCAATCTCTACATTACTATCACTTTGATGCTGGTACCATTTGTCATGCAACTATCCCTTGTGAATTTTCTTTCTCCCTCCCAGTAAAGAAGTACAAAATTTTCACTGCTTGTTTCCCCAATATAAACACACCTTATGACATTTTTTTAGGAACTCATATCCTATAGAAAATGTTTTCTTTTTAAGCAAAAAGATAATTAGAATTTCAGAATTTCGGTTTCATATACAGAAAAAATGGTATAAGTTAAAAGAAGAATAAATAATCTCGTGCTTAAGATTTAATTTTTTACTTTATGTATAATCTCTTACGTACGTGTACCTCAGTAATGATAATGGTGGCGTATAAGGACTGCAGTATCGCCTTAAGTGATTCTTTCAATCAATATGCTTTTCAGGTGAAGCAGAACAGACATCTTCGTTGTTCCCTCAAGGCTGGGACACTGTGTCTCTGAGATCTGGAGAAAATGTCTACTTCCACAGAGCCAGCAGAGTGTGTACCTTAGGTTGGCCGTATCAACTGAAGCCGCATGAAACTGAGGTTTGTAGCCATCCCTTGGTCTTTCATTCACCAGTACTAGCTTGTGGCTTTTGTAAAGAAAGGTGGGAACATGAACATATGATAGGATTAAAGCATAATTGCCTTGTGTTTTTCAGTAAATGAATTTAAATAAAAAATTAAATCCCATTTATATTTGATCCGCCCTCGTATAGCTGAAGAAATCTGGTTGAAAGCAAGAAATTTAAAAAAATATACCTTAACCCTTACCCCTCGAATTAAAGTTCCCTGTGTTGCCTCTACTACTCGTATTTTAAATGTACATTTTTATCTTATATGACCTGTGTTAATCTTTCACGATTTTGGAGATAGCACTTGCTTTTAAATGATGTAGTTAGACTATACATGTTTACAGCAAGCTATACTGGAGCAAATAAAAGCAATATGTGGAATTTAAGAAGAATTTTTTGCTCTTTTATTATTATTATTATTATTATTATTATTATTATTATTATTATTATTACTGTTATCACATGCCGATTGGTTTCGTTGATAATTTAGTGTACAAATTATCGCTAAACAGCAATTGAAAAACTCTATTAAGTCTCTGTTTTCATACCTCGCGGTAGTTCGTAGGCTGAAACCACTGAAAACGGCAATTTCTTGAAATCTGAATCTGTTGATTTATAATTGTGCCAGCCATCAGCATCAGGTACATGTTGGGTTACGGTACACAAACCGACCATCGTCAGTTCACTTTTAGGCATCGTGAAATGCTATTAGATATATTCATTAGGAGCAGAGGTGCGAAAATACTCTGGTTTTGTGTGTTGCCTGACATATACAACATATATATGACTAGAAGAGCACATGGCGACCATGTTTGTTTACTGTCGCTCGAGCTTTCATGTGCGTGAGTTGACAGCTAACGGGTACACTGCCATCTAAATAATAGATTTTTGACTGACTGTCAAATAGTATCTGGCTTCTACAAAGTTCCACACGGAACCAAAAGATGGCAGTACAGTATATCATCGTGTATATTGTCGGCCAAGAGATGGCAGACCAGCGGTGGGCGATAAAATGCCATGTCGGGTCTGCCCCGACATGCGACCGGAACGGGAATATCGTAATGTCGGGCCTCACCCGACAGACAAGTGGTAAAGGTTAAAGTTCTTTAATGTTATAAGATTTTTAATTTTTGTCTGAAAAATTTATTGAAATGGAGTTATTCCCATCTGGCATAAAATCCTTCAATTGTTGTTATCCATCACTTTGCTGAAAAAAGTCATAATTCGTCCTTGTAACTTGTTGGCAGGTCAGTCACACTATTCCAGTGTATGCACATCCTGGTTATACTAGAGGACTGCATTACTGGAGAGATTTTGAGGCAAGTTTCCATTTCTTATACAAGAAGTGGAGGCCTCCGAGCCCATCAGAGACTGATGCTTACTTGGCTGAAATTTCTGCTGTAGATAAATTGAGGAGATCTACCAAAGATGAAGATGAAAAGCTTGAAGAATTACTAGGTAAGTGAAAAGTAGATTAGTAGAACGTAATGTGGAAGGTTTAGAAATTAATCAGACAGGCCCAGAATGTACAGGGTCTTCGAAAAAGAATACCCATGTTTTAAACATTTGCTGCTTCAAGTAGGATAAACATATTGAGGTAATGTTGATCTTAAACTGAAGAAAAAAGGATTGAAGTTCTTTTACTTACCTTAATAAATTAATCAAATCGATACTCAGTGTCTTGCCTTGTACAGTGGAGCATGTCTTGAGTTTGAACTGATAGTTGTGATGGCATTTGCCTGAGATGCATTAAATCATGTACATTCTCACCATAAAGGACATTCTTAACCTTTTCACGGCCAGGCAAACCCTCTAAGCCAAGTTATTTATGGCTGGATGAACTTTCCTGATGCCAGCTTCAGTCGAGGAGATAATGAAGATGAAACGAATGATGGGTAAACGGAGAAAGTTGGCCGTATGGTTAGAGCCGAACACTTGTGAGCTTGCATTCGGGTGATAGTCGGTTCAAACCCCACTGTCGGCAGCCCTGAAGATGGTTTTCTGTGGTTTCCCATTTTCTCACCAGGCAAATGCTGGTGCTGTACCTTAATTAAAGCATAGCTGCTTCCTTTCCACTCCTACCCCTTTCCTTTCCCATCATCACCGTAAGACCTATCTGTGTTGGTGCAACATAAAGAAACTTGTAAAAAACTAAAAATTGAAAAAATGGGTAAGAACGTGGAAGGAATTGGTTGTGATTTATGAATAGGAACTGTTCCAACATTTGCCTGGAATGGGAAAGGGGAACCACAGAAATACATTATCAGGACACCCGATTGTGGGACTTGAACCTACTCGCCCATGTACTTCATACATGTTAACACGCACGGCTACTCCGCTGGTTGATACTGTTACTGAAATATAATATAAAACTGGTGACATCCGAGGAGGTGTTGACAATTCCTCATCACAATCATCATTTCCACTTTTTCTGACACTTTCTTCTAGTTCAGAGTATCGTCCCCTATATATTCTCCATCTTTCCCATCAAACGTTTCTTTCTGGAATGACTATTTATGAGTAAACACTCAGTTCCTTTGTCAACAAGAGATGAATGTATAATTCAATATGCCATGATAGCTACACGATAGCGGGAAAGTTGTTTCACTCCAACAAAGTCGAAATAACATCAAATCGCTTTTTAAACATGCTTTATGAAGCTGATAGATTATAGTATATGGAGATTAACTTTACATTGGTGTGATGATTGGAGAAAGAATTATAAACAATTTCAGATATACTGATGATACAACCCTGCTGGCAGAAACAGAAGAAGATCTAAAGCTTTTAAGTTTCTGTCTCAAGGATGAAGGTGCAAAAATGAGCGCCTATCTCAAAATTAAAAAGACCAAAGTTATGACTATGGATGAGTGTGGTACAGTTTGTCTAAAGGTAAATGGGGAGGAGATTGAAAGTGTGGGGGATTTCATCTTCTTAGGAGCCAAAATCAGTCAAAGTGGAAATTGCGGTCCTGATATCAAAAGACTGATTTTGCTTGGACGAATCACTATGATGACAGTCTCTGATCTGGAAGAGCAGAGATATCAGTTTGGCTGCCAAGTACAGATTAGTCAGTGCGATTATATTCCCACTGTTCATGTGTGGATGTGAGAGGTGGATGCTGAAACAGCCAGACAAAAGGAAGATCAACGCTTTTGAGCTCTGGTGTTGTCGAAGACTCTTGCGAATACCATGGACTGCAAAAATCACCAATAAGGCAATTTTAGAGCACATCAAGCCCCATATGTCATTGGTTGGTAAGATTATGAAGCTGAGACTAGCATACTTTGGCCACGTTATGTGATCAGATGCATTGGAGAAAGCAGTCATGATAGGAATGATCAGCGGTACCAGGAAGACAAGGTTGCCAGAGGACTTGGTTAGACATCATTAAAACAGACACAACCCTCACCCTGGAACAACTGCAGGAGGCAGTGTGGAACAGGAAACTTGAGGAGTGCTAATTCATAGAATCGCCAATGGTCAGATTCGACTGAACGGATGTGATCATCATCATCTGCCACAGAGAACTTCTTTGAACATTTCCATGGAAATTCAAAGCATGACATTATATCCCGTACATATATGAGCTTGGTGCAGTAGACACTGCATTCTGAAACGTATGTATACGGGTTTGGCATTGAGTAGGTTAATATATCCCCAGAAGAAGTCCATTGGAGTGAGATCAGGGCTTCTATGTGGCCAGTGAATAAGACCACCTCTACCAGTACAACAATTTGGAAACAGAGCATTCACACACTGTACAAAAAATTATATAATCATTCAAATAACAGTATAAACTGACTGACTGACCGACCTACTGACTGACTTTGCTTTTTAGTTCTCAATCTTCTAAGCGTTATAAGAGTTAGTGTTCCATAAGGTGGAACCTATAAGAAGGAAAACTTCTGTTAAAATTGTGGAGAAAATTGAGATTTTGGCGTAAAATTATGAAATGTCTGGCCGCGTGGTCTGATGAAGTAGTGTGTGTGATGTGACTGGTGGTAATCACACTACTGAACGAAAGTTGTAGCGGACGGCACGCTGCTAGTGTAGAGGTGGAGAGGGAGTAGGAAGGGTTGGATGGTGGGAGGGTGACTTACGGGATACGTGGTTCGAAATTTTATTTTAAACCTCCTTTAACAGAATATTATTTTTTGTGATATCTCACACAAATTGTAGGTAGGATTACTTATTGATCAATGTCAATATATAGGTTCTCGAGATAGCTTAATAGTAAATAGGTCGATGTAAAATAGTCGTATCTTTCTCTGTAGATTGGAAAGAGTGTCCAAAATTGGCCATGCGTTGACCCATTGCCGATAATTTATTGTATTTTATAGCATTAAAATATTCTTGATAACTGATAATAAGGGTCCTTGCAATTGGCCGATATAACGTGCATTACATTTAGCACATTTGGGTTTATAAACTCGTGAATTTAGTAATTTATTGGAAGTGTTAATAGTGTGGGTATTAAAAAATAGATTGTAGTAATATATATATGCGTTAGGCCCTCTAAGGAGCACGTAGAACCATTAGTTAGCATTCTTCTTCTTGTTTCTCTTATCCTCCCAAAACTTCTTCATCCTCGCACTGTGAGTCTGTCGTCTTTCTTGAGTCCATGCCTCCTGGAGTTTCAAGTTTCTTGTACATTGTCTGGCTGCAAAGCTGTGCAAGTTAATTTTGTGTCTAAATGTAGCCCGTGTAGTTGTCAGTGGGTCAACGCCGACTTCTGCGAGATCTTTTTGGGTGTCAGCAAGCCACCGTACTTTATTTTGTCGGGTTCCGCTGATAATGAGGAAGATTTTCTTGGTCAGTCGCGAGTCGTCCATTTGTGCTAGATGTCCATAGAATTGCATACGTCTTTTCTGGGCGATTGAAGTGAATCTTTCGATCAGCGAGTAGAGTTCTTCCAAGCTTTTTCGCATCCATATTCCATCTTGGAACTTTGGTCCAAATATTTTCCTAAGTATTTGCCGTTCCATTTTCTCGATGCCATTGATATTGATGGTCAGTGTTGATGTTTCAATCGCGTAGAGTGCTTCAGGAAGAACTAGTGTATGGTAGTGACGCAGCTTGGCTTGGATGGAAAGGGATTTCTTATTGTAGATATTCCAGGTGAGTGTATAGGCTTTACGTAATTTTTCGGCATGGGTTTTGTTGGCTATCCTGTCGTTACCAGTGCTTCCGATAATTTCACCTAAGTACCTGAAATGTTTAACTCGTGTGATATTGCCATATTTGGTCCCAAGTGATTCCATACTGGTGTTCTTGGAGTCCATGTATTGTGTTTTCTCATATGATATTTGGAGGCCAGTCTTAATAGCAATCTCATGCAGATTCTCAAGAGCGGTTCTGGCTTCCTCGGGAGTGCGGGTGATTATTGCTAGGTCGTCAGCAAAGGCAAGACACTTAATATTGATTCGCTTATCTCTCGTTCCCATATTTATTTTGTGTACTTCTTTCTCCCATGTTCTAACGATCTTATCTAGTACAAGATTGAACAGCAGTGGAGATAATCCATCACCCTGCCTCACGCCTGTTCTTATCTCAAATTATTCGGAGATTTCGCCCATGAATTTCACTTTAGAAGTTGTGTTAGTTAAAGTCTGTTGGATTAACTTCGTTGTTTTGTTGTCAACACCATATTCATGAAGTACATCTAATAGGGTGGCACGGTCATTCGAGTCGTAAGCTTTTTTAAAGTCAACAAAAGTGACCACTGTTCGAATTGATTGGCGATGTTGGAGAATCATCTTGAGGTTCCAGATCTGTTCTGCTCATGATCGGTGAGGTCTGAAGCCCGCCTGGTATTCTCCAATCTTCCATTCTATCTGTTGTTCTAATCTGGTACAGAGAGCACGAGAGAATACTTTGTAAGCAATTGAGAGGAGAGAGATACCTCGGTAATTGTTAGGATCTGTCTTGTCACCCTTTTTGTGTAGAGGATGAATCAAAGCAGCTGTCCACTCTGTAGATATGATTTCGCTCTCCCATATATCCGCAATGATGGCTTGTAATCGATCAATAATGACCTCACCTCCGATCCTGAGCATCTCAGCAGTTACACCATCTTCCCCTGGTGCTTTGTTGTTTTTCAGATTTAATACAATATTCTGTATCTCGTCATGTGTTGGTGGAAGTGAGTCATGGTTTGGGGTGGATATGCTGAATTGCAGTTTTTCGGCAGGAGGTTCACAGTTATGTAACGCCTCAAATACTGCTTTAAGATGTCACAGTTGGCTTTTGTATTCGGTTCAAGTGTTCCATCGATGCGACGAAAACAAATACTAGGGGGTTTGTAGTTAGTCAGTTCTTCTCTAAAAGTTCTATAGAAATTTCGAGTGTTGTTCCTTTTGAAATCGTAATCGATTTCCGACAATCTATTGAGGTGATATAGATGTTGATTTTGTCCTGAATAAGCAAATTTATAATACCAATATAAATGGTCCGTTATTGGACATTATAAATTTTCCAGCTAGCTCATTTTTGGTTGCCAGCGTTTCGCCCTCGTGTGCTAGGGCGGGCTCATCAGTTGGTACCTAGCACACCTACCAATACGCTGGCCAGTGCATACCATGGAGGCCACTGCGTAGGCTAACTGGAGCCACCGGCAGTGCCAATGCACTAAGAGACTTTGTCTCATCACTAAAAATTGATGCCTGCTTGGCCATCAGCTGATATAGATGTTGATTCCCATAGGGAATCTGAAATATTTGTCCTGAATAAGCAAATTTATAATACCAATATAAATGGTCCGTTATTGGACATTATAAATTTTCCAGCTAGCTCATTCTTGGTTGCCAGCGTTTCGCCCTCATGTGCTAGGGCGGGCTCATCAGTTGGTACCTAGCACACCTACCAATAGGGTATGCACTGGCCAGCGTATTGGTAGGTGTGCTAGGTACCAACTGATGAGCCCGCCCTAGCACACGAGGGCGAAACGCTGGCAACCAAGAATGAGCTAGCTGGAAAATTTATAATGTCCAATAACGGACCATTTATATTGGTATTATAAATTTGCTTATTCAGGACAAATATTTCAGATTCCCTATGGGAATCAACATCTATATCATCTGATGGCCAAGCAGGCATCAATTTTTAGTGATGAGACAAAGTCTCTTAGTGCATTGGCACTGCCGGTGGCTCCAGTTAGCCTACGCAGTGGCCTCCACGGTATGCACTGGCCAGCGTATTGGTAGGTGTGCTAGGTACCAACTGATGAGCCCGCCCTAGCACACGAGGGCGAAACGCTGGCAACCAAGAATGAGCTAACTGGAAAATTTATAATGTCCAATAACGGACCATTTATATTGGTATTATCTATTGAGGTGGTAGGTACGTTTAACTCGTCTAATAGTTTTGGCTGTTCGCTTCTGTATTTCTATGAAGTTACTCCAATTTTCTAGTGTTTGGTGACTATGCCAATTCTTCCAGGCTTGCATGCGGGATTCCAGAGCTCTATTGCAATCGGCAGTCCACCACCTGTGTTTACGTTTTCGTGGAGGTTGGCCAAGTTTTTGCCCTGAGTCTTGAATGGTTGCAAGAAGGGTGTCCCATGTTTCTGTGTTAGTCTGCATTGATTCTATGAATTCCTGTGCGTGATCTTTTAAGTATTCTGGATCAGTGCGTGGTATTTTAGGTTTCTGATAACTTTTCCGGTTAGGTCTGAAGCGGACTTTGATTTGTGAAAGATGGTGGTCGGACTCTACGTAACCCTTGCGAACTCGCACATTCATGATTTCAGGAGAGTATTTTCTTGTGATGGCTACGTGATCAATCTGGTGTTGATTGGTGATTTCCAAGTGGTCATTTTACACGGAGGTTTCTTAAAGTGTGTGGACATTATTTGGAGGTTAGCCATTCTACATATGTTGATTAGGCGATGTCCATTGGCGTTAGTCTTCTTGTGTGCTGAAAAGCACCCAATGATGCTTCTGTAGTCTTGTTCCCTGCCGATTTGTGCATTGAAGTCCCCAAGGAGAATTTTAACGTGATGCTGAGGTATCTTTTGAAAGCTATACAGTGCACTCCTGATAATTCGCGGTAATTATTGCACGCACTTCCGTGAATTATCGAAAACCGCGAATTATCCAGTCATTTTTAATTCTGGTAAAAACAAAACCATAGGTTAAAATAATGAAATGTATTTTATGGACAAGCAGAAAATAATTATAACACTTCACATTGTATTGTAAGACACACTAGAGAAAAATTACAAAATGCCATGGGGATTATGTCAACATTCGTATCTAACGAAAAAAATCGGTCATCATTTTTTGTTTCTTGGATGATTGTTCATTTTTTCTAATTTTGGATCCTACATTTCTCAAGAAAACAATATCTGAAAATGAAAATTCATCTCTATTTTCTATGTAAGAGATAAGTGTGTCTATAGAGACACTAGCTTGGCTGTGAGAAACTTTCGGAGTTTCTGTTGCATCACTCCCACACTCGCTATCATCTGAATCTCCATCTTCCACACCAACTGTCAAATTCCGTACAATATCCTCCTCACTTTCATGTCTGAAACCATAATCGTCCTTATCGACGTGTAACCACTCAATAATGTAACTTTCTTCTGCATCTTGGCATTTATCCAGGTTTTTCAGTAATGATATCATCGTAGCGAGACTACGTTGCCTGTTCAAAATATCGTCACTGAAGCCGGCAAATGCTTCTCCTAGAACAGATCTCCATGATCGTGCGAGCGTAGTAGCGGTAATTTTGCCCCATGACTTATTGACTGTATGAAGAGCATCCAACAAACTGAAGTCCTTCCAAAATGTTGGAATATCGATGCCTTCCTCAACCAATTGCTGTAACCGAGATGACCTGTAGTTCTTCTTTAAAGCAGCAATAACGCATTGGTTCATAGGTTGGAGAATAGAAGTTACATTAGGGGGAAGGTATTTCAAGTAAATAACACCTTCTTTAAGTTAACTTTCATGTGGATGAGAAGAGCACTGCTTTGATTAGCAGTGACTTTTAATTAGGTCGGCCGTCACTTGTTTCACAAAATGATTGTGAAACCAGTCCTTAAATATCTGTGTGTTCATCCACGCTGCCTTTTGATGGTAGTACTGCAAAGGTGCATTCTCTCGTTTAAAACAACCGGGTTTTCTGGATTTCCCTATCGCTAATAATTTTAATTTATGATCACCACTTGCGTTAGCACACGCCATAATGGTTATTCTTTCCTTGCTGTTCTTGTTGCATCACTAATGTTCGGGACGGTAAACATTTCCAATACAACCCTGTTTCATCTGCATTGTAAAGTTGTCTAAGGTCAAGCTCTTCTTTTTCAGTGAATGATTGAAATTCCTATGTGAACTTTTCAGCAGCACTCGTATCTGCGCTGAGACACTCTCCGTGAATAACAATTTCTCGTATTCGTAGCGTTTCTTAAACCACATAAGCCAGCCAGAAGATGCTTTAAAATCACCTTGTAAGCCAAGAGCATTGTGAAAATGTTTTGCTTGCTCAGCACACATTGGGCTGGACACAGGAATACCTTCTGCTCATTTTTTATTAAACCACCGTGTCATGGCTTTGTCCAGATTTGCATAGTCCGATGTTCTCATTGATTTCCGGGAGGTGAACGATCACAATTCGCATAAAATTTGATGTGGATTTGCTTCTTCATGTCTCTCACTGTTGTTTCACCCACACTAAATTCGCAGGCTAACTTTGATGATGCCTCGCCTTTCTCCATTCTGTCTATTATTTTCAGTTTTTCATCGACAGTTAATCTTTTATATTTCATTTTTTGACCATTCATATTGAAAACTCTTACTACTGAGTTATTCGAAACTCCGAAAAGACTTCTGCACTCTGTTCACACTTCTCAAATAGCCTCAATAGCCTCGCTGTTGGCGCACCTACCCTTCACTTGGCTTACAGTTCAGCGACCTTGGGCTGTGGGGAAAGGGGGGAGGGGGGTAAATTCCGAGTGCATTCCTCTATCATTGTCTCTGCCTTCAAGATTATGGTAATCTGTGCTGTGCGGTGCACCGCAACATGCTTGAATGTTTCCAAGTTTGCAGCATTTTGGCAGCAGTGTGCATATAAGCCTACTGTACATCATAGAGAAACGAAGTCCAGTCTCCGCAAATATCAATGATTTCGTCTCCACGCATCGCATTAAAATTCTTGTAGCCGGGCTGAGTGGCTCAGACGGTTGAGGCGCTGGCCTTCTAACCCCAACTTGGCAGGTTCAATCCTGGCTCAGTCCGGTGGTATTTGAAGGTGCTCTAATACGACAGCCTCGTGTCGGTAGATTTACTGGCACGTAAAAGAACTCCTGCGGGACTAAATTCCGGCACCTCGGCGTCTCCGAAGACCGTAAAAGTAGTTAGTGGGACGTAAAAACAAATAACATGAATAATATAAAATTCTTTTAAACTAGGCAGAGATAATTTTACTCAGTGTGATGATTAGTGGGTGTAAGAATTAATACTTTAAAAAATAACTCTCCGAGACCCGTGAATTAAACGCAAAGCGAATTATCGAGAGTGCACTGTATTAATGTTGTGTTTCTTAAATATATTTGTAATGTGGTATATTTTACCATTATTGAAAATAAACAAAGTGTGTCATTTTCTTAATAGGTTGACTAACTGACACATGGATAATATTTTCATGATTTACAACCTTTCAATAATAATGTGTTGTCGGTTTCAGGACTATCGAGTCCGAATTCGACTGCAGATGAAGACATTGCAAACCCTGTTGGAGGAGCAGCTCTTCACAGAATTGAGCTAAGAACATGTGCACATTCATCTATGTTTAATGAAGATGATGAACTGAGTTCAGATGACGACTTGTCGAACGTCCTTTTTCCAGAAGATACCTTTCAGGCAGATGAAAACCAATGTCTTCCTTCCGAAAACGTAAGGAAATTGCCTTGCCAATCATTGCAAGATTTTCTAGGGTGTACATTTATTATTATTATTATTATTATTATTATTATTATTATTATTATTATTATTATTATTATTATTATTATTATTATTATTATTATTATTATTATTATTATTATTATTATTATTATTATTATTATTATTCGAGAGCGAATCAAAAAGTAAGTTACACTGCCAAGTTATGGCCATTTATAAATCCACCTACACGTAGGCAACATGGCTATGACAACGTACAATGTAAGTTCACTTTTCCACGTAATCCCCAAGAGACTATAAACATTTCTCGGAGTGGTCACCCAACTTTTTGATTCTGGATGTCTGGTAATCACCTCCAGACAGCTGCTTTCACCTGTTCATAGTCCACCGAGAACGTGTTTCAGCTTACTGAACACATCACTATCAAAGTGTAGAGATGGGTCCACCTATTCAATACCATTACAGAGATGCCATCTATTACGATTCAATCGTAATAATTACGAATCACCCAATATAATTACGCCTTTACGAATGACACACCACAAATTACGATTTTTTGTTGATTTTTAAATCTAAGTGTATGAAGTGTTCAAAAGGATACACAAGGCGTCTTGAATTCTCAGAATATTATTTTCAGATTTCTCAGTAATAATTTATACCCCTTTCCTGTCCCTTGTTTAAGAATATTTCGAGTTTTCACACGCCGTCACATGATCAGACTTCCATGCAAGTATGCGAGTTCTTTTGTCTTTGTTTTGTTGGTAAAGTGATGACAAACTCCGTTTAATTGTGAATACTGTGTGCGTGACTGTTGAAGAAATATTCATTGCGATTTTGGTTGCCAAATTTACGACATGCGAAAGGTTTGAAATAATGAAGCGATTTCTTGTGCAGGAAATGACGTTACCGTGACTAGTGACGCTAGTAATAAATATAGTTGAAAAATTTAGGGAGGTATACTCCGAAGAATGGCCGTGTTTAATGCGTTCCTCAAAATCTCATTCACACGTGTTTTGTAGTGTGTGTAGCCGCGGTGTTTCGGATGCGCATGAAGAAGAAGAACAAGACTGAATTTCGTGCTAATATGAACTCAGAACTGTTAAGTGCTCTGTTAGTGCAGAGGATGCACATGATATGAAAAGAAAAAGCACGTCACCAGTGTACGTTTACCAAACAGCAACTACAAGCTTTAAATGATATGTAAGTTAGTAAGATCACAAAAAAAAAAAAAAAAAAAATCTACGACTGCCCCTGCCCCTGCCCCTCGTGCCCTACGGCTGCATTACGATTTACCTTTCTTGAAAGTTGGCATCTCTGCCATTATCTTGTATGATGTCTTATATAATTGGGACTAGTTTTGACCCCATATACACTGCGTCATCTTCAGTCACGATCCAATTGGAAAAATATATGATCGTATAAAACACACAATAAATTAAACAATCTGGTATGTCTCAATTTACAATCCAAATTTTAAAACATTGATGGAATCCGAACAATACATTCAAAATTGAAATCAGCTGACACTTCAAAACTGCTGCTGTTGGTGTCGTCGCCATGTTCCTGAGTTGATCTGGGAGTTGGTATTCCCCATCTGCATAGACGAGCCATTTAGTTTTTAAATTGTTTTGTACAATAGTATTATGGGTAATAGTTTGTTGAAGGGGAACATTCATAACTTGAATATGTATTCCTTTTCATCAGATGTAGTGATCTGTTGTTTAATTTTGTTTTGAAGTGAATGTCTCTATGTTCTCTGTAAATTATGTGCATTTGGCATGGACACCAACACAGATTCCTGGGTTATTATGACATCCCGGGGGTACAGATAATACAATACCCTGATAAATCAAAAGAAATATGTAGCATCACGATCCATGTCCAACAATATGGCAGCTGATTTAGCACCCAGTTTTATGACCATAAATATCTGCAAGATATGTACAGTAAAACCTTGTTTATCCGGACTGGGACCAAAGGCAATCCAGACAATTGAAAATCCAGATAATCCGGGTTATGTGTGTAATCATCATCATTAGTCGTTGTGCTCATTACTGAGCGTCGTGACCTCATAACTCCATCATTTCCTTGTTGCAACCTTGACAAGATGTCTCCATCCAGAGCGGTTTTCACATTTCGTTAGTATGACCTGAAGTGGTAGCCCAGTGATCTTCTTTGCCTGATCTATCCATCTGCTTGCTGTTCTTCCTCGTGGTCTACTGCCTTCAATTTTGCCTTGTAAAATTACCTTTTCCAAGTTCTCTCCGTCTCGTCTCAAAATGTGGCCAAGGAACTGGAGGTAACGTTCACTCACACGGGAAGATAGACGTTTCTTGATGCAGAGTTCTTCCAGAATGGAAACATTAGTTCTTTTTTCTGTCCAGGATACACGTAGCATTCTCCGCCAACACCACATCTCAAAGGCATCAATGTGCTTTCTGTCTTTAGCATTCACGGTCCAGGTCTCACAGCCGTACAAAAAGACGGAGAACACTAGTGATTCTACCAAGCGCATCTTCGTGGCTTTTGATATTGCCCGGTTCTGCCAGATCTTAGTAAGTTTAACCATTGCAGCACGACCTAAGACAATACGTCTTTTTACCTCTTTATCACAGTTTCCCGTGTCGTTGATGACAGACCCCAAGTATACAAATTCCTTAACTATATCCAGGTCTTTTAGGTATCCCGTAAGTTGGATTTCACCTTGCCGATCAACTACCATTAGTTTGGTCTTTTTTTTTTTTTTTTAATAAGCAAAACAAAATCCTTAAATAAGCACACTTACCGGTTATTACGATAAAAAACGAAGTATTGCAACTAAATTATGTACATACTATTATCAACAAGACGTTAAAAATTATACAAATCTTAATTGCATAAAATCACATAATTTCTTAACAAAGAATTGGTTCACTGTCTTCTGTTTCAAACGCATGTGACCTTTGAATGAATCACGGTCACTCAAACGTTTTATCATTAATAGTTCAGCCGGAGTGGTGTTGGGCTGACGCCCCAAGTACGCCATGATGTTTGTCAGCTGGTGCGCAGCATCTGCATGTGTCCGCTGTTGCGGTGTGATCACCCCTCCTCGTTCACTTCATCTTCTTTCTCACTGTCTGTTGTAGACGTGCATGCCGCTACAATTCCTTCTTCCATCATAGTCATACCACATCAGCACCATGTAACATTCCAGTAAATCTTCCTTAAACTCAACAAAAAGCATTTTACAGTACAGTATTACCACAATTTATGTACAGTCTATACAGGAATTGTACCTCAAATAAAAAAAATAAGCGAATATTTGGCATATATTCTTGTTTATCATCAACATCATCATCATCATCATCATCATTTTCATTTCCCGTTGTCCAGCTCCTGCCAGGTCAGGGTGTTGATGGCACTTCTTCACCATTGCCTCTCCTTCCACCACTCTTTTTCAGTGATTGTATTCCAGTCCAGTCTTCTTTTTTTATATTATTCTTGACAGAGTCCATCCATCTTGCTCCGAGCCTCCCTCTTACCCTCTTTCCTTCTGTTTTAGTCTCGAACACTTGTGTTGGTATGCTTCCCTCCTCCATCCTCATAACATGTCCAAACCATCTCAATTTATTCTTCTCCATCCTATCTCTGTTTTTCTACCCCTATCTGTTTTCTGACCTCAACATTTCTTACTCTCTTTCTCCTTGTCTTCCCTTGTCTTTCAATGACGGTGAAATCCTGACATTCACCTCCCCACAGTAGAGAGGGGGCAATGACTGCATATAAAAATAATATTTTATATGCAGGCGGCTAACGAATGAAGGGACCGATTATCTCCCGGTATAAGGAGATCTCCTATACTAAGTGCCAACACTCTCTTTGAGAGTGGATGAGCGGGTATGGGTAAGGGCACTCTATTGTCCCGGGGACAAGAAATTCTTCCCAAAGGCGGAGGAACCAGTTTGGTCAATGGCATTAGGATGCAGAAGGCAATAGGAAACCACTGCATTAAAGATCCTGAGAGATATTCCAATAAATCCACATGGCATGGCTGCAACGTCAAGATCGGAGCTGGCCGTGTGGATCGTCTACCTCCGTTTGGAGACGACGGCTTAAGAAGAAGAATGCATACATTAATATAGGGGTATAGTACATCTTGTACATTATCTTTTTACATCTCATAGGAACTTCTCTGTTCCACACCAGGCTCCTTACATTCTGGCAGAACATATTTCCGGCTTGTTTTCTCCTGCTGATCTCCTTATCCAACCTTGCATCTTGCATTATTTCACTTGACAAATATTTGAAGCATTCAACAACCTCAAGATTTTGTCCCCTGGTACTAACCATTCCTTCTCTTTCTCTTCTCATCACCACTGTTTTGCTCTTCTCCACACTGACTTTTATACCATATTTGTCAGTATTGTCATTTAAAGTCTCTATGGCTCATTCCACGTTAAGAAAACAGTATTGCTCTTACGGGCCTACAACGAGTGAACTTACCCCCCTCTGAGACACCCATAATTCATCGTGATTAAGGGATATTATACTGTACTTTGTAATGTATTATGAAAAATAGATAAAAAGGATGGGGCATTTTTGCTCATCAGATATTAAAAATAACTATGTATGTATGTTGGGTATTCAGCCCGAAGGCTGGTTTGATCCTCTGCAGCTCTGCCAACAGCTGTCATAAATAGCCTAGGCGTCACTGAAGAGGCGTACTAGGGAAATGAGGAGTGAGGTATAACTATATAACATTTTATTTTTCATAAATACATTCGTAGGGAGGAAGTACAATGGCGGGAACAGCCATCGCTTCGTTGCCTTGCTTCATTTGCTTTCTATGTCGCTTTGGTACAAGCATCTGTGAACCGCGGGCGTACTTGTCTTGTATTGAGTGATAGTTATGGAATAAGCCTATGTGTGTGATTTCTTTCTTTTAACATTAATACCGTGATTTTTTTTGTAGAGATGTCGTTTACAGTATTTATTTGTTGCGTGTGTTTTTCAGCCTTTGTATTAGTGTAGAGGCCTAATTGTATTCTGTTGAGTGAGTGTTATATGATTAGCCTACATGTGTGATTTCTTCCTTTGAACATTAATAGTGATTTATTTGCATTATGGGTGAGAACGTCCATAAAAATAAGCAGGGAGAGAGACTTAGGAAGAAACAAAAGCAAACTGTGCTTAACGTACTTAATTACTTTTCTCTCTAAAGGATCCAGATAAAAGTCTCAGCTGGGTGGTTAAAGAAACTGCTGAAGCAACAGGCATTTCTGAGAGGACTGTTTATAAAGTGCGATCAGTAGCCACTACAGGACCTTTGGCTTCTCCAATTCAAACTAGAGAACATAAAGCACCACCGAAAGACAGCAGGTCAGTCAAGTTCAATGATTTTGTTCGCAGTGGTGTAAGACGTAAGGTGCACAAGGTTTTCTTTAAAAAACCACCTCCAACCTTGCAGCAAGTCCTACAGTCCTTGAATAATGATAAAGACCTTCCCGAGTTCAAAAGAACAACTTTGTATCGTTTGTTGAGAGACATGAGTTTCCAGTACGGAAAGAAAAGGAATTCAGCTCGTTTGACGGAAACAGAGGACATTATATCTTGGCGTCACAAGTATCTGTCAACAGTTAAGAAATATCGAGACGAGGGAAGGAACATCCTTTACACTGATGAGTTATGGGTTAACACAGGGCACACTGTTGGGAAAGAATGGAAAGATAAGACCATTTCAACTCCACAGGATGCTTTTCTGTTAGGACTCTCTTACAGTCTTAAGTCACCTACAGGTCGTGGTCCTGATGTATAAATTAAGTACGTAATCTAGGTCCTACTTGTTCAAGAGGCAAACATTCTTGCTTTGATATATGTTTCCAGCAAAATCATAACTCTCATGTTTCTTGTACATAAGTAAAAACAAAATTTGATGCTGTGCTGCAGATATGTTGTCAAGTACCGTTTGGTTTAGCTTTATTGCTGAAAAGTGGAAATAATGTTCAGAACATTTCTTAGCAGGTAAAGTAGGGGTCCTCATGCTACGAGAAAATGTAACATACATACATACATTATCATTATAGACTGTTATGCCTTTCAGCGTTCAGTCTGCAAGCCTCTGAGAATTTACTAAACGTCGCCACAATCCTCGATTTGCAACTACTGTTGTGGCCTCATTTAGTTCTATACCTCTTATCTTTAAATCACCGGGCGAGTTGGCCGTGCGCGTAGAGGCGCGCGGCTGTGAGCTTGCATCCGGGAGATAGTAGGTTCGAATCCCACTATCGGCAGCCCTGAAGATGGTTTTCCGTGGTTTCCCATTTTCACACCAGGCAAATGCTGGGGCTGTACCTTAATTAAGGCCACGGCCGCTTCCTTCCAACTCCTAGGCCTTTCCTCTCCCATCGTCGCCATAAGACCTATCTGTGTCGGTGCGACGTAAAGCCCCTAGCAAAAAAAAAAAAAAAATATCTTTAAATCGTTAGAAACCGAGTCTAACCATCGTCGTCTTGGTCTACCTCTACTTCTCTTACCCTCAATAGCAGAGTCCATTATTCTCCTAGGTAACCTATCCTCCTCCATTCGCCTCACATGACCCCACCACCGAAGCCGGTTTATGCGTACAGCTTCATCCATCGAGTTCATTCCTAAATTAGCCTTTATATCCTCATTTCGAGTACCCTCCTGCCATTGTTCCCACCTGTTTGTACCAGCAATCATTCTTGCTACTTTCATGTCTGTTACTTCTAACTTATGAATAAGATATCCTGAGTCCACCCAGCTTTCACTCCCGTAAAGCAATGTTGGTCTGAAAACAGACCGATGTAAAGATAGTTTCGTCTGGGAGCTGAGTTCCTTCTTACAGAACACTGCTGATCGCAACTGCGAGCTCACTGCATTAGCTTTACTACACCTTGATTCAATCTCACTTCCTGGAAGAACACACAACCTAAATACTTGAAATTATCAACCTGTTCTAGCTTTGTATCACCAATCTGACATTTAATTCTGTTGAATTTCTTACCTGCTGACATCAATTTAGTCTTCGAGAGGCTAATTTTCATACCATACTCATTGCACCTATTTTCAAGTTCCAAGATATTAGACTGCAGGCTTTCGACACAATCTGCCATTAAGACCAAGTCGTCAGCATAGGCCAGACTGCTTACTACATTTCCACCTAACTGAATCCCTCCCTGCCATTTTATACCTTTGAGCAGATGATCCATGTAAACTATGAACAGCAAAGGTGAAAGATTACAGCCTTGTCTAACTCCTGTAAGTACCCTGAACCAAGTACTCATTCTACCATCAATTCTCACTGAAGCCCAATTGTCAACATAAATGCCTTTGATTGATTTTAATAATCTACCTTTAATTCCATAGTCCCCTGTCCGACTCGCTGGCTGAACGGTCAGCGTTCTGGCCTTCTGCTCAGAGGGTCCTGGGTTCGATTCCCGGCCGGGTCGGGGATTTTAACCTTAATTGGTTAATTCCAATGGCACGGGGGCTGGGTGTATGTGTTGTCTTCATCATCATTTCATCCTCATCACGACGCGCAGGTCGCCTACAGGAGTCAAATAGAAAGACCTGCACCTGGCGAGCCGAACCCGTCCTGGGATATCCCGGCACTAAAAGCCATACGACATTTCATTTCCATAGTCCCCCAGTATGGCGAACATATTTTCCCTCGGTACCCTGTCGTATGCTTTCTCTAGATCTACGAAACATAAACACAACTGAAATTAGCTAAATTACTGACGAATTAAAATAAATGTAGCGAAAGATAAACCGAAATGACATTTTTAAAATTACGAAATTACGCAAACATTTTCACCACAAACAGGTGTGTCTACTTATTGTACATATAGAAGGCAGAGTTCTGGCAAGAAGATGATGAACAGTGATTGCCTGGTTATCACGGTGTTTGTTTTCTGTCCACTCTAATACCAGATAGACCCCCAGCCCAAAAACATGTCCATGTTAAAAGCTGCATACTTCTTCTTCTTCCTCCTCTTTACTTTCCAGTCTTCTGGGTTGGGTTGTGAATCAAGGACCTCCGCAGTTATCTCTCCACCGTGAAGTATCGACAGTGCTGCACACAAAATGCTGTCAACTTGCGTACTCCGGATTTATTCGCAATTATTTACACATAACCTTAATCACTGCCGTCACAACCAAACGCCCCGAACACATCAACAAACCACCATTTCTAACAACTGCTTATCATGAAGCACATGTAGACTGCAACCACTGCATGTCAACTACCAACTTTACTAAACCAATTCACATACTTCAAACCCTCGTTAGCATGACGCGCGTCTGATCAGAACAACTCCCATTAAACCATGACTCCAACTAAACAATAACTCGTCTCTACCATCAAGACCATCTCCTTATATATGTGCCTGGCCAGGCTTCTAGAGAGATATGTTACAAAATACCTTCTCATAAATTCTAGAGTGCTTAATACATAGATATAATGTACGGAATATTCTACCATCGTCTGGTGTCAAAGATACGTCATTTTGGATGTTACAGTTTGTTTCACAGTACTATAGTTGATTACACATCATATATACAGGTAATAATAAATTATATACAGGTTCTTTCATTAACTGAACTCATATAAATGGCTATATACAGTACATGTTTCATGATATAATCTCACTAACAATGCGATCATGCGACTACGTTAATAATAATAATAATAATAATAATAATAATAATAATAATAATAATAATAATTCGAGCTCGATACTTGCATTATTTACCCAAGGGTTAAAGGATATTTGATTTCAAGTTATATCAGTCTATTACACTTGCGTCAATCGTTCCCTTCCTTCGTCCTATATTTCTCCTATTTTTACTCCTCTCTTCTCTATACTCTCCTTCACCGTATTCGTCCACATCTTTCTAGGCCTTCTCCGTTGTTGTCCTATTATTTTCTCCATAAATACTAGCTTTGGAACTCTACCCTCTTCCATTCTCATCATGTGTCCATAACGTTTCACCTTACTGGTCTCTATCTTGTCTTGCACTTTAGAGAATCCAATTCTCTCTCTGATTTCTATGTTTCTGATCTTATCCCCTTGTATCTTCCTAATTATTCTTCTGAGGAATTTCATCTCGGCTGCTGGGATTCTGCTTTCTTCACATTTTGTTGTAGTCCATGTACCCGCTGCGTGTGTCAGAATCGGTGCGTAAAGCATTGAGTACAGAATTTTCTTGCATTTCTCTGGGACGTCCTGGTTCCATCCTATGCCTCTCACACGTTGGTAAAACCCATTGGCTAGATGGATTCTCTTCCCACTTTCTTAATTTATTTTCCCCTTCTTCTGCAAGTGTACTCCCCAAATATTTGAAGCTTTCCACAACTTCTAATTGTCTTCCATTCTTTTTTCTTCACTATTTGCTTTACGTCGCACCGATACAGATAGGTCTTATGGCGACGATGGGACAAGAAAGTCCTAGGAATGGGAAGGAAGCAGTTGTGGCCTTAATTAAGGTACAGCCCCAGCATTTACCTGGTGTGAAAATGAGAAACCATGGAAAACCACCTTCAGGGGTGCCGACAGTGAGGTTTGAACCCACTATCTCCGGGATGCGTGCTCACAGTTGTGCGCTCCTAACAACACGGCCAACTCGCCCGGTGTATTATCTTCCATTTTGTACTTCAATATTGACTCTTCCTACTCTATTACCTCTTGTCATCACTACTGTCTTAATCTTTTCCACACTTATTTTCATTCCATATTTCTCTTTCTCCCGTTTCCATACAGTCCGTGTACGGACCTAAACACTGCAAGCTGCCTGAAAACTAATCATGTTATCTATTCAGCTGTCTCCTTTTGTCAGTTTCTTTATTCTTCTAATAGATGTCATTATCTTTCATTAGTAGTTAGTGGTTCTACCTCTAGGACAATGTTTCATAAGCATAGGCACTCGCCTATAATCTTAATCTTAGCCAAGCATTACAGGTTTATATCCAGAAGCCGTCTACTCCCGCGCGATCGATAGACGTCCTTTGTCCAGAATTTTGAGTTACGCGCTTTAACAACCATTCACTCGGGCCATTCACTCCTCAACCAACACAAGGGGCTCACCTGTTTCACGTTTCTCACCTATGAGATATTTAGTCTCCTTTTCGAAGATCATTGATAGTATATAATGAATAAGGCTACGATGAAATATAACACGAGGGAATCACTCAAAACCGTTTCACGCTAACCTGGCGATGTTTTATCCATCTATACAATTCGTTTTTCAACCAATACATGTTGATCTTAGACATTTATAACAAGATAGCAGTTCACAATAGTTCATTTTATTGCCTAAAGAGTGTTTCCAACTATAAACAGTTTAATGCCATCGTACGAGGATTATGCTCATCGTTCCGTACGAATAATCATTCACAGCAATGTATCAACAATTCATATCATTCACGTACACTTTAAGCTATATTAATGTCACCAAATGTTTTAATAGACATATTATATTCTTATTGATCATTTTTTATATTGTTGTAATTAGTTTTATCATTGTATTAATAGACGTTTTTACATTATATGTACTGGGATCAGGGCCCTGACCTACCTTGAATTAGGTTATTTTGGCTGATGATGCTCACAAATCATGAGCGAAACATGTCCTATTTTTAATATATGTTAATGGTTTTATCCTAAATATAAAGGATTACTAAGTATTGGAAAGGTGGTTTTTATTATTGTAACAATTTCTTATTCTTAAGCAAAAACTTATCCGCTTGGCGAGGGTTAATATTAAAAGCATGACAGCTAATGCAGGGAGGGTCTGTTTACTGTCTCCCTGGCTTGACAGAAGGGAGTAGAGCAATGATTGCCATACCAGGCGAGTTGGCCGTACGTTTAGAGGTGCGCAGCTGTGAGCTTGCATCCGGGAGATAGTGGGTTCGAGCCCCACTGTCGGCAGCCCTGAAGATGATTTTCCATGGTTTCCCATTTTAACACCAGGCAAGTGCTGGGGCTGTACCTTATACCTTAATTAAGGCCAAGGCTGCTTCCTTCCCACTCGTAGCCCTTTCCTATCCCATCGTCGCTATAAGACCTATCTGTGTCGGTGCGATGTAAAACCAATAGCAAGAAAAAAAAAAATTGCCATGGAAACGTGGGCAGACCCATTGCAGTCGGCATCGAGATGTGCCTTCTGTCCGCCTGGAGTTTTGTTGGAGTTGCCAAACCTTTCATTTTTCAGTTAGATCTTGTCATGAATGGCTCAGTGTGACTGCTGTTCCATTTCTGTTTACGTTGTATTATATCAAACATAAGACCAAGTCTGCCAAGAAGAAGAAGTGAATGTAAGATTGTGGCAGTTTTGTCCATAACCATTAGAAACAAAAGAGGTGACAACACACTCCCCTGTATTAGTCCAATTTCATTTCTAAACCATTCTGTCTTTCGAACTGGTGTCCGTACACTGCCGACGCAGTTGTTGTACGTGGCTTGCAGCATTTCTACAGTTTGTGTACCCAGTCTCTTTATGACCATGGTTTCCCAAACCTTCTCTCTGGGAACACTATCATATGCCTATGAATAACATGACCAGATCCCTCCCATATTTCTAATTCTTTTTCCATTAATTGCCTCATGCTGAAGATTCAGTGTAAATCTTCCACTTAAAAAAGTCCTACTGTTTCTCTTGCAACTCTCCTTGTACCTTTCTTCTCATTTTTCTCTGTTATATCATTTCCAATAATTTTGCCTTTTGTGATAAAAGTGTGATTCCTCTATAGTTATAACAAACACTTTTTTGTCCCACTTCTTAAAGACTGGTATTATTATTCCCTTTTTCTAGTCTTCTGGCACACTGTGGATACCATTCTCAATGTAATAAATATCACACGAGATACATTAACTTCTTGATCAGAAAACTATTTTATTGTCACCAAGTCTATTCCTTAACAACACATAATTCCCTCTCAGTTTGCTTAACGACTGCACAATTATACACAATTACAAATAACACTGTAATGCTATTAACAACAACAACAACAACAACTACAAAAATCATACTGAAGCATTTACTGTCGATTCTGACTAATGCAGATATCAACAAGTCTTTACACTGAAAAAATGAAATATCGTATGGCTTTTAGTGCCAGGATATCCCAGGACGGGTTCAGCTCGTCGGGTGCAGGTCTTTCTATTTGACTCCCGTGGGCGACCTGCCAGTCGTGATGAGAATGAAATGATGATGAAGACAACACATACACCCAGCCCCTGTGCCGTAGGAATTAACCAATTAAGGTTACAATCCCCAACCCGGCCGGAAATCGAACCCGGGACCCTCTGAACCAAAGGCCAGTTTGCTGACCGTTCAGCCAACAAGTCGGACTCCTTACCCTGATTATTCACAAGGCAAGACTTAACTCTTGGTCATCAGCTTGATGTATATATCGTTAGATAGTCTAGAAATCTCTAACTTCTGGAAATGTTCTTGCAGTATCCTGAATGGAATTCAAAGAATAGTCTATCGACTGGCCAGTTGATTGGAGTACTGCTGTGTAGGTTAAACTCAAACATTTGACTAGAACACAAAAACCCATAATGAAGAAGTATACTTAATTCCTAAAGCTTCCACACATATATGGATAATAAAACATCACGTAAACCTTCAGAAACCTTCATATGTATCAGAATGGTAGTGGAACAAAACCAAAATACAAATATTACAGAGTTCCTACAGTTTTCGACTGAACAGATTTTGCGGTTATACGAATTTACAATTCATATTAATAGGTAAATCATATCTTATATGTACTAACCCCCCCCCAAATACCCCATGGCACTGCAGCCCTTGAAGGGCCTTGGCCTACCAAGCGACCGCTGCTCAGCCCAAAGGCCTGCAGATTGCGAGGTATCGTGTGGTCAGAACGACGAATCCTCTCGGCCGTTATTCTTGGTTTTTGAGACCGGGGCGGCTATCTCACCGTCAGATAGCTCCTCAATTCTAATCACGTAGGCTGAGTGGACCTCAAACCAGCCCTCAGGTCCAAGTAAAAATCCCTGACCTGGCCGGGAATCGAACCCGGGGCCTCCGGGTAAGAGGCAGGCACTGATTTTCGGAGATGCCGAGGAGCCAAAATGTAGTCCCACAGGAGCTCTCTTACATGCCAGTAAATCTACCGACACAAGGCTGACGTATTTGAGCACCTTCAAAGACCACCGGACTGAACAAGGATCGAACCTGGCAAGTTGGGGTCAGAAGGCCAGCGCCTCAAGCATCTGAGCCACTCAGCCCGACGTTAGCATTTGATAAAAGATAATTAAAATTTATTTAACATAATAATTGAAGGTTTTACAAGGGTTAGGTAAGTGTAAGATAGCATACAACATGGATAATGGGGGACAAATTCCCTGCAATCTGCATTAACAGATGATGCAGAATGAGAGTTTTGCAATGTTCCACTGAACAGTAGAGTCAGTGCATTGGTTAAGAGAATTCACTGCTGTAGAATATAATTCAGTCTATCTTCTTACAGGATGGCGATCATTCTGTGCACTTTGCGGATGATAAGAAAGGTGACAGAAATCGACTTATCATTACTGTGTCAGATCCAGACACTTCTACAGGTTGGTAACAACTTTATTAGTTCATTGATTTTGCTATACTTTTTGTTACTACTGCCCTTGAGCCATTTCATGACGAACCAAGAAAAGACAACCTCTTGGCTCATACAGCCTATGACTGCTGGCCATCTAGATTCTATGCACAGTTTCTGATGTTCTGTGATGGGCTTAGGGATCCCTCAGCCTTATTTGTTTAACCCATCAGCACTGGATCAGGCACAGAGCAGTAATATGCAGAGTTTTTTTTTAATATAACACTTTCTTTCTACTCTACATCACAAAGTACAGACCACTGGGAAGAGAAGAATGAAAGCAGTGTTGTTTACAGATGATCTTCTAATATGGCAACCCCACTGTCGACAGCTTTGAAGAAGCTTTTCCGTGGTTTCCCTATTATTTTGATTTCCTAAAGGTGAAATCTACAGTAAATATCACATTCAGGAAATCAAAATAATAGGGATAATGGTCGGAGCTCATGGTACCATACCTGGTCACTTTGCTGGATACTCCCAGAACTAAAAGCCATAGGCCATTTCATGTTTACTGTAGATTTTTATTAAGGGATAGTGTTTTTTTTTTTCTTCATCTTTTAGATTGACCTCCTCCTGGCTGATCGCTATGGTGCTCAAACCTGACAGTCAGATCTAAAATGAATCCCTGAGAACTGTTGTCTTTAGAGATTGTGATGTCAGTTGCCATTTATGCCCAATCCATGTATCTCCTCATGTACATCCTTCTTTCTCAGTTCTTCAGCGATGAAGGATCTGATCTGGTGGTGCCGTGTTCCTTAGGAGCTCCCCGCATCTGAAGAATCCCAGGAAATGACTGAGAGTTTCCTCCTCTCCGTGGCAGTGCTGACAGAGGTTATTGCCCAGGGATCTGCCTGGCACCGAGCGCACAGCAGAAACATTAGCAGTCATCTTTATAGCCTATCTCCACTTGTTACAGGATAGTCCGGTATTATCTTGCAGCCAAGAGTTTGCTGGTGTGTACTCTTTGTATGGTTGCGCTCAGTGTCGTTTTTGCGGTAGTGAACACCAGGAGGTAAATTTACATTCTCTTAGCTCTTGACGGATCTTCTTAGTATTGCACGGGCTGTTCTTTGTGGTTATTTTCTGAGCATCGGCATCTGTTAATTTGAGATGTTCTGTACATTCCCAGCTCTCCATGTGAGAATCCCTCAGGGCATCAGTGAGTGGATTTTCAATCTTATAGCATGATATTGCAGGCATTAATGCACTGTGCCTAACTGCTAGGGTCTGGTTATGACTTGATTACTTTGTTTGTTTGTTTGTTTGTTTGTTTGTTTGTTTGTTTGTTTGTTCGTTCGTTCATTCCTACCTACAGCTTTCTGGGGACCAGTAAGCCAACAGGCTTACCACACACCAAAATACTGGCACTCTATTTTACCAATGGCACTCTGTAAATCCACTCTGTCTGTGATTTTTTTTCTAAGTTTAAGACATTCCTAAGAAAGATTAACATTGAATTGTTTCTATTTCAGAGTTGCAGAGAATTCTTCATTTCAATTTGAATGATGATGAAGAAGCGGTAACAGTCGAGGAGATTCCACCCGAGGTATTATTTATTTTATGTATTGCTGGTTTTTACCTGCAGATTCACTTGTGCACATTCATACAGTTGGTGAGCACTGGGAAATGAAAATCCACAGCCTGTTTACAGTCATTCGACCGGGTCAGGAATGGTATGAATGAAGTTCCATCTAGCAGTGAGCATAGGAATTATGCCAGCTGCTGAAGCTTGTCGTACTCGTATGGGGCAATGATTAATGACTGACAGATGAAATGAAATGATATTGGAGAGTATTACTGGAATGAAAGGTGACAGGGAAAACTGGAGTATGCGGAGAAAAATCTGTCTCGCCCCCGCTTTGTTGAGCATGAAAATTGTATCAAAATATGTGCAGTAGTTTTTTTTGTTAGAAACGATATAACATGCAGAAAAGGAGACTTTCAGTGGTTACATTGAAGGTGTGGTGCTTCTGTATAATGCACAACAATGTAATTGAGTACGAATTTCAAGTGTGTCATTGGCACACGATATGACATAAATGTCAATCATAAATATCAATTGTGTGTATGTACATTTGTTTAGTTATCAGATGTTTTACATTAAGGCTGAAGATGGCCAGCCCAGGCCCAAATTAGTCCCTAGTTAATGTAATTCAAAATATTGCATTATTATAGTATTGAAAGGTGGACCATTACGACATTAATTTAATAATTTATATTGTGATTACAATTCATTACGGATCAGAACCATGAAGTTTATATCCTATGAGCATTCTTCTTCTTTTTTTCTATTTGTTTAACGTCGCACTAACACATCAAAGGTTTTCGGCGACAGAAGGGTGGGAGATCGGGAAGGTAGCGGCTGTGGCCTTCATTAAGGTACAGCCCCAGTGTTTGCCTGGTGTGAAAATGGGAAACCACGGAAAACCATCTTCAGGGCTGTCGACAGTGGGGTTCGAACCCACTATCTCCCGAATGCAAGCTCACAGGTGCACGATCCTAACCGCACGGCCACTTGCTCAGTATGATCATTCTTAAAAAGAATTTCACCATTTGGGAGATACTGTAGAGCCCTTATATCAAATACAACCGGATCTCCAGCTTGTTTCCCAGTTTGAAGTGAAACCAGATTTGAAGAAACTTCTTCATAATTCTTGAAGAATGTGTAATCACATAAGTTAACTTTGTACAGATGTGTTGGTGTGGCAAGTTGCATAAGAGCCACATAGTCAGATGGGGAATTTATTGGAGGTTTGAAATATTTCTCTAATGTGGCATGGACACTATCTGCCTCCATCATAGCGTGCCCTTTCTCAAGAAAAAGTTGTTCAATTGCAATTGATTTCCTCTGTGCAACATCACTCGAAGCACTGGCAAAACTTTATTCCTATTCTGGTAGCCACAACCATTAGAAATAAGAGTAACTTTTCTTATTGGATCTGGTATTTTTGTAATGAAATCAATAACACAACTTGTGAACTCATTGGCAGTGACATTTCCGTTTGCTTCATGCCAAACATACAGTGTCTCCATTCCATCATCATCATTTTTTTGCTCCAGCAAACCGGGTGTGGTTGTGTACGAGCCTCCTCCAGTTTGTTCTATCCATCCACAGATGCTGATCATATAAGCGACATCAGTTCACATCTCTAATTTCAAGGTCCTTTATTATCTGTTTTTCCCAAACTTCACGAGGTCTTCCTCTTGTTCTCTTCCCAGGAACATTGTGGTCAAAGTATGTTTGAGGAGTTCTGTGAGGGTTAATTCTTTTCATGAGACCATACCATTGCAATCTTTTCACTTCTAGAGTCTCCAGCAAGCTTCTTTCCAATCCAAGCTGTTGTTGGATATCCACATTCCTTATTTTGTCCATTTTTGTTTTTTGTAGACAAGAACGGAGGAACTTCATTTCTGTTGCCTGAAGGCGACTCTTTGTTGGTCCAGTAAGTGTTGCTGCTTCCAGGCCATACGTCAATATAGGTACTAGATATATTTTGTACAAACTGATCTGGGAAGCTAACGGAAATGTTTCATCCTAAAGTATTTGACGTACAGCATGATAGAATTTGGAAGCTTTCTGTATTCTGTTACTAATCTCTTCATGTATGGTATTGTCTGATGACAGAACACTACCTAAACACTGGAAGTTGTGTACAATATCCATCTCATCTCCAATTCTTAGATGAACAGTTGGAGAGTTTCTACTCATCACCAAGCCAACTGTCTTCGTTTTGCTGACTTTGAGACGTAAGGTTATAAAAGCTTCATGCCAGAGATCTAGTCTAGTTTGTACTTCTGCTTCTGTCTCACCCCATACCATTACGTCATCAGCAGGGCGTTAGTTGTTGGATCCTTTCTCTTAACCACTTTTAAAACTTCATCCATTATGATTATGAAGAGAAGTGGTGAAAGAAACTTCCTTGCTGGACTCCACTCTTCATTTCAAACCAACCTGACCTTCCATCCTGGACCTGGACGCAACACTTGGTTTCATCATATAATGTTTGTACTCACGCTGTGATGTCATCGGCTATTTTCTTATGTCTCAAACATTTCCATATATGCCTGCATGGTACATGGTCATATGCTTTCTCGATGTCCAGAAAAACAGTTATAAGTGTTTTTACCTTTCTCCCAAGGTCTAAATCCATGTTGTTGTTCCTCAAGTGTAGGTTCAACATATTTTCTAATCCTGCTCTCAAGGATGGATTCGTAGATTTTGAGACCATGTGACAGCAGAGTTATTCCTCTGTAGTTGGTACATTTCTTTCTATCACCTTTTTTCAACTTCTTGTTGCAGGTGGGAAGTTTTTGCCTGTACTCCGCTCCTTGTAGACACTGAACAAGTGAAGCTCCGATCTAAATGATGACTCTACGTAGGTTTGTTTAGTTCATATTGAGTGAAGTTGCGCAGTTGTAACTTTTGTTTGTAGTACAACTGAGAGGCGAGTAATTTAGGGCATAATAGCACACTTTGCAAATCCATTGTAAGGGCCAAATGATCCTTATTTGCATAGCTTTTAGTGGCATTCTTGGCTGTTCTGGCATCATCTTTCTTTTTAAAGTGTGCCTCGTATGTCTCTTTATTAATTGCACCCACTTTAAAGCTACAGCATACATCACACTGGTCTTTGCGAGGCATGTGAATGGCAATTTTCTGCGATTCCAAAACTTCATGGAATAAACTTCTTGTTGCAGGTGGGGAGTTTTTGCCTGTACTCCACTCCTTGTAGACACCGAACAAGTGAAGCTCCGATCTAAATGATGACTTTACGTAGGTTTGGCTTGATGAAGCCCTGCAGTAATGGTTAGGAAGCAATCCTAACCAACATTTAACCCTCTCAACCATTTTAGGTTTCCTTCTATTCTTGGTTAGAGCTCTGTCCAGTCTTTGTTTCTTTCTGGAAGGCTCACAGTGTTGGTTTTTAGATCTATGAAGGTTTTGCATTTCCTCATCTGGGGGTATTTCTAGTTTCACCCATCTTTTGTGTGTGTCCTCACCAATATCAAGAATAGCTAGAAAAAAATTACGGCACACCCTCACTTTGTCTTCGTTTCCTACCTGCAAAAATATATCATGTCCTTCCTCTTTCTTTTTATCCAATGTCCTTTCTTCTTTTTGAAACAATTCTTGTCTTCACCAGTCCTTTCACATAAGCCTTCTTTTCTTACCATCTTGGTTTTTTCCAAAACTCCTTTTATATTTTTTCTCTGTCCACCTGTGTAACTCGAGCACATAAATAAAAAGGTTTGGTCACTTTTCTTATCAATAGCTAAATGGTTACAATGCAACCGAACTCTTCTGCTTGCTTTTGGAACATTCTGAATTACCTCCCTTCCTCTTCTTTGAAGCCTGTTTAAGGTAAACCTAAAACTCGATTGTGTTTCACAGTCCTATCCTGTAGAACATTTACCCCCTTTGCCTCTTCCTGTAATGCTTCAAATGTCGACTCCCCTAAGCTAGGAATTTCATCATGAGAATAAATATCCACTGTTGCAGCTCTATCCTTTAAACAAATTTCTTCTCTTTCTAAAGTATTTTCTGTTGGTATCGTCGAAATAATTCCATCCTGAGGTCTCTCTTCAGTCCTTTCAGCAACTGCAATAGTTTCTTCTACACTCACAGTCTCGTGCTTCTTTTCTACGTCAACAACTTATACTGGTATTGTTAACACATCTCTCTGGTCCAAAGCCAAATTTATCATTGTGTATAGCTCATCTCTGGGATTCAAAATAACCTCATTTAAATTTTCCTTTTCATTTATCACCACCTCTGACATGTTATTTGTATTCAGTACCTCATTAACTGCAGTAGCAACTTTATCCCAGCTGGCATTCTGCATTACCGTATCAACCATTTTCCTTCTACAAGATGCCCTTATGCCTGAACAAATGTATATTGAAACAATCAATTAACTGAAATCGTGAGCTAGCTTGCCTGCTCTGTGTTGAGGTTAGCTTGCAGTAGCCTACAAAAATATTCCATATATATGCATATATGCATTGCCACTTAAAAGCTTTATTTTCATTAACAAACATAAATAGTGGGTTTTTAACAGTTATTCAACACTTACCACAATTCACACCATGATATTCAAGTAAAATATGAACAGTAACTTATCTCCCATGTGCATAAGCCACAAAACTAAACAATGATTATTCGACAAAGTGCTGACGAAACGTCCCATGTGAACGAATTCACCTATGTGCAGGTTTTTTTTTACGTCGCGCCGACACAGATAGGTGTTATGACGACAATGGGACAGGAAAGGCCTAGGAATGGGAAGGAAGCGGCCGTGGCCTTAATGAAGGTACAGCCCCAGCATTTGCCTGGTGTGAAAATGGGAAACCATGGAAAACCATCTTCAGGGCTGCCGACAGTGGGGTTCGAACCTACTATCTCCCGAATACTGGATACTGGCCGCACTTAAGCGACTGCAGCTATCGAGCTCGGTATGTGCATTTCTAGTCACCATAGTAGGCCATGAGTCTAATATATGATAGTTCCTATGTATGGTCTGAGCACATAGGAGATATTAGGAGCAACTTTTTCTGAAAGCACTTATAAAGGTTTTAATGCGTTATTATCTATGTTTATCCACATAGGAGGTTTTCTAAACTGTAGAGCTTTGACAGTTGAATCCAATGATAACATAACCTCAAAATAGCCAATTTTTTCTCATAGGAGGTTTCATAAAATCAACGATACTAAAGTAAGGTGAAAGTCGTTCCATAATGTCTCAGCAAGTTCAACAGATGTGTAGTACCTGTCTGTTGTCACATTTCTTCCAGACTTTGTTATAGGCTGTACAAGCCTAGTGACCAATGCCATAGGACCCCTTTCAGTTCTGGGTTAATTTCCTTTTTTTCCCGGCGTACACTTCCATTTTCAGAATGTACCTTGTTTCCGCATCATACAACATTCTTATCAAAATTACATATTTACCAGGCTTGTCCTTCATGAAAACTTTAAATGGACATCTCCCCTGAAGCAAAGACAACATTTTGTCAATGGTCACATTCACTCCAGGGGAATAAAATTTCGGCAACAATATATTCACCTTCTCAAATAGTTCTCGTAGAGCTGAAAATTTGTTGCTAGCTCTATGTCCTTTCCTTGTTGATTTATCATCAGATCTAAGTAGTTTGGTGATTTCTTTGAATCTACTACAGCTCATGGTACCAGAGTAAACAGGGTGGCCATATAGTGTAGACCATATCATGATAATTAATCTTATTGTCTCTGTTAGCCTCCATCATAATAAGAAGCCCTATATAAGCTAATAATTCCTTCTCGGTAACTGGTGACAAATTTCTGATGACAGCCTCTTCATTAGTATACTGTAGAATAAACTGTATTGTTTCTGGAGTAAACATTTTATCAAATAATTCTTTAGCACCATTTGCTCTACCATCTCTTCTTAGACCTTGTCTTTCTCTAACTATGTTTGCCACACGTCTCCTGGTAGCATGTCTAGGGTTTCCTATATAATACCTTTCACTTTTACATATATTCCTAGAGCCACTAGAATGATGAGACACGGTGTTATCACTTGACTCTTGGGGAAACAAATGTGGAGTGGTTCTCGTCACTGTCATAATCAGAAGAAATTTGTTCCACATTGTCTTCACCTTACTTTCTTCATCTGAAGTATCAAAAATATTTAGCTGAACATCGTCCTCCTCTTCCAACTCTGTTTATTTCTTTGTCACTAAATTGATGTCCACTCATGTTAGTTCACTGTATACTGTACATCGCCTAATAAACAACATTTAAACAGACTGTTTTTTCTGTAACATTACAAGCACACTCAGAGCTAAAATGTAACCAGTAGAGCTGGCTGAAAAATAATATAGCAGTTACTTTGTCACAGTTACATGCTTGTCACTGTTAGAAATGTAACGGGGACAAAAAAATAACCGGTTATCGAGTAACGACAACAGAATGACGTACTAGTCAAAACAGTAACTGGGAAGTGGTAACTGTCACTAGCAGCAGCTTACGGACACAGAATGTGACCTTCGGAGTTCAGATAGTATGCATGTCTTCCAAGTGAGAGCACTTTTCTAGGAGATCGCTGTAAGTCACATACACTATAGAGTATATTATCCATAAGTTGCTGCTGTCATCTGGTAACTAAAGTGTAAACTGTTATGACATATTCAACTGCTCAGGGGTAATCATTGACTCAGACATCACGCAGGGCTAGATACATTATAATATTATTATCAGTTTCACCAGTATAATTTTTCTTGTACCATAAATAAATTAGTATGCTAACTTTCCATATTGATATTATAGATAACATAACTTCAGTTTACTTACTCGATCCTCTTGTAGCAGTTTGTGTCGAGGTTTGGCAGACAGATCATCTAGATTTAAGAAAAGACGCTATGCTGTCTTCTCATTTCATCCATTTTCTGCCTCTCGTTAACTTTATAGCAAATAGGAATGCGTGTTTTGCTGTACCGACTTTCAACAGTGTAGTGATTTGCGTGCGCATGTGCGAGTGAATGAATGAGACATCACAACACAGCTGTAACGAGACAAGCTTGAAGCCGTGACTAGGCTCTGACCAATAAAAGGTGTGTAACGTTGGACGTTACTTTTAACTGTTAGTTTTCACAGTTACTTTATTGTAGCAATGACAGATGTAGCAGTTACACAAAAATAACCATTTGTCACACCTCTAGTAACGAGTCTCCTTGCTTCAACAATCTGATTGTTGTCTTTATTGATTTCATTTCCATTGTTGTGCATTGTTTCCACTATCTGTGCATTATTGGAACCTATATGGGAAAGGCTGACGTGAACATCCATAGTATTTGTAAGTAGACAACTTGGTCCTCACTTGGACCAAGGGAGGGCCTCACAGACCCATAGCGGTTTTGATTACCTTTGTAAGGTAAGAAAAAGTGCTTTAAAATAATTTAGTGTATTATGATAGTTAACTTATAATTCAAATAAGTCATTTATTCTCAACAATTTAAAACAATATATCTCTTTACAAAAAGCAACTTATTCTGACTGTGGACCTCCAAGCCCTCCGCCCCGGTCCTTGTAAGGTTATCTTCTTCTTCGTGCATTCCCTTTTCCAGATTCTCTCTGGGTAGGGTAGTGTACCAAAGCCCTCCACCTTAATCGATCTTTCCACCATTCCTCTTTTAGTACTTAATTGCTTTCTACGCCTCTATTTGCAATACAGTCCACAACAGAGCTCCTCCACCTTATTCTAGGCCTCTTTCCAGTCTCTGTATCCATGAATGTTCTGTTTTGTATTCTCTCTCCTGGCATTCTCATCATGTGTCCAAACCATTTTAGCTTTGCTATATCAATCTCTTCTTGAAGTTTACACACTCCCACACTTCTCCTTATTTCCTCATTTTGTATTCTATCTTGTCTTGTCTTTCCCTGTATGCTTCTCAAAACCCTCATTTACTTTGGTTCCGCTTAGTTAACGTCCAGGCTGCTGAAGTATAGGTCAGTATGGGTTTATAATAATAGGATGAGTATAAAGCCTTCTTGCACTTCATTGGCATATCCTTGTTCCAAACAATGTCCCTCACACACTGGTAGAAACTTGCAGACTGCTGTATTCTTAAATCAATTTCTCCATCCAAATTTCCATCTTGTGATATCACGCTGTCCAAATATTTAAAAATGTTCACTACTTCAAGAGGTTTATTTCCAATTTTTATCACCCCCCTGGATTTTCTGTTACCTCTTGTCATGATCAAAGTCTTACTTTTCATAGTACTAATCTTCATTCCAAAATTTTGTACCTCCTCATTCCATAAATCAACTTGTGTCTGTACTTCCTCTTCATTATCTCCCCAAACTACAATGTCATCAGCAAAGAGCATAGACTTCATTTGCTCGTCCATAATCTTCTCCTTGATATTATGTACGGTTATATGTAACTTAAAAGCTCTTCAGTCAGGCAGCTTAGACCTACACCAATGATAGAGCAATGGTTTTTCCAAACAGCACGCAGTGGAGACAGAGGAGATATCACTCCCAGCATCCGTATATATGGATGTCAGCGGTATGTGCAAGAAATCCCAACGTCTGTATATACGGACGTTTCTTAAATAATTTTTTTGAAAATATAATACGCACTCAAATATATGTGTAACATACACCAAATTAATCGGGAAGAAATGTTCTACTCATATCAACCACTTAGACAAACTTTAGTATAATATACAGTGCTGAAAGAAGTGTGCAAAATCTAGAAGGTAATGAACTTGTGCGCTAGCTGACTATGTTGTTGGAGGGAAGTGAACGGTGTTGTTTGTAGTTCTGCAGTTCTGTAGTTCTCAAATTGAGTGGTTTTGTTCATTTTAAAAATAATATTCTTTTAAGTGATATGGATGGTTGGAGGCCAACTTTTTTTTTTTTGGTATTTAAAATTGTGAAGAAATGTGAAAAATTAAACAATTTTCTGATTTGGTCAGTAGATTTTGGAAAATTATATATCTTTTTTTGAAAATGCAAATGAAAATCTACAACCTGTTTTCCAGTCATTGACTGGGTCAGGGATGTAATGAATGAAACATATGTAGGCTGTTATTACAATGGGGTCGCCACTCCCAAGGTGATTTATTAATGAGTGATAAATGCTATGAAATGATAATGGAGAGTGTTGCTGGAATGAAAGATGACAGGGAAAACCGGAGTACCCGGAGAAAAACCTGACCCGCCTCCGCTTTGTCCAGTACAAATCTCACATGGGGTCACTGGGATTTGAACCACGGTATCCAGTGGTGAGAGGCCAATGTGCTGCCGTCTGAGCCACGGAGGCTCCATATCTTTTTTTTATTACACGATAGTAGAATCATTCCGTATTGACGGTTTTCACTTTACAAAGGTAAAATTTAGTGTATCCTCCTAATTCAATTATCATATAATTCTATCATTAGATGGAGTAATCAAATTCAAACATGTTTTGGCTTGTTTGAGCCATCTTCAGTGAAGAAAGGGAGGGGTTGAACTAATTTACATAATACAATCTAAAAATGTGCCAAAAACATAATGAAGGAACAAATGAAAAACAAAAGAGAGACATGACGGAAATAAAAAAAGCAATATACAATATTTACATCATGTGGAGCATAAAACACAGGTTAACAAAAAACATAATTAAATCTAAAAACAGTGTTACCTAAGAAGAAAAGAAATAAAAACAAATGATACAGATAGTAACGAACAATAAGTGCACATAGCGAGGTTGCGGACTTCTTAGTTTACAAAATTTGGTTTTATAACAGTTCAAAACAGGATGAAGTCACTGTGTCGGAAGCTCAGGTCAAAAGCCTGTACATTATCTCAGGCTTGGTTTCTCGAACTTTTTCGCTCCTGCTCCCCTCCTAGCCATTCAGTGTGATGGTGTTTCTACAAAGGTAGACTTTCAACCTGAGTTTTCAACACAGAGATTTCATCCTGTTTTAAATTGTATAAAACCAAATTTTGTTAACTAAGAGGTCCACAACCTTGCTGTGTGCACTTAATGTTCGTTACCATCTGTATGATTTGTTTTCATTTCTTTTCTTCTTAGATAACACAGTTTTTAGATTCAATTATGTTTTGTATTAAGCCCCTATTTTCTCTGAATTTTAACACAGCGAGTTGTTTTTTGCTCCACATGATGTAAATATTGTATATTGTTTTTTTTATTTCCATCATGTCTCTCTTTCGTTTTTTCATTTGTTCCTTCATTATGTCTTTTGGCACATTTTAGCTTGTATTATGTAAATTAGTTCAACCCCTCCCTTTCACTGAAGATGGCTCAAACGAGCCAAAACATCTTTGAATTTGATTACTCCATCTAATGATGTAATTATATGATGTATTGAATTAGGAGGATACACTAAATTTTGACTTTGTAAAATATATCTTTTTTGCTTGACTATTTACATTTTGCATTTAGTACCTTTTAGAGTATGTATTTACAAATAAAACTTTAAATAAAAAACTATTCAATTTTGACAATAAATAAGTAGAATATGCATATTTTAGTAAAATACTACAATAAAGCAAGAAAATTGCCTGGGATTTCTTGCACATACTCTTCCAAAGTGTCTGGGAGCAAAGGGCTTAAGATAAGTTCTAGAATTTAACTTCCAAAATATTAAACAGAGATAAACATAAACATTATTTCTAAATATTTGAGTGTGACTTGATAGAATCAGATGTACTTTTAAGAATGGAACATCTCATTCTTTGTTTAATACTGTGTATTTTTATCGCTTGTTTAATATTTTTTTCTTACGGGTGTATTGTAGAATAATATTTGACCCTTAAATGCACAGCATTACATGTGCAAAGGAGAATTTACTTGCTTGTTATATCTGCCTTATGATTTTACAAGTGTCCATTTACTTCTACCTTGAAGACGAACGCAATAGGGGTCCCTAGTGTATTAAAAAAATGAACAAACTTTTCTTTTATGACTTTTCTTGCTAATCAGCTGGAGTGGTGTAAACTTTAAACAGTTAACCCGGGCGCGTGGTGAGGGAATCTCTCACTCCTTGATTTCCTCGTATCCCACTGTGCAATGGTTTTATGCACGAGTTTCTCCTTCTAGGTATTCCAAGTTCATTGTTTTAACTGTTTCATGTTGGCAAAGGTTTGTTGTTTTCATTTGCAGTGTATTGTTGTAATCCTTGCAGTTCAGTGAGATTTTCCCTCACCTTGTGTCTTGTTACGTTACTATTTCTGGCCTTGTTAAGCAAGGTAGAATGTCCTACATTTATAACTAAAATGCTGTAAAATACAGGAATTCTTATGAAAATAAATACAGAAATCATTAAATCACCAATTAAATCTAAATATGTACTATAAAGATGATTTTCTTCATTAATTTCATGGGTGAGGGACAATCTCACCACGCGCCTGTTGCCGGGTTAAGGTAAAACAAATAAAATGTTGTTTACTTCATAGAATTCGTGAGCTAGGACATCCCTAAGACTGAAATGTGGCAAAAGCTACAGTAATCGTACAGCTTTGTATATACTGATGCGTAAAACATTCAAAATTGTTAATATTTTGAATAATCCAAATAAATAAAAATAAATTTATTTTGACAGATAATTTTAAAATTATTTTTCTGGTAACAATCTGTTATTTTTGGAATGAAAACCCATCATATTTAAAATAAATAATAAATTGCACATTTCAGGGTTAACGTGTGTGTTCAATAGACTGAAGAGTTTTTAAGGTACATAAAAAATAGCATCAGTTGGGTTACAAAGAAAAGTTTGTTAAAAACATAGGAGGTGGGATCAAATATAAACAGGATTTTATTTTTTATTTAAATTCATTTATTGAAAAACACAATGCAATTACAATTTATTTTTCCACATAGTTTCCTGCTTTGGAAATACATTTATCCCAACATATGGGCAGTTTTTGATGCCCTCATCGTAGGAAGAACGGGTTTGTGTCACCAGCCAGTTGTGCACGAAGTCTTCCACACTCTCATCATCTTCAAATCATTGTCCTCCTAGAGCTTCTTTAAGCGGTCCAAACAAATGGAAATCGCAGGTTGATAGGTCAGGGCTGTAAGGAGGATGATAAAGTGTAGTCCAGTGCATTTCCTGTAGTTTGGAGACAGAGCTGCAGCATGGGGCCGCGCATTGTCGAATTGGTTGGTTTCGTCTTTCGCTGTGATGTGCAACCCTCGCCTTGTTCAATAGCTCGCAGTGGTAAGCAGCACTGATTGTGTGTCGCCCATGCAAAAAAGTCAATCAGCAAAATGTCTCGCCGATCGAAAAAAACATTTACGATAACTTTCACAGCTGACAGTAGAGTCTTGGCTTTCACTGGCGCTTCCTCCCCTTACCTCTGCCACTCCTTACACACACGTGTCCTTGACAATGTTTAATCACCGAACTATGCAGTCAATCTCTGGCAAATTTCCACCTCTGTAACTCCTTCACGAGCAAGAAATGTTATAATTATGTGTTGCGCAGTGGAGGAGTGGACCTGCTACTCCGACATCACGAGCATTTCTAACGAAACGACGCAAAAATCTAACACCATGCTCTCCCCAATCCTAACCGTCTTGCCTAAGCATAGCAGAAGCACAGGGCCAGTCCTACCAACTCTTGATGTTCTGGAATAAAAATTTGTTTATATTTGATCGACCTTTGTATGTGTGGAGTGTTGTCCTATATGGGTGTGAAACCTGGATGAGGGGCAAAAGGGAAAAGAAGAGTTTAACCACATTTGAACAGTGGTGCTACAGAAGAATGTTAAAGGTTAGTTGGAGAGATATGATAACAAATAAAGTATATAAGAAAGAAGGGGAAAATGGTGCTATTTGGAGGAGCGCAAAAAGTAAAGGACAAAATTAGTAGGGCATATACTAAGACATGAGAGATTGTTTAAACTGATATTAGAAGGAATGATTGAAGGGAAAACGTACCGAGGACGATCCCGTATCCAGCATAATCAGCAAATAATCAGAGACATTAAATGTGGAAATTATGCTGAACTCGAGGAGGGCTTGATTGACGAGGCTCTATGCATTAACCAGTTTCAATGGTGGGGTCATGTGAAGTGAACAGCAGAAGATAGGTTATGTAGGAGAATAATGGACTCAGTCAAGGAGAGTAAGAGACATAGAGGGAGACCAAGAAAATGATGGTAAGAGTCAGTTTCTAACGATTCAAAGATAAGAGGTATGAAACTAAACAAGACCACAGAACTAGTTAGAAATAGAGGATTGTGGCAGGATTTAATAAGTTCACAGTGGCTTACAGACTAAACACAGAAAGTCATATAAGATATGTGTATGTACGGTGGTGGAAAAAAATATCCAAACACTATGAAATAAGGAATGTAGAATTCGGAAATTTTGGCAATATATTTGTTGAGTTAACATATTTCATTAATTAAAGGTATAAGACTACAGGTTAATATATGCACGAGAAAAGCCATTGCAAATGTATCATGCTGGTCCATTATTAACCACTGTAATTGCCTGACTGTTGAATGCAGGCATGCAAACGTGCATGCATTGTGTCGTACAGGTGCCAGATGTCAGCTTGTGGGATGGAGTTCCATGCCTGTTGCACTTGGTCCGTCAATACAGGGCCGGTTAATGCCAGTTGTAGATGGCACTGGAGTTGTCGTCCAATGATGTCTCATACATGCTTGATTGGGGACAGATCAGGGGATCGAGCAGGCCAAGGCAAAATATTGACACCCTGTAGAACACATTGGATTACAACAGCGGCGCGGGAGGAAGCATTATCCTGTTGGAAAACACCCCTTGGAATGCTGTTCACGAATGGTAGCACAACAGATCGAATCACCAGACGAACGTACACATCTGCAGTTAAAGTGCATGGGATAACCACGAGAGAGCTCCTGCTGTCGTAGGAAATCGCTCCCCTGACCAGAACTCCTGGTGTACGTCCAGTGTGTCGACGTCGCAGACAGGTGGAATGCAGACACTCACCTGGTCTCCTTCTAACCAACACACGGCCATCACTAGCACAAAGTCAGAACCGGCCTTCATCGGAAAATACAACGGACCTCCACTCCGTCCTCCAATGATCTCTCGCTTGACACCACTGAAGTTGCAGACGGTGGTGGTTTGGTGTAAGTGGAATGCACGCAGCAGGGCGTCCAGCTTGGAGCTGCCCTTTAAGTATAATAATTATAATTTCGTGTGGCTATTTCTAGCCGATTGCAGCCCTTGTAAGGCAGACCCTCCGATGAGGGTGGGCGGCATCTGCCATGTGTAGGTAACTGCGTGTTATTGTGGTGGAGGATAGGGTTATGTGTGGTGTGTGAGTTGCTGGGATGTTGGGGACAGCACAAACACCCAGCCCCCAGGCCATTGGGATTAACCAATAAAGGTTAAAATCCCCGACCCAGCCGGGAATCGAACCTGGGACCCTCTGAACCGAAGGCCAGTACGCTGACCATTCAGCCAACGAGTCGGACGTCCTTTAAGTAACCAATTTCAAACAGTTCGTTGCATCACTGTGGTGGCAATTGCCACTTGAATTGCTGCTGCAAACGCGATGCACTGCTCCACAGCCATACGCCAAATACGGTGCTCCTCCCTCTCAGTGGTTCCCTGGGGACGTCCCGAGCCCGGTCATCTTGCGAGCTTACATCATCGTGACCACTGCTGGCAGGATGCGTGCAAAATGGAGACATTCCTGCCGAGTCGTTCTGCAATAGCACGAAAGGAAAATCCACCTTTACGTAGGGCTATTGTACAGCCTCGTTCACCTGCAGTAAGCTGTTGATACTGGCCACTTCGTCATCGTAAAGGCATTCTTGAGCCACTCACAGTCACTCCATCCAATCTCACAGGTAACTAACGCTCTTGCACAGTACAGCCCGTATTTAAAGCAAACATGATGTACAACTTTATCTTTCAGATGTATAAACACGCCTACGAACGTTCATTAATCTAGCACAACACCGTCTTGGTGTTTGGATTTTTTTTTTTTTCTGCTAGTGTATTTCTTTGGACAAGTAACTAGTTGCAGCACAAGACTTTCGAGCCCATTCAACAAATTATTTGTATTTCATAGCCAATTTGTTTCTAGTCCTAATTTTGTACCTGGAATTCTTCTAATTGTTAGCAGGAGATGGTGAAGCCCAAAAGGACAAAGGAATTGGAAGAATGCATTCGGTCTCTAAGACAGAAAGATCTCTGGAATCCGATAACTACTGAAGATACTGAAGGTAATTATTTAATATTTAACTTGAATACCATCATCATCATTATCATTTCCAGCCCCAGTTTCCTGTTTCTGGTGTATAAGCTCTCACCACTTCTTCCTGTCATAATATAATTTCTGTTCCTCTATGTCTTCCCACTTGACATTCCTCTTGCTGACCTCTGATTTCACTGTGTCTATCCATCAATTCTTTTGTCTTTCTTACTGGTCTCTTCCCTCTGACTTCTCTGCCAAAGTAATTCCTTGATGTTCTTCTCAGGAAAGTAGGAAAATAATTACATGTCCAAACCATCGTAGGCTGTGTCTTCCTGAAAGCTCGGTAACAGGTATTTTGATGCCAGCCCCCTTCCCGTTCGCTTAATTTTGAATCTTGTCTTTCCTGGTCTCTTGGTTCATTGTTCTGATAAAATCCAGTCAACAGAAATGAAATTCATTATAAGCCTTGTTATGTAGGGTACATGTTTCAAGTCCGTAGGTGAGAACTGGAATGAAGTATCAATCAATCAATCAATCAAACAATCACTACTGATCTGCATTTAGGGCAGTCGCCCAGGTGGCAGATTCCCTATCTGTTGTTTTCCTAGCCTTTTCTTAAATGATTGCAAAGAAATTGGAAAATTATTGAACATTTCCCATGGTAAGTTATTCCAGTCCCTAACTCCCCTTCCTATAAACGAATATTTGCCCCAATTTGTCTCTTGAATTCCAACTTTATCTTTATATTGTGATCTTTCCTACTTTTAAAGACACCACTCACACTTATTTGTCTGCTGATGTCCTCCCATGCCATCTTTCCACTGACAGCTCGGAACATACCACTTATTACACGTGATGAAATTCATTTTTGGGTCCGTATTGAAAATATTTGTATTAAATAACACTTGTATGTTTTAATATTCATCCACCTATTCAATACAATACAATTTTTTAAAAATTAGGACATTGTCCTTATTCAAATTGTTGACATGAAATTAGTATATTAGATGGTAACTTACATGTTTCGCCCTTCAGTAGTGGGCATCTTCAGCCATATTTTCACCTTTGAATAGATCAGGTACCTGATTGGAAATAATCTATGAATGCTGTTAAAAACTATGTCATATAAAATATATTGGAGATTGTTAAACAACTATTACAATATAAAATGTAGTATACTGTTATTTGACAATATTAGTGATAATATTGGAGTCTAAAACATGGCAGTTGTTTAAGGATTATGACATAATAAAAGATATTACAATGAAGATAAAAATCAGAAAATACATTCCGTTTAGTTGTCAAATGGCGTATTGTTAAAAAATATATATATTTTTTATGGAAAGTTAAGCAATGGTAATGGTCGTAAGTTCTTGCAGTTAATAAATGTTGATTTTCATTTATTTGCTTATAGATTTTGAAGAGTTGTTTTTATGGCCTGGTTCCTTTTGAGATGATATTAGTTGGAAATGTTGGTGCTGTAGGCTATATTGAAATCTTTGTAGGTGTCATTAGACCATCTTCTATGATGTGGTAAGAGTTTGTGATGTTGCTGTTGAGCGTGTTCTAAGCGTGATAGTTGGAAGGGAACGTTGTCATTCGGTGATTAGCCAAAGGTATGATGAGTTCTGTAATTAAAGAGATAATTTGAAAATTTAATGAATTACCATAATTGGAATTAAGGGGCCGAATAGTGGAAGTTAAATTTGGAGTGTTGACACTTACCCCTTCGACCGCTGAGATGTTAGTTTACATTGAGAGTTTTAGAGTAACTGGCAGTTGGCGAGCTCTTACTACGTGTGTTGTATTTGTGAAGTCGTGGTGGAGGGGGTTGAGCTTGAGAAGGCATGGCTGAGGGACCATTCGCTGCACATGAGGAGGAGTTGTCGGCAGTGGAAGTAGGAGACGGGGGTGGTGTCTGTGTTCGATTGGTGGGCATGTTTACTGATTTGGTGCTAAATATTTTGTAAAAATTATTCAGAAGGAATGGTTTTTGTAATAGAATTGAAATCTGTTTATAAAGAGGACTTTTGTTATCTATTACGTCATTTAAGTTCTTGTCTTAGTTAAACTGTTGATCTAAGAAGATGTATAAGTTTTCGTATTCTGTCATGTCTGTACCGGGCGGTACACCTCCACTCCGCTAATTTAAAATGTGCGCCAGTTGAAACTCCTCTGCTGGAGGAAGTCTGAACTTTATCTACGCTATTAATTCTCTACTTTCTCAGAAGATGTCACCACGTGGAAAATTTTGAGTTTTTGAACTGTGTCATTTTTGATGTGGTTTTGTTTCGCTTGAAGTAAGAAGTGTGAACTTTCTCTTCTAGAGGACACTACTGAAGATCAACAATAGTGCAACCTAGTGCGACGTCAAAGAACTATTTTGTTGGAGAAATTTTTATTTCAAATGTTTGTCTTTGCTAAATTTTTTTTAGTTATTGGTTAAGTTGGCTGTATACCCCTCTCTTTCCCCTTGTTTTGCATTTAACCAATCCTGAATTTCTTTGAGTTATTTCCGACCAATCCGATGTATCTTCCCCCAACTTGGATATGTTTCTGTACCCGAGCCAATAAAAAGTTTGTGGGAGGGTGTTTTCATTCCCCTAACGCCTAGAACCTTCCGCGAGAGGATATAAACTGCTGATTTTAGGGTCTCCGGGCCACTTCTGTTCCATCTTTCAGTGTATAAAGTACATAGCAGGAGGCGGGAAGTGCCTCTTTCCTCGGCAGCGGTCATCAATAAGGTAATGGCCGATTAATAAATTCTTTCTTTGCTAGCTCAGCAGTTTAACTCTCGGGGCGGGTGCGAAGCGTTCCTCCATGTAACCTTTTCCTAAAATGTAACGATCTTTTCTTCTATTCTCTTTTAAGCTGCATATTGGGATAGAGAGTGCTAACCCTCTCGAGCTCCCACTCACATTGTTTTGAGGTGAACTTATTTTCTCAACCTATTCTTCGTTAATGTAAAACAAATTGTTCTTTTCTTAAGTCACCTCTTTAGCATGGGATTAGCCCTTGTATTAACGGCCTAGTGCCAAGTAGGTCTTAATCAAAGTGTATTAGGAGTGCAAGTTCGCCTCCTCTCAAATTGTTATTTTAGAGGTCATTTAATTAACCTGCTTTTCATTTAATAGACCTCAGTAGATTGGGTATTTTACCCCTGTGTTTATGTCCGGTGAGGACAACTTGAAGGTGGAGTTTGGTGTGGCCTGGGAGAGGCTTAAATTTTGAGAGCGAGTGGCTCTTTTGAAAAAAAAGGTGTTGTATGCCTCGTGGAGGCTTTTCTGTGTAATTTGGAGCAAGGGCTCCTAGGTATGAATGGGGTTTTCTGCCCCTCTGTTAAAACTCGTGTTTGGGGTAAAATTGAGCTGATTGCCCAAGCAGTGTAAAATCAGGGCGCGAAGCCCAAATCCTGTAAATATTGTAACTACCCCTTTTGATTTGCTACTTTGTACCTGCCATGCTTGTTATTTCTTTGTTTTTGAAAAGAAAATATAACCTTGTTAAATTTTAAATTAATTTTGCTTTCGTAGCTGGAGACCTATTCACACCCGCACCTTCTTTCACCTCTACCTACCACGGAAAAACTCCGTAACAATGAGCTTACCTTTTTTGATTCTTTTTAAAATTTGTAAATCCTGATCTATTATAGTGAATTTGTGACCTGTTGTGACGTAATAGATAACAAAAGTCCTCTTTATGAACAGATTTCAATTCTATTACAAAAACCATTCCTTCTGAATAATTTTTACAAAATATTTAGCACCAAATCAATAAACACGTCCACCAATCCAACACACACACCACCCCCCTCCCCTCCTTCCACTGCCGACAACTCCTCCTCATGCGCAGCGAATGGTCCCTCAGCCACGCCTTCTCAAGCTCAACCCCCTCCACCAAGACTTCACAAATACAACACGTGTAGTAAGAGCTCGGCGACTGCCAGTTACTCTAAAACTCTCAACGTAAACTAACATCTCAGCGGTCGAAGGGGTAAGTGTCAACACTCCAAATTTAACTTCCACTATTCGGCCCCTTAATTCCAGTTATGGTAATTCATTAAATTTTCAAATTATCTCTTTAATTACAGAACTCATCATACCTTTGGCTAATCACCGAATGACAACAACGTTCCCTTCCAACTATCACGCTTAGAACACGCTCAACAGCAACATCACAAACTCTTACCACGTCATAGAAGATGGTCTAATGACACCTACAAAGATTTCAATATAGCCTACGGCACCAACATTTCCAACTAATATCATCTCAAAAGGAACCAGGCCATAAAAACAGCTCTTCAAAATCTATAAGCAAATAAATGAAAAACAACATTTATTAACTGCAAGAACTTACGACCATTACCATTGCTTAACTTTCCATAAAAAATATATATATTTTTTAACAATACGCCATTTGACAACTAAACGGAATGTATTTTCTGATTTTTATCTTCATTGTAATATCTTTTATTATGTCATAATCCTTAAACAACTGCCTTGTTTTAGACTCCAATATTATCACTAATGTTGTCAAATAACAGTATACTACATTTCATATTGTAATAGTTGTTTAACAATCTCCAATATATTTTATATGACATAGTTTTTAACAGCATTCAAAGATTATTTCCAATCAGGTACCTGATCTATTCTAAGGTGAAAATATGGCTGATGATGCCCACTATTGATGGGCGAAACATGTAAGTTACCATCTAATACACTAATTTCATGTCAACAATTTTAATAAGGACAATGTCCTAATTTTAAAAAAATTGTATTGTATTGAATAGGTGGATGAATATTAAAACATACAAGTGTTATTTAATACATACCACTTAGTCGAGCAGCTCGTCTCCTTTCTCCCAAGTCTTCCCAGCCCAAACTTTGCAACATTTTTGTAACACTACTCTTTTGTCGGAAATCACCCAGAAGAGATTGAGCTGCTTTTCTTTGGATTTTTTTCAGTTCTTGAATCAAGTAATCCTGGTGAGGGGTCCCATACACTGGAACCATATTCTAGTTGGGGTCTTACCAGAGACTTACATGCCCTCTCCTTTACATCCTTACTACAACCCCTAAATACCCTCATAACCATGTGCAGAGATCTGTACCCTTTATTAACAATCATATTTATGTGATTACCCAATGAAGGTCTTTTCTTATATTAACACCTAGGTACTTACAATGATCCCCAAAAGGAACTTTCACCCCATCAACACAGTAATTAAAACTGAGAGGACTTTTCCTATTTGTATAAACTCACAACCTGACTTTTAATCATACCATTGCCCACCGTCCATCTCACAACACTATCGAGGTCACCCTGCAGCCGCTCACAATCTTGTAACTTATTTATTACTCTGTACAAAATAACATCATCTGCAAACAGCCTTATCTCTGATTCCACTTCTTTACACATATCATTGATATATATAAGAAAACATAAAGGTCCAATAATACTGCCTTGAGGAATTCCCCGCTTAATTATTACAGGGACAGATAAAGCTTCGCCTACTGTAATTCTCTGAGTTCTGTTTTCTAGAAATATAGCCACCCATTCAGTCACTCTTTTTTGTAGTCCAATAGCACTCATTTTTGCCAGCAGTCTTCCATGATCTACCCTATCAAATGCCTTACATAGGTCAATCGCAATACAATCCATTTGGCCTCCTGAATCCAGGATATCTGCTATATCTTGCCGAAATCCTACAAGCTGAGCTTCAGCGGAATAACCTTTCCTAAACCCAAACTGCCTTCTGTCAAACCAGTTATTAATTTCGCAAAAATGTCTAATATAATCAGAAAGAATGCTTTCCCAAAGCTTACATGCAATGCATTAGGAATGAAACTTGGTCAGTTTTGCTTTCTGGGGTATTTTATCTTCCCCCAGTAGTTTTCTCACTTGAAAATAAAATTGACAAGCTTTCTGAGTCCCATTAAGTATTTCTTGTTTTATTTTGTAATTTTTTAAAACGATACTTCCAACATATTTGAAGTTAGAAACAGATGGTAACAGAGTTCCCTCCAGAAAAATGTTCGAATCTGTGCCTTTCCTGTTGATAGTCATTTCAATAATTTTTATTTTACTGGTGTTTAGTTCATATTCTTTAAACTTGTCACTGCAAATATTTAGTTTCTCTTGTACTCTTGCTTCATTTTCTCCCCAGATCAAAACATCGTCTTCACAATGTCCTTTGATGGAAATTTATGATTCGATTCATGACGATGAATAGGAGAAGTGACAAGGCACTTTTCCTGTCTGAGTCCTCCTTTGGTTTTAAACCAATCTGATCTTCCATCCCGTACTTGAAGACAGCTAAAGCATTTTTGATAAAGCATCTTTACTTTATCAGTCAGGAATTTTGGCACACCTATACCTTCTAGGCATTCCCAGATTTGCTCCCTAGGCACACTGTCGTAGGCATTCTCGATGGCCATAAAAACCATCCCTAAGTTCTTTCCATATTTTTCTGTTAGCATTCTGACACAAATATTAGGTCTGTAGTGCTTCGGTTGTTCCTGAAACCATGTTGCTCGTCCTCCAATAATGGATCTATTATTTTCCTGAGTCTTTCAATTTTTTTTTCTCCATAAGTTTATGTGAGTGAGAAAGTAACGTGATGCCCCATTAATTTCCACATTTCTTCCAGTTTCCCTTTTTATACAGGGCGATGATGGTGCCTTTCATCCAGTCCTCTGGTATTTTGTTCTCTTCCCAGATGACAGAAAGTACTTGAAAACTGTCAAAATTTCAGACAGTATTTCAATTCTGCTTTTTTATTATTTTTTTGAACTAGTTACATTATTGTCTGACCCCTCTGTAATGGTACAGTCCGAAACCCAAACCTTATCATTAAAAAAAAAAATTAAATCATCTAAGTCATGGTTCATGATATTGTGTCATGTATTTGATGATAGTTATCAACCGAACATCAGGTGTTATGTGCATATGTAAGTGATGTATAAATTAATTACAGGTTAATGTAATAATTCTTTGTATATTCTTATCATATATATATTTTTAATTCATGGATAATATATACCGTATTTACTCACGTATGAGACCCCTTCCCCCCCCCCCCATTTTTACAGCCAAAATAGTAAAGCGGGGTCAATATGCGATAACCACAAATTTTGTGCAGTAAACACATGACTTCTAGGCAATAAAGACCTATAAATTGTACATTCTACACTGTTCTTTAACAAGCCTATGAATGTATTTGAGTTATACTAGCTATTTTCGTTGGAAGGTAGTATTTCTAAATGTAAAAAGTCAATACATGGTGAACACACAACTTTTAGGCCTACATATAAAGTAAATATAATCCGTTTTAGTTACTCGTATCATGTCATTCGTTTCGTCTCATTAATTCCTCTGATGACGTCGATGTCAGGAAGGGCATACGGTCGTAAAAACTCACTACGAAGATTCGTCTCACTTCAAACTCGACCCCGTAGAGAAAAGGGATAAGGGTATCCTATTATATTATGCAATATTGATATAAATAACTCTATGGCCAGTCATTTGTCTCTGTCAGTTGAGCAGTAGGCCTACCACACAGTAAACCTGATCACTGCTTTCATTTTAATTGCCTTGCGCCGCTACTGCCCTGCTAATGGCGTGTCGTCATTCCAAGTGACATCTTCACTGCCATCTCGTCAGCCATGCACTGGATTCGAGGTCCCGTCTTTTCTAACCTTTTAAAAATAGTTTTGTCATGGTTTCTGGAGATGGTCTCTGATATTCCCTGCTGGTGTATGTGTAGCAGAAGCCACTCCTTCTGAATAAAGCCGTGTTGTTGGAAGCGTGCCAAACCACCTGCTGATAACTAGCATATGTTACGTGTTGTATTTCCCAATGTAATGCATAGTGACTGGAAGCATTCTTTTCATAATGTTTAATTTCATACGTTCGTTGTCTGCCATTTTTTATTAACTCATACCCTAGCATGTTTTGTTTAGCGTCTCCGAAAATCGTTGAAAGTAATTGCGGACATAAAAAAATCATTATTATTATTATTTGTTAAGTACATTGGCGAGCACAACAATTGTTTTTATAACGTTTTAAACCTACTTCTCTCCCAAAAAATTATATATTGGCCCAAGTTACGAGATATTAAACGATCACTTTGTTAATGATCTCGCCTGCCTATATTAATAGGCCTAGCAACAGCCGTGAATATTTCTTAACTAAAGCAAAGTCGTTTCCTCATCCCGAGGTGGTGTAGCTCTTTTTTAGACAGGCCCCCAGTGGAAGGGAGTTGCAGCTATTACATTATTTATTGAAGTGAAAATTATGCATGAAGTGATTTTTTTTTGTTTTTTACCTTGCTATAAATTTTGAAGGGATTCACATGTATACGGGTAAGAATGAGCTTACAGTCTAGATTTCATCAGCTGATTATATCGCATAGTGATAGTTATTCTTCGCGCTCAATTCATTATATTTTTGTGAACATTTTATTTGATAAAAATAAATATAGCTCAGGTAGGAGCGCAGGTTACACCTCGTCTGAATGGTCGTTCATAAGTAATAAGTTTCATTATGTATCCGTATTGACAATTGATCACTATCAAGAGTGAGGAAGGTCCACCTACTCATTACCATTGATTTGATGTTACAATATTTTATTAATACTGGGACTAGTTTTGACCCTTCAGCCCTACAGTAATTCATAAATGTATATTTTATTCACTAATTCACAATTTATTGGAACAAAAACGTTCTTTACATACATGTTGACCAACTGACATAAAGATAAATCAAGACTCAAGAATATATTAAAACGACAATTGCCATAGCATCATAGATAATAGTTTTGATGAGTTTGTTTCACCTCATTTTATATGTATTATCTTATTCATCTACATTGTTTTTATGTATTGAGACTGTAGTTTTTCTAACATGGGGATAAGCTGTCACTAACCCCGTTAGACTTTGGTTGTATGAGTGATTCAATATCAGCCTAGCTACCAAGGAGAGGCCAGACCCTGCATACAACTGGCAGCCGTTGGGGGACACTCAACAGTAACTCGTGTATGAGGGTTTAGGTCAATATTCTTTTGTTTTCTAAAAAATCGAGGTCAAGTGTTATGACGCAGGATCCGCTTCGGACCAAGTGGAGGTGATAGAACGCTAAAAGGTGAACAAATTCTACTTAAACACGTCAGGTTCGCAACCTAATAATTTCGGAAAAATTGATGAAGCCCCGATTCCAATGCAGTGCATATATACTTGGAGAGTTACACCGCAGTCAACCGGAGTAGTGGCCGAATGGTCTCCATGCTTGTCTGAGAATCTTGACGATGTGAGTTTGAGTCTCATTGCAGCTATGTTTCTTGCATGCTTCAAAATTAACCGGACAGAAATGTGTCTTCATGAAGGTAAACCAGGTTTGCTTTCCGAAGAATATGGGCCGGAAGAAATGTGCATGCAATAAGGTGGCTTTCATCTAATGTGCTTGGTGCAGAGTATTTTTCTGCCTTTTATGCGTCTGTGACAAATACCATCCAATGCACTGTGAAGGCAAACCATGACGAGGAGAAAGTGAGTGAGTCGACAAGGGATCGAATAGTAATTGTGAGAATGTTAATTTGAGGTAGAAAATAAAGTTCACTGCAGTTTGTCTAATATTTTTAAGCAGATTTATATCTTCACGTTCCCTCAAATAAGAATTCATTTTGAACAAAACATAGCTGCGACAAGACTCGAACCAATGGCGTCGAGGTTCACACACAAGTACAGTGACTACTCGGCCACTGCTTCGATTGATCGCAGTGTAACTCTCCAAGTATATGCGCATTGCATTGGAATCAGGGATTCATCAAATTTTGGAGATTATTAAGTTGCGGTCCTGACATGTTTAAATAAAATTAGTTTGTCTTTTAGCGTTCTCTCATCTCCACTTGGTCTGAAGCGGGTCTTGTGTCATGACATTTGACCCCATTTTTTTCAAAAACAAAAGTGTATTGACCTAAACCCTTATACATGAGTTACTGTTGAGTGTCCTGCAAAAAGTACATTGAAGCTCGTTGAAATCGGTTGGACGCAGGATCTGGCCTCTTCTTGTAAGACTCATATGTGCTTAAACATATCTTTATGTCAACAAATTTCAGAGACATGCCAAGTTTAGTGTTATATTGATGACTATTTGTGTGATATTCTTTTCATTTATTTTTTATGGCTGAAGATGACCCTTGTTAATAAGGGTCAAAACTAGTCCCAGTATTAATAAAATATTGCAAAATGAAATCAGTGGTATTGAATAGGTGGACCTTCTTCACCTCTGATAGTGAACGGTCAATGTCATGGCCTTCGGTTCAGGCGGTCTCTGGTTCGATTTCCAATTAGGGCAGGGATTTTAGCCATGTTTGGGTTAATTCCTCTAGCTTGGGGACTGAGTATTTGTGCTTGTTTCAGTAGCCGCCTCTTCCAACACATGCAACATAGTGAATCTCCAACCAGGGAACAAGAAGGAGGAGGAGCAACATTACCAAACATTGTTTGAAGGTATTTATAGTCAATTTTTCTGTAATTTTTGTTGAGGAGAAATTAAAAGAATGGTAAACGAAATACAGTAGGTACGTTATAGCTTTGGTGCTGAATAGCTGTGGCCTTTCTAAGAATTCGGAGGTTCAATCGACTGTCATCGCTGCTATTCCAATTTGAATGATGTTCCCTGTGAAGTTGGGGATACAGTGAGCTCACCTTGCAGATAGCGAGCGCTTTCTTCACACTCGTGCTATAAATTTGAGGTATGTTTTTGTACAAGCTAGAAGAACATCATTCCCTCTCCATTCTCTTCCAAGAACTTTTGGCGCCAGACTGCCAGGCTGAGTAGCTTGGACGGTAAAGCGCTGGCGTTCTGAGCCCAACTTGGCACGTTCGATCCTAGCTTAGTCTGGTGGAATTTGAAGGTGCTCATATACGTCAGTCTTGTGTCTGTCGGTAGACTTACTGGCACATAAAAGAACTCCTGCAGCACAAAATTCTGGCACTTCGGCATCTCTGAAAACCATAAAAGTAGTTAGTGAGGTGCGAAATCAATAATAATTATTATTACTGGTGGGAGACTTATTACATGGGCTCTGTATAAGGGTTGCCTAATTAAAACATCTGCGGTACGAGTATTACAAGTAATGAACTTCATCTTTGTCCAGGGTGGAATTATTATATATAACAAATTCCAACTTGTACGTTTGGGAACGTCCACCTTTCCACCATTTTAAAGTCTTATGATTTTTCTTAGATAAAAATAACATTAATTTATTTTAAATTAATTGGTACATGTTTCATTGTTTGTAGTGGCGCTTGGGGCATTAATGAAACAATTATAAACAAAAAAACATTTGTAACATTAAATGCAATTTAGAATAGATAAAACCATCTCATGAAATCAAAATTAAAGAACGTAAAATACACGGGAACTAACAGCAGGATGTGGACACCAGAAGGAACCCTACAAGGTTGTGGATCGAAGAACTTTTGTGGCCAAAACTTTGAAAAAAGAATAATTTAGTTAATATATACTTATTGTAAATACTCATTTATTATAAAAACATCTAAAAAGGAAATAATGAACACTAGCGTTAACATAAAACCCAAAATAGAAAACCAAACCCTGAAGTTGCAGTCTTACAATCTTACCGATGCTAGTCTTCATGAAAAACACTTTAAATGTGAAGCAAGACCACCTTCACTAAAGAAATAAAATACAGGTCATTGGAAAACATGTTAAAAATAATCAGAATTACTGAGGTCAAGCTTAGTGAAAAATTAATTCAAGTTACAAAACTGTTAAAAAAGGCTTTGCTCGTGGCAACGTGAAAATGGATGTGAAACCTCTTTACACCATCGTAAATTACAATTGATTTCTGATAGAAAAAACGATGTGTAAACTCCTGTGACAAATGAAAAAGTGAAATAAAATAAAGTTAAGGAAATTTAAGGTTTGCTTACCCCAAGAGAAGCCAGAGCTCCCGGACAACACATCTGCTTTACGTGATGCCGAAGACAAAATTCAAACACCCTGCAACGTGCTTCCTGAAGGTAGCTCACGCTAGATGCTGCAACCGGAAATGCCACAGCAAAATTACGACCAATGAGCGCACAGGAGTTACCTGAAGTGTATTGAGTGTATTGATCAAGGCGGATTCAAATAAACTATTTTAAATAGTTATATTATACATTCAGACTAGTCAATATGGACCAAACACAATATTAACCTATCATGGTTAAATTTATTAACAGGAGTTACCTTTCGATTTATTTAAACCAATGAAATTTAAATTTTTTTATTAGACGCTGGTTGTCTTCTCCTTGAAAACTTTTCGGTCTTGTGCAAGTCCAAGAAAAATCAACACATGCAGTACAGGGTGTACCACAATTTTTTTGACGATAAAATTTAATGCACTTTTGAATGATATAGAATTTACTTGAAGGCGAAATATATAAACTCTTGCAGCACACGTCACATTTTTCATAGAAATCATCTTTAGCCGTGATCTTGATTTACAGATAAAATATGCACAAAAAACAAGTTATTTGAAGAAAGAGAACATTACACATGCATCGATGGATGGCTACGTATGTCAGTAAGAATTTTTTTCTTTGGTTTATAAATTTCAGTCAAAATTAGTTTTGGTACACTGAAAAACCTACCAGCTATATTTAAAGAAACAAGTCTGATATTGTCAGAAAGTGTTAGTGTGCTGTTTGTTCGTGCTGAAGCAAAGTGACTTGGTGTGATTTTGCCATGAATTTGTCAGGAATTGCCGAGCATCGGTTATTCAGTTTATGTTGACGGATGGTGTTAGTGAAGCCGACATTGACTGGTGTGTATGGGAATGAGTATACAGTGTTCAGATGGTATTGGAAATTTCATCTTGCATGACGAAGGATGTGTCAAATCCATGCCAACCATGGTGGGCAGCCTGGTGAGAAAAAGAGATTGGGGGCGGGGAGAGAATGAAAGGCCTCCTGCTTGTTCTATATCTGCCGCCAATGTTTTCACTTCTCTCCATGTCTTGTTGACTCCAGTCATCACCCTGTCTTTGGTTCTCTTCCAAGTAATCTATGTCATGCCTTGCCTGCGACTACCTTGCGGATTCCAGCTCAGTGCCCACTTTGTGATACTTTCTTGTGGTCTTCTCAGTGTGTGCCCAATCCATCTCCATTTTCTGTTGCTGTATGGAACTTTGACTTGTGGCCTCCCAAAGGTCTTTGAGATGGACTTTGGCCACTCTATTATCATAATGTGCCTCAAGCAATGATTTAGAGGAAAGGTCTGTGACCTTGTGGTAATGTCTTTGGTCACTTTCCAGGTCTCACTTCCATACAGTAACACAGATTTAACATTTGAGTTGATTATTCTTAGCTGCATTTTTATGCAAATGTGTCTCCATATTGTTGTAACTATGCAAAAGCTCCTTTGGGCTTTATTTATACGACTCACCACCACATCTTGAATAGCACCTCCATCCTGGCTGATCATGCTTCCTAGGTAGCCAAATTCCTCTACTCTTTCTATATCCATTCCATCTAGAGACAAGCTAGAATTGTTATGTCAATGATGGTTTATGCCCATTTGCTTAGTTTTTTTTGGTATTTATCTTTAAGCCTACTTCTTTAGCTCCTGTTTTGAAGTCATTCAGTTTGACTTCGATGTCCTGAAAACATTCTGCAAGAAGATAGAGATCATCCACATAATCCAGTTTTTCCAATATAATTGGTACGTTATTGGACAACGCTGGCAGCAGGAATGAATTAGCTGGAAAATTGATAATGTTCAATAATGGATTAATTATATTGGTATTATAAATTTACTCATTCAGGACAAATATTTCAGGTTCCATATGGGAATCGATTTCTGTAACACCAGTTCTTCCAGTTGGTTATTTAGACCCCACTGAATGCCAGGTTTTCTATTCGTTACCTCTCTCAGCAACAATCCAGTATCGTGGTAAACAAGATTGGCGACAGTAGACGTCCTTGCCTTACTCTAGATTTCATAGGAAAAGGTTCAGACAGCTTCCCTTTATGTTCTACGTGACAAGTATATCCATCATACATTGCCTGTGTAAGACTGACTATCTTTTGTGGGATTCCAAACTTTCCATAGCCCTCCACATTTTCCTTCGGTTGACAGAATCGAAGACCTTTTGAAAATCAATGAAAAGTATACACAAAGATGTCCAATACTCATCAAATTGTTCATTGATTAGCCTTAGTATGTTAGTGTGATCCACAGTAAACTGACCTCTCGATGGAATCTCTTATCAATGGCACTGCTTATTCTGTTCAGTATGGCTCTCGTCACTTTTCCCCCACATGACAGCAACGTTATTCCTTTCTTAGTTATTACAATCTGAGAGATCACCCTTCTTCGGTATCTTGATGAGGTCACACTTCTTCGATTCTTCAGGAAGGTGCTCTTCGTTCCATATTAGTGTTAGAAGTGGCTCCATGATTTCTGCTGTTAAATCTGGTTCTACCATTAGGACTTCTGGGATAATGTTATCTACACCGGGTGCTTTGCCACCTTTCATTTGCTTCACTACTTGTGCAATCTCTTGTCGTGTTGGTGGTTCTACCGAGATATCTGGACCTCCCGAAATCCTCTTACCTTCTTCAGTTCTCGTTTCCTCACTGAGATTATTGAGTACTTCCGTGAAGTGCTGTCTCCATCTTTCCAATTGTGTCTGATATGTCAAGGCTACTCCATTTGCATCTCTGACTGGTTACTCCCCCGAAAAGTTCCTCCTAGAAAGCTTTCTTGCAATGACATATACTCTTTGCTGTTACTGACTCTTGCTGCTTCTTCTGCTTGTATTGCCAGTTGGTCTTTAAACACTAGTTTATCGCTCTGCACTTCCTTCTTAACCTCCTTGTTGGTCTCCCTGTATTTTGTCGCTGCTGCCGGTGTCTGGTTTTTTGTTCCGCTGGAATTGAACAGTGCCTTGCACTCTCTTCGCTTTTGGATTGATTTCCAAGTGTCATCTGTTATTCATTCTTTCCTCCCTGGTTCTCTCTCTTCGCATGTGTCATGAAAGAGTTCCTTGACTGTGTTCCATAATCAGGGAGAAATCATTGTATATAATTTAATAAGCTGTAATGGGAATTGTGCGGTAACGTCCAAATCGATTTCAGTGAGCGACCCCTCGTTTTAAAGTATACAATTTGAAGGTTCTCATTAAAATAGTCCTTTTAAAGAATTGCCAGTTTTCCTAATAATTATCTTATTTTCTTCAAGTAGTTCCAAGCCTCAGTAGGCTACACTTGTCATGTTCTAAAAGAGTGGACGAAAGGGGTCATTATACCAATCTTCAAGAAAGGAGACAGGATGCAATGTGAAAATTACTGAGGAGTGACACTGATACCTCATACAGCTAAGATCCTTGAAAGAATCTTGGATAGACAGATAAGAGACAGAGTAGAGGGAAAATTGGCAGAACACCAGTATGGATTCAGAAGAGGCAGGTCCACATTTGACCCAATATTTACATTGCGTCAAATGATGGAAAGGTATTGGGAATATGGAAAGGACATGGTAGTATCGTTTGTAGATATTGAAAAGGCATATGACAGTGTCCCAAGGAATGTGGTATGGAAAACATTGACAGAGGCACAGATTGGGAATGAAACAATGCAGATGGTAATAGCATTGTATCAAAATTGCAAAAGCTGTGTTAGAACCAAAGTGGGTCAAACTGAATGGTTCAGAGTTGAGACAGGCTTAAAACCGGGAAGTGTATTGTCTCCCTTACTCTTCATTATCATCATGGATAGAATTCTACATAATGCCAAGGAGAAGTGGGTGAGCAAGTAAAGTCTATGCTCTTTGGTGATGACATTGTAGTTTGGGGACATAATGAAGAGGAAGTACAGACACAAGTTGATTTATGAAATGAGGAGGTAAGAAATTTTGGAATGAAGATTAGTACTGCAAAAAGTAAGACTTTGATCTTGACAAGAGGTAACAGAAAATCCAGGGGAGTGATAAAAATAGGAAATGAACCTCGTGAAGTAGTGAAAAATTTTAAATATTTGGGCAGCGTGATATCACAGGATGGAAATTTGGATGAAGAAATTGATTTAAGAATAGAACAGTCTGCAAGTTTCTACCAGTGAGTGAGAGACATTGTATGGAACAAAGATGTGCCAATGAAGTGCAAGAACGTTAACTAAGCGGAACCAAAGTAAGATACAAGCAGCTGAAATAAGCTTCTTGAGGAGCATACAGGGAAAGACAAGACGAGATAGAATATGAAATGAGGAAATAAGGAGAAGCGTGGGAGTGTGTAAACTTCAAGAAGACATTAATATAGCAAAGCTAAAATGGTTTGGGCACATGATGAGAATGCCAGGAGAGAGAATATCAGAGAGAACATTAATGGATACAGAGACTGGAAAGAGGCCTAGGGACATCCTAGAATTGGATGGATGAGCCCTGTTGTGAACTTTATTGCAAATAGAGGAGTCAACAGCAATAACGTACTAGAAGAGGAGTGGTGGAAAGATCGTGTAAGGTGGAGGGCTTTGGTACACTACCCTACCCAGAGAGAATCTGGAAAAGGGAGTGGATGAAGAAGATGAAGAGTTCCAAGCTATTCTGCTTTGTACTATGGGACAGTTGGTTTCACTGCTACTAGCACTAGAACTGCGCATGAATTTGGTGATGAGTGCGTGAATCCTCTGTTGTATTATAAGCAATTTTTAGATCAACATTAAGTGCTTTAACATGACATAAATTTTTTAAGCCCCCAACGAGAGAAGTAACAGGTAAGACAGGTCAAAACCTATCCTGATTTTTTTTTACACGATCGTTGTACTGTAAGAGGATAGTGTGCAGAGAATTGGCCTCCACATTTAACTGCGTAAGGCTCCAAAATCGTGTCTGGGATCCTGGTACGCAAGCATGATGGGTGGCGCAGCTGTACATCCCTGAGCCAGCTTGGAGTTGTGGTGTGGCTGGTCGTATATATTATGTAGTCTCTCGACCTGCTGTGAAGCTGTATTGTTTCGCTCACTTGTCAGTCACTCACAAAAGTATAGCAGAAATGACTGGTATAAATTGCATGATTATAACAAGTTTTTTGTACACCAAACACAACGAATTAGAACTTCAGTGTCACACTGTTCTTCACACATTTCTTTCTTATTCTCCAAATGGCACTATGAACTCGGGAGGTAGCTCTTTTGTGTAATTCGTTGCAAACCATGAATATTTTATCATATTCCGAAATTGTGGAGATGAAAACTGAGAATGTATGAAGGACTGCAGTTTAAGGATTCTGTCTCTATCGTGAACCTCAACTTTAACATCATTATGAGAAGTTAGAATTTCTGTTAATCACTGGTAAAACATTTTCCACTGCCGGAAGAAGAATTTGTCTAATGATTGAGATTCCTGTGGTATCTGGAAGAATCTGAAGCACTTCTATTGTTTTGCATGGAGGGATGTCTTCAAGACAAGTTGTGTCAGTGTATGTGGTCCACGAATCAAAAAAGGGAGCACAGTTGTCTTCAGAGAACAAGGAAAAAGGCTTCTCTAAACCATATTTTCAGTTCTGTTTTCCCCTTTTTTTCCCCTGTTTTTGTGGCAGTGACAATGATGTTATCTGCTTTAAACATATTTTTTTTAACCAGAGGACCGAAGGTTCCGGTCAGCTCCTGTGGTACAATAAATAATTAAGGGAACAAAGAGCAGTCCATACTGATTGTTCGCACTATGATGTATGAACGTGTGAGTGAACTAACTGATTGGGCTATTGTGTGTGTGTGTGTTTCTCACTTACAAAAGATAATAGTCCTTTTCGATCGCATTTTATGCTCAAAGCTGCTTTGATCAGTGTTGTATATAGAGGATGGAATGTAATGGAGAAATCGCTCTCGAGCCCACTCCAGAAATTCTTCTGCAGCCTTATTCTTTTGTTTTTTCGTTCTGAATATGTGAACGGGATACAGATACCATCATTTCCCAATTCTATGTTGCTTCTTGAAATGGCTGATCCAGGCGTGAGAGGTGGAGAAATTATTCTCGATTTCCAAAGCCCACAGTTGTAAATCTTCATCACTTCCATTTCATCTTCACTGTCACCTTCTTGCCTCCTGGAAACGGGAACAGAATTTTTCATACACTTTTTTAAATGTTCAATTGGACTTGCCGATATACCCTTTTTTCTCATCTGCTTCTTTCACAAGTAAAGATATCACTGTGACTTCACTAAACTGAAGTATTTGCGGACATGTGAAAGTGATAATCACTTTTTACCACCTTCGTTAAGCCAGAATTTTACAGCCCTCATCTTGTACTCCATACTGATGTTTTCTCGCACACTTCATACGGGACTAGGAATATAACTGAACTGGATGATTTGCATGGCAATGGACTTGTAGCATCACCAGATTCTGGGGAGTCATATTCTAGTTTTGAACTCGGACCCGGATTCTCACCTGCGATCGGCAAAAGGTTTTTGACAAACGGAGTCACTCGAGTCTCTTTCACTGTCTCCACTGTGTACATCGACAGAAACATCCTCAGTACATTGCACTCCTGTACGATTATTTTCCATCATATTAATCAGATCTTGCCCCATTTCCTTTTCTTTCGAGCTAATTTCTCCAGGAAAAAAAAAACTTTTCGTGGAAATGACTGCTATGTTAATAGGATTCAAAATGTAATCCTACCAGGAACTCATTTCCACTGTCTTGCTTTCTTTAAAACAACCTTGAAAACTATTATGTTATTGCCGTATGCAGTGAAACACCCCACAGGTGACTAGTGCGTTCAGCTTTGCTTATCACTGGCCTTGTGTACATGGGATATCAAGGCTGTCCACTCCAGCCAACATGTAGATGCACAATACTCGCCCTACTTGCCATTGATGTACATGAGAGATATGGCACATGATTTTGGAGACTTGTAGGTACATCTGGAGGCTATGTTCTTCATGTTGTCCTCTTATATTACGACAATTGTGTCAAAAGCAATTCAGGAAAGGTTTTGACCTGTGTTACCCGTTACTTCCGTTGTAAGAATGGTCAGTTATTTTATGCATTGTACATTGATTTTAACATTACTAATTTTGACCGACCAAAAATACGATTTTCAGTTTTTATTTTTCGTTTAAATTTTAACTTTTCTCTTATAACAGTGCAAAATTTTTGTTAATATATCATATATTTTTGGAGTTATGACCAAAAACGTGAAGCCCTGTCACCCAAGCAAGCCCTTTATCGGTAAGTTTGTTGCTTGTTTCCCGCACTTTTGTTTTTCGAACCGTTTCCCAGATAACTCTGACAGGTTTTAAGATAATAAGATGAAATTTTGCATGCATGTATATTTCATTGAGAAGAAGATATTCTAGAATTATTGAGCTAGCTTCCTTGTTAATTAAAAAAATATTTTCAAATGAAAATTAGTGAAAAAATTAATTATTTGAAAATAACTTCATGAAGAAAAATATTTATACTTGATGGACTTTCTGATTCTAGCACATGTTACAGCTATAACATTGCTAATTGCAATTAAAAAAAAGGATCATAGAAACATATGCATGTGTTTGGAAATTATCAGGGGAAGGACATGATACATGATACACCGCCATTTTTATAATTAATTAATTATATATAACGGCATAGGTACATAATTTCTAAATACTGTATTTACGCGAATAATACCCACACATTTTTAAAAATAATTTGAGGCACGAAATTGGGGTGCGGGTTTTATTTGCGTCAATGTTGGCATTTTTTTTCAAAATCAGCCTTTCTAAATTTAGGGTGACCGGGCTAGTGGCCATGCGCGTAGAGGTGCATGGCTGTGAGCTTGCATCCGGGAGATAGTAGGTTCGAATCCCGCTATTGGCAGCCCCGAAGATGGTTTTCCGTGGTTTCCCATTTTCACACCAGGCAAATGCTGGGGCTGTACCTTAGTTAAGGCCACGGCCGCTTCCTTCCAACTCCTAGGCCTTTCCTATCCCATCGTCGCCATAAGACCTATCTGTGTCGGTGCGACGCAAAACCCCTAGCAAAAAAAAAATTAGGGTGCGAGATTATTCGGTGGCGGGTATTATTCGCGTAAATATACCCGTATTTACGCGAATAATACCCGCACATTTTTTTAAAAATTTGAGCCACGAAATTGGGATGCTTTTTTTTTTGTGTCAATGTTGGCATTTTTTTTTTTTTTCAAAATAAGCCTACCTAAAGTTAGGGTGCGGGAATTATTCGGTGGCGGGGATTATTCGCGTAAATACAGTATGTAGGCATATAATCCAGGAATAATGTGTATGTCATACTAAGTTTCCTTTTAGTATTCATTTCATTGGTGCGGGGGAAAAAAGTTTTACACCCCATTTTTCTATGTTCAAAGGTGAAGGTCATTCTCATAAAGGTTCATATATTTTTAATATATATTTTATTGCATATCTTTTACTCTATAAGAGAATAATTATTCATTACCATGCTTTTTCAGCTGATGATGGCTTGAAACAAGACGAAACATGTAGCGACTAATTGTAATTCATCACAAGTAATACAAGTATTGTACTTGATAACTGTCATTACGGATCACAGTGAAATTTGTAGCGATTGTGTTTATCCTGTTATGTGTTCCTTTCGATGTTTCTGTGTGTGGTTTAGTTAGTAAGTTGCATTTTTTCTTCTCCTTACTATGGCAGTCCTGGAACTGCAATATTATGTCAGACGTTCTTGCTCACCCAAATTATATATTTTATCTTTTTAGGAATTAGTCATCAAGGTATTCAGTATTACTCTCAATTACGGGATTCATCATTACGTGATCCACCTGGTGGAAGAATTTTAGTATTAGAGGTAAGATATTGATCCCATTATTTATCTTATTGTAGGAATAGACAGCATAAGCTGAGCTGTCCTAACTTTTCTGGAAAAATCAAATCAAATATGTTTTCCCTCGGGGATTCAGCCTATCTACATGGGTCTGCTCGAAAGAGCTTAACTCCTTCGCTGTCTGCCCGGGTACGTACTCGGGCTTGTGCAGCCTTGCCTTAATTGCTTTGATTCTAGCCGAAAATGAACGCATATGCCATCTTTTGAACACTCCTTCTCATTCTCCTCCTGTCATCACCATTGTTTTTCTCTCCTCCACACTGATTTTCATACCTCTGCTGAAATCACTAACAGAGTCCAACAACGAGCACTATTTTATCATCAAGTTAGATCTCTTTATCAGGCATATTTCGTGCCAATAACTACATATATCTTGAAACTTGTACGATGAACAGTAGAGAGAGTAGCAGACTTCAAGCTGCTGAAATGGAGTTCCTGAGATCAGTGCTACAGAAAACAAGAAGAGATAAGATCTGGAATGAAGAGATCCGTCATAAATCACAAGTAAAGCAGTCGCTAAGCAAAAATGTAAGAACATCAGGACTCAAATGGTGTGACCCTGTAAAAAGGATGGACCAAATGAGAACAGCAAGAAAATGGCTAGAAAAGGAACTGGAAGGCAAAAGACCTAGAGGCAGACCAAGGACACAGTGGATCAGTCAAGAAAAGCAGGACCTGGAAGGAAGAGGAGTGGAATGGAACCAGGTTGAGAAGGAAGAAATGTACCTGCATAGACAAAGATGGAGAGCGCTCTTGTACTGCACCCGGGTGACGGTTAAAGGATGATGATAAGATTTCTCAATATTGTAATTTAAAGCCTTTAGTTCGATTTGCACTTCTGTATTGTTGACTCCCTCAGATCCACAGTTTGCTTTACGTCACACCGACAGAGATAGGTCTTATGGCGACGATGGGATAGGAAAGGGCTAGGAGTGGGAAGGAATCAGCCATGGCCTTAATTAAGATACAGCCCCAGCATTTGCCTGGTGTGAAATGGGAAACCACGGAAAACCATCTTCAGGGCTGCCGACAGTGGGACTCGAACCCACTATCTCCCAGATGCAAGCTCAGACCTGTGCGCCCCTAACCGCACGGCCAACTCACCCGGTTTCTCTCCCCAGATCACTATGTCATCTGCAAACAATATTTTCATATCCCCTGCTCCCTATATGTTGCCTTTGTTTTCTGTAGAATTTCATCCATTTATTTTATTTATTTCATGTCAGAGTGTTGAAAAAACTTAAAATATAAATAAGGTATTATATACAAACAAAAGAAAGTAAATCTTATGTCACAAACATGTTTCACACAAAGTCTGCCCAGAAATGGGCAACAGCGATTCCCTCTTCAGTGGTTTGAGTCAGTTCTTGACGTGTACAATGAACAGGGCAAGACTGACAGTTATAAAGGTGTTGGGTAGTTTGTTGCTCCCCACAATCGCAGAAGTGTGACTGATCTTACAAATAACCCCATTTTTTTAGGTTGTCCTTGGATTTACCTACTCCACTCCTCAAACGATTCAGTACCTTCCAGGTTGTCCATTCCAAATGATGACCAGGGAGTGGAGATTCAGGAGGCACTATCCAGTCAGAAAGATGCTTCATTTTTGTTAGCCACATATTACAATGTGCTATTCTTGTTGGTTTATCCAGAGCCTTGGAGACATTCTGGGTGGAGGTCGATGTCCAAATAACGGGTGGGCATTAGTGAGATCCACCTTCAACCTCTCTTGCCTTGCAAACACTTCTTGCCGAATGTCTGGAGGAGCAATACCAGCCAAGCAGTAAAGTTTGTCAGTGGGAGTAGGTTTCAGGCACCCAGTAACTATTCTGCATGTTTCATTAAGGGCTGTATCCACCCGCTTAGTATGGGCTGAGCTGAATCAGACAGGACATGCATACTCAGCTGCAGAGAAACTGAGAGCAAGAGCTGAAGTTCTCAACACAGTTGGATGGGCTCCCCATTTGCTTGAGCCAAGTTTCCGGACGATGTTATTGCGGCTGAAACTTTCTGTCCAGAGTTAACACAGTGTTCCTTCTATGTTAAGGTCCGATCTACTGTGATACCCAGGTACCTTGGTGTAAAACAATGCTCCAGTTGCTTACCCTCCCATGTCACGCACAGCTGCCTAGTAGCTTCTCGTTTTCGAAGATGAAATGCGCATGCCTGGATCTTAGCCGGGTTTTGCAGTAGCCAGTTCTTCTGATAGTACACTGAAAGTTCCTTAAGTGCATTTGAGAGCTGCACTTCAGTGGTTTGAAAGCCATCGCACTGAACAGCTAAAGCCAGGTCATTGGCATAAATGAAGGTTCTTGTATAGGAAGACTTTGGCTGGTCATTCGTGTAGACGTTAAAGATGATTGGCGAGAGGACATTGCCCTGGGAAAGTCCATTCCGTAGATCCCTCCACCTACTGTACTTTCCTTGAAACTCAACAAAGAACTGGCGGTTCTGCAGGAGAGTTTCAACAATATTTCTGAAACCATATTCTCTGGTGAAGTTATAGAGCTTGGTGAGCAAAGTTTCTATGATGCACTGTGTCGTACGCTGCTGTAAGGTCCACAAATACCACTCCTGTGATTTTACATCTTTCAAACCTATCCTCTATGTGCTGAGTTAAATTGAGCACCTGTGATGTGCAGTTCCTTCCGGACCTAAAGCCCGCCTGTTCTGTAATAAGATGTTGATCTACTTTAGATGTGAGGCGTTCAAGTAGGATCCTCTCAAATATCTTATATAGATGACAAATCAATGATATTTGCCTGTAGCTCTTAGGATCTAATGGATCCTCACCTGGTTTCAAAACAGCCATCACTCGAGACTTCCTCCTCACCTTTAAATATTTGATTACTATACAGGCAATTGTTTAAGAATTGAACAACCGACTTCCTTGCTCTGGAACCAGAATGTTTTATTTGTTCCACTCTCATATCATCCAGACCATTGCCATTTTTGGATTTCTTTATGACCTTCTCTAGTTCCTCTGGGGTGATATTATTAGTGAGATCGCTAGATTCCTTGTCTATCTGGCATTTTATTTTAACAACCCCCTATTTTTCCATTGAGCAAAAGTTGATGAGCAGTGTCATCTGGGGACAAATTGACGTGTACAGGGGCTTTTGTGAAGTCATTATTAAGCCTCTGTAATAGTCGCCAGGCTTTCTGACTACTTTTGGACAAGTCCAGCTCTGCAAGGGTAGATATCCAATGATGTCGTTTATCTTCCGCTAACATTGTTGTCAGCTGTAGACTTTTCTGCAGAGTCTATTCACCAAAGGGATTCATCTGGAATAGATTAATGTATTCAGCCAGCAGAGATGAGGCATGTTGATTGAAACCAGGAACATAATTCATTCGACAACCTCTGGGAATTGACTGTTTGGAGCTCTTGTTCACCGCATCTACAAACAGTTCGTAGTCAGTCATAGAAATACCAATATCAGATACAGCATCTTCCAGCTGTGCAGTGAACTTGTTCCAGTCTGCTTTCTTAAAATTATATCGGCAGCGGAAATTTACGCTCATGGAACGTACTGCAGCAAGTACCTGACACATGATGGGTCTGTGCTGTGTGTGTGGTATAGGGAGATGCCGATGTTCTTTACACACAGCTGAGCAATTCCTTCGCTAACAAAGATTAGATCAGGGTTATAAGCTCATTGCCAACGTCCACTGTTAAAAGAAGGAGGTAGTTTAGCATCGTGTAACAGTAGCGTCTGGTGGGTCTTAGCCCATTCCAGCACAGCCTCTCCATCTTCATTCTCATGTTCATATCCCCAGATATTGCTTTGGCTGTTGAGGTCACCAATTACAATGTGAACTGCTTGATTGTCAAAATTCCTTGGTTTCTGGAAATGGAAAGCAGGATTTGGTGGTTTATATATAGAAGAAACAGTGCAATGATTTAACTCAACTGTAAGTTCTACATCAGCAGTCAGATATATCAGGGGATAGAACCGCTAAACCAGGTTTGACAAATATTGCACTTCCATGCTGTTGACTTGGTCTCTCTACCACTAAGCACACGGCAGAAATTCTTGGCCTGCTCTGGTTATTGTCTCGATAGGTTTCTTGTACACAAAGGACATCACAGCCTTGTTTCTTACATAAATTCTGCAACATTTCTTCTTTTACAAGCATCATTCCTTCAATGTTTATGGACACAATCGACAACTGTGGTCCTGAAATGGACCTTTTAGGAATCATCTTTCAACACTTCTGGAATGGAAGAATTAGTCGGTAGATATATGCACTCTCTACCGTTTCAAGGGAGCACAGTCACAGTCTGGTTAATTAATCTTAACTGCACAGTTTATTCTGTGGCTGCACATGTGGAGTTTTCTTCTGCGCCCCCCATTACATCCATAACCATTATAAATATAAGTGGCAACAGTCCAGTCCAGTCCAGTCCAGTCCAGGAGTATGAGGGAGGAGCTGGAGAGTTTGAAGGAGGTAATTAGGATTCTCTCAGAGGACAGGAAGGAAAGTAGGCCTCCCTCAAATAATGTACAGGATACAGTAGGTGTAAAGGAGGGATGGGAAGGAAATGGGGAAATTGTAGAAGATAGGTGGTCTAATGTTTTAAGGGGAAGGAGATTGCAGGCTAAGGGCTCTGTTCAGGATCAGAATTCCGGACAGGTGTCTGTGAGAAATCGGTACGAGTTACTGCAGGTAGAACAACCGAGGGAAGGTGAGGAACAGGAAACTGTTGCTGAGATGTGTGGCAGTAGGAGGAAGGGAAGAAGTAGGAAAGGGAAATGTAGTGTAGTAGAAAGGAAAAGACAGGTGGAACAGGGTCATGGGAGGGACAAAAGAGGGGAGGAAGTAGCTTCTGCAACAGTGAGAGATGATAGGGCTGACCAGGAGGGGAGGGGTTCAAATGAGGTGGGTAGGGTTGAGGCTCTGGTCATGGGGGATTCCATCGTTAGACATGTGGGGAAAGTGTATGGAGGAAAGGGAACGAGGGTAGAGTGTTATCCAGGAATCAGGTTGAGGCAGATATTGAGGAAAGTAGAAGAGAAGGAAGAGGGAAAGGAGAAGGTGGTAGTGTTTCATGTTGGTACTAACAACGTAAGGCAAGCAGGTATAAGTACCAACATAGTTGGGGATGTGTGGGATCTGGTAAATGCAGCACGGATGAAGTTTAAGGAAGCGGAGATTGTTATCGGTGGAATACAGTGTAGGAGGGATACTGACTGGAAGGTGATTGGGTATTTAAATGAAACTATGGAGTGGGTATTTGGGAAACTGGGAGTGAGATTTCTAGATCCTAATGGGTGGGTAGGAGACAGGGATCTGCGCTCAGATAGACTTCACTTAAACCGCAGTGGTACATATAAGTTAGGAAACTTGTTTAGAAGGGTTATAGGCAGGTACATTCAGGGAAACGGGGTGGCCTAGGGAGCGGTGTTAAGCGAACAGGGAACTGCAAATCAAGTAGGGATGACATAAAAATGTTAGTGCTCAACTGTAGAAGCATTGTAAACAAAGGAATTGAATTAAGTAATTTAATAGATATACCTATACTTACCAGATATTGTAATAGGAGTTGAATCATGGCTGAGAAATGATATAATGGATGCAGAAATATTCTCACGGAACTGGAGTGTGTATCGTAGAGATAGGATAGGAATGGTAGGAGGGGGAGTATTCATTCTGGCGAAAGAAGAATTTGTAAGCTACGAAAAAGTTAAGGATGAAAAACATGAAATTCTGGGTGTAAGGCTCATCTCTAAAGATAATAGGCAACTTGATATCTTTGGAGTGTACAGACCAGGAAAGGGTAGCGCTGACGCTGATTCAGAATTATTTGATAAGATAATCAGCTATGTAGGAAACGATAAGGAAAGGAACGTGATTGTAGCGGGTGATCTCAATTTACCAAATCTCAATTGGGAAGGTAATGCGAATGACAGGAAGCATGAACAACAAATGGCAAATAAGTTAATATGGGAAGGGCACCTGATTCAGAAAGTGATGGAACCAACTAGAGGGAAGAATATTTTTGATGTGGTGCTGATAAAACCAGATGAGCTCTATAGAAAAACTGAAGTAATAGATGGTATTAGTGATCGCGAAGCTGTTTTTGTCGTGGTTAAAAATAAATGTGAAAGAAAGGAAGGTATTAAAATTAGTCACGAGGGAGTTGTTTTTTAAACAACTATGATCGCTGGAAAATGATAAATAAAAATGTAAACAGACTCTAGGATGAGTTTAAAGCAATTGTTGAGGAATGTGAAAATATGTTTGTACCTTTAAAGGTGGTAAGGATTGGTAAAGATCCACTATATTATAACAGAGAGGTAAAGAGACTAAGAAGGAGGTGCAATTTGGAACGAAATAGAGTTAGAAGTGGTTATGGAAGTAAGGAGAAATTGAAGGAACTTACTAGGAAATTGATCCTAGCAAAGAAGTCAGCTAAGGATAACATGATGGCAAGCATAATTGGTGGTCATACAAATTTTAGTGAAATATGGAAGGGTATGTATAGGTATTTTAAGGCAAAAACAGGTTCAAAGAAGGACATTCCAGGAATCATTAATGAACAAGGGGAGTGTGTATGTGAGGATCTTCAAAAGGCAGAAGTATTCAGTCAGCAGTATGTAAAGATTGTTGGTTACAAGGATAATGTCCAGATAGGGGAGATGACTAATACTAAAGAAGTATTAAAATTTGCCTATGATAACAATGACATTTACAGTAAGATACAAAAGTTGAAAACTAGAAAAGCAGCTGGAATTGATAGGACTTCTGGGGATATATTAAAGGCAATGGGTTGGGATATAGTACCATATGTGAAATTCTTGTTTGATTATTGTTTGGTTGAAGGAGCTATACCAATTGATTGGAGAGTTGCTATAGTAGCCCCTGTATATAAAGGAAAGGGTGATAGACATAAGTGAAAATTACAGGCCAGTCAGTTTGACATGCATTGTATGTAAGCTTTGGGAAAGCATTCTTTCTGATTATATAAGACATGTTTGCAAAATTAATAAGTGGTTTGACAGAAGGCAGTTTCGGTTTAGGAAAGGTTATTCCACTGAGCTCAGCTTGTAGGATTTCAGCAAAATATAGCAGAAATCCTGGATTCAGGCGGGCAAATGGACTGTATTGCGATTGACCTGTCTAAGGCATTTGATAGGGTAGATCATAGAAGAATACTGGCAAAAATTAGTGCTATTGGACTAGAAAAAAAGAGTGACTGAATGGGTGGCTACATTTCTAGAAAATAGAACTCAGAGAATTAGAGTAGGCTGACCCTGTAATAATTAAGAAGGGAATTCCTCAAGGCAGTATTCTTGGACCTTTATGTTTTCTTATATATATCAATGATATGTGTAAAGAAGTGGAATCAGAGATAAGGCTGTTTGCAGATGATGTTATTTTGTACAGAGTAATAAATAAGTTACAAAGATTGTGAGCGGCTGCAGGGTGACCTCGATAGTGTAGTGAGATGGACGGTGGGCAATGGTATGATGATAAACGGGGTTAAAAGTCAGGTTGTGAGTTTCACAAATAGGAAAAGTCCTCTCAGTTTAGTTACTGTGTTGATGGGGTGAAAGTTCCTTTTGGGGATCATTGCAAGTACCGAGGTGTTAATATAAGAAGAGACCTTCATTGGGGTAATCACATAAATATGATTGTTAATAAAGGGTACAGATCTCTGCACATGGTTATGAGGGTATTTAGGGGTTGTAGTAAGGATGTAAAGGAGAGGGCATATAAATCTCTGGTAAGACCCCAACTAGAGTATGTTTCCAGTGTATGGGACCCTCACCAGAATTACTTGATTCAAGAACTGGAAAAAATCCAAGGAAATGCAGCTCGATTTGTTCTGGGTGATTTCCGACAAAAGAGTAGCATTACAAAAATGTTGCAAAGTTTAGGCTGGGAGGACTTGGGAGAAAGGAGACGAGCTGCTCGATTAAGTGGTATGTTACAAGTGATGAAAATCATTTTTCGTCCGTATTGAAAGTTTCATAAACTGTATATAAGATAATATCTTTTGTTTATTTCCACCTATTCAATACATTACAAGAAGTTGGCATTTATTTTAAAACATTATTCAGATGAGACATGTTTCGCCTCTCACTTTGAGGCATCTTCAGTCATTATCAAAAACCTTATTATTTTACCAGGCATCTGGTTAAAGATATTCAAAAATGTGTTTGATGATTATAAGAGAGGTAAGATTTACGTTAGTTATAAACATGTACATGAAGTAACTAGAAATTCAATATATTGATAAAAATATGTGTAGTTCTTTGTTGAATAGGACTTGTTTGATTCTACTATAGTAAGAGAAGGTGGCTTGAAGCCGTAGTCATTAATAGATGTCTAATACATAGTGGAAGGCATAAAATATCAGTTCTATGAGAATATACGTTACATTCAAATGATACTAAAAACTAGTGGATTCAATGGTAGTACATATAAAATGTTCAATGAAATAACTATTGATCTAATAAAATGATAAACACATATGTAGTTCTTTGTTAATTAGGACGTCGTAAGATTGTACGGCTTAAAGCCGTAGTCATTAATAGATGTCTAATACATAGTGGAAGGCATATGAAATCAGTTCAATGAGAATATATAATACAAACAATTGATACATAAAAACTGGTAGATTCATAAGAGGTACATTTAAAAATGAAGGCGTCATGTGACTATAAAAGACAGTTGATGGCTTAAAGCCGTAGTCAAGGTTTGAAATGTAGGTCAAATAACTGCTAAATATATGGTAAAAAGATATAAAGTCAAAATATACAGCTTAGTATAAAAAATATGAAGGAAAAACATTCCAATTGCTTGACAAAAGTTACTTGACGTTGGCATGCGTATGTCCGTGATATTTATTGGTCAACATTTCGTAGGTTATATTAGATTTATTCGGCAAGACTGCGTTGACAAGAAGTTCACCAGATGTTTATAGTTGGCCTAATTTGTAAGAAGAAAGTTGCAGAGATGATGATGGGTGGAAATTCTCAACGTTGGTATGGTTTTTTTGACGTGAAGGTTGGAGAGCTGTTGTGTTCTTCTTCGATGACAATATATTTTATATAACGTTGATTGTAATTAATTTATACTATTGAAGAGTATTATGGAAGTTTGATGAAGCTGTTGAATTATTGTTGTTATAGAATGGTTCTGAAGTGAAGAAAAAAACTGTAGTTAATTTTGACGAAAATGAAAGAAAACATGGGAAGGTTTTGTTTGAGTGTTGTTAGTGAGAAAATGTTGGTGCTTACCTATGGCGTTGTAGGCCCATTTAACAACAACAACACCCCTACGTCAACAAATACATCGTACCCCCCTCCCCCTCCCACCTTACGTAATTCCCCTTCACGCGCCATTCAGAAACCAATAAATGATACACGCCCCTTCGCTTCCCCTACCATTCACAACTCCCACCCGTTCACGAATCACAAGCCTACAACTCCGCCCCCTCCTACCCACCCCCCTCTAGCCAGACGACATACGTACAACACAAGGAGTAAAAACCGTTAGTGACCATTAGTATCCTAATAGCGCCTCACACAGCTTGTTAAATGGGCCTACAACGCCATAGGTAAGCACCAACATTTTCTCACTAACAACACTTAAACAAAACCTTCCCATGTTTTCTTTCATTTTCGTCAAAATTAACTACAGTTTTTTTCTTCATTTCAGAACCATTCTATAACAACAATAATTCAACAGCTTCATCAAACTTCCATAATACTCTTCAATAGTATAAATTAATTACAATCAACGTTATATAAAATATATTGTCATCGAAGAAGAACACAACAGCTCTCCAACCTTCACGTCAAAAAAAACCATACCAACGTTGAGAATTTCCACCCATCATCATCTCTGCAACTTTCTTCTTACAAATTAGGCCAACTATAAACATCTGGTGAACTTCTTGTCAACGCAGTCTTGCCGAATAAATCTAATATAACCTACGAAATGTTGACCGATAAATATCACGGACATACGCATGCCAACGTCAAGTAACTTTTGTCAAGCAATTGGAATGTTTTTCCTTCATATTTTTTATACTAAGCTGTATATTTTGACTTTATATCTTTTTACCATATATTTAGCAGTTATTTGACCTACATTTCAAACCTTGACTACGGCTTTAAGCCATCAACTGTCTTTTATAGTCACATGACGCCTTCATTTTTAAATGTACCTCTTATGAATCTACCAGTTTTTATGTATCAATTGTTTGTATTATATATTCTCATTGAACTGATTTCATATGCCTTCCACTATGTATTAGACATCTATTAATGACTACGGCTTTAAGCCGTACAATCTTACGACGTCCTAATTAACAAAGAACTACATATGTGTTTATCATTTTATTAGATCAATAGTTATTTCATTGAACATTTTATATATACTACCATTGAATCCACTAGTTTTTAGTATCATTTGAATGTAATGTATATTCTCATAGAACTGATATTTTATGCCTTCCACTATGTATTAGACATCTATTAACGACTACGGCTTCAAGCCACCTTCTCTTACTATAGTAGAATCAAACAAGTCCTATTCAACAAAGAACTACATATGTTTTTATCAATATATTGAATTTCTAGTTACTTCATGTACATGTTTATAACTAACGTAAATCTTACCCCTCTTATAATCATCAAACACATTTTTGAATATCTTTAACCAGATGCCTGGTAAAATAATAAGGTTTTTGATAATGACTGAAGATGCCTCAAAGTGAGAGGCGAAACATGTCTCATCTGAATAATGTTTTAAAATAAATGCCAACTTCTTGTAATGTATTGAATAGGTGGAAATAAACAAAAGATATTATCCTATATACAGTTAAGTGGTATGTTCCGAGCTGTCAGTGGAGAGATGGCGTGGGAGGACATCAGCAGACGAATAAGTTTGAGTGGTGTCTTTAAAAGTAGGAAAGATCACAAGATGAAGATAAAGTTGGAATTCAAGAGGACAAATTGGGGCAAATATTCATTTATAGGAAGGGGAGTTAGGGATTGGAATAACTTACCAAGGGAAATGTTCAATAACTTTCCAATTTCTTTGCGATTATTTAAGAAAAGGCTAGGAAAACAACAGATAGGGAATCTGCCACCTGGGCGACTGCCCTAAATGCAGATCAGTAGTGATCGATTGATTGGTTTGTAAACCAATCTGTTTTCCCCACTGAAGTCTGGATGTATTAATGGTTAAATGTTAGAAATGGCCCAGAAGCCTAACTTTGCCTCCAGTGTTTACCTAACCCAATAGGATTAACCTTTAGAAATACTGTAATGTAATTTTTGCTGGTGTCCCTACACTCAAGTATTGACGAATAGAATACCTAGTGTGATCAGTGATCACTCCACTCTCTCAACATTGTCATCGAGTGTGGCGCTGCAGTTGCAACGAACCATTTGCAACAGCACGTGTGCCAAATTGTCGACAAAGGTAATAGCGTGCGTGTGTGAATTCATGGTAACAATTTTAGCGCCTCTCAAGGGAATTTGTTTGCTTTGATATTTTCCTAAAGTCTGTGTTAATATCTGTGCAGTGATTTTGTGTGTACAATCAACTAGTTTTAAGCCTGATGGTAGACTACTTTTTAGACCGCCCAAAGAAAATAATCTGTTTGCGAAATGGACAAGAGTTATTCTGTGGAAAGATAAGAAATTGACAGCCAAAAGCAGAATATGTGACCTGCATTTTTTGGCAGATATACAAGCAGACTGTTTCATTGTGAACGGTGAAAACGTTGAACTTCCTCGTCTGAGGTTGAAATTAAAACCAGGAACAGTGCCTGATATTTTTCCAATTTACCGAAATACCTATCCACTCAGGTAAAATCGCGAAAGGTACTCAGTAGGAAAAGGAATGAAGACAGTAAGTATCAAGAGGATAAGGATCAAGAATCACGATGTAAGTGAAGCAGTGATGGCAACAGTAAGCGATATAGTTCAAGTTCAAGGTCAGCTCAGTTGTAGTCAAATCACGGACAGTCTAGATCTCTTACCGATGCCCAAAAGCAATAGTGTCTCTCAATATGCAACTAAAGAACGTAACTCATACTTTAATACTAGCTAAATTTCTCTTTCCTCAGTCGAAGCAAGGATTAATTTTCTAAAGGGGCAGATTAAGAACATGGAATGTTTCATGTTCTATGTGCTCTGTTTAAAATGTTTTTTTAAAGTATGTTCAGCACAATATTGCTTTCGCTTTTTGTAATGCTCCATTTTATCTTGTCTGTTTTCTTATTAAAGTCCAAAGATATTTCTTTGTGGGGACCAAGAATATTAATCACAACTCTCTGACAATATTATTCGTAAGTCTAAACAAGTGGGTGTTGTATTTGGTTATTTGTGTATTAGTGTGACCTCCATTAAAAAAGCTGACCGTGTAGCATTGGTGATTGGCTCCACTAGTGCTCCTCTTCGGGAGCGCGCTTGAACTCGCTTAGTGATCTCACTAGGTATTCTATTTGTCATGCTAAAGTGTTACTTTGTTTTGTTACTATACTGTTCTCGTGTGCAGAACCCTTGTGTATCTGTTGAGTAATCGGGAGGAATTAGTTGAAGATCAATTTGTTCTTATACTAAATATTCTTTGTGTTATGATTTCAGATTACCTCTTTACAGCAGGAGGATTCCTCAGACACTATAGAATTCACAGAACACTTCTTTCGCATTGTCAGATGTACAGAAGAGGAATATTATAATACAGGTATTATTTGAAGGGTACAAGACCAGTGTTCTCCCTAGGACCTTTTTGATGGCCGCAGCGCCCTGCCGGTTTTACAGGCTGCCCAGCTTATATATCCTAGGAAATAGCTAGTTACATAATATCCATACATATTTGAATCCCTGGGTGCTCCAAATTAAAATATACATACTGTAAAACTGAATGAATATTGAATTTTCACGACCGCAGTAGTGCCAGACCTGTAGCTTAGATCCTTTCCCAGAACAAAGATGCCCTAGGCTACCATAGCTCAATTGGTAGAGCAACCGACGCAAAAGTGGGAGGTTGCGGGTTCGGATCCCACTGGTGTCCATTTGGCCATTTTTGTTCTGTATTCCAACATCTCTTCAACACGTACTAAATGTACCTAACACGACCTAATAGTTTGAAAGTCGGTTTTGATTACTGTAAAACCGTTTATTTACATGGTAAATCTTCATTATTATCAGCATCGGAGGTGAAATGTTTGGCTTGTCTGTCACGTAATGTAGTGCTCGAGCAGTGTCTGGATTAACGTGGAGTCGTATGCAAGCATTCAATTCTGCATGACGTCACAAACCCGTATGGCACTCCACAGCAACCGAGTGGTAAGCCCCAGTGTTACATGATTATGACCGATCAGTAGTCGTTCTAAGGGGTTTTCTGGGGTTTCCCATTTTCACACCAGGCAAATGCTGGGGCTGTACCTTAAGGTCATGGCCGCTTCCTTCTCACTCCTAGCCCTTTCCTATCCCATCATCCCCATAAGACCTATCTGTGTCGGTGCGACGTAAAGCAACTTGAAAAAATAAACCTCATAGTTTACTCTTGGGCCTGAAAGGGATATAGCACAAGTGGCGGTCACATTATGGGCAAGTGATGGTCTTATCTAGTACCAGGTTGAACAGGAGTGGGGACAGTCCATTATTATTATTATTATTATTATTATTATTATTTTACCACTTAAGTCGTTCAACATTCACTTTTTTTTTTTAAGGTTGTACTGTTTGGTTCTTGTGATCTGCCCAGTACTTTTTCATTCATTCCGATCGTAATTTTCTCAATTCGTCTGAAATCGCTAATGCCCTTTTAGAGTCATTTCTGCTGAAAGTTTGAGAGTTTAAAGAAGGGTGTGAATTTTATATTCACCAGGCGAGTTGGTTGTGCGCTTAGGTTCGCACCGTTGTGAGCTTACATTTGGGAGATAGTGGGTTCAAACCCCACTGCTGGCAGCCCTGAAAATGTTTTTCTGTGGTTTCACATCTTCCCTCCAGGTAAATGATGGGGCTGTTTCTTAATTAAGGCCATGGCTGCTTCCTTCGCACTGCTAGCCCTTTCCTATCCCATCGCCGCCATAAGACTTATCTGTGTCGGTGCGACGCCAAAAAAAATCTCTCTATGCATCTTCTATCTCCAGTCCAACTGCTTTCAGATCTTCCTGAATTTCGTTGATCCATTACCCTCGTGAATTTTTTTCCTAGATTTCTCATCATTAGTTGGCGTAAGAGCTAATTTCCTGGCAGTCGCAAGATGTGAAGGAAATAAGAGATTCTTTTCTTCTACGTTGAGCTGGTGATTGGGTCAATCTCTGTATAGACAGTTTCATTGAGAAGGATTCTTCACACTCCTTTGACCTGTTATTTTTTATTTATGCAAGTTCTGATGATTCTTCTTTCAGTTTTGAGAAGCTGATCAGTTCTTCTTTCATTTCTAATTTGGAACAGGGTTTCACAAGCGTAAGTGCCTTCCAGGAGAGTTACGGTTTTATTGTGTTGGGTCTTATAAGGGGAGGTCGGCAAGTGGTTTTCTAGAAAAGTGTTCAAAGTTTGAGGATTTGCCCTCCATTAAAAAATATTTTAGCCCTGTTCGAGCATTTTTGGCAATGGGCCTTATTTTGTTTAAAATCTATCCTCAAAATGTAGTCTTATTCTGGAGATATTTCTGACGTTTCTCCGTGGTGTAGTCACTAGCATTTTTATGTTGGGAACTGAAGTTTCTTGAGTTCAAATCCGACTAATCTTTCTTTCTTTCTTTC